>NC_141060.1:26972257-27632257 GCF_041138505.1 Cibotium barometz
AACACACACGCATATACGTGTAAATATTTATTGCATATAATATTATGTTTTATTATATTTAGACACATATACCTATACAGACATATATCTGTGTATTTATAGATATAAATAAATTTATATGTACACACACATACACATAATTTTAATTTTAATTAATTAAACTTTAATTTAGATTAAATTGTAATGGGTGGTGATGCGTGGTGAGCTGTGCTCACTCTCAAATAAATGTATCGTACATGTAATGTCTTTTGTCTTTTCTTTACCAATGCAAGAGAGAAAGGGAAAGACACCTAGACGTTAAAGTTCTCATCATGAAGCTCACCTTTTAAAAGGGAGGCCCCTATTTTTCTCTCAAGGAAATCATCAGGTAAGAGTGGATGCCTCTCCTTTCAAAAATCATTAGTTGAGAAAGGATAACTCTCCTTTCAAAAATCATTAGGTGAGAAGGAATAGCTCTCCTTTCAGAAATTGAGATGAGATGAGATGAGAAAATTCAAAATTGACAAAGGGGTAGCGTGAATCGCTCCCCTTTCTCCCTTGGTGGCCCTCTCCTTCCTCTCCTTTGACCATGTGGAAGGGGGGATAGCTTGTGTTTAGGCTATGAAGAAAATGCTTGGTGGGAGCAGATGTGTGTCTCCATCACATAAGACCAGGTGGCAGTAGCCTGCTGACTCCGGGAGACTGCAGAATTGGTTTTTCTTCTTCCACCCGTGGTGAGAAGGATTCATGTCAATTTCACTCAAAAATGTTACCCGAACAATGCAACCACCTCATCGCCTTGTTACTATGTTATAGCCCCAGGGCTATGGGGGGAGGAGGGCCAACTAGGAGAAGGTGGTCTCATGACATGGTTTGGAGTAGTATTAGGTGTTCTGATTATCCGACGATAAAATTCAAGAAGATTTCGTTCATTTTTCATTGAAGACTAGCCAATGGTATTAAAGGAGAATGGCTTTCTACCATGAAAATAGTATAATACTCTCGATTTTTAGAACTATAGTGGGCAATGTTCACAGAAAACCCGCAAACCCTTACAACATGCCTACAAAATTCATGATCTCATTTGTAAATTTTTATTTTGCAATCTTTAAAATTGATAAAATTTTAATCATTTTAGTTATATTTTAGTGAAAAATTTGTAACTGTTGAAGAAAAACTTGTAAATTTTAAAATTGCAAGTTTTAAGATCTGAGAGATCTGAGAAGAAAAATATTCTCCGTGAACACTGATAGTGGGACTTCAAACGATATAGCAAAAAACAAGGAACATACTAAATGTAGTGAACTTATCCCAGTAGGTGATGTAGCTCTTACTGACAGACTACTGCCTAGCACCCCCCAACCACACATTTCAAAGCTCCTTGTGTGGTCAGAGCATGCTATCAAGTGTAAGGCTGAAGCATCTAAGTCAAAGCAGGGTTGATATGGTTTTGGGCCACTTGTGAGGAGGGAAGGCCCTTTTTCGTACCAGCAGTGCTTTGCTGTTTGACTTTTATTTCTAGCCTCCAACTACCCCTCCCTCTCTTCCAACTATGTGCTCTAAGTTGTAACTACTCTACCACGGTAGCACTATAATGTGATTTTTTTGCTCCTTTTCACCCTTTCAATTTTCTCACGAATTAAACAAGGGTTTTTTTAGTTGAAACCGTTAAATGAGTCAAAATTTATGTGTGTACACCGTGTGTGTGTGTGTGTGTGTGTGTGTGTGTGAGAGAGAGAGAGAGAGAGAGAGAGAGAGATCTTTATATTACTTCAATAGTTTATGGAGTTTTATTTTTTTACATATTTATTATTTTGTAATAACTAATAAAAGCCCTAATTTTTAAGTTTACAAAATTCAACACATATCCTTTAAATAATTAAATTTTAAATACCTTTAGGTTTTTAATAATCTTTGAATAAAAACTTTTTGAAATAGAAATACTTAAACATTAAGTAGCATTGATGTTTGAGTGTTTTTTTAATTATCATTAAATATCTTGAATCCATTAACATTTGAATAAATAAGACAAATAGCATTAATGTTTGAGTGTTTTTTAATTATCATTAAATATCTTGAATCCATTAACATTTGAATAAATAAGTCAAATAGTTAATCTTATTACTTTAATAGTTTATCTCTCTCTCTCTCTCTCTCTCTCTCTCTCTCTCTCTCTCTCTCTCTCTCTCTCTCTCTCTCTCTCAATATATATATATACACACACACACACACACACACACACACACACACATATATATATATACACATATATATATGTCTTTAGTCTTTAAGAAATATTTGAATAAATGAGCTATAAATATTTCATCTTTACATATTTTTCAATGATATATGAATAGATGAGCTTCACTATATATTTCAGTAATATATATAAATAATAGAATAAGATTCAAATATTTAATTTTTAACCATTTTACTTTAAATAATATGTCTAACTAGAGATATGTTTGGTTAACTATTGGTATTTTAAAAAAATATTATAACTCTTATTATTTGTATAATCTTCAAATATCCTTATTACTTATTATGTTTATAGCCTTCAAATACCTTTTAGCTTTAAATTATCTTTAATCTATAATAGTTCACTATTGTTCATCTTTTTAAATAATCTTTAAGTATTTAAATGTATACAAAATATCTTATTAAAAATAATCTTTAAGTGCTTGAATGTATAAAATTATAATTTTACAAATAATAAAAATGTGTATGACTGCCTTGGTCTAAGGCATTATTGCCTACAATAAATAAAATGTTGTAATGATAAATTAAGACCCTTTTTTGAGTACTTATACCAATAAATATTTGATGTAGACAGTGGTAGTATAAACTAAGCAAATACATTTTAAAGTTACATATGGAACAATGATAACATCCTCACAAAAATGCTATGTAATGATTTTCAAAGCCAAAATTTTTAAATTTTACTTTTTGGTATTCAATGGCAAAGGGAAACTCTTTGAAGTACATTATTAATTGCAATGCTCAAGATCAAATCCTCAATCCTAACGTAGATATCAATTGGCATTAACAACGTACACTTTTGTAAATACAACAAATCGCAAGTGCGCTTAAGTGAGACACAACTGGAGGACTTGATGCGCAACCTTTAAGTGTGCACATTTAAAAGTGGAGTGTTGATCACTAATTATCCCAAGGAAGTAGTACGACACGGTTCAAATTTACTTGAGAAAGGAACGATATTTTAAAAGTGGACTCAAGTGAAACACAATTGGAGGACTTGAAGCACAAAGACATACCTTAAGGGGTGCACATTTAAGGGTGGAGTGTTGAACATTACTTATCCCAATGAAGTAGTACAACATAGTTCAAATTTACTTGAGAAATAGACAAGATTTTTTTATGTAGATTGAAAAATGAACACAAGAACAAGGAAGAATCCCACATCAAATTGGTCGCCTCTCTATAGATTGAATCAAATAGAATGATATCAAGGCTTTTATTTAGAGTTGACAACATACCAAGTAAACTTATATAAATGTACTTAAGGGTGCTTAATTGGAGAACTTGAGGCATAAAGACATACTTGCAAGTGTGCACATTAAAAAGTGGATTGTGGATAAAAAATTATCCCAGGGAAGTAGTGCAACATAGTTCAAATTTACTTAAGCAAGAAGCAAGAGTTTATGATGTAGAAAGCAAAACAAATACAAGAACAAGCAAGAATCGTATATTGAATTGGCCTAATCATCAATACAAAAATAGAATTGACAACATACAAAAAACACTTCAAAAATTTGCTTAAGTGAAACACAATTGAAAGCCTTGAGGCATACCTTCACGAGTGCACATTAAAGAGAAGAGTGTGGTTAAGTAATTATACCAAGGAAGTAGTGCTAATAAGATTTTCCAATTTACTTAAGCAAGAGACAAGAGTTTATCATGTATATTGAAAAAAAATTAAGAACGAGAAAGGGAGGAATACAAGACTACACTAGCATGATGAACACGAATTGAATCAAAGAGACTTATATTAGGGGTCTTACTTAGCATTAACAACATACAAAGTATACTTTTATATAAATGATCTGCACATTTGCTTGAGTAAAATTATTTAAGTAAACAGAGTAGGAAGACTTGAAGCATAAAGACATACCTTCAAGAGTGCAAATCAAAAAGTGAAGTGTGGATAATTACTTATTCCAAAGAGGCAGTGCAACATAACATAGATCAAATTTACTTGAGCAAAGCTTAGGAGCTTATGATGTAGATTGGAAAACAAATACAAGAACAAGTAGGAATTCTAGACCAAATCGGCCCATTCAATACAATTTGAGCAAGGCACAAGAGCTTATTATGTAGATTGAAAAAAAATACAACAACAAGGAGGAACTCTAGATTAAATTGGCCTATTCAATGTGAATTATCCTATTGAATCAATGTTCTATCGAATCAAAGAGAATAAAAAATAGTTGTGTCCTATTCAATACAATTTGAGCAAGGCACAAGAGCTTATTATGTAGATTGAAAAAAAAACAAGAACAAGGAGGAACTCTATTGGCCTATTCAATGTGAATTATCCTCTTAAATCATTGAGAATTAAAAATAGTTGTGTCCTATTGAATGAAAGAGAATTGAAAATATTTGTGTCATATTGAATCAAAGAGAATTGAAAATATTTGTGTCCTATTGATTCAAAGAGAATTGAAAATAGTTGTGTCATATTGAATCAAAGAGAATAAAAAATAGTTGTCCATCTATGGAGCATGAAACTACTCGTTCACATGGTTTTGTTTTGTAACATGCTCCACAAATAGGAGATATTAAAAATCCACAAGCATATGAAGGTAAATTCCTTTCTTAATATTTGCTCTTTGTAGGATCATGCTTCACAAACATGAGATATCAAAATCCCACAAGCGTATGAATATAAATTCCTTCCATAGCATTTGCTCTTTGCAAGGTCATGCTCTTAGTCTTGGCAATGTTTATTTCCATTTGGCTTCTTTCCATAGGTAGTTAGAGGCTTGGGTGTCAATGCCTTTTGCTTCCCAATCTTACACTCTCTCTTACTAGTAATTAGCACAACCCTGTGTGTCTTTCTTAAGCTAATCGTCTAAAAATGCATTACAAAACTATAAATTTTAAATCAAGACCTATTGTAGTAAAGTGATGATCTTCCAGAATGCCCTTAATATCTTCAAATAAAGCTACTTTGTCTTGAGGACATAAATCCAATCCCATCGAGTAGAAATTTCATGAAGACTCATAAGTGAGCATGGAACCACCTATACCCAAGGACAACTCACTTTGTGTAGATAGCATGTGGCCATCCATGAGGTACAAAAACAAAGAATCGTGCTTCGGTAAGTGCTAGAGGAAACGTATGCTTTTCCACCTCTTGTAGTACCACCCCAGCTGGTTTCTCCAAGAACCACACTAGCACAACTATACTCGTCAGTGACCCTACCCACAAAGATAGAAATTCAAGAACAGGAGAGCTATGAGTGGAGAAGGAAATGCCATTAATTATCCGCCCCGTTAGACCTTCTTGGAGTGGGAGATGGTATTAATTATCCATCAGATCGTATGAAGACCAGTGGACAGGAAGTCGGGTCCTCCACACTCCACCAAGAGCCTCCCACCATCACCTCCAACCTTCATCCTGGTGCTCTTTGACCGCTCCGACCACCGTCACCGCCCAGTGCCCTCCGACCGCTCTCACCGTTATCACCGCTAGTGCCCTCCAACAACTCCGACCCATCGGGTCCTCCCTCCAACCGACCGCCGCCGTCACCTCCGGTGCCCTCCGACCCATCGGGTCCTCCCTCCGACCGCTCCGGCCGCCGCCACCACTGGTGCCCTCCGACATCTTTGACCCATCGGGTCCTCCGACTACCAGTGGCACTTACGATGTGCATGGTCAACTCCGACCCATCAGATCCTCCGACTACTAGTGGAAGTTACAACGTGCATGGCCAACTCCGATGGTGCTCATGGAGGCAACACCCCTTTTTCTTCCTCAACTCTGCACATAAAGCTACATTGATTCTCTTAATCATGGAGACATATAAGAGCAACATCGCCATCGAGAAGTTGGGGTAAACTTTCCTACATGGCTAACTCAACTCCTTTTGATGTAAGAAGGTGTGTGGAACATCATCAAAGGAATAGAGAAGAATCCTGTAACACAAATGCCTAGAAAACCCTAATATGAAAGGATAATAATGAAAAATGCTCATGTGTGGATCTTGGGGTTTCTTATTCCTTGAAAATGTGCCATGCATTTGAGTTATCCTCGTAAGAGAGAGAGAGAGAGAGAGAGAGAGAGAGAGAGAGAGAGAGAGAGAGAGAGAAGATGAGGATGAGAAAATAAGTACATGAGAGAAAGAATAAGAAGACAAAGATGAAGAAGATCATAAGAAAATAAGTACACATAAAATAATTATGAGATATAGAGATATAAATAGAGAGAGAGAGAGAGAGAGAGAGAGAGAGAGAGAGAGAGAGAGAGAGAGAAGAATAAGGTGAGGATGCCAAAATAATTACATGAGAGAAAGAAGAAGACAAAGACAAAGAGGATAAGAAAATAAGTACCTATAAAGTAAAGGAGGAGGAGGAGGAGGGTAAGGAAGGTCAATAATGGAATACAAAGAGATAGGGAGGGATATCAAGGGCATCTAAGTTCTCCCCATTTCCACACCCACTCACACTATTTTTATGCACCACTAGGGGAGAGATGTTGGGGAGACACCTTTGTGGACCTGTTCTACCTACAATTCCATCCCCTTTCACCATGCATTACCTGTAGGGCATCGCATGTTGTACGCAGTGTCATACTTATGTTGGCAGTGTAGAACTTATTTTATGCGCTTGATGCGAGATTATGTTTCTCAGCTCAAGTACTTGAATTCAAGATGCAAGTTGAGGGAAAGACTAATTGATGATCAGTTATACTGCCTTGCTTTTGGAGAGGAGTCCAAGATCATAAGATACATGATTATCTAGTGTTAGCTTGACTGACTACTTTATATACTTGTTGTAAGCTGGCAATTGAATATGAGGACAATATGCTTAAGTTGCCACAACCAAAAGATGTCAAGGCAGCTTAAGTAGTGGAAACATCATAAGTCTCGAGTTATCAAGATATAGGAACCAAGAGTAAGCAAGTTGGTAATATGATAGTGGAAGAGCTCAGTAATGCCATCTTGGAGAAATTAAAAGTCAGGGATGGGAGAGAAGTATCAAGGAATGCTCATCTCTACCCCTAGAGAGAATTGATTTAGTGCTCAATTTTCAAACAAAATCACACAAGCACTGAACGCCCTCACTTAAGACCAAGGCAATTACTCTATTGTGCTCACTATCAGAGATTGGGGAACCATGACACTACCATGTGCAGATATCTGAGGGTACAACCCTTAGTACAACTACCAATACCCAGAGTGCCGCTAGCCTTACCAATACCACCAATGCAAACCAATGTGACTGCAGGGCAACCAAATACCTACCTACCAAGAGGGATGTTCTGAATGCAGGACATGTTGCCTTTGCCCGCCATCTGTTCTACCACCATAGCCACCATAGGACAAAATCAACCAAGTGTTGATTGAGGAGCCCTTAGATGAGGGAGAAATCATGCGCGAGGTAGAATTCAATAACGACTACTACGAGGAGCCCATGGAGATCACACTAGAGTAATGTCTTACAGAACAACACACCAATACCAGTGTTTCAAACCACGGAACAATGGAAAGGAAAAGACATAAACTCAACTATGAGAAGGGGACCCATACAATGTTTCCATTCTAATGGACCTCATCGAGTGGTGAAGTGTCCTCTTAAGAATGTGTATTATTATGTCTTACTGAACAACACGCCAATACCAGTGTTTCAAACCACGATACAATGGAAAGGAAAAGACATAAACTCAACTATGAGAAGGGGACCCATACAGTGTTTTCATTATAATGGACCTCATTGAGTGGTGGAGTGTTTTCATTATAATGGACCTCATTGAGTGGTGGAGTGTCCTCTTAAGAATGTGCCTGATGCTGGCCAAGCTTAGCCAATGGACCTCATTGAGTGGTGGAGTGTCCTCTTAAGAACGTGCCTAATGCTCGCCAAGCTCAACCAATGGCAGCACAAACCAATGCTATGCCAACACTGTCATGTGTTAAGTGTGGGGTCGATCATTTAATCAAAGACTGCCTATATCACGCCAATGGTTCTGCTTCTACTTCTAACCATGCCACGATCAGGACTATAAGTGTGCAGCCTAGGAATATCACGCCACTGAATGTCCTAATACGCATGCAAGCAAAACAAGTGGACAAAGGGAAAAACCTAGGAGGTGTTACAACCTCTAAGACTAGGAGAAGGAGAAGGGTGAAAAAAGCAGGGAAGGGTGATACCATGGTCATAATTCAGGATGGATTTGAAGAAGATACCATTGACACTGGATCCACTCAATCAAAGGAAGAAGGTGACCAAGTGCCGAAACAATATGGGCATGCCCAAGAAATTGCAAGAGAGAGAGACCATCAACCTCTAAGGGGATTGGAGAATATCCAAATGCTGAAGAAGAAATAAGGAAGCTTGAAGAAGCTAAGGCCCTGGTTGAGGTGTGTCAACGCAATCACAAAGCCAAATTGAGGGCTAACCGGGCTAGGGATATAGTGCATCTTCATGGAAAACTTTAAAAAAAAATAAAGCTTGTTCGCCATCTTACATTCTAGAAGGGTGAGTTTGGAATTCACTCACATCTCCAGTGAATGTTGTAGCTACGGTGAATGGAGATCTTCTTTGGCATAGTAGGAAAAGGTGAAACAGGAGCACAACTACAAACCAAGAATCACTTCCATCCAGGAGCCTTCGGTAGTCAAGCGGGCACAATATCCTCACCATTGACTCTTTTCCCTCCTTAAAGAGATCCTACTCTATTGCTCATTTGTTCTCAATGTGAATGACCACGTCTTTGTGTAGGTGTCCTAGCCCACTCTCGTTTGAATCCTTCACCTTAGTTACTAGGAAAGCCCATCCCCTAGTAGCGCTTAGTCAGCTAGGAAAGTGGCACGAGCATAGAGGCCATCCCGTCCATTCCCCCCTCCCCCCCTCCCCGCTCCCCCCCATTAATTGGTGTGCCCACTAAGGATGGCTGTCAAGAAGACTTTCAGTTTACAAGACTGATGCGTGTAGTTTGTTAACATGAGTAACCTCGCACTTTATGGAGAAAACATCTACTTTCTTGTTTCGATCACCAAACAACTAGTGCATGTAGAAAGAGGAAGGAAGGCCATCTATAACCTCTTTGAGCCGCCACGAAGCATTTTGCAAAGCCAAAAATCACAAGAATCCGAGCCTTCAGTAAACCAACCAAACTCTGAGAAGTAGAAAGTGGGGAAGTTCAATCTGAGTTCACACCAGCACAAGAAGTCACTACCAGGGTAAAAGTTCACCGGCCTCACGGCATGGGCTAGTGTTAAGAAGATCAATTAGGTAAATCCTTTAGCTCCTAGGAGGGATTGTGTGGGTAAAAGAAGAGGTGAGAGTTCAAAGAAGGCACATCCACGCTCTGGTAGAAAGGGAAGTACTCCTACAATCACCTTGCATGACTAATTTAGTGGAGCAGTTGTGTGCGCTCCCAAAGGATCCACAATCTATCATTCTAGAGCACCTCCCCGATTCTTTTTTCATTTTCATCAAGGAGCTCACACTCCACATAGACTTCTTAAATCATGTGCACTTGGGAGGGCCAGGGGACTTTAATTATGCATTATTAACTTGCCACCACTAGGGATTAGTAGAGCATGTGAGATTTTGCACTTACCACCTTGGGGAAAGAACTATCTCGCCACCACGGATAAGAATCAAAGAAGTGCAACTATTGGAGGAAGGAGACTTTGCACCATTTTACGAGCTTTTGTCAAACGACACTCCAACAACCTTGGAGGACTACGAGAAACCAATCTTGGAGGCATGGAAGTGCAATGCGAGGACATTGAACTAGCATGGCGAGACGTCTATAATCATCAGGAGAGAATGCCACCTACCCCCGTCCCTCGATTCAGTGGAACTGAATCGAGGTCCCAAGCTACAAGCCTTTGGGCAAATATTCTTGTGGGTTAAAATTGAGGGAAGAGACATCTCCTTATGAATTTCCTTTTTACATTTGTTCTTTTACTAGCAGCATTGGACATTTAGGCGAACCCCATGCCCCTACCCATAGGCAGTCTGTGCATGTAATCATCAACCTAAAATGCATTTACAACAAAGAATAGCATTTCTATTCGGTCCTAAAAGATTAGTAGAAGTTAATGCATCCTTTATCCTTCCTTTGATCAACGACAACCTTTCATTTGATGTAATCATCTTCATTTTGTTGTAACTTTATTTTCCAACCCTTGTAATGCAAAAAAAAGAGAGTTTTTTTCCTATAACCACTTTGCATTTTTTTCAAACCTTGGCAAATCATCATGGCTTTCCTTACTTTTTCACGAGAGGTACAGAGAGGATGAACAAGAGTTTTTAGATGGTCTAGAAATAGTTTTCTTGATGAATGGGCAAGATCAAGATGAAATTAAGATACGAGCCTTTCCACTAATGATAAAAGAAGAGGCTAAATCTAGGTACAAATCTTTAGCAAGGGAAGTTAGAATGGATTGGGAGCCTCTCCGCTAGGCCTTCACAGTGAAATATGAAATTGGGGATACACCAAAAAGACTATGGGAACAATTGCTAGATTTGCACCAGAAGGATTTGCATGACTATGCAGGATATGAGTCGAGATTTCAAAATTTGTGGGATAGATGTGGCCACATCTTTAGGAGGGCAGGAAAGGGCTCCAAATTTCTTGAGAAAAGATAGGTTCCTAGCACGGCTCCTAAAGATGTGGCAACATCTTTAGGAGGGCAGGAAAGGGCTCCAGATTTCTTGAGAAAAGATAGGTTCCTAGCAGGGCTCTTTACACCATTGAGGGAGAAGGTCAAAGTAAAATTCTCGGGAACGTTCCAAGAGGCACTCCAGTTGGCTAGGTCAAAAGATAGAAAGCTTAAGTATCAGCTCAAGTAGCTAGAGGGGGAGAAGTAGCAAAGGAGCAAGTTTCAGCCTTTGAGGCATCTGCTCAAGGAGCACAACCACAATACATCCAACCTAGAGCAAACTCTCCAGAGGAGCTCATGCAATGGCTCACTGAACAACTGGAAGGCCTTTTAGTAAATATGGTGCATAATGCAAGGCAACCCACCAATGGGGAAAACCAAGAGCAAAGAAGGCAAGCAAGGGAGTTCCATTGCTATACAACTGTGGCGGTGAGGATGGGAATGGCATGTACAATTGCCCTTACTCCAGGAGAGTCCAGGGGGATTACTATCCACCACCAAGAAGGCCTCGTCAACACCTGTTGAGATATCGAGCTCAACTAATGCTACGGGCGGACATTGAGATGACCCACCTAGGTGACAGCTTCCGCACTTATGCCACTGGCATGGTTGGTGAGATTATGGTTGATATGCCACTAGTGGATGATAGGATATGTGACAGCCACTTTGGAGTACTAGAATTATGGCATAGTTATAGCACCAGCTCATATAGTCGGGTTCACACTATAGACCGTCGACCGCTTTGTATGTTGTAGGAGAGTAATTTCCCTTTATGTGTGTACTCTTATTTTTTGTTATATGGTTGTAGAGAAGAGAAAAAGATAGAAAAAAAATCAGCCATCCATCTCTCTCTTGTGTCTTGCACTCTCTTGTGTGTGCGTTTTTGCTTACAAGGAACTCAAAGCTCTCTCTCTCCCCCACATTCTCTTTATGGTATCAGAGCTCCGGTTCGTGTTGTGAGAGCTAAGGAGGAAAGCAAGAGGCAAGAACAAGCAAGGAAGGAAATGGCACACGGGTAAGAGAATCACCATGTCTTTCCCTTCTTCTTGGTTTAGGTACAACACCCCTCGGTAGCTCAGGGAGCTACACATCTCCAATTGAGGGACTGTCTTCGCAGGCTTGGAGGTGCTTGTGTGGTATGTAATACTTTGTACTACGGTTCTACGGTCAGAATCACGTTTTGGGCGCGTCTCGGTCTTCGTTCTACCATTGCAAGGTATCTTTGATAGTTTCAGGAAGTTCTATGGTTGAGAAAAGGTTAAAGTAAAATTCTCAGGAATGTTTGAAGAGGCACTCCAGTTGGCTAGGTCAAAAGATAGAAAGCTTAAGTATCAAGCTCAAGTAGCTAGAGGGGGAGAAGTAGCAAAGGAGCAAGTTTCAGCCTTTGAGGCATCTGCTCAAGGAGCACAACCACAATACATCCAACCTAGAGCAAACTCTCCAGAGGAGGTCATGCAATGACTCACTGAACAACTGGAAGGCCTTTTAGTAAATATGGTGCATAATGTAAGGCAACCCACCAATGGGAAAAACCAAGAGCAAAGAAGGCAAGCAAGGGAGTTCCATTGCTATACAGTTGCGGTGAGAATGGGAATGGCATGTACAATTGCCCTTACCCCAGGAGAGTCCAGGGGGATTACTATCCACCAAGAAGGCCTCGTTAACAAAATACCTGTTGAGATATTGAGCTCAACTAATGCTACGGATGGACATTGATGACCCACCTAGGTGATAGCTTCCACACTTATGCCACTGGCATGGTTGGTGAGGTTATGGTTGTTTGGTATGCCGCCAGTGGATGACAGGCTGTATGACAGCCACTTTGGAGTACTAGAATTATGACATAGTTATAGCACCATCTCATATAGTCGGGTTCACACTATAGACCGACCACTTTGTATGTTGTAGGAGAGTAATTTCCCTTTGTGTGTACTCTTATCTTTTAGCTATAAGGTTGTAGAGAATAGAACAAGATAGAAAAAAATTCAGCCATCCATCTCTCTCTTGTGTCTTGCACTCTCTTGTGTGTGTCCGTTTTTGCTTGCAAAAGGAACTCAAAGCTCTCTCTCTCCCCCACATTCTCTTTATGGTATCAGAGCTCCGATTCGTGTGAGAGCTAAGGAGGCAAGCAAGAGGCAAGAACAAGCAAGCAAGGAAATGGCACACGGGTAAGAGAATCACCATGTCTTTCCCTTCTTGGTTTAGGTACAACACCCCTTGGTAGCTCCAAGAGCTACACATCTCCGATTGAGGGACTATCTTCATAGGCTTAGAGGTCCCTGTGTGGTACGTAGTACTTTATATTATGGCTCTTCGGCCAGAATCACATTTTGGACGCGTCTCGATCTTTGTTCTACCACTGCAAGGTATCTTTGGATAGTTTCTGGAAGTTCTATGGTTGAGAATTGTCTTTGGTCAAAATCTAGTTATTGCAGTGCAACAGTGCATTTTGGGAGTGCAAACAGTGTTTGCACATTTATTGTTGACATTGGGTGTATGTACATGTACTTTGGTCAGATCTGGTGACCTACAGGTTGTGTTGAAGTATCAACAGTAGTCATAGAAGATATTGTTATGTTACAGGTTGCATACAGATATTGTATGTTGTAGTTTTTTATTGTTGCAGGAAAACAGGTATGGTGAGACGGAATGAATCAGATTGTCAGTGAGAAGTTGAACAAGAACAACTTCCATGCTTGGAAGTTTAGAATGACCAATTTCCTTATGGCTAAAGGATTTTGGGATTATGTCGAATGAGACAATGAGAAGCCTCCTGAGTTGTCTAAAGAGAATGCTGCCCCAGCAGACATAAAGGCATTCAAGGATTAGAATCAGGGTGCAAGGAAAGTCATGTATTTGCTTTCAGTTTAGTGTCATAGACATGATGATAGAACACATACAGAATGCCAACACTCCATCAATTGCGTGGTAGAATCTGGTGCAGATGTTTCAGACCAACACAAAGGCAAGGAAATTGCAGCTAAAGCAAGAGTTGTATACTATGGAAAAGAAAAGCATGTCAATCAATGAGTATGCTTTAAAGAGCAAGGGAATTGAGGTAGAGGTCATGGTCGAGGTGGTGGGGCTGACAAGGAAATCAGAATTCTAGACAACAATAGTCCAATGATTCACAAACAACAGCAATCATACACAGGTGGAAGAGGCTAGTCTAGAGGCAGGGGAGCCAAAGAGGCTAAGGTGGTTGACAAAGAAATTTGAATGCAAATAGCATAGAGTGCTATTATTGTGGCAAACCAGGGCACATGGCAAAGGACTACTATAAAAACCAAAATGACATCAAAAGTGGAAAGTTGTAGAAAGGCAACTATGCATCATCTAATAATTAGGGAGGTGATGACAGAAGTGAGCATCTTTTTGTGATGTAGCACATGCTCAATTCCATAATAGGAGATGTGTCAAGATCTCAAGATACATGGTATGTGGATTCTGGTGCCTCTAACCACATGACAAGTCATGCTAAGTGGTTTAGAGACATGCAGAAAATGAAAAAATTAGGTTATGTAGAAACAAGTGATGATACTGCGCATCCCATTGCACATGTTGGTAAAGTGCCATTGTCTATGCATGATGGAAAAATAAAGTACTTGGCAGATGTACTTTATGTTCCAAATATTATAAAGAACCTGGTTTCTATTGGACACATGGTTGAGCAGGGTCTGCAAGTGAGGTTTAATCCTCAAGGATGTTTTGTGGAAGACTTCAAAAATCAGTGTCGCTTAGTTGTAAAGGGTAACAGAAATAACAGGATGTTTACTTTGGATGTGAACATGCCGAAAGTAAAGGCAGCCATGTTTGTGCATGGAACAGGTGTCATTGTTGCAGATATTGACATATGGCACAAGCACATTGGTCATGTGACTGTACAACAACTGAAGTTTATGTTTGCACATAGAACAGGTGTCATTACATATATTGACATATGGCACAAGCGCATTGGTCATGTGAATGTACAACAACTGAAATCTATGCAGGCCCAAAATATTGTTGTAACTTTGCCAAAGTTTAAGGTTGATGGTATGCACAAACTATGTGAAGCATGCCAGCTTGGTAAGTGTTAATCCCATTTTGGATTAATCCCATTTTGGATTAGCAAACATGATCCTCCAATTGAGGACATTAATAAGTGTCATGAAACGGCACTATAAAAGTTATACATTATGAGATATTCCACCCAAGGCCTAGTTAAGTAAGTTTTGGATGCCCAAGTGTGAATAAGGGCCAAATGTATATAAGGCATTTTCTCATATAAATGAAAAGACACAATCCCCTTTTGTGCTATAGAGAGCTCTTCCTTGTGTCTTGAGAGAGATTGAGAGAGAGAGCATTCTAGCATTGTTCCTCTTCTATGCTTGTATGATTCATGCTTGTGTAAGAGAGTGAGAGAGAGTGATTGCCTTATGCGACGGTGCGAGCGACTCTACGATGACACCGTGGAGGTGGAGCTTGGAGGTTTGGAGCTGGACAAGTGAGCTTGGAGACCTAAAGGGACTCAAGTTTGAAGCATTAGTAAGTGCCCTACAACAGTTGTTGTGATCTATTACTCATCCTTTAGGTGAATGCATTGAGTTCCCTCTTGGAGGTGTGGTAGCCCCCATAACATTTTTGGTGCCACTACTGGGGAAACACCTTTGTTTCTTCCTTCCTCTTGGAGTTTCAGCTCCCATTGCATAAGATTCATGATTGCCCTTGCATTCTGGTAGTGCATTGTGTAGAAAAATGAATGGATAAGATTTGTGTGGAAGTAAGAAATTGTGTGAAACTGGTTGTGTTGTTGTGTATGTGTGTGGTGGAGTGGTCTTAGAATAGAGCTTCACTGTTTTTTCTTGTTAATTTTGATATTTGCATCATTGGAAGAATCAACATGAATGAACAGGTTGGTGTTATGTTTTCTTCTTTTCTAAAAACTCACAAAAATAAAAAACATAAGGAGCCATTGATTGTGCTGTGAACTTGTATTCCACTCCTTGGGCATGGCACAATCATTTTGGGATCCGTTGGATAAGTATCTTGCACCCAAAATCATAACAATCGACGCGGGAAGTTTCCATATGAAACTGTAGAAAAACATTCACGCCGTGAACGTTTTCTGCAATTCAACACCGCAAATTGCTCCCGACATCAACGCTGTAACTAATGCCACAAATCATGGGATTGCCTTGCAAAAAATAGGTAACCTTATCCTGACACCTCTAACGCCATGAAGTCTGACAAGATTAAGAATCGTGAAAGTTCAGAAAAATGTTCACGTTGTGAACTTTTTCAGAACTCTTCACGGCGTGAACCAATTTGTTCACGACATGAGCCAATTAGGAAACCTTCATGGCGTGAACCCTTTTTTATTCACGACGTGAACTTTTCCTACAAACTCACGGTTTAGTCCAATCCAATGAACACTCAGGCTAAGGCCATGAAGGTCGGTAAGGGAGGGACGCGTACAACAAGGACGAGGGGTTCTGACCATAAAAGCAAAAAGTTTTGAACATGTGAAAGTGCAAAAAAACGTTCACGACGTGAACCGTTTTCTAACACTTCACACCGTGAACTATTCTCTGCAATCTCATGGCCTCAAAAACAGAGCGATAGGATCGGATCAAAATTAAATTAAATCAACAAAGTGGCTTATTAAATCATACATACATGCACTTAAGATCTGGAAAGCTTATCGGAGACGATCTTACACATGACGATAGTGCATCGAATCACCCAGGATCTTCCTAACAAAAAAGTGTGGGCTCAAGTCATTCAGCAAGCACACACCTGAGTGTCTTAAGGAACCTGACCACCATTGAAACTAGTAGTGAAGAATCCATGGAAGAAGGGCTAAGGTACTCTGGGTTTGGGGAAGAGGAGAAACCACCCTCCCCAACCAGGTCCAGTGGTATCATTGATATCGCTCGATGATTTTTTGGTCTCCAAACTAGTCATGAACGAAGAAGCATAATCTGCAGGCATGGGTTCGTCAACCAGCGCGCCAGACTCGGTCCACGACAAGAAGTGCCCATCCTAATGTCAAATTCTAGGCTGTCAAGCACCGACACCCCTCGAATGAGACAGGACATGGAAAGTGCGGCCAAGACAGGTCAAGTATTCTTCCCTACCTTAGAGGAAGTAGAGTTAGATCTCAGAAGGAGCGAGGTGGAACGACAGCTAACGAGAGTTGAGCTTAAGGAAACAAGAGCTCGATATTCGAAGGGCGAGAGCTAAGCAAAAGGAAACGGGAAGTTTAAACCTACTCCAATCACGGGGTAAGGAACCGGAATTGGTCATGGGAAGAAGTCAGGGAGAAATTCCAAACTTGGAACCCATAAATGAGGAGCCCAGAGCTGAGGAAGGGTTTACAACCATAGAAGACGAGGATAACCTAGCAAGAGTAGCGGGCGAAATGGAGGACCGTCTGTACACCAAAAAAGATATTGAGCAGATGATCAATCATCCTACATTCCTACAAGACATTAAACTTCTAATTTTGCAAAGGCGTACAGAGACGACTGATGATGAGCCACTCAAAGGTACAGTGGTGGGGCAGGACCATCCCATCATGGACCAGAGATACCTAGAAGAGCCAATACAGGAAGGGGACGAGGTCTAGGAAGGGGGGAGAAATTCCTCAAAGGCCAACGATGGATCCAACCATTGACCTTAATGCAACCACAAGGACAACTCTACTAAATATAGTGGCGGAGATGGGCCGAGGAATGGTGTTAAAACCCTAAGATCTCTCTAAATAATTAAATATGCATAAATCAGGCAATAAACTCATCCACCCGACCACCCCCAAGCCCAAGGGATGCACGCATGAATTATAATGAAGTACATCATACCTTTACCTTGATGTCCTATACCATTAAGAGGTATAACTCCAATCCAGTAGCATGTAGCTATAGTGTGAAATGGTAGGTGAGTAGTTATGATCCTCTACACAAGAGAACATAATATAACCTAACCTCAAGATGATATCAAGAGACCATAGCCTAAGCCTTTCCTTGAGTGTGTCCCATGCCCCTATTATATAGGAGGGCCCTCAAGTGACTCTTGACTCTCCATCTCCCATGTATGATCCTTGGATGCCAGACCCTAACCCTAACCTTAACCCTTAAGGTTAGTCCTAACCCATGCTCCACTAGAGCTTGCTCCCATGCTCACAAGCCTAATGTGGGTTAGCCTCCTAGTATGTGTGACCCTTGGATGCCTGACCCTAACCTTAACCCTTACGGTTAGAGGCCTAACCCATGCTCCACTAGAGCTTGCTCCCATGCTCACAAGCCTAATGTGGGTTAGCCTCCTAGTATATGCACACATAATGTGCATATAACATACTTCCCCTCTCTCAAAACATTGCACTCTTGCAATGAAAAGAAGGAGAATTGCGCTGAATAATCTCAACCGACTCCCAAGTCGGTTCGACTCCCAAGTTGAATCCTCTATTTCCCTATCTTTTCACCTAATTTTAACCTCAGGGATTAGTCAACTTCAAAGTTTTCTTTTCCTGAATTCAAGTACCTTATCAGGTTCATGTGGAACATAGGATAATTCTTCAACTTCAACGAGTTCTTGAGGAGTAACTATGTTATCCTCACCTTCTAGTTTCCCTTTCAATCTATTGATATGAAAGACTGGATGAATTTAACATGTGGAGGTAGTTCAAGTTCATACGCAACCGTGTGCCAATCCGATGTATAAATCAAATTCAAGTATCTTATCAGGTTCATGTGGAACATAGGATAATTCTTCGACTTCAACGAGTTCTTGAGGAGTAACTATGTTATCCTCACCTTCCAGTTTCCCTTTCAATCTATTGATATGAAAGACTGGATGAACTCTAACATGTGGAGGTAGTTTAAGTTCATACGCAACCGTGTGCCAATCCGATGTATAAATCAAAATGGACCACAATATCTAGGAGATAAATTCAAGCATTTTTCTTTTGAAAAAGTCTGAAAATCTTTAGGAACTTTTAAATAAACCAACGCTCCTGGTTCAAAAGACCGAGATGAGCGTCTCCTATCAGCATAAAATCATACTCTATCTTGAGCACTCTTGATAGAATCCTGAGCTTCGGTCAGTATTTCCTACATATCACGCAAGAAATCCCTCGATGCATCAAGCTCAATGTCCTTAAGACTAACATCAATAGGTGCCCTCGGTTGATACCCATACATAAGTATGCACAAACTAAAACCAATAGTCGTATGTCAACATGCTAAGTGATGTAAGCAAAGCAACAATCTTGAGCCCAAATTATCCTACAAGATAATATATGTGAGGGATCGCTAGCGTCCCATACCACCATGATACCACCCATACATACCTTACCAATTTGAAACTCCCTAGTATGTCGTCTAGGAAATATGAATAAAATCCTTTATAAAAGAAATAAGATAGCCTTATCCCAAACTTTCACATGCTAAAACCTGTCTCTATATTCTTGAGACCACATCAAGGAATAACTCTTTCCGAGTACATCATTAGAAAAGAATTTTGACTTATTGGCGCCTTTTTAATGATAACTACCCAATAAACACACTAAAGCTAGGGTAGAAAAATAACTCACCTAGATACATAAGCAACTAGGTATCTAAGTTAGAATATATACAAGAGTACAAGGAATATACTCCAAAATTACGTGCAAAAAAATGAAGGTAAATGCTACCTTCAAAGCACATGAAATTATCCAAAAGATCAAAAGATCCTTATCAAACCATGGATAAAAGCATGGAAGCTCCTCGAATCCATGAAAACCATAGTTGATCATAAAAATCAATGCATACCATCTAATGAACATTAACTATGCCAAAAGAAGCATTAAAATTGGTGGCCAACTCATCAATCCAGAGTATATGAACATGGTGTCATTCAAGCAAAACTCCAAAGTAAGCAAGTGAAACACATGTGTGTAACACTCATTAAAAAACCCCTAGATACAAGTGATCTAGGTAGAACCTGATGAGTCCATATAAAACTTCAAAAACATCTAATAAAATTCACCAAAACAAACCGATTAACTAACCCATGATAGAATTTATCTTAGGCTTGAGAAATTAAGCACAAACCACACTTAAACAAGTGTAAAATAAATTATCATGGAAAAGTATCAAAGGTGAAAGACACTTTGAACGTAGATTCTAGCCATCATTGAAGAAATTAAGGAACATGTCCAAAAAGAATGGCTAAACAATGGTAAAAAAATCATGAAAACATCGTTTAGAATTAATCCAAACAGAAATAACTATTAATACGAGGTATAATCATATTAATAATATGCGAATAACCCGCATCTATCTAATGTCAGCACGAGAAAACGTACTTCAACATTAAATAACCCTCGAAAATATTAAATTCTCGAGAAAAAAAAAATATCATGATTTTTTCTAAATTTTCTCTAATTTTATAGAGCCTCAAAATACAATAATTTTGAATTCAACCAAACCTATCTTATGGCATTCCAAACCTATATTTTTTCAGAAAATTTTTAGCAATTTAGATTTACCAAAATACCATTGATATTTTAAAAATACCAATTTATAAGATTTTTAAAAAATTCCTAATTTTTTCTGAGAATCCCATCGTTCACGAAATTTCCAATTCTGCCCAACAATTCTCAAATCCAATGAAAATTTATAATTTTAATTGATTTTTCAAAATTTTGGGTCAAAAAAATATATTTTTAAAGGAATTTGAATGGTCACGGGTGCCCGAACGGACACACCACATGCCAAACACCAACCCCACATTTTCCAAAAATTTAAAATAACCTTTGTCTAATTTTTTACTAATTTTCAAGAATTTTTTTAAAAATTTAATTTACCCCGAACGTATAAGAATACGAATGGTCAAAAAATTTCGGAATCCTAATGGTCTCCGGAACACAGAAAGCCAATAGTTTCGGGAAAATGCAAAGACAAAAAAAAATCGAAATGTGAAACGTCAAAAGTTTTCGGAATTCGAAAAGTCAAAAGATTTCTCGGAATTCGGAAAGCCGAAAGGTTTCACGGGAATGCGGAAAGCCAAGAGGTTTTACGGGAATGCGGAAAGCCAAGAGGTTTCAAGACAATAAATTGAGAAATTTTCAAAGATTTTTTTTTCTCAAATCTCATATTTTCTCATTTTTTCAAACTTTTTTCCAAGCTTTTTTTAAAAAAATTCAAAAGCTTTTTTTTGGAATTAAAGAAACTTTTTTTATATATTTTTTAAAAGCTAAAAAATAAAGCTTTTTGTAACTAAGGTTTTAAAGACCTTTTTTAAAAAATGATTTTTTTTGGGGAGGGGGGTGGCGATTTTCGCCCGCCTGCAGCGAAACCCCCTTTGCCCCCGCCCGCGTGCGCCAAAAAACAGAGAGAGCTTGTAGAGCTTGTAGCTCTCTCCACTCTCGTCCCCTTCTTCTCCATTCTACATTTTCATATCACCCCCTCCTTCTCTTCTCTAATAACTGAGAGAAAGAAGATTAAAATCTTAATTAAACCTTTGCTAATCATAATTATAATTTAATTATAATTAAGGCTTAATAAAACTGTGTCTAGTAAGAGACATTCACACGCGGGAGAGGAAAATAGAAGAGAAATTCGGATTTGAGTGGAGAAGAGAATTCCACACACAAGGGAGAGCACTCCATGCATCAATTGGCTGCCCCACTTTGCATTTTAGCAAAAATTTGGTAGAAAATCAAAAGAATATCTGTGGAAAACCCACAAAAATGCATTAAAAATACATTTTTAACCATAAAAATGCTCTAAGAATTTATTTAAAAATAGAAAAATTTCCTAAAAATTATAAAAATTCAGGGAATCCATTCTACCAAAAATATCCACAATCAAATATGTGGTATTTTGGTAAAAATTTCTATTATGCGTATTTTAAACCACAAAAAATAGAAAAAAACAGCATTTAAACTCACGAAATTCCCCCGCAACATCGATTCGTCCATTGAATAGAAGAAACACACATTCCAATCACCATATCGACGATCCACGTGATAATCATCAACACAAATCAATAAAATAATATTTTTATTTAGTTAATATTAAAATTTACTTTCAAAAATACCAAAAATTACAATAAGAAAGAAAAAATAACAACAATTAACTAGAGATTGCTCTGATACCACTGTTAAAACCCTAAGATCTCTCTAGATAATTGTTATGCATAAACATGCATAAATCAGGCATAAACTCATCCACCCGACTACCCCCGAGCCCAAGTGATGCACACATGAATTATAATGAAGTACATCATACCTTTACCTTGATGTCCCATACCATCAAGGTATAACTCCAATCCAATAGCATGTAGTTGTAGTGTGAAATGGTAGGTGAGTAGTTATGATTCTCTACACAAGAGAACATAACATAACCTAACCTCAAGATGATATCAAGAGACCATAGCCTAAGCCTTTCCTTGAGTGTGCCCCATGCCCCTATTATATAGGAGGGCCTCAAGTGACTCTTGACTCTCCATCTCCCATGTGTGACTCTTGGATGCCTGACCCTAACCTTAACCCTTAAGGTTAGTCCTAACCCATGCTCCACTAGAGCTTGCTCCCATGCTCACAAGCCTAATGTGGGTTAGCCTCCTAGTATATGCACACATAATGTGCATATAACAAATGGTCAGAGAACTAGGCACTACTCTAGAATCCCGACCCTGCCAGATGAAGCCACATATCATTTCCAAACTCATCTATAAAAATTCTCTCAGGACGGAGATCCTATCCAACATGTAGATATTTTTAAATCCACATGTGAAACCTACGGGCCTGTCAGTGATGTGATAATGATTCATGCCTTCTCACTGACCCTGGAAGGGAAAGCGCATCAGTGGTTTCGAACCCTCAAGCCCGAGGATAAGGTTAACTTCACACCGACTCAAGAATGTGTTTGTGCCCAGCTTTGCCCGAAGTGGTGACAAATGGAGCCTGTGGCACAGTTACATAAGAATACAATGACATCACCTCATAAAACAGAACAAGCATCAATCCCACGAAACTCGCACAAACAATACCCAAAACCTGAGGGTACACAGAAGTGGGTGCCCAAGATTCAACTTAAAGACCAACCCCACAAGAAGGACACTAGGAATAATATAGGGATAGCAAGAAAAATCTGCAAAGAAATGAAAAGTCAAACTTTGCTTACACAAACAGATTGTCAAGACTCCAAGCATCCCAATAGACCTCACGGGTTCCATAAGCAATGGGTTTGAAAAGACTTACTGCAAGCACACGGATACTACCAAGGTAATTCGGCAATATGGCTACCCAAACCTCACTCAGTGACTAACACCACAAGCAATTCAAGTCACAAAAGAGAGAGAGTAGTAAAAGCATACAGTATCAACTCCCAACCCAAGCGGGAACCTTGCCAACCTTTGTGTGGAGGAAAAAGACACCTTAACAAAATGGGTTGGGAATTGCCAAAACAATAACGGTAGCCACTCCGGTCACAGAACTGAACAGTGAACCTAAAGGTAGAAACAAAGAAGTTCAGCAAAGGGACACAGATAGAAGCCCTCCACCACAGGACATAGTAACAACATTGTTCACTTAGGTGGAAGAAAGAATTAAAAACTCCCATATAGAACTAAAACGACTGCATCAACAAATACCCAAAAGTCCCCAGGTGTTACCTTGGTTCTCGTGGTAGTAAAACAGGAAGGTATCCAATGGTTACACAATGGGTATAAGGTAAGCAGGGTATCATTCACTCACTATGTGCATGTTTGACTGCTTGAGCATGAAGAAAAAAAAGAGAAGGTATCAATCTTATGCATTCATGATCCAAAAATGTTCACGCCATGAACTGGTTCACAAAGGTTCACGCCGTGAACGAATTCAAAAACATTCACGCCGTGGGAGCTGGTTTACAAAGATTCACGCCGTGAAACGGTCATTTCTCACGGGCCAATCAAATGGGCCAATCAAATAACACCACGTGGTTTTCTTCATTAAGGCAACTGCCTTGTCCGACGGTTGCGTTATAAAATCAAATTTCTTTCCTTTTTCGTCATTTTGCATTATGTGACCTTTGCTTTTCAATTGCGCTTCCGCTACTGATCGTTGTACATCTTCCATCCCGGATTTTGGGCTATAATCGACTGTCTTCTATCGAGGTGGGAGCTTGATCCATTCCCTTTTCGTTTTATTTTTTTGATCTTCATGATTGATCAATATCCTGTCGGCAATGCTTATTGTACATAAATTACCGATTCATAATTATTCTAAACTTTCTTCATGGTATCCTCACATGCATTAAGCACAGTCGACACCTTAACAACAAATGAAAAATGAAAAACCAATAACATAACAAACGGCACCTTCACCAAAGATTCATGGTATTATCACCCTGTGGTTTCACTGAACCTAAGGTTCGTGAACCTGTAGTTTCATGAAACCTCAATGGTTCACGAAACCTCACCGTTTCACGGAACCTCAATAGTTCACGAAACCTCAATGATTCACAAAGCCTAACTGTTTCACGAAGCCTAACCGTTTCACGGAACCTCACCAATTCAAGGAACCTCAATAGTTCACGAAACCTAACTGGTTCACGAAACCTCAACCTTTCACGGAACCTCACTGGTTCACGAAACCTAACTTCACGAAACCGTGTTTCACGGAACCTCGCTATTTCATGGAACCCCACTGTTTCATGGAACCTCACCGGTTCATGAAACCCACTTCACGGCCTGCAGGTTCACGAAACCACTCGGACCCTGCACCTTCACGCCACAACTTTCACCTGTCTATTAACACACCCTATGATTACTCCTATACTAACACACTACATGAAACAGAGGCCCACAATGAAGCAAGTAAAAGACAAAGCAGTGCAGAGCCCTCAAGCCCAAGCAAAAGAAGGCGGTTGGAAGATGAGGAAAGAATACCCCAGTTGGCCTCCCTACAGAAAATAGACTATCAACAATTCATACAAGAGACCATGGAAGGGCTGGATGAGCTGCTAAACCAACCACAGGCTGGGCTCGAAGAAGGCGCAAGAACAATTGCAATCTGGGAGCAGGAACAAAAGGTTTGGTGGTGCCACCTCCTCACAACGCACATACTCCACGATCGTAACGTCGCCCTTTGGAAGCAGGTTAACAATGCATGCACACAAGTGCAAACCTTAAAAGACCGCTTGGCAGTAGCTGAAGCTACACATAAAGATGTCATCATGAAAAGCTTGAAGGCCACGGAGGAGCAAGAGAATAGGTATAAAGCCCTGGAAAGAAATAATATGGTCCTCAGCCAAACAATTGTGTACAAAGAATATACATACATATATATATATATATATATATATATATATATATATATATATATATATATATATATATGTATGTATGTATATATGTATATATGTATATATATATATATGTGTGTGTGTGTGTGTGTGTGTGTGTACACACACACACACACACACACACACAGAGAGACATATACACACACACACACACACACACATATGTATACATATATATATGTGTGTGTGTGTTTGTGGATATCTATATATATATGTGTGTGTATATATATATGTGTGTGTGTGTGTGTGTGTGTGTGTGTGTGTGTGTATATACACATATATATCTATATATATATATATATATATATATATATATATATATATATATATATATATATATATACATATATATACATATATATGTATAGATAGACACACACACACACATATATATATATATATGTGTGTGTATATATATATGTGTGTGTGTGTGTGTGTGTGTGTGTGTGTGTGTGTGTATATACACATATATATCTATATATATATATATATATATATATAGATATATATGTGTATATACACACACACACACACACACACACACACACATGTATGTGACGTGGGAAAACTATCCAAGGGGACTTGGTGCCTTGAGGGTATGCTAGACATGATTTTTCATAATACTCTCATAATCCCATGCATACTTACCCTCACATCACCTCACCATGCTTTGGGAATTTCCACCTTTAGGAACGTTATGCATCATAGCCCAAGCATTTTAGGGGCAAGCATCATAAGGAGTCTATAGTTTTTGGAAAATTGGTAAAATGTCATGCATTTTAAGGGTTGTTCTATTTGGAGTGGAGGTCTCCTTTCTCATGTCACTCAATTTTCTCACTCTCTCCCATCCTCTCTACCCTATGACAAAGCTTGTATATAAGGAACCCTTTGAAGAAAAGATAACTCCTTTCCTCTTTCATGGCTTTCATGTGTTTCTTTAGCATTTGGAGAGTTTGAGTCATGTATTTGAGGTTATATTCATTTGAGGTCATGTCCTATTCTATTGCTCATTTTTTCTTGTTAATGAATGACTGCGTCTTTGTGTAGGTGTCCTAGCCCACCCTCGTTTGGCTAGGTGGTGCCCTCTTCACCTTGGTTGTTGGGGAAGCCCTTCCCCTAGTAGCTCTTAGTGAGCTAGGAAAGTGGCAGGGGTGTAGAGGCCATCCTGTCCATCCCCCCGCCCCCCCCCCTCACTGTCAAGCTTACAAAAAGGAATAGACTTTTAAAATTTGTTAGTTTGAGAATCTTGAGGTGGTTTATTGTCCCTTGGTACTTCATTCTTTTGCTCAAAATTGTAAGCGAAGAGATTGCCGTTTTGTTGAAAGGGAATGTGGTTGGAACATATTGATCTTTGCTCGAAGAGTAAGCTTTAATCTTGTAATGAAATTGGATTTTTGGTCTTTGATTTCACTCCTTCAATGGCTTGGAGTTGGATAAGAGCTTGCGAAAATTTGTCCACATCTAGCTGTACGGTCTCTTTGTCAAGTTGACAAATTGTTGACGTGTTCTTGCTTTATATTGAGGTGGCAAGAAATTCTTTTTAATGAGCTTTTGCAATTCCTTTCAGGTTCTTGTTCTTTCACGTCCTTGCTTGATTGCATTCCACCATAATGATGTAATTTCGATCAAGTGGTTTGCATCACATTTGACCTTATCTTTCTTAAAAAATTAATCCCTAGAAAAATATTCATCAAGCTGGCTAATCCATGATAACACCGTTGTTGTATCCTTTTTACTATCAAAATTCTAAAATGTGAAAGCCTTACAACTTATTTTCTTTCCTTTTTATTGCTCTTGCTCACGGAAAGGTTCTTTGATGATACGCCTAATGTCATAGTCAAATTCAACACTTTGAGATCGTTTCCTGTTAGAGATTAGTTCTTCCAATTCTATCCTCTTAGCATGTTCTTCATTTAATTGAGCTTAAAGAGATAGAAGCTGCTCGGAAATAGAAGGTGCTTGCGGGTTTGACGTGATGAGGAATTGAGAAAGAAAAAAAAATTATAAAAATTTGATGGTAATTGAGATAAGCAAGAAATAATACGTGGTAGTACTTACGGTCCTTGCTTCAAATTTGTTGAAGTCGTATGTTGTCCCAATTTTTGTGGAGTAAGAATCCCAACTTCAAGTGTCATAGAGTTCGTAAATGGTGTAAAACTTTGAGAAAGAGTCATCAAAGAAGCATGATATGATAATTCTTGATGCCCAAAGCGCACTTGAAAAAGCCCTTGATTTAATCCCCTTTGACAAAACCTTTGTAAACCTTTCGAAATTCTCCTCTTGCTTGATACCCTCGATGTTGAATATACTTGAAACTTTGCCCTTTAGATGTACCCCTCTTTGGCTTTTATGGCTTGTTTGACAAGGTATAATTTTTTTAAGGTGTTCATAAAGCTTTATAAGACAAATGCTTTTGAGCTTTTGAAAAGCGCTAAGCTTTAAAGGAAGCTTTACGGTTTTTGAAGCTTAATAATTTTTAAGGTTAAAATGTAAGGCTTGGCTTTAAGCGATAAAGTTTTTAAGCATTGAATAGCTTATAAGCTTAGCTAAGCTAAATAAAAACTTTAGCTAGTTAAGCAATATAGTAAAGAAGATGGTTGACAGCGCATCAACAAAGAGAGAGTTGAAAAAAAAAAAAGCAAGCGCATGTGATGGCTAGTGAAGAGAGACAAGGAAGGCCTAGGTGACGCGGCGATCCGTGAGGAGAGAGAGGAAAAGTAAGGGAGCAACGCGAAAAAGAAAAGAAAAGAGAGAAAGGCTTTTAGGCTGTAGCACGTATAGAGAGGTAGAGATTTGGAAAATTTTATTTGGAAAGCCCCTCCACCAACACTGTCAAATATAGATTGCTTGGATGCTTTCCAATTTGTGAAATTAGAAGAGTAATGCTGAAAACCTGCTGTTGGATTTCGGAGAGGGTGAAGAAATTAAAAGGTGATTTTTGAAGTTTTAGAAAGAGGTTTGAAAAAAGGTGGTGGAGAAGAAGTATTATCCAATGGTTAAGATTGATTTGTTAATGCCCTTCCACTTCACAATCAATTTCTTGACAGTCTCCCAATTCTTTAGCCTTCATGTTCAAGTATTCTTTCTTTATTTGAAGCTTACGTATTTACCAAAAGTCGAATCCATGTTGCTCCAAATAATTGCGTTAACTTTGCTTTTGATTTTTTAATAAAAAAATCCTTCTCCTTGAGTGGTCCCCAAAGCTCTAATACCACTGTCACAAGGACCTTTATGACACTTGGAGAAGAAACTCTAATTCTCAAGGACAAGGATTAGAGGATATCATAGAACTGTACAAATTTAAAACATAAACCTTAATAAACAAGATAGCTAGAGAATTAGACGCATATACCTTAATAATCAAAACTAAATAAATAAGAGAGCTAGAGAATAAAAAAGAGATCACTGTCGACACAAGATTGAGTTGAATCTCCCTGGGATGAGTGGGCCCTTGTACCACTCACCCATATTTAGATATATTAGAAAGTTTGCTTTTCAAAAAGATAACTCCCAAAAATAAAGCATAAGTGCTTTTGAGTTTTTGAGTGTAAAAGTTTTACAAAAATATAGGAGACTACAAATATAAAGTCTTGGGCCTAACAAAAGTATAAAATACTAATTGGTATGTACAAAGGTTTGAGGCCCTAGCCTTACAAAAATACTAATGTCAAAATATGAAACCATAAAAGGTGTTCACATGTCTTCCAAAATATCTAATAGTGGTCCATATATTCCACCCGTGATCAACACATAATCCGCTACTCAATTGTCGCCTACCTCCAAAATAATATCAGTCAGTGCACACAATTGATTAAACACATTAATCATGACTACATCATACTGGTGCACACAACTGATTAAACACATTAATCTTAATAGAAAATATAAATAAAAGTTGTATCCAAAATAAAATATCCCGAAGTAAAATAATAGGTAAGACAATGCATATAGTATGTCCATGAGGAGGAGAAAGATTAGGCCGATGCATATGGTATGTCCATGAGACTTTTGTTATGCTGCCCATGATGTACTGTATGCTCATGTAGGCACATGATGTGTATGGTATGCAAATGATGTATATAGTATGCCCACGATGTGTAATATCCATACATATCACGTGGCATGGTGACTTCAAAACCCCATTGCCACATCAACAATCCTCGGAATGAAAGCTTGCCTTAAAAAAAAAGCTCGTCATCAAATGCGTGACAAATGTTTTTTCCCTTGAAATGGTTGTGGTATCTTGGTTTGCATAAGATGGCCAAAAAATGTGAAAAAATCCATTGAAATAGCATGATGTCATTATTTTTTCATCTTTTGTGAACGCGCATTGTGAGATTATGAAAAGCATTCCTCTTGTACAAAGTACACATTCAGTTGTATAATTGTGTCATGCATACAATGGTAATTTGAAATTGCAAGAAAACTTCTAAATGCAATGACCTCTAAATGTTTATGTTGTTGACACTTGATGTAAACAAGTGATTTGTAGGTTTTCAAAAAAAGAAGTTGGTGGGTCCATCCATGTGAGATGCTAATTTTCAATCAGCTATGAGGTCAAACTTGCTAAATAAACCAATAAAGCATATTTTGAATGGATCAATGCTTATCATTTATAGGCAACATTGTAATGTAGATTTGCATACATGGAGAGAAAAATGTAGAAGTGTTGCTAAGGTGAGAGTGTTAACACAATGGGTTCCCAAGGTCTTTAAGCAAAGCATGTTTCATAGTGAAGGTAGTCAAATTGGCATGTTAAGGCAATGCTTAAAGACATTGTGGGGCACAAAATATTTTGATTTAAGGTTCCCTAATCTACACCAACAAAAATGGTATAAGGCTATTCTAGTATTGAGTGCAATTTGCAAGTAATCTCGTGTGAGTTTAAGCCTTCACTCGGAAATCATTACCAATTTTTCGAGCATGGTTTAAAGGGGTGCATTTAACGATTCTTGTAATCTTTATGCACTCATACACCAGCCCACCTCACCCTCACCCTCCCCCTCCCACACCCAATACCTCATTATGCACTCATACACCACCCCACTTGTATACCACACCACCCTCTCCCTTCGGCACCCAATACCTCCATAGCATAAATATTGGGTTTTTTTCTGACAACTATTCCACATACATTATCATTTGTGCACAAACAATTAGAGTGACGTGCAGTTGTTTGATCCTTTTACATTAAGTGTGGTAGAATAATTGACTTGGGCTTGTCCTTTCTTTCCCTTCCTTGTCGCCTTTTGCTCCCCCATGCTAGACACTTGTCTTTGCTTCTCAACTATGCACAATTCTATTTTCTTTGAATCCCTATCTAGTCCTTGTCAGTTGCTTCTTAAATTGGGATCTTGTCCATTGTTATTTTGTTGACCAATATTTTCAAAGTAGAACTTACTTAGCTCAAGCAAAGGTTCGAAGTGTGCTTGGTCTCTTTGAGTTCAAACTAAGTGATGGGCCGCAATATGATTTTTTGGGGTCAAACTAAGTTAAGGGCCATAGTGTGCAATTCACATGTCCATGTGTAGCTTGGGCTAGATTTTTGTTGGCCGCCATCATAGTTGTTTTTTAGGCTATTAATACTACAAAAATTGAGGGCTCCTATACTTGCAGAAAGTAGTGCATTCTCGTCTATAAATGAAGGGCGAGGGTAGCCATAAAAAAGCAACCTTCTGTACACATATCGAACCATTGCCAAAGGGGGCTCTGATAGCCCCAAGAAATGACCAAAAGCTACATTGCAATAGAGCAACCTTGCCCGGGGGGTTCCACGCATTTTCTCGCCTCTGCGTGTGAAACGGACAAGCCCCCTTTTTCCCCCACCAAGCGTGTGAACGTACATGAAGAAAGTAGTGCGTTCTCGTCTTAATGAAGGGTGAGGGCAGCAACCTTCTGTACACGTATTGAACCATTGCCAAAGGGGGCTCTGATAGCCCCAAGAAACGATCAAAAGCTACATTGCTATGCAACCTTGCCCAGGGGTTCCACACATTTTCTCGCCTTGCGTGTGAAACGGAAAAACCCCCTTTTTGAGTGCAGCGTGTGAACTTACATTGTTTTTTAGTTTTGGGTGTGGATTTATAATCGATTGAAACAACCACATTTTGCCGTGGTGGGCGGGCACAGCCATGAAGCCGAGGAGGACGGGGAAGAAGCTGAAGCAGAAGAAGAAGGGCAGGAGAAAGAGGACGTAGAAGACAGAAAAACCCTAGCGGCAGCCTACGATCTACTCCTACCACCACGATCTCCATGGATCCCTTCGCAGTTGCGTCCGACAGCCCTCCCATTCCGGTTCAAGAATCCGGAATATCGTCCGTCAATTTGGCCATCCTGAGTGAAAATCCGGAATCTTTGAGCCACGATCCGGCAGGTTTGAGCTCAGAAACGGCTACGTTTCAACACGATCCAGCACTCCCTAGCACGGCAATCATACAACCTGTGGTGGAGTCGCTTGTCGTTAAACAGCTGCCGGGTGCCCCGCAGACGCAGGAGATTAGGGTTTCTGGCGAGAAAGGGCAGAACATTTGCTCGGATTTGACCTCGTCTGCTGGCAGGAAACCACATCATCCTCCTGCACCGGACATTAGGGTTTCTACGCAGAATAAATCCGCACAAGCCAATAGGTTTTCTTCACAGAATAAATCTGTACAATGGGTAAGGGTTTCTTCACAAAGTCAAGCTGCACACAAGACTAGGGATATATCCCAGCAACAAGCTGCACAGGAGAATAGGGTTTCTGGCCATTCTGTCAAACATGGATCGAAAGAGTGTGTGCTGCCTTCATCGTCCATGGAGGTGCCACAACATGAAGCTGCACAGGAGACTAGGGTTTCTGGACATTCTGTCAAACATGGATCGAAAGAGTGTGTGGGGCTGCTGCCATCATCCAGGGACATGTCACAACATGAAGCTGCACGGCCACCATCGCCCAGCAAGACTCGACATCATCAAGCTGCGGTGCTGCCTGCATCCAGTGAGGCCCCACAACATCAAGCCATGGAAGAGCATCAGACTTCAACCACTGTCCATCAAGCTGCAGAAGAGTATCAGATTGCTGTCGGTGTTGCCGAAGATGCTCAGGCCAGTGAGCCACAGCGATCACTTAGTAGAGCTTCGTCTTTGAATGCAAAGGCGAGGGAGTTTGTGCCTAAAAGTGTGCCTGCTCCTAGTACAGCCCCTGTGATGTCTCCACCAGCAATGCATGGTCAGGTGCTGCCGCCTTTGATGGTCCCACTCGGTTCTTCACCAGGAATTTTATCCATGTTCCCGCCTTCTTCTCCTATACCAACCGCACAGCTTGGGGGATTCCCCCCCCCTATGGCTGGTCCACCACCTCCACCGATACCAGTCTCCCTAATGGGCCCCATGCCATTGCTTGCCCCCCCTCTTCCTGGGTTACTGAACGTGCAAATACCAGGGCCGCCGCCTCCCCCAGCAATACCACCAACAACATTTATGATGCATTCACCTTCTTTGAATGTACCAGTGCATCCTCAGTCTGCCCTTTCACTAGATTCCCTTTCAAATCAGTCAGTTGGAACCAATGTAGAGGTGGTTCAAGATCAAAATCAGCCTAATGACTTGGACCTTGCATCAACTCAAGCTGTGACTTCAAAGCCTATATTGACAGAAGATTTAAAGACAAAAATTGTGAAACAGGTAAAGCTCACCGATAGTTACAACTTGATTCAGGTCTGGGGGGTGGCCCATGGGGTGCCCAGTTGAGCTTTTACAAAACTAGGTTCTATTAGCAGGCCTAAGGGTGTCCGACCTACATAGTACATTAACACATGGAGTGTCCACCTCTTACAAAGCTAGGTTGAGACTTGGGTCTATTAGCCGCCCTAAGGGTGTTTTGATTGATGGGTTGTTCAGTTGAGCTTTTACAAAACTAGGTTTAGAGTGGGGCTTATTATGGGCCTAAGGGCATCCCTACCCTTTGTGACAAACGTCAATCCTAGACACCAGACATCTCTTTGATGCCCTCTAATGTTTTACAATTTTCCTTTTTGATTTTTTATGACCTATTGTATGAGGTTGTTGACAGACTTTTCTACTCTTTTTTTAGGTAGAGTTTTACTTCTCTGATGCCAACCTTCCCACCGATTATCATCTAATGAAGTTTGTCAAGAAGGACCCGGAAGGTTTTGGTATGTTGTAATGTGCTAGAAGCTCTCAGGTTCTGTTATTGTGGTGCACAACTTTGGCTGTTCCCATATTGTGCAATTGGCTACTTACATTGCTTGCTTTTGTTAGTCAAGATTTTAGGCTGTCTTCTTCCACTCAGGATTTCTAGGACACGTTAAAACAAAATGGGAACTCCATACATTGTTTTTGAGGAGGCCTGAGTTGGTTTTGACATGAATTTTGAGAGAAGTGAAGTAAGCAATTGTCTTTGAATCATATGTAGTTCCCATCGCGGTCGTGGCAAATTTCCGAAAAATCAAAAACCTGCTGAAGAATTATGCACTTGTGGCTGTTGCCTTGCGAAGCTCAAAAGAGCTGGTACATGTTTGATTCGATACATTGATTCTTCTCTGTCATGACATGCTGCTATGCTTTTGTAGCTTTGATTTAGAAAACAGTCTCATTTTTATTAGGTTGTAAGTGAAGATGGCAAGAAGGTTCGCAGGCTGCACCCTCTTGCACATGTAGACCTTGAAGAAATTCAGGTATATTTGTTCGATTGTTGAACTCTGGGCGTTCTCTATTTTTCTAAGCTTTGCAGGTGTCTTTGTTTAATGTGAATATGGCCTTCTTGTCTATCTGTTGTTCCTTAACAGTCCCGAACAGTTGTTGCGGAGAATCTTCCCGCTGATCACTCAATTGAGTCCATGGAGAGGCTGTTTGGGAGTGTTGGCAAGTAGGTTTCTCCACTGTTGCTCATTTACACAGTGCTTGTGTATCCTTAAGTAGGAAACGCTTCTGTCTTAATTGATGCTTATTGGGTGGCTGTTGTATTCCCCCTTTATTAGTGTGAAGATGGTCCGCATATGTGAGCCAGAGGCAATCAATGGTGCTAATCAAGCTTCTGCCAAGTTCATGAAAGACGTGGTTGTCAGCAAGAAGGTAAATCTTTGTCTGTCTGGTTTCTGAAGTCCTAGCTTGTATGATCTGCAGGAAGTGATTGAAGGCTCATAAAATGATTGTTTTGCTTTGGTGGGTTTAGCTTCATGCTCTGATAGAATATGAATCTGTGGAGCAAGCAGAACGAGCTGTAAGTGCTCTGCTCCTTCAAGTGTCTGTTGAGGTTTTCAGTTTATTTGTTCAGGGCTGATGAGAAGGCTCTTTTTTCTGGATATCAATGATGTGCCTTTCCTTCATGGTTTTAAAGGACCCACCATTTTAAGTGTTCTGGATTGGATTATTTTGTCAGGTTTCTATGCTTACTGATCAACGGAATTGGAGAAGTGGACTTCATGTCCGATTATTGCTTAGGAGGACGGTATGGATTTTAAAATCTGCATGTGCGTTGTGTGCTCTCATGCCTTGTAGCTCTTTCTCATCTCTAAAGTGACCTGTGACCTTGAATGACGGCAGTTCCAGAATAAACATGGTCATCAGCCATCCACTGGTTCTAAATCTTCCAAAGTGAGTGAAGGAGGTGATGGGAGTGGAGGTGAAGAAGATGCTGTTTCCACAACAAGTGATAGTGTTCCCGAGAAGACTGGGGAGGAGAGTCATACCATTGAAAGGTCTGACGAACTTATGGTGAGTAAAATTGTTTTTCTACCTGCATTTTCTGGCATATGCTGATACGGGTGTTCCATTTTAATCTGGCATATTATCGGACATGCAGATTTCTTTTTGAAGACTTTTTCCAAGTTTTGGCCAGCTAGTTTATATTAATTCTTTCTATCCAAACTGATGCAATCTGCCCAACCAGCTATGTTGTGTGTGCGTGTGTGCGTGCTCTCTTTAGTGCTAGCCTTCGTCAGCCTTCGGCATGGCTGAGTCTGCCCCTCACTTCCAGAGAAGTGATAGAAACTCAACTGGATGGTTTATCTACAACCAGCCCGTAGGTGAGGAGTGGACTCTGTAGGCAGAGGGCTGAAGGTGCTCACCAAGAATGATCAAGGAATGATGATGAAATGAGGAAGAGGGCAGCCCATATATATACTCCTACATGTGCTGGCCGACTGCCTCCTAGTGGCCTACATGACCTGAAAATAGGTGAAATACTCCATAAAATGGGTGGGCAACCCACATCAAAGGCCCATAAAATAGGGAAAAAATATGGGGAATGCTTGAGCATAGAAATGCCCTGTATAAACACCAGAAAAGCCACCAACAGTAGATGATATATGCTAACACCCCCTCTCGGGTCCTAGGTCTTGGGGGTGGTGCAAGACCCAAGGAGCTGCCATGAACGTCGATAGATGATTGAGATAATCCTTTGGTGAATAAGTCCGCAGCGTTGTCTTGGGTAGGACAATATTCAAGAAAATGTCTCCCTCCAAGATCCACCCCCGCACAAAGTGGTACTGGATCTCTATATGCTTGGTCTGTGCATCAAATACTGGATTCTTAGCAATAGCCAAGCAACTCTGGTTGTCGCATGAGATAAGGGTAGGCTCCTGCTATCGAAAACCGATCTCCTCAAGTAGCCACCGCAACCAAATCACCTCACAAGCAGACGAACAAGCCGCTCGATATTCCGCCTCAATAGATGAAAGCGCCATCGTAGGTTGCTTTTTACTCATCCATGAAATGGCTCCAGATCTACTCAAGTAGCCGCTGTAACCAAATCACCTCACAAGCAACCTCACAAGCCGCTCGATACTCCGCCTTAGTCGATGAAAGTGCCACTGTAGGCTGCTTTTACTTGTCCATGAAATGGCTCCAGATCCAAGAGTAAAGCAATACCCTGTAGTGGATCGTTTCGGAATCCGCATCTCCAGCCCAATCGGAGTTGCTCTAGCATATTAAGTGGCTCCCTCTCCATAGAAAATGCCAAAATCCTTGGTACCTTTCAAGTACTACAATACGCGGAGTGCTGCCTGCATGAAAGCATTGAGAGTTCCCACCACAAATGCACAATCAGGCCGTGTGTTGAGCAACCAAATCAAGGAACCAACTAGTCTCCTGTACACAAGTGTGTCTGCCACTGGATCAGATGCAGAAGAGGAAAGTTTGATGCCGGGGTACATGGGAGAAGTGATGGGCTTACAATCTGTCATCCTGAAAGCCTCCAATAGCTCTGTAACATACCGTTGCTGAGAGATGAATACGCCATTTGAGTGCTGAAAATCTCCAATCCAAGAAAGAAGTGAAGCAACACAAGATCTTTCATCTCAAATTCTTGACTGAGGTCAACCTTTGTCTGAGCAATGTGTGCTGCATGGCTGCCAATTGTCCACATAGAGAATGATGAGAGTATACATCCCTTTCTCGGGATAAATGTAGTGATTTGGATTAGCCGCTGACTGCTTGAAGCCTTTCTGTTGAAAGAAAACATCAATCTTCTCGTAGACCATACCTTTGGAGCGAGGAACTTGAAATCGCAAGGGCTGTTCCACATAAACTTCCTCCTTTAGAGGAGTCGGTGCAAAGTTATCATCAAAATCCACACCAACTTTTTGAGAATAGCCTTTGGCCTCAAGCTTGGCCTTGTGCTTTATCTAGAGTCCCATGCTTCCATGGCCCGCTTCCAAGTCGGTTTGGAAAGCGCCTCCCCAATATCAAGAGGTTTCGAGTCCTTCTGGATGCGTGACATCAGTGCATAATTGACTCACAGGTTCTCCTAAGATGTTGTCGTGGTACGCAACCGCTGTGATCGACGGGGACCCCCTGTTGGAGGTGAAGGCAACCATGTTAGCCCGAAGCCACGCAATGTCTAGTACAACCAATTGGGAATTCGAGATCCCCCCTCAGAAGTCGAACCCTGCTCTTGAGATGAAGCCTATTGTGGAGGTGCTCGTCCTGATCAATGTCGGATGATTTCTCCGCTTGAGGTGCTCGAGGATGTGCTGGGTCAAGTCGAGGAAGAGGAACAAGAGGATCCAGCGAGGAACCAAGGAGAGGCTGAGTCGAATCAGCCCTTTGAGGTTGTAGGATTGTAGAGCTGATAACCTTTAGATTCTGAGCTGTAACCAACCAAAATATGATGCTTGGACTTAGCGTCCAGCTTCTCCATGTCACCATCAAGTACATGAACAAATGCATCAGACCCAAAAGCCCAAAAATGAGAAACTGTGGGTTTTCTACTGAGGTAGGCTTGAAAGGGGGTCTGTCCTGGAACAACAGTAGTAGGGGACCGATTAAGAATATAAACAGCAGTAGCAACCGCCTCGCCCCGCCCAAAGCTTTCAAGGAAGACTCTGATGTTCCAATATAGGCTGAGCCATCTCAATCATAGTTTGGTTCTTCCACTCCACCACGCCGTTCTATGGAGTAGTAGCTCTGTTGGGAAATTCCCTTTGAATGCCATGTAGCTCACAATCCTGGTTAAATTGACGAGAATTAAACTCCCCGCCTTTGTCGGCTCGAAATGTCAAGACAGAGTGTCCTAATTGTTTCTCCGCCAAGGTTCTCCATGCTTGGAATTTGTCAAAAGTTTCATCTTTGGATTTGAGAAAATAGGCCCACGTATACCGGCTAAAATCATCAACCAAGAGAAAAACATAACTGGTAGAGCCAAGAGACGGAGTGCGCATCGGGCCGCACAAATCCGCATGAACCAACTCCAAAGGTGCCGTAGCTCGCTGTGTAGTCTTCTTTGGAAAGGCCTCTCGATGTTGTTTCCCTTTGAGGCAAGTGAAACCGATCTTGTCAAGTGGGAATAGACTCCGTTGGACACCCACACGCGTAATGGCACAACTTAAATATCACAATATGAATGGACAACTCAATAACAACTGAAACCGATCTTGTCAAGTGGGAATAGACTCCGTTGGACACCCACACGTGTAGTGGCACAACTTAAATATCACAATATGAATGGACAACTCAATAACAACTGAAAACTGACATGAAATGAAATGATGATCAATGGACACCAGCACTGGGGCCGAAACGGGCCGACCCCCCCCCTCAATATATAATATATTATTGGGAGTATTTAAGTGATACAATGCTCCATGGGCTCAATGAACCAGATGATGTCCATGTACAACTGAAAATGAATACAGTTACCAAACAAGAGTCTTGAAGTAGACGTTCGAAGGAGAGCGATCCACTTGAAGAAGTCTAGTCTCTATGGTCTCGTGCCTTCACTGGAATCCGCAGAGCGCCCCACTGGGGTTCCAGGACCACGCACAAACAGGCGCTCCCGTACTAACGCCTGGCTCTCCCGATCTCAGCACCCATGGACCGTGGTTCTCCATAAGCTCGGACTACCTGGCACTGAACGGGTGTTAGCAGCAGAGAGTATCCCTTGTAAGATTTACACCAAAGACCTTTGCTTGAATCTCAATCCACTCACCTTGTAAAACAATGAATATGGCCTTCAGTAGTATTAGGCACCCACGTATGAAAGAAGAAGTCTCTATTACTGCTGTTGTAGCCAGCTTGAGAGATAGAGGATGGTTCGCCAGCAGCTGCCCGATAGTATGGGGTAACTAGGGTCGCCTATAGAGTATTCTGCCTGTGCATAAGCTGGAGAGAAGGCCTATGTGTATAGCCGCCTGCAAGGTAAGAGAGGAGAACCTGTGCGCAGCCACCTGTGCAGCCGTCTGTGAGCAGTCGCCTGTGCGTAGCTGCTTGCAAGACGAGGATGGTGACTCGCTTGCAGCCGCCTGCAAGCGAGTGAGAAGACCTGTGTAACTGACTGTGTGCAGCCGCCTGAGGGCAAGCGAAAGAAAGAGAAGGTGCGCAGCCACTTGTGTGCAGCAGCCTGTGGGCAAGCGAAATAGACGCAGTCTGGGCGCAGTCGCGTGGCAAAGCAAGAGAAAAGAGGATCGCCTGGGCACAACCGTCTGTGGGTAAACGTTGGAGAGGTCGCCTGGCGGACAGATGACCAAAGGTGGTCATGCACAGCCGCTTATAAACAAGAGGAGGTTCACTCCTGAGCGATGGAGGGACATACCATAGCTGGCCGGTCCACCTGTTTTGCATGGAGGCGGCCAGTTCCAAAGGTTCCAAGGTGGGGGGTGGGTAGGTGGCCATGCACCCACCCCCACACACATGATTAAGTGAGGGGTTCCCTCCCCACCATGACCCATACGTGGGTGCCCATAATGGGTGCCCACCCTACCAAGGACACCAAGAAATATTTGGGAGGGTGCCCACTCATTAATGAGTGTGAACCTGCAACCTTATAAAAACAAAGGTTAAAGAGAATGCTATAAAATAAACAAATGCAATACACTTACCACCTGTTCACACGCAACAAAACTCGTCGGAAGACAGAGCAAACTTCACGACTCATTGGCAAGCGTCCCCGCTCAGTAAGTGGCACGTCAAACAAGCAAACACAAGAATACAAGTCACACGAAGACAGTTCCAGGCATGCAAAACATGAATGCATGTGAAAACAGTATCATGGACATATCTCCCGTTCATGGAACAAGTACTAAACATTTCTGTCGGGCACAATGATGGCACGATAGAAAACATAAATCCCGGTCTTCTTATGGAGTGACAGTCCCATAAGTAAGACACAGATCCAGGCACGAGCCTCCCTATGGAGTGACAGTCCCATAGGCAAGAAACGGCACCAATACTGGCTCTTCCATGGCATGACAATCCCATGGATAGAACACAGTCCAGGTCATACATGGGTGGCACCAGTCTGGCTCCGGTCCATACGACACCATCCTGCTAACATGGGTGGCACCAGTCTGGCTCCCGTCCATGTTATGCAAAATACTGGCCCCTTCACATGAGACACTGGCCTGGCCTCAAGTGAACGAGAGACAAATCTGGAGATGGACCAAATGGTCGGCCAATTGGTGGCAGGCAAGAGTGACAAGGGCCCTCACGTGTGCCAACATCCGGTAATCCATCCACCAGTTGCTCTTGAAAAGCCTTCCGCCGCAAGGCCTCCAAATGAAGATGTCCAAATCTAGCATGCCAAAGGTCGCCTGTGCGAGTATCTGTGTGAGAGTAAAGAACTGTGAGTTTGTAGAGGCCATGGTCCTCGATGCCTTACCAAGGGATCTTGTCAATGAGGGGTTCCCGAATGATCATTGAGTCCTCCATAAACTCCACCTTAGTGCCCAATTTGCAAATCTCATGTACAGAAAGGAGATGAAATCCTAAATTTGGCACATATAGCACTCCCGAGGTGTACTTCCCTCCATTGACATCCGGAATGAGGGGCATTGTTCCTTCGCCATGAATGGGGACAGTAGAGTTAGCAACTCTGTTGCGGCGTTGCTGTAGTTTGTCAAGCCAATCCTTGCGATAAGTCGTGTGCTGTGTAGCACCGCTATCCAAAATCCATTGAGGAGAGTGGGAACAAGAAGGAAGTGTTAGAATTGTGCATCTCAGTGTTTTGGGGCTTTACTATTTATCTGGGATTTTATTGGATTTTCTCCTAATTATTTGTCCAGGGCCAGTCGGCCAGCCCTAGAGGCAGTCGGCCAGTTTCCTCCTACACTATATAAGGAGTTCCCCATTATTCACTCTTTCATCCACTTCCCTTGCACATAGCTCAACACTCAGTTGCTAGCCATTGCCATTGTAAAGCTTTACTGCTGTTATAAAAGGTGATCTTGTCCAACTCTCTCAATCTCCTTTGCACTCTCTCATATGTTTACTGTTAATGCTTCCGCCTTGTGCTATCTCCTTCATGGTATCATATGCTTAGGTCCAGGCTGCTCCAAACTCTGCAAATCTGCCCACCTTTCCCTCCTTTTTCTGTGTGTTTTTCTCCATATCTCTCCCGGCTGCAGATCTATGACAACAAGTGGCTGCGTGTTTCCCAACTGTGCTGTGTTTTCAGGTCCAGCCAGCCTGCTGTTTGCTGCCAGCCAGTTTTGGTGGCTGCGTTTTCTCCTACAGTGGCAAGCCGGCCAGTTTTGGCTGCATTTTCTTCTACAGAGGCAAAAGGTGGAGTTGTGGCTGTGTTTTCTGCACCAGCATCTGTTTTTGGTGAGTTCTTTGCATTTGGTACTGCCAAACAAGTGGCCCTACATTGTCTTCTTCCTCCACGGGTCCTTGCCCTTCCGGTAGGAGGTTCCCGGTGGATCTTGGACTGTTTTGCTGCTGTCTTGCCTCTTTCTCTCTATAGTTTGAGAGGGGGCTGATTGTTCCTGGTACCTTACTTCGTTGGAAAGCACTCGAGAGAAGTGTTTGAGAGCTGAGATTTGTTCTTTGCGGCTGTGGATATGGCTCCCCTCCTTACGAACAAGGATGACAAGTTGAAAGAACCCAACTATGCTCATTGGAAGCTTTAGATGCGGGTCTGGTTCATCCACAAGGGTTTGTGGGACATTGTTCAAGGCACTAAAAGGAAGCCCGAGCGTCCTCAAAACTCTAGGCGGTGTACTCAAGATGAGGAGGATGAATTTGCTGTGGAATTACAAGACTGGGAGAATCGGGACTCGAAGGCGCATTCTGTGCTTGTGCAGATCATCACCGAGGAGGTCTCACCGGCAGTGCAAACTCTCACCAATGCTCATTAGGTATGGTCAAAATTTGAGGATCTCTTTGCACGAGATTCATCGATGAGGGCAGTTACCTTGCAAGGGTAGCTCTACGGCTTGTTATTTCCTGAAGGTAATTCCATGTAGTCTTGTCTCATGAAGGCCAAGGTTATCCATGACCAGTTATTGGCTATGGGTGCTGCTTTGTCCTCTTCTGAGCTGGCTGCTCTTATCCTCACCATCCTCTGGACTATCAGTTGCTGGCCATTGCCATTGCTGTTATAAAAGGTGATCTTGTCCAACTCTCTCAATCTCCTTTGCACTCTCTCATATGTTTATTGTTTATGCTTCCGTCTGTGCTATCTCCTTCAGGAAGAGCCTGCTCAACCACTGGAGGGGGAGTCTCGCACTCGAGATCAATCAAGGTGACGAAAGCTGACTCCTCCACAACTTTGGCGGTCCCTTTGTCCTTTGACATCCCTTCCAAATCCTGCATGCGACTCTGTCATTGTCGCTATAAGTGCCCCTGTTTGGAACAATAATCACAAATCTTCTGGTTGCCAAAGGAATTAGAAGTTGAAGACCCCTTCGGCTTTGCATCCTTGGAGTCTTTGGAGTCCTTAGAATCCTTAGAAGGAGGTGCCCCACCTTTGCCTCTGTTAGGTTGCCCCCCTCTCTCCAATAAAAGCCTGGTTACCTTTCTTTGAAGAAGAATCCTTGAGTTTGCTCTCTTGATCAAGGACCACAGGTACCAGCTCATCCCAGGTAATAGTTTCCGTCCGCCCTGAGGTAAGAAGTGAAGAATAGAACTCTCATATTTCGGCGGCAACTGAGCAAGTAGCAGGATGGCCATATCCTGAGAGGAAATCTCCTTCCAGCACCCATAATTCTCAGATCACAATGACTCCAGTTTGTTGATGTGATCCCGCATAGAAGTAGAATCAGTGGGTGAAAGCTTCAACATTTGAAGCTCTTGGAGGGAAACTCTCTTCATGGGTGTCTTCTGGTCGTAGATGTCGGAGTGTCTTTTCCAAGCAATACGTGCATGGGTATCCCGTTCAATGTGAGTGATGACTGAGGGTTGAGAATTCAGGTTAATGAATGACCGAGCACGGGCATTAAGCGGATCCCATAGAGCAGCTTCGTGCATAGGGGCATCCCTCGTATCCTCATCCTCTGCGGTGTCTGGGTTGGGGCGGAGCACCGATCGAGTGATGAACTCCAAAAGATTATGCTTCCACCATGACTTTCCAGATGTCGTAGCTTGTGCCATCCAACTTGGCATCTGAAGGAAAAGTCGGAAGAGTGGGTATCTGAACCGCTCGGGGTTGGATGAGAGCCATGATGTACCTCCTCTGAAAAACGCAGCCACCAAAACAGCCCAAGAGCTGCTCTTTGCAATTGTAGGGAGGGTTGGCGGGAAAGAGAGTGGAGAGGAGAAAAAAACGCAGAAAATGCAGATCTGCCCCTTTGGAGAAGAAAACACAGGTGTGAACCATTGCGGACAAGATTGTGTGAAGCCTCCAATCAGCGATTCCAGGTCTAGACGTCTCAGAGCTTTGATATCATGTTAGAGGGTAGTGGACAGATGTAGACGAATGACAAAAACGTTGGAGCTCCAAGAGAGGGATGAGAGAAAACAGCAAAACGCTGTTGCACTAATCTCAAGAAAAGAGCGGATACAACCAGCCCGTAGGCGAGGAGTGGACTCTGTAGGCAGAGGGCTGAAGGTGCTCACCAAGAATGATCAAGGAATGATGATGAAGTGAGGAAGAGGGCAGCCCGTATATATATTCCTACATGAGCTGGCCGACTGCCTCCTAGTGGCCTACATGACCTGAAAATAGGTGAAATACTCGATAAAATGGGTGGGCAACCCACATCAAAGGCCCATGAAAATACTTGTTCGTCATGAGCGTTCTCTGAGCTCCCCCCCCCCCCCCCCCCAACTCCTTGCTTTGCCCCTCCGCCGGCCTGTCCAGCCCCCTCTCCTTTGCCCCACCCCCTCGTCTGCATCCTCCGTTTCCCCCTCCTTTTACTCCCCACCCCCTAGTGCCCTCTTTTTTTTCCTTGTTTCTGCCCTGCCCCCCTCCCCATTTCCCTTTTTGCTGCCCCTCATCCCCGTCCATCCCCCCCCCCCCCCCCCCCCTCGTCTTCTTGCCACTGTGTCTTTTTCCTCTTCCCGCAAGTTGAGTTTCAGGATCTTCGGAGTGTTCTCATCTCGGAAAGTTTTCGGCATTTTCTGGTCTTCACCCCCAGGAGGACTCCATGGCAGCCGCTCCGTCATCCTTGATCAAGGCCACCGTTGCTTGCTTATCTTTTTCCGAAGCGGACCTTCAGATTCTCGCCATGACTGTTGCAGCTTTAGAGGCCTCCATTCTGGTTTGGAAGATTGTTGGTAGCCACCCTGCGCGTAGACAACTCAGGGATCTTTTACAGGCGAGCGTTCGGTGGGCCTGCAAAGATCACAGATATTCACCCTCTGGGGCGTGGTTACTACCAGATGGAGTTTGACTCGCCAGCGGCGTCAGTCTGAGTCACGCAGCTACGTCCCCTCGCACTGTGTACAGCCTAGGCCTTCTTTGCGTGGTGGCAGCACGGCTTCGATCCTGCGTCTAACCCACTTGCTGGTTTGTCAGGCTTCCCAGTGACAGTTTGGTTCCCAGGCCTTAGGAAGGAATACCTTCCTCTTCTCCCGGTGATTGGTGGTGCCATCGGGAGAGTGATGGAATCCCCCCCATTGCTGCCTTGGCCCTCGTGCGAGCAGTTGGGATTCCATCCCTCCGCATCTGTGTTGCCTCGCCGGATTCAGTGACACATGTTATATCTATCCCACCCCTTTGGGGAGACCCCATCCTTCAGCGAGTGGAGTATTCAAGCCTTCCAGGCCAATGTTTCTTTTGCAGGCAAATGGGTCATCTAGCTAGAGCTTGCCCTGGACGTTAGTTCAGGAGAGTGCCTCTAGTGGTCCCCCCGTATCTCGTTTAGGTCCTCATCAGGGGGTAGAGAGAGAGGCAGGTTCTCAGGCAGCAGAGGACCAGGTCCCGATCGCATACGACGCAGCTGTCGGAGAGTGGCGGGCGGACGGCCCGTGCTCGGGTTGTCAGCCGACCACCAGGGCTGAGCGCCGTCACTGTGTGCGCCAAGCACATGAGGATTCGGTTTTGTCAGAGAACCGTTATGAGCATTTATCGTAGCATCCACCCGTTGGTGATGGGGCCCCTCCAGTTGCTGAGAGCGGGCCCCTCTGGCCCCTCCGTTTTGGCAGTTGATTCCCCGTTGAGATCCCTCCTCAGATTCTTAGTGCCCAGTGAGGCCGGTAGACCCCATTGTGTCCCCTGTGAGCCTCTTCTAGCGGCCTTCCTCGTCGATGGATCTCTCCCAGTAGCACCCTCTCTGCCCGCTGCCCCCCCCCCTCCTCCATCCTTGCTCCCGTCTTTACCCGCAGCAGTTCCTTCAGCCCCGTCCTCTGCATCAGAGCTTGCCCTCCCCCCCTTCTGCCTCTCCAAAGCATTCTCGTCCTCCCCCAACAACCCTTGACCCGGAGCGGCGGAGGCAGCCGGCGAGTTCTGTCCGCCGCTTGATACATAGCTTCTTTGAGCTGGTGGAGATGACCATTGATGCCTCTCCGGTGAGGGCTCTCCTGCCAGAGTTCTCAGGTGGGCCTCCCTAGGATCTTGGGTAGCTTGTGGTTTATAGTTTCTTCCGATGTCTTTCGGTGGAAGGAACATATATGTTCGAGGAGACAGTAGCACCTATTCGGGTATGTGTGGTCTTTCACCACTCCAAACCCTCTACGCCAGAGAATGGTGCGATGATCTTCTCTTTCCCGTTAAGTATAGCCCCAAGGACAGAGTGGGATTCAGAGTCGATGACTGTCGCCATCCAGGGTCGAGCTCTCCCATCATCTTCACGACGTTCGCATCATCGACGTACTCGCCCATCTTTGGCCATTGGCTAGGATGGAACTTGGAGGCTTCGACCACAGAGACCAGGACGGGGGGATGGTGGCCTCCAACCTGGAGGTGCTGGTTTTTGTGTTCATGCATATTTATGTCGCAGTCCCTCTTCCCCTTCTTACAGGTACCTCCATTGTGATCGATGGAGTTCGGAGTACGCAAACTCTTGTGCTCGGACAGAGTGGCACTACATGGAGGATAGGATCCGCGCCCAGTAGGTGCACCTTCGGCCTAGGACGGATTGTGATTATTCCCTGTCTAAACCCTCACTCAAGACTCTTCGAGTGGAGGGTAGTTTCGCAAGTTCTGCCTTACACAGAGATTGATATGCGGATAGTCTGGTGGAACATACAGGGTTGAGGGGGGCATCAGTGCTTTCAGAGACGAGGCGTCCTTAGGGCAGAGCTCTAGAGAGCCATAGTGGGGGAACCTATCGACATTCTTTTCCTCCACGAGCATCACCTCTCTGAGGGACGCACCCGCCGATGCAGGAAGATTTTACCAGGCAGGAGCCATACTTTCTGGTCTTCATCCTTTGGCCCTTCAGGGACATAGGGAGGAGTTTGTATTTCTGTCAGTGAGCAGCTTTTGCCGACAGTGACGGGCTCAGGAGTTATAGTCTTGGGGCGAGCATAGTGGGTTACCATCTTGATTGGAGAGGATAGTGTTGGCTTTCTCAATGTTTATGCCCCGAACGCCGTTGCAGGTAGAGCCCTCTTTTGGAGCACAGTTCAGCGGGCCCTTTCCTAGGCTGCCTTTGGTGCATGGGTGGTGACTTCAACATGATAGAGGCAACAGAGGATAGACTTGGAGGAGGCACGACCAGTCTCAAGAGTAGAGCACCCTACCTGGGAGGAGACGATACTTGTTCTTAGGGGACACGACCCTTGGCAACTTTCAGACTCCAGAGTTTGGACACAATCAAGGTGGAAAGGTACGGTAAGGTACGCATTCAGGTACGGGTTGAGATTTTGAGGTACGTTAAATATGTAAGGTTCGTAAAAACATAAAAAATATACTATATAGTGTACATATATATACAAAAAAATGAATGAAAAAACAATTCATTTCTGAACATTCAACAACACCACAATTACCAAAATGAGAGCTCCATCTGTTAACACATTTCCTTCGCTATCATACTCTCAGCTTTGGCTCTGCAATGGTAGTGACCCCAGCAGTAGGCACCGCATTATCATCATCTCTCGTTGCAATGTCTGTATCAATGAGAGGAATGGCTATGTTCGCACTTTGCATAAGTCGGCTAAAATTGGCAACGAAGGCTGGCCTAGGTTTTTTTTTTTTGGCCCAAAATGTTTTAAAAAATTGCCACGTACTTGCCAATGAGGTGATCGCTCAAGTGTTGAAGGTGTTTGCCTAGGATAGTAGGACCAAGAGGTCTTGGGTTCAAAACTCCCTTGGTGCTTCCTCGGTGGCGGCATCGTCTATGGGTGGATAAATAAGTGGCTATAGGTGGGTGCCTATGGGCGGTGAAAAATCGGTTAACTTCTTGGGCCAACGGTCAGTCGTCGCTTGGGGGGGGGGGCGGGGGGGGGGGGGGGGGGGGGGACAAAAAAAAGAGAGAAAAAAAGCCACGTATCGTACCGTACCGTACCGTACACTAAAATGTACCTTATAATAAGGTACGTACGTACGGATGCAACCTTGCGAGCAGTCCAGGGAGCCTTAGCTTCTCGTGATCGGATAGGTGCATGGGCCTCAACCTCTCTAGACTTGACAGGTTTTATGTTGATGAGTGGGCTTGTAGCCGTGGGGGCATGATTGGTATCTTGGCAAGCACCACTTTTTCAGATCATGCCCCGGTTATTCTGTCCCTAGAGGACCCCTGGAGGCATGATAGGCAGGCGAGCTCTAGGATTCCGGAAAGCCTCATTCAGGACCCCGAGATCTTCAATAGGATAGAGCAGATTTGGGCGGGACTAGACTTTTTCGTAGGCTTTGCTGTGTGCACATTGGATGCTAGCCTAGGGGAGGAGGCAGATTGGAGGGCTTTAGGGAGTGGGAGCGGAGTTTGAGGAGGGGTCTGGCCTCTTTACAACGGCTTTAGGAGCGTTCCCCAGATAGCCCATGAACCAAGAGTCAGGTTGCTGCCGCCCGCACGGAAATTAGATCCATTGACGAGAGGAGAGTGGAGTACAGATACCATGCTAGAGCTTCATTTTGGTCTTAGGCCGGTGACATAGTCACAGGGGATTTATTTGAGATAGCTGGCCCCCATAGGAGGAGAGATGGTATTCGCAGGCTGCGTGCCCAGGATGGAGCTATTGTTTTTGATCCATCGCCACTGATTTCTTCAGATCTCTTTTCACAGGTGCCCCATTATCCCTACAGGTGATGGAGGCGCGCGAGAGGGTCTGACGGCACATGAGAGGTGGTTTCTCCCTCTCTTCAGTCCTTCTTATTGACTCCATTCATTGTGGAGGCGGCGGTGATGGCTCTACCCAGGGGAAAATGCCAAGGGGTAAATGGGCTTCTAGTCTCTTCTTTCTTCGTCACTGGGACCTCTTGGAAGGCGGCCTTCGAGCTGCCTTCAATGAAATTATGATCACAGGTGCCATGCCAAAGAGGCTCTCAGAGGGTTTGATACACTTGATTCGTAAGGAGGGCGGTGACAGATTGGAGATCCGACAGTGGAGACCCATCACTCTTCTAGGGACTGCCTATAAGATCCTGGCCAAGGCCATCAGCAGGAGACTTTAGCCCTCTGTGTCGGACTTGATTCATGACACTTAGACCGGCTTTGTTTAGGATCGGAGCATTCTGGACAACATATTCACCTTCTGGGAGGCAACAACTTCGGCCAGGATGCGGCAGCATGTGTAACTCGTGGGTGACCGGGGGACTAGGGCCTTTGACACACTTGTCGATACCATCAAAGCATATTAAAACATTTAAACATGGCCACAGCCTTAGCACATATCCATCGTCACTTTGCATAAAACATAAAAGCTGGACAAAATATCCACAAATGCTGAAAATGGAGCTTGCACATGTGATACTGCATAGAGGCCGGAATGGGCCGACCCCCCCCCCCCCCCCCCCCCCTTGGAGTATTTTATTACCCAAGGAGAATAATTTCATGTACAAGCTTTGAGGGCCTTCCTCTCCCCACGGGAGATGCCGGATTATCCATATACAAATGCCATAACACAGCCCAACACGAGGCTACCAAGCCGGAACACAGGCTGTCGAAATGCCGAACCAACAATATAATCCATATACCTCCGTGTGGGTACTGATTCTTCCCCAAAAACCACGGGTCTTCATGCAATAGAGCTGGTACAGCAAGTACAACTCTCCATTCAGCCGGCACAACAAGTACAATGGTTGGTACAGCAGGTAGTACAAATACTGGTACAACAGGTACAATGGTTGGTACAATAGCTACAGTGGCTGGTACAGCAAGTACAATATCTGGTACAGCCGGTACAATGGTTGGTACAGCCGATACAGTGGCTGGTATAGCAGGTACAAGGGCTGGTACAGCCAATCCAGTGGTTGGTACAACAGGTATAGAAAGTACAAGGGTTGGTACAACAAGTACTATGGCTAGAAATCATAATAAAATGATTAAATACCCTTGCCTTAAGTATTTCTTCGTGATGGAAGCCTCCAAAACAGGCCCCAACAGCCGGTATTCTTCATGGGCACTTTGCCAACTCTTGGTATTTGCTCAATTCGAGATGTAATGACGCGAATAGAATTTCCATCGGAGTCGGGCCAAAAATAGCAACTCTCCTAAAATTTAGGAGTGTGGTCCTTTGTATTCTAGGATAATCCCCCATTCCCAAACCTTGTACTTTCCAAATATTTAGACATCTTGGAGTTCACCAGACCCCTTTCATACTGGGAAATGTCCAAGTTGGTGACATCACCTCATTGTGCTACTCCTAGACTTTGAGAAAGCTTATGATAGGGTGGATTGGAGCTTTTTGGAGGGCACGATGTGTCGGATGGGATTCCCTGTGGAGTGGATTCGTGGAGTCTCTGGACTTTACTCAGCCTCGCACAGCCAAGTTTTCATTCAGGGAGCCCATGGTGATAGATTTCCCCTTTCCCGTTCGGCTCGGCAGGGTTGTTCTTTGGCACCTTACCTCTTCTTATTTGTCGCCGAGGCCATGAGTAGTTTTCTTTCAGCCTAGGAGACCGGACTTCAGGGATTACGTCTCCCCCTTCCATGCAAGAGGAGCTGCTTGACCTAGAGTTTGTAGATGACACAGCCGCTTTCCTTACCAAAGATGTGAGGAATCTCTAGAGATTCGCGGAGGCGATCAAGGTTTTTTTTGCCGTGCATCAAGAGCACAAATCAATTGACACAAGTCGTGTGGTTTTTGGGTGGGCTTTGCACCCGCCTCGACTTGGCGCCCAGTTGAGGCTTTCCAATGGATTTCGAGGGGCACTCGAGTTCACTATCTTGGTTGCCAGGTTGGCATTGACATTTCTCTAGAGCAGCAGCTCGCCCCTCTTCTTCAGCAGCTCGCCTCTCTTCTTCTGAGCATTCGGAAGAAACTTTTATACTGGAGTTCTGTGAGGCTCTCCCTAGCAGGTAGAGTGGTGGTGGCGAACCAGGTTCTTCTTGCTACCATGTGGTACATCACTTCGTGCTGGGCCTTCTCTCGGGCATGTATTGGCCAGGTACAACGGTTGATCAGGAACTTCCTATGGGTCGGCAGTGATGGGAGGCTAGCCAGGGCCAAAGTGGCATGGAGAGTGCTCATTCAGCCACGTAGTAAAGGAGGGCTTGGCCTCATTGACCTTGCTATTTAGAGCCGTGCCCTGTTGGGCAAGCTGATCGTTAGAGGACTCCTTCCCGGTGGTGAGCCCTGGAAGGATTTTCTCTTGGCCCGGATTTCAGCCCACACCCCGAGTCTAGGGGGCCCTTGGCCGCAAAGTACTAGATGGATTTTCACAGAGATGCGGGCCCGCGGTTTTAGCCCAACTTTTGAGGACAGATTTGTAGCTAGCTTACTTCGAGCTTGGGATCACCTCAAGCCGTCGACCCTTAGGCGGATAGCTCCGGCAACCTTAGAGGAGCAGCTTCGGTAGCCTTTGGTCCGGAACCCCTCGATCCGTTTACCTAGTGGCCACATGTTAGGGGCCCGACCACATGTATCATGGAGCGCCTTGAGCATAGGACCAGCTAGGTCCCTTGGAGATTGGATCGCACACATGGAGTTACCCTCGGAGGTGGAGGAGAGAGGCCTGGCAGGGGTCCGGGATAGAGCCAGGCTCAGCATTGACATCGACTCAGCTATCTCTTAGGAGTGTTGACCCCTATCCCAGACCCGACTCCCCTGTTGTGGCTAGGTGTGTTTACTAGGCATGATATTCTCGTGGTGGTCCATGGAGTAGATTAGGGCAGTGGTCTGCTCACTTTTTCTATTGGATCCCATGGCAGACTAGAGAGATTCAAGCTTCCCTTAGAGCATTTTAGTGGTTGCACCTTGTAGAGGGTGAGGGTGATTGGTTTTCGGGCACGGGAGTGGCACATAGACCCAGGCTCACCCAGCACCAGCCAAGGTGGCCAAGGAGAGATTCTGGCAGCTATGGATCTAGGAGTGCCGACCTCTCACACGCCTACAGTGGGACCCGGGAGTGGACTTGGCATGACCGCGCGGATCGGGAGGAGACTCGTTGATGTCCCCTTCTTTGCATATACAGCGTGGCTAGGCCGCAGGATCCAGATGCCAGAGATTGATTGCACCTCGGTAGGAGCAGCACATTGGCAGTCTCAAGGCCTCTCACAGTGCTTCCTTTTAGATTTCTGATAGAGGATTTGGGACAGTTTTCGGCCTACAAAAATCACACTCTTTCTTTGTTTGATGGCACACAGGAGCTGGGTGGTACTGCAGCTTGCCCGCGGTGTGGCCACCCTCAGGAGTCTCAACGACATTGCCTTTGGGATTGCCTGAAGGATCAGTAGATTTGGCAACGGATTCTTTGCATCCTCACCATGAACAGGGCATCGACTCGAATCATTACATGGGGCAGTGTCGCTTGGGCCACAGAGGCTAGAGCGGTCAGGGCTTATGAGTGAAGGGAGAGACATACATGAAAGCGCAGCTGTAGAGTTAGGGTTTCATGTGGGAGACATACACAGAGAAGAAGGGAGAGAGAGAGAGAGAGAGAGAGAGAGAGAGAGAGAGAGACATGTGGGGATAAGTCAACTCAATGTATATGAGTGTGTGACTCCCCTATCACACATGTATATTTGCTCTAGTACACATAGTGCACTTAGTACATTAAAAGTACTAAGTGTACTATGTACTATAAAACTTATGGGCTAGTACACACTATAAGGGTGGGCATAATGCCTTTACCCCAACAGGGAGAGAATTAGGGTTTCATGTGGGAGACATACACAGAGAAGAAGGGAGAGAGAGAGAGAGAGAGAGAGATATGTGGGGATAAGTCAACTCAATGTATATAAGTGTGTGACTCTCCTATCACACATGTATATTTGCTCTAGTACACAGTGTGCACTTAGTACATTAAAAGTACTAAGTGTACTATGTACTATAAAACTTATGGGCTAGTACACACTATAAGGGTGGGCATAATGCCTTTACCCCAACAATGAGGAGGATGGGGGAGGGCCAGCCCTTCAGGTCTCTCACCATCGTATTTCGGCAGAACTAGTCACAGCCCCACCTACAGCCTATTGGCGACCAGGCTCATGCCAGAGATGGGAGATTTGCAGTAGCATAGCAGCATGGCACTTTTGGCGAGCTAGATGCAGCGAGGCCATCAAGGGTACCCACACTCTGCCGGTTGAGTCCATTAGGAGCATATGACTCAATATCATTCACACCCTCTGCGTTCAGTGGGGTAAGTTATAGGGAGGTTGACTGTGAAGAAACAACACTTTTTCCAGGCCTAAAAAGGGACTTTCTGGATATTTTATATTTTATATTTTTGGGGTTTTTTTTGTCTTGGCTGCTGGCCTACACCTTTATGGTGACCGACCAGCAACCCCCCTCACTATATATAGCATTGCCTATACCTCATCATTCATGTACTTCATCGCCATATCAGGTACCATCTGGCCGCCTACAAGCAGAAGGTCATATCTGCGTTTTCCTCTGTTGGTCCAGGCCGCCTACTTCAGGGCTCACATCAGCCAACATCAGGCTGTTTCTTGGCGCTTACATCAGGCATCTTCTGTTCCACATTTGCGTTTTACTTCAGCATATGTTAGCGCCCACATCAGAACATACATCAGCGTTTATACATCAGCTTACATCAGCGTTTTGCTTCAGCAGACATGTGCGTTTTGCTGCAGCTTACATCAACGCTATACAACAGCCCACATCTGCGCTTACATCAGGGCTTATATCAGCGTTTATCTCAGCCTTCTTCAGTGCATACATCAGGGATCACATCCGTGCTTTTACCTTCAGCATATTTTGTGCGTTTTGGCACAGCCCTTGGGACATCAGCCCTCTCTGCTACTTCGGGACAGCAGCCCTCTCTGCTACATCGGGACGGTAGCCCTCTCTGCTTCAGGTATGCAGCACCCGTGTCACCAGAGCTTGCACCACTCAGGACGGCAGCCCTCTCTGCTTCAAGTATGCAACACCTGTGTCATCAAAGACTGCACCACCATCATTGTCATCGACGTTACGTTTTTCCGTTGCCACTATCACCTCGGAGTGCTTTGCCTCACATCGACGCGAGCCTTCGTCATCAACCGTGCTTCAGCTTCGACATCTTCTCTGCTTCAGCATTGGTCTTCTTTCTGCTCAGAGTCACCTCTCATATGAGGGCTCTTGTACATATCTGCACTCACCTTTTTATATATATTCACTCACATATTTCATGCTGTGTGGTTTTACTATGATCTCTCGTATATCTGGCGTCCTTTTGCCCTCACATGGTATCACCATGAACATTCTTGTAAGCCTAATGTTATAAAGGTAATTTTTTTCCATATGTCCAATACCACCCATTCCAAGCATGACATAGTGTACAGACAGGAGATGATTGCTAACCCCCTCTCAGCTCCTGGATGTGGAACCAACCCCAGTGAGTTGGAGTGCCGCCGGAGCATAGCTTGAGGTAGAGACTTCGTGAAGAGGTACGTTGCATTGTCTTCGGTCGAACAATAAAGAAGCAAGATGTCACCAGCCAAGATCTTCTCACGAGCAAAGTGATATTGTATCTCTATGTGCTTGGTCCGGGCATGGAAGACCGGGTTTCGAGCAATAGCGATACAGCTCTGGTTATTGCACTGGATGATCGTGGGCTCCTTCTGTGGAAACCCAATCTCGCCAAGCAACCTCCGCAGCCAAACAACCTCGCAAGCAGCCCGGTACTTTGCCTCTGTAGACGACAAGGCAATAGTGAGCTGCCTCTTGTTGCTCCATGAAACTGCTCCTGAGCCGAGAGAGAAACTGTAGCTTGATGTAGATCTCCTTGTGTCTGGATCTCCTCCCCAATCCGAGTCACTCCAACCTTGGAGTCGAACTCGTTCCTCCGTTTCACCTCCAGTGGTGTAGAAGAGTCCAAGATTCTTCGTACCCTGCAGATACCGCAAGATCCGCAATCCTGCATCCCAATGAGACTTCAACGGTGTCTGCATAAATGAGCTCAACAGCCCCACAGGAAAGCTCAAGTCCAATCTGGTGTTCAGCAACTAGATCAATGAACCAACCAGCTTTCGGTACAGAGAGGCATCGACTGGCTCACAAGGATCATTCATTGTAAGCTTCGTGTTCGTGTCCATCGGCGACGTGATAGGCTTGTAGTTCTCCATCCCAAAGGCCTCAAGCAACTCATGGACATACCGCTCTGCTGAGAGACAAAGAACCCCCTCTGGGTCTGCCAGATCTCCAATCCCAAGAAGAAGTGGAGTAAGCCTAAATCGGTCATGTCAAACTCCTTTGACAAGGCAGCCTTTGTCACTGCAATGTGCTCCATACGACCGTCGGTGAGAATGAGGTCATCCACATAAAGGATGATCGATGTGACCATGGCGCGTTCCCGAAAGAGATATAGGTTGGGATCTGCAACCGATCTCTGGAATCCAGTCCGTAGAAAGAAGGAATCAATCTTTTGATTCCAAGCCCTGGGATCCTGCCGAAGACCATACAAGGCCTTTCGTAACCTGTAAACCATCCCCTTTGATCCTGGAACCTCAAAGCTTGGAGGCTACTCAACATACACCTCCTCCTGCAATACGGGCCATCTGTTGAGAAGAAGCAAGGGCAAGAACGGTCCGAATCGTGGTCATCCTCGCTGTCGGTGCAAAGGTATCCTCATAGTCGATGCTAGGCCGTTGAGCATAACCCTTAGCCACAAGTCTGGCTTTGTGTTTGTCCACCGACCCATCTGACGTATACTTGGTCTTAAAGACCCACTTGACACCAATGACAGACTGTTTCGACGGCCTCGGCACTAACTCCCAAGTGTTATTCTTCTCAATGGCATCTAGTTCCACCAACATGGCTTTCCTCCAAGTATTTTGTGCAAGGGCTTCCTTGACGAAAGTGGCTCTTTGTCCCGCAGATACGAGACATCAAAGCATAGTTTACTTGTAAAAGCTCCATTGAATGACTTTTTATCACGAACTCTATGTGATCTTTGAGGTCCGTCCTTTGTGGTCCATTTGGAGGGACCGTGACACCAGACTCCCGAAGGGTGTCGACTAACAACCTGGGTACTCAAATAGAACGCGGAGCCTCCTGCTGCTGCGCGGGCTCATCTCCAGCTGCGGGCTCAACCTCCTCAACTGACTGAGGTTGTCCAGCTAGAACAATCGACTGGGAATCATCATCAGAATCATTTGGGTCACCAAGAAGTGGGGGCTCATCAACAGTGGAAACCGGAACATGTTCATCAAAAACCACATCCCTGCTTACGACAACCCTCGTTCCTCTCTGGATCATACAACCTGTATCCCTTGGAAAGAGAGTTATATCCCAAAAAGACAAGCTTTTGGGACTTTGAGTCGAGCTTCCTCCTTTGCTTCTTCGGAAATGAACATATGCATCGCTCCCAAAACACACGGAAATGGGAGACATCAGGTTTCCTGCCAAAATACGCCTCAAAGGGAGTCATGTTCGGTACTGAAGTTGTCGGAGAACGGTTGAAGATATGGATAGCCGTAGCCATAGCCTCTCCCCAATGTGGACGAGGAAGATCACGATGCTCCACCATCGTCCTCGCCATTTCCACCACAGTCCTGTTCTTACGCTCAACTACTCCATTCTCTGACGGCAAACCTGTATTGGCCAGCTCCCACTTGATGCCATGTTCCGCACAAAACTGCACGAATGCATTGGAAGAAAATTCTCCTCCTTTGTCAGCCCTAAGAGTCTTAATCTACAAGCCAGACTCTTTCTCCACCATCACATGCCACTCCTTGAACCGAGAAAAAGCTTGGTCCTTCTATGAAAGGAAATAAACCCATGTGAATCTGCTACAATCATCAAGCAGCATAAAATACAAAGAACCTCCCAAGGATGCTGTCTTGTCTGCATAGGTCCACACAAGTCAGTGTGTACCAACTCCAAAGGTTTCGAAGCCCGCTTGGAGGCCTGCTTCGGAAAAGATTCCTTGTATTGCTTACCACAAATGCAAGAACTATAGCGTCCTTGCCTGCTGCCAACATCTGGCAAGCCAACCACCATATGGTCCCGGAAAGCTCGCCGCAGCGCATCCACATTCAAGTGGCCAAACCGAAAGTGCCACAAATCACCAATCTGAGAACTTGTCAAGGAGGAGAGTGCGGAGAGTTTGTATATACCATTCTCCACGCTGCCTTCCCAAACAACCTGGTCAGTCTCGCGGTCCCGTAGAGCAACAGAATGCTCCTCAAACTCCACCCGAAAGTTGGTCTTGCATACCTCATGCATTGACAACAGATGAAAACCAAGTGTGGGGACGTAAAGAACACGAGAGGAATGCTTCCCCCCTCTGCCATCCGGAATGATCTTCATCTGGCCCTTACTGTGTATCGGTATGGTGGAATTGTCGCCAATGAAAATGCGACCTGATTGCCGTTTCATATCCTGAAAGAAGTCATGGGAAGGAGTCATGTGCTTGGAAGCACCACTATCAAGAATCCATTCCCGAGTATCCTTGGTGGTGAAGCCAACTGCCTCCTCGCTCGAAGAAGATGAAGCATCGGTGTCCAACATCTCCAAGTGCACAAAGGCGGGAGTCTTTGCAGCTGAAGCTGAAGAATCAGCACTCTTTCCAGTCCGCTTGGGACACTTCGTGTGGCCTTTCTCGCCACAGTCATTATAGGTTCTCTCGGCCTTTAGTTTCTCTCGGTCTGAATCAGGCTTCTTTTTAGAAGACTTCTCCGATGAAGCCTTTCCTTTGCCCTTGTTGCTGCTGCTACGCCTTTCGACCATTGGCTAGTCAAGGCCTCAGAACCTCCGCCCTGTGGAGGGTTCGTGAATCGCTCTTCCTGGTCCAAGACCATGGGCACAAGCTCCTCCCATGTGATGGTGTCGAGCCTGCCACTGGTGATCAAAGAGGAGTAAAAGGCTGAGTACTGAGAGGGCAAATGTGACAACAACGTTATGGCCATATCCTCTGACGATATCTCTTTCCCGGCCTGGAGAACTTCCTGCTGAAGAGCCTGCAGCTTGTTGATGTGCTCCCGCATCGTCGACGACTTTGCAGGATTCATCACCCGCATCTGAACTTCCAAGGAGATTCTCTTCATGGGTGATACCCTGTTGTAGAGAGAAGCCAAATGCTGCCAAATCCCTCTAGCCAGCGTCATATGCTTTATGTGATTGATCACTTGTGATGTGCAATTGAGGAAGATCCAAGAACGGACTCGGGCATTAACACGATCCCATAACTATGCTTGTGTCTCCTGTTCCTTCCGAATAGAGGGTAACCCCCCTTCTTCCAACTCCGGCCGTGGAACTCCAACAACAATGAAATCAGCCAAGTCATAGGACTCCAAAACAGATTCCATCATTACCTTCCATATGTCGTAGTTGTTCCCGTCCAACTAGTGGTCCACCGGGAACGTGGGGAGTGTCGGGATCTTCACGTGCTTCTCAGCCATCTCAAGCAAATCTGCCATCTCAAGGGTTCACAAGGTCTTGTGAAGGGAGGGTGGGTGGGAAAAGAGAAGAAGAGGAGGCTGCAAATAGAATGTAAGGTGGCTGTCCAACGGTGATGGCCGTCCTCTACCCGATCTCCAAGTCCCGTACAGCCCTCAATCAGCAAACCCTTGACGTTCCACTGTCTCCAACCTTCAAGCCACCTGGGGCTCTAATGCCATGTCAGAATGCACAACGGAAATGAAGACAACTGCTGTAGAGAGCAATACACAGATGAAAGAGAGAGAGAAGGTAGTGTATCTCTGCTATATACACCAATAAATTCCGGAATACACAATGGAGAGTGGGGGGGCAACTGTGGAGAATGCCCAGCCGACAGCAGCCCACGACCAGTACAAGCCCAGTCGGCCAACAGAAGGGTAGTCGGCTAGCAGAACTGAAGTCGTCCAGGGTTGTACAGCAGGTCGGGTATCAGAGTCCAGTCAGCCAGCATTTGATACAGCCGACAGGCAGAAAACTGCCTCCCACACCTTAAAAAAAAAGGGAAAAATACATGGAAGTGAGGAAAAATGGGGAAACACCAAAACTGGGTGGGCACGCCCACAACAGAGGCCCTGACATAGTGTACAGACAGGAGATGACTGCTAACATGCACATCACCTTATCCACACCACCTTTGCCATCATGAGTCATGACAAAAATCCTCTTCCGCCAAGGAGACTGTCTTCATCGGTATTGAGAAGCTTCCCTCTGACTCTCTTGTTCCTTCCACCTCACGTCTTACGGATTGGGTGATTGATAGTGGGTGTACTACTCACACATGGTCACCATGAAACGCATTTGAGCTCGGCTGAAATGTGAAACGCTGAAATGCGTTTCACGTTTTGTAAACGCCATTTTTGAAACACCGTTTCATGTTCTCAGTTTCAACTCTCTCTCTCTCTCTCTTGCGCGCGCACACAAACTATTAGTAGTCTATTACATACATACATACATATGCACGTATGTATATACATACGTATGCACACACACACACATGCACGCACGCACATGCTGTGTGTGTGTGTGTGTGTGTATAGCCGTTTCGGTCGAGCGTTTCAGTAAGCACTTATCGAGGGGTGAAATGTTTCAGCATTTCCTGTCCTGTTTCGATGTGAAACGTTTTGGGGCTGAAACGTTTCACGGTGACATTGTACTGACATGACTCGTGATAGGACCTTTCTTCATGACATTCGTCCCAGCTCTTTGACACTGTTCATTGGTGATGCTTCCAACTTGGAGGTGTCGACGGTTGGTAATGTGTGACTTAACTCTTCCCCGGGTCCTTCTACCATTCGGGATGTGCTTCATATTTCCAAGCTCTCTAGAAATCTCCTCGCAGTTTTTCAGATTGTGGAGAAAGGATATGGTGTCAACTTTGACAGTTCCATCCTTGAGATCATCGACATTAGCATCTTGCAGATTGTTGCCACAGGTATCTAGGAAGGTGGTTTTTATCGGTTGAGGACTTTGGAGGCTCTTTGGCTGAGTCCCAATCTCATGAGGTGCAACTTCTTCACAGCTATCATGCCTTGGTAGCTCATGTGGATATTGATTTGTGGCATGCTCGCTCTACGGGCATCCGAATTATATTTCTCTGTAGCTGCTATCTTCTCAACGGATGGTCGAGGGTCCCCCACCATTGAAACCCTTCCTCTCCACTTGTGTGGCTTGTCTTGATGACAAGCAACACCGAGATGCCTTTCCTCACGAGGCTTCTCATATTCTGGAGCTCATTCATATGGACTTGTGTGGCCCCATGTGGACTACCACCCAAGGAGGAGCCAGGTACTTTATGCTTATTATTGATAATAACTCACACAAAGTTTGGCTTTCTCTCTTGGCAGAACAATCTCAAGCTCTCCCCCGCTTCCAAGAGGGTGACTTCGGTCGAGAATGCGACCACAGAGAAGGTTCGACAAGTCTGCTCCAACAATGGAGTAGAATTCACCTCCAAAGCCTTCCATATTTTTTGCTCACAGAAAGTTATAAGCTGTCAATTTTCCACACCTCACACTCAACAGAATGGTGTGGTTGAACGCAAGAACATGACTGTTCAGGAGATGGCCCGTACCATGCTTTCTTCTTATTATCTTTCTTCCTCTTTTTGGGGAGAAGCTGTGAGCATTGCTGTTTACATCATCAACCGTCCTACAAAGGCGGTTTCTCATATGACCAAAACCTTCCGTCTCTCATTTTAGGGTTTTTGGTTGTGATGCTTGAGAGCGAGAATCATCTCATGAGGGTTCAACAAAGTGAACTTGCGAGAAATCACCAAGAATCGTGACTCCGGATCCCATAATGTGTAAGCTTTGGAATGAGAGCTATATCCAGGAATTTGCAGTTCCTGGACTTGGGATCAAATTTGGATCTGTCAGAATCAGGGATATGAACATATCCCGAGCTTACCATCGAGGTCCCTCCTCCTTCCTCGGCCACCCCAACTCCACCACCACCTTCTCCACCATCAACTTCTTTACCCCCTGCCTCTCCACCTCCTCTTTCCCCGGCTTCTCCTCCTCCTCTTGCTTTTGTGCAACAGAGGATTGCTCCCAAGATTCCACGATGGCTTGAAACCACTGTTCGTGATTCTCATCTCTCCGATATGGAACTACATCAGCTTGTTGATTCTTCAGCACAATCTTTGACATGGGCACATAGATTACAGTAGCTTCATCATTCTTGTAACCTTGCCTTGATGAGTATAGTGATACAGTTATATGAACCTACTACAGCTAAAGAGGCTATTGCTCTTCCGGAGTGGCGGGCAGCCATGGAGACTGAGATTGATTCCATTGAGAGGAATCGTACATGGGGGCTTGTGAACCGGTCTTTGCATCGACAGGTCATTGGGGTCAAGTGGGTCTTTAAGACCAAGTTTCATGCTGATGGATCTATGGACACAAACACGAAGCCAGATTGGTTGCGAAGGGGTACTCTCAGATTGAGGGTGTGGATTATGAGGAAACTTTTGCTTCTACAGCCAGATACACCTCCATCTAGACAGTTCTTGCTCTTTCTGCTCATGAGCACTGGCCGGTTTGCCAAATGGCGACTTACATGAGGTGTATGCTGAACAACCTCAAGGTTTTCAAGTTCCCGGACTCGAGGGTAAGGTGTACAGATTGCACAAAGCCCTTTATGGTTTGAAATTTGCACCCAAGGCATGGTATGATAAGATCGATGCATTCTTTCTTTCCCTTGTATTCCAGAGATGCTTTGCAGACAATAAACTTTGTGTCTTTGCTTAGGAAGGTTTACTCTGTTTGATTGTCTTATATGTTGATGTTAATCATTGGCTCACATCTTGCCAAGATTGAACAGCTCCGGTGAGATTTACCTCTCACCTTTGAGATGACTAATTTAGGAAGGGTTACTCTGTTTGATTGTCTTATATGTTGATGTTAATCATTGGGTCACATCTTGCTCAGGAAGGTTTACTCTGTTTGATTGTCTTATATGTTGATGTTAATCATTGGCTCACATCTTGCCAAGACTGAATAGCTCCGGTGAGATTTAGCTCTCACCTTTGAGATGACTAATTCAGGATTTCTCCACTACTTTGTTGGGATGGAGGTCTATCAGTCTTCTATTGGAGTGTTTCTTAGCCAATATAGATATTTGCAGCAACTCCTGGAGACATCCGAGTGCCATCCAATTTCTTGTCCGATGGATTCTAACTCCAAGCTTTCCCATGATGATCCCTCTCCCCTCTTTGAGAACAATACACAGTATGAGAGGCTTGTTGGTTCTCTTATTTATTTGACTTACACCAGGCCTGACATTTCTTACAGTGTCAGTGTTCTCAGTCAGTTGTCTTCTGCTCCTTGACATAGTCATTGTCAAGCCACTGTGAGGGTTCTCCGATACTTATTCGGTACCTTGGACTATGGTCTCTCTTTCAGAGGAAGCACTGAGCTTGTTGGGTACTCTAATGCTGATTGGGCAGGTGATCAAGATACTCGAAGATCCACTTCTACTTATTGCTTCACTCTTGGTCCCTTCTTCAGGCTAAGGAGCAAAAGCAAATGGCAGTCCAAGGTTTCCACATGATGTTGCATGCACGGAAGCCTTGTGGTATTGATCCATAACCCTAAGCTTGATTAAGAACATTGATGCTGAATAAAGCATAATTAAAGCAGAGAAGAGAGAAGAAGAAGAGAGACCGAGTGCCGTCCAATTTCTTGTCCGATGGATCCTAACTCCAAGCTCTCCCGTGATGACCCTCTCTCTTCTTCGAGGACATTACATAGCTTGTTGGTTCTCTTATTCATTTGACTTACACGAGGCTCGACATTTCTTACAGCGTCAGTGTTCTCATTTAGTTGTCTTCCGCTCCTCGACATAGTCATTGGCAGGCCGCTCTGAGGGTTCTCTGATACTTATCCAGTACCTTGGACTATGATCTCTCTTTCAGAGGAGGCATTGAGCTTGTTGGATACTTTGATGCTAGTTGGGCAGGTGATCAGGATACTCGACGATCCACTTCTAGTTATTGCTTTGCTGGTAGTTCCAGTCTTACTTCCTAGAGATCCAAGAAGCAGAATACAGTTTCATCATCTTCTACTGAGGAGTGTCCACCCCGTCATCAAGTTTAGCAGAGGGGAATGTCACGTGCACGCCCGTGCCATGGCTAATCTTCAGCATGAACTGACTTAATCCTTGATTAGTGCTACAGCATCATTAGTAGCAAAGCATCAAAACCATTCAGCAGCATCTACATCAGCACTACCATCATCGTGAGTAGGAGAACCATCAGAATCAGCATCATCAGATTTAGCAGCATAATCATCATCATCAGCACATGGAGGTGTAGGGTCTCTGTCAGCTGGCTGTAGACAAGCAGTCGGTAGCCAGCAGAGGTCCTAACAGCAAGCAGCTGGGTATTCAGCTACTGGCCGACAGCAAAAGAGGAGAAAAACGCAGCATTTCCAGATATTAAAAGGGGGTTTTTGTCCAGCAGTATTGGCCGACAGGCTGGATGCTTGCTGACCAGCACTCCAAGCTCATATATAAGCATAAATCAGTATTCAGCAGACACCATTCAGTCATTAGCTCATCATTCATTTATTCCACTATCAGTAGAGGATATGTAGAAGGGGCTAGGTCACCCCTATGGGGCTGACCATAGCCCTACATCATGTATAAGCAACAAGTTACCTTTTTGTACCATAGTAATACAAGAAAACCTGACACCTAATCTCTCTCCTCTGTCTTAATCTTGTGTTAATTAGCATCAACGTTCTTAATCATGCTTAGGGCTGTGGATTGATACAGCAAGGCTTCCGCGCATGCAACAATTACGCTGGAGTATTGTCATTCTCACGACAACTTTGTTGGTCTCTTCACCAAACCTCTTCCTCGAGATACTATTGATCAGCTCCTTACCCGTATGGGAGTTGGACCCCCGTGCTAGAGCTAAGAGGAGGTGTTGGACATGTCATCTCTAGCTCTCTTTTACTCCATTTTTATGCCCCTTTTTATCAAGATATTTATCTGATGTCATGAGGGATTTTTTCCATATTTTTTCACTATTTGATAGCTTATTTTTAAGCATTTATCACTTTTGCTACAGTCGTGTGCCGTTTGCTACTGGCGGACTGCTCTCCATGAGATGTATAAATGGCCATTGTGCCTTCATAATTTATTTAATACTTTTCAGTTCTTGGCTCAAGTGTTGGATCTCTCTTGGCTGTCTACTCTCTCTTGTGTGATCTCTATTTGCTTCTGCTTCATATTCACATATTCTCACATCCCCCTCTGAGTTATATTAGATAAAACTCCTTGGAGGAGTCTTGAGTATGAGTTCTTAGAGCTAGAGAGCTCTCGTTTTTTTACATGTCTCAACAATGAGAGAATAGCTGAATTTTTAGTTCTTACCCAAAAGCACTTGAGAAAAGCGCGTATAGTTCAAAAAGCATCTTTTTAATAATAAAAGCTCCTCTTTTTAGTTTTTAAAAAGCTTTTAATATTTTGCTTTCCAAAAAGCTAGTCACATCATTCCAAGCTTGTATGGTGACCTTGCGTTGCTTTTCTGCCATGTCTCAACAATGAGAGAATAGCTGAATTTTTAGTTCTTACCCAAAAGCACTTGAGAAAAGCGCGTATAGTTCAAAAAGCATCTTTTTAATAATAAAAGCTCCTCTTTTTAGTTTTTAAAAAGCTTTTAATATTTTGCTTTCCAAAAAGCTAGTCACATCATTCCAAGCTTGTATGGTGACCTTGCGTTGCTTTTCTGCCATGTGTCAATGCCATGTCATCAACTCCATACCACTTTTTTTTTCAAACTTGTGTGTGTGTGTGTGTGTGTGTGTGTGTGTGTACGTGCACGTGCGTTGCGTTTTTGCATAGTAGCACCCTGTATTTTGATGCTTCGGTGACATTCCCCAACTTATGAAACAATTGTCCTAAACTGTCATATTTTGCTTTTCTCTGCTTTTTTTGTGAGCTTAGCTCTTCTCTCTTTGGCTGTTGAGACATGGTTCTTCATGCGGAATGTCCTCCTCTTCTCTTGTGCTTGGCTTTGGGGAGCATCTTACCCTCACGGTTTTGATCCTTCACATAGAGTGACCTTGGGTTTGACCTCTTTGGGAGATACTCCCACCCCTTGTATCTCTAGAATCGCCCTCAGGCAGGAGTTTCCTAGCATGATTCTCTTCTTGTCAAGATCAAACTCACCTGTTCTCCAAAGAATAATATAGGCGAATACTCTTGCTTGCAGGGAAGGCCCTTCAGTGGGTATTAGGACCCAATACTGTGTCGTCTTCTACATTCTGATTCTCTTCTCTCTACTCTCTAAATTGGATGCTAAACATTCTCACCCCATAAAGGTGTATAAAGAAGGCCTTGTTGTGTGTTATCATGATCAAGCTCAGTGCATGTAACATGACATCTTATCATCTCTTCTTTCTCTCTCTAGAAGTTGGCACCCTCCCTTCATGAGGCCTTATGGCTGTGTTTTCTGCACTTTCTCCTTTTCAACACCATATCCAAGCTTACTAGTGTGTTTTCCAAGCTCCCAAGAGTGATTCCAAGCCGTATTCACTCTCCTACACACTCCCAATGGTTGAAATTCAGCAAAATAGTCCTTTTCCTTGCTGTAATTTTTGGTCTTTTGGTTGAAAACGCTAATTTCAGGCTTCCTTTCTCAAGCTGAACCATAGGGTAAGCTTTCTCAAGGTTCTCTGCATCCACTTGAAGACTTGTGTTGCGAAGATGGTAACAAATTAAAGATTTCAACACTCAAGACGCTTCCATCATGAAGACTTCTGCTGACGTTGACTCTACTTGCAATTGGTATGTAAGTAGCAGGAGGAAGGAGTAGGACTCAATGTTCACATACCTTGTGTAGTGTTTTGTTGTCCTAGGTGTTGTCTTGCATATTGTTTTTACCATGTGTGGGTGGAACAGTAGAGAGTAGATGGTAGGGAACATGGGCACTCGAGAGGGTAGTTTGAGTTGAAGATCTTTACCGACAACTATATTTTTTGCAATACTGTATTCATATGCATTGGTATGGTAATCTGGTTAGAAATGCCCATGACACTATGTACTTGATTCTCCCAAGATTAATAAACATTATTTGAGGGAGGGGCCGGCCGTTCCAGCTCATTGTGCATCTCTTGTCAATTCAGCAAATTACATTTTGTATTATGCTTTTTGTCCATTAAATCTTGGTGTACTTAAGTGTATTGATTATCATTGTGTTCAACCAAACATTCCACACCGACCAGTGGAATTACAATATCATTGGCTACTTTTCGGTCTAGGAAAATTTACAAAGACATCTCTCTTGTTAGTGGTGAATATAAGAAGTAATTGTGTTTGCCAATGAGGTCATCGCAAGTGATAGAAATGTTTGTCTAGGACCAGGAGGTCCTGGGTTTGAAAGCCCACATGGTGCTTCCACGGTGGCATCGTCTACGGGCGGTGAAAAATTGGTAACTACAGGAGGACCTTGGGCCAAAGGCCTGTCCGGGAAGAAAAGAAAATAGAAGAAAAAAACTATGTTTTGAAAATGTGAAGGGTAGTTGGTGAAACCTGGTTTGAATGTGTTCTTGTGGGAGTACATGTACCTTTGTGATTTCTTTATTCTCTTTAGTCTTGAATCTTGATGCATATGTCCTTTCTTTTGAACACCAGGTTCTTATAATGTAGTTGAACTAAGTATTTAATGGGATTTATAACAGGGAAATGATAATGTTCACTTTGAGAAGGATGGATCGTCAAAGAGAGGACGAGGCCGTGGACGTGGACGAGGCCGGGGACGTGGGCAATTGCAAAATGGAGGTCGCAGTCATCCAGTGGGTACACCTCCACAGGCCAACAGCCTTCCAAATGCTGAAACAAAGCCACCTCCGGGCCCACGGATGCCTGATGGGACTCGAGGCTTTACCATAGGTCGAGGAAAATCAATCAGCACCAACACAGTGTAGCCTGGTTCTGGAGTCCCTTTTTTGTTGAGCTGGAATTTTTGTCTTGCTAGAGATCTTCAGCTCTCCATGCCAATCCTGCATCTAACTGGGTTTTTATGTGATACAAGTTGGTGGGAGTGGCGCAGTTGCTTTTGAACCTGTAAATGTTTTGGCATGTTTTAAACTTGGTTTGGGTGAAAGTGGCAAGCTGGTATACACTAACCTACTTGGAAGAAAATTCATCTTTCCCCTCCCCCCGCCCCCGCCCGAAAAGCTTTTTTTTTCTCGAAATATTGGCCAGTGCTGGTTTCCTACCTACGCATGATAGACTGGTTGCATCTGTTGAAGTCTCTCATCTCCCAGCATTTGCCTTTCATGCTGTCATCTTGCAGATGAGACAGTCAAAACACTTGTAAGCATATGTCATGGGACTCAAATTACTCCTGGTAAGAGATGCTTGTGAATGCATGTCTTCCAAATTGTCATACCTTAGTTTGATATAAAATGACAGCCGAATTCGCAAGGGAGTGCAGAGGATCAACGGGCAAGGGAGTGCAATTCAATGTTTAAACTCTCTATAGAGGACACTGCGATATCTGCGACTATGCATGCCTGCTAGGCAGTGTTGAGGGTTATAACCATAGGACTGCGTTTGTATGCTGCAGCCACTACTAGGCTTGGCTCCTGTTGTAGCGATGCTTTTGGTACTGTATGAAGTTTCCTGTTCTTTGGTTTTCTTTTGTACTGCTGCAAACTTGTCCTGAGGCATCCATGCTTCATTCTGCAGGCTTCTATTAAATATTCACCACCTGGCAGGGCATTCCTAAGGTTGATAATCTTAGAAAGTCATTGGACTCTGCATACCCCTAGTAAGCATCTTTGCCCTTGCAACACCCACGATATTATTAAGGTTGAAAAGCCCGCCGTCTATTTCTGAACATCTTTTCTCATGTTGTAAAATCAAGGATTCAATCCTTGTCACTTCTTGCCTATGGTAACTTGAAGGAGCTTTGTCTGGCCATTGTAATTTAGGCTCTTAGCAGTTTGGTAGGGCATCCCAATCAAAAGATGTAGTGAAATAATTTGGATTTCCTGTTTACATTGCATGTAAATTTTATAGTACCTCATGTAATGGATTAAAATTAACATCCACACAGATGTATCTAGCTCGAATGCTCCTTGGTGTAGGATGGAATTCACTTCACATGGTTGGTAGCCCGTTTTCTTGAAAGGTTGAGAAATCACTGATGCTATCAACATCAGATCCAAACCATTGGGATGATTAGGCCTTGCTGCTACCTTATGCATCACTTTCCTTGCTCATGATGAGAAATGGCCTCTATATTCAACTTAGGGGGCTTTTTTCAATAGAGCTTCCTTTCGATCTCATTTCCTTGACTCCGTGACGTTCTCACCATGATGGTAAAGCTGCCTAGCATTAAGTTATCGTGGTGTTGGATTCTTTACTAGCTTTTATCACATAAACAAGAGTGGTTCTAGTCTTGAACTTTATTAGAAAGCTGCACTTAACATCTTAGGCCCATTTTGGCATGCATATAACCTTGCATAGATGTGAGGCTTTAACCTTCCTATGGAGGGGGGAGATACATAGAAAGCTGAACTCGACAACATCTTAGGCCCATTTTGGCATACATATAACCTTGCATAGATGTGAGGATTTAAACCTTCCTATTGAGAGGGGAGATGCATCATTAAGGCTACAATTCATGTCTGTGGCTTTCTAGTGTCACTGTTTTTGCTTTCCCTTTCATAGTACAATTCATTATTAGATATCAAAGCTGCTTAACGATCACACAGAAAAAGAGAGGATTAGCAGTTAAGTACTGTCAAAACTTCTTAACACTTGTCTTGTAGAACAAAAAAATAGATTAAACAATGCGTATGAAGTGAAAATAATTTACTTCCTTTAATTAAAGTTTTCTCTAGTTATGCATTACAAAAAAAATCCTTCAAATTAAACATAATAAGATATTTCATGATTTCTTAGAGGAAAATTTAATAAATTGTTAAAAACACTTGGGAAGATGGTGTGTCCATATCTTACATATAATACATAAGCCCATGTCTTACATACAATACATAAGCTCCTAGCTTAGCTCCCCTCCTTCAAATGCAATTTTTTCTAATTCCCCAGTTACACACAATAGAGTACTTGGATAGATATATAAGTGCAAAATAATTAATGTGAAAAGGACGTTGATAGTAAAATAATGGTTAAATTAGGGAGCCCCTATCTTACATACAATACATAAGCTCCTAACTTAGCCCCCTCCTTTAGATGCATATCTTTTTAATCCCCAACTTACACACAATACATTACTTGGATAGATATATAAGTGCAAAAGAATTAGTGTGAAAATGATGTTGATAATAAACTAATGGTCGAATGTAAACCGTAATTCAAAATATAAATAACTATGCACACTATGTTAGAGTAGCTTTTCTCCCATTTAAAACATCTTACTTATACTTATTGAGTTATGCATAAGAAAGGTTAATTTTAAGAGGTGATAGTTGAATTAAATTTGACGACACTTTAGCTAAGTGATCCTAAATAGGCGCAAGGTTTAATCATAGTTGAAGAAATGAAGTTGACAACACTTTAGTTAAAGTGATCCTAAATAGACAAAGTTTAATCAAATGGTCCATGTGAACTTAATTTGTCACAACTAGTCAAAGAATCTAACATACCACAAGAAGTTGAAGCATGCCTATTAATGACAAATTTTTTGTGCAACAAGGTTGAAATAAATGTATTAGGTGCCAGTACATCTCACACGTGAAATGCATTTTATTTACTAAAGCAATAAAATGCATTCCAATGTTTTTGTTTTCGTTGGCGATGAGTGGTTTTCAGAAGCGAGGCAAGCAATTTTCAAGAGTATCGTCAACACATACATATGTCTGCATACATGTATGCAAACATGCATGCATACTTACATACATATATGCATACATGTATACATACTCACATACATATATTCATGCACACACACACACACACACACACACACACACACACAGAGACAAACATACATACATAGATACATATATATACTCTCTCTCTCTCTAACCACTCTGTCTCCTATCTCCTAATTCTCTCTCTCTCTCTCTCTCTCTCAGTGTGTGTGTGTGTGTGATAAAAAGAGAACTCTCGCACTACCTTTCTGCCACCCACAAGTGGAGCAAATTGGCTAGTGCGAGGGCCCTTATAAAGGCCATGATCCACCTGAGTTCAAGTCCCACCGTCGGTTGTATATGCCCTCGTGTTGCATTCTATCGACGTTAATACCTCTCTCTCTCTCTCTCTCTCTCTCTCTCTACCATCACTGTCCCTCCTATTTGCTAATTCTCTCTCGATCTATCTTTTTCACACACCATCACCCACACCCACCTCTCTCTCTCTCTCTCTCTCTCTCTCCACTCATAATTTTCTCTTTAACCTTAGTACCCAATTAGTGTTTCATTTCATTTCATTTCATCTCTCTCTCTCTCTCTCTCTCTCTCTCTCTCTCTCTCTCTCTCTCTCTCTCATAACTCTCTTTAACCTTAGTACCCAATTAGTGTTTGACTTAGCAAGCCCTTTGATAAACACCTTATATTAGACTAGAGAAATATATTCACGTACGTGTGTATATATATTAGGTATCATGCTACGCCTCTATGCATGCCAACAATCGCTATTGAGAGCTGCGTATATGGTGCATGCCTCTTTATGTCCATGGGGAGATGGAGTGTAGGACCCACCACCTCGGATCATCCTTTGTATTAACGTGTTAAGGGGCAACACCAATTTGTGCATATATAGCACAAACCTAATCCAAACCTTGGGAAAAAGTGGTTGATGAAAAATTTAGCCTAAGGTGGAAGAAGATTAACACATTAAGGTGTGCTAGCAATGCCAAGGGTTCGCTTGGAGGGTGAGACTTGTTTGTAAGAGGACATTCTCATGTGTGCAACATTGTTATTGTTATTTTTTATTATTGTTATTTTTTAAATAGACAAGAAGTGTTTATCCACAACTTTGTAGTTTGGCAGCTCCTCCAACACCTCCACCCATGTCACCACAAAATGGCACTACACTCTTTCTTTTCACTCAACTCAATCAGCTCCTCTCCACATTATCCTCATCTATGATAATGTATGATGGTCTCCACCATATGCAAGCCCAATCATGGGGGTTCTTCCCTACAGTAAATGTGTTTCTTTGTTAGTAACACACCCTCTTCTAGATAGCAAGCAAAACGTGAAAACATAAGAAATCCTAAAATTATGTTTTCTTGTTTGGTGTGAAAGGCCTTTCGATGCGCTAGTTGGGTGTGAAGAGTCCTTAAAAAGGACTCATTATTTTAATTATGAAGAGTCCTTATTTTAATTATGAATAATCCTCATTTTATTTATGAAGAGTCCTTAAAAAGGACCTATTATTTTGTTATTCAATATGTCCCTCAACTGCTGCTACAAAGTGAATTGGCTCTAGCTCATGGTGAAACCCCTCCCAAAAAGGATCTCGATTAAAAGGAATTGATCTATTTGACAAACAACCATTCAATCCATTCTTCACATGTTACAAAAGTGAGAAAAAGGTTTGTTTTAATATAACCTGCTTTTCTTAAAGATTGGTCACAAAAGTGAGAAATGGTTTGTTAACATGTTAAACAAACATACTTTTCTTAAAGATTGATCACAAAGGTTAATGAGTTTAAAAAATCACCAATGGGTTCTCTACCTTTGCATATGGTAAAAATATTATAGCTACACCATCACTACTTTAAAAGGTGAATTCCAAGTAATGGTCTCATGGAACCACCAATGAAAAAAGGGTGTAATCAACATTAGCACCACCTCATCAAGCTATGCATTATCGACAAATAGATCATCATGAAAATGATGTCCTTTTGTTGAAAAGCTTGTAACCTGTGTGATTGTGAATGGCCAAGTTAAGATGTCTGAAATGAGCCAAGGGTTGTGGATATAATGAGTGAAGAGAGAGAGATAGTATGTTTAAGTCAAATAAGCATGAATCTTTGGGTACTAAGCTCTAGGAGCTTGATTCAAACCATATAAATCTTTATTAAGCTTTCATATCTTATGTTCTTGACTAGGTTGGGCAAATCCAACTGGTTGAATCACATAAACTTCTTCTTACAAATCACCATTCAAGAACGTTGTTTTAATGTCTAATTGGTGCAGTTTCCATCCATGATGGGTTGCCAAAGCAATAGCAAATAGGATAGTGGTTATATGGGAAGACGTGGGAGCAAAAGTTTCATCATAATCAATCCCTTTCTAACTGGGCATAACCTTTTACAACAAGTCTGGACTTAAATTTGTTCAACGCATCCATTTTCATTTCTCTTGATTTTGAAAATCCACTTAGTACTAATAGCTTTCTTACCAAGTGGTAGATCCACTGAGTCCCAAGTATCATTTTTTTAATGGAATGAATTTTATCCTGCATAGCTTTCACCCAATTTGGATCTTCTTGAGCCTCTCCAAAAGACTCAGGTTTACCTACATCATGTAGAGAACTAAGAAATGCAAAGTCAACAATATCTGTTGAAGAAGAGGTTCGAGCACATCGTATCTGATTCTACTCTACAAAGGAGCAAACAATTTGCTATCCTTTTAGGTTCTTTTAACCTATCTAGGCATAACCCTAGATTCATTGATTGGTGATCGTTTAGCATTTATTACATCTTCTAGCTCAAGGAATCGGTGCATCAAGTCCTTGAGCATTCCCTCCTTGCAACAAACAAGGATTAGTAGGGCAAAATCTGCTGAGAATCAACATAATCACGCATAGGTAATAACCCATCAAGCATGTCAGGTGAATTGGCAAAGGCATGCTTATTGAATTCCATTAGTTGATACATAGAATCCTCAATCCAAAATTCATGGATTGGTGATCATTTAGTATTTATTGCATCTTCCTGTGAGAGTCATGTTTCATCTCTTAGCAACACCATTTTGTTGTGGTGTAAAGGATTTAAATGCTGATGCCCGATGCCTTTTTGTGCCAAAAAATAATTGAATGCATTGGACATATATTCTCTCTCTTTGTCTCAAACGGAGAGTTTGTTGCTTGGTTGAAAATGAGAAAATACCTTTGATTTATCCTTCATAATGTAAGACCATACATACTTGTTGTAATCGTCAATGAATGTAAAAAAGTATAAATTTCCTCCCAAAGAAGTAATCCGCACATTGAACCACACACATCACTCTATATGAGTTGCAATTTGTGATTAGGTTTATCTGCTACATTCTTTGGGGAAGTTGGCGAGCAATTTTGCCAAGGATGCATCCTTTATAGGCATATCTTAGTGGTGGATCAAGTTGAGGAAGATCCTCTAACACCCCATGTTGCCACAAAAGTATCACACCACCAATAGAAGTGTGGCCAAACCTAGCATGCACAACTAGGCATATTTCATTGCATTAGAAGTGTTTGCAAGACAAGCAACATTACACATGTCATATATGTCCAATTTGTACAAACCACTGGTAGTTTAAAGATCTACTAAGAATGTTTGTCATGTTCTTAATCACGGACACTGTATTTATCATCTGCAAAGACTCCCCCTTGCTAGAGTGGGCACACAAAGCAGATTCTTTTGAATCCTTGGTACAAAAAGTATATTTTGAAGATAAAGATTCTCACCAGTTGCAGTATTAGTAAAAACTATCTCACCAATACCTTTGACGGATGTAGATGACTTCGTCGGTCTTCACTAGGGAACTCGAGGACTACCGACACAAACACTAGGGTTGGGAAAAAGGGAGCATGAATCCTCTCAGGGAAGTATACCAGTAAGTGAGCTATGGGAAAAATGATTGAACTGAGAGCTCCTGGGCACTTCATCCAACAAGCCATTTCTGACAGCTCGTAGTAGGCACTTCATCCAACAATCCATGGCTACCTGTATTTACCACTGTCATCCCACGGGCAGGAAGGTTACTCTGACACCAACAAAATCACAAAACCAATCTAAAAAATAATCATTGCCCACTTCGTCTAGGTAAAACTTCTGGCACGAAGTCCAGGCATTCAAAGATACAAATGAAACGTGGCCAGAGGAGCCAGTATATAAAAGATCCGCTTCTTATTAACAAAAAAAGATCTGCTTCTCCGAAGCCTCATTAGCATGTGCCAAGGCAGCCTTCAACATGACTTTTGCTTAAGGGTCAAGACTGCTCATAAACTACCATGGAGATGGCCATACGAAGGGCTCTACAGCCAAAGAGAAGAGGTGCACATGCACATGCTGTGTTATGGTACTTCATAGCGATGAAGAAAGGATTGTGCCCTGGAGAGTTTCTCCGCAACCTATTTGCACCCCATGCTAGAAGCTTCCACTGGATACATCAAATATGAGGACATTAGCTCCCCATTCCACCAACAGCTCAATGCAAGCGACTCTGTGTCTTCCTCTCTCCCTCATGGATCTTCTCCAGGATTGGTAGGGGACACGATGCTCAGCCGCACAAAGGAGAGGTCAAAGGTAGTCATTGGGCTTGGGGCCGCGCTGAATTTGCTCAGCTTTGAAAGAGAGCTGCTCACCACCATTTGGGAACCACAGAAAAACAAAACCCAAGCTTGACATGCAAATGGGAAAGTTTTATGTGAGGCCATCATGGAGAAGGCAGTGTAGCAGGCACCGGCATTTGAGGTGTAGATTTTTTTGTTGCAGGCTAGGCGAGGCAATGGCAGCAGGGAGCCTGTGTGGGAGAGAATGTTCGGATCCGGATGGGGGGGGAGATTTGCATAAGAGAGAGGAGGAGAGGCCGGAGTGGTCGGTGAGGGGCGAAGCAATACCAGCCCTAACCAACCCTAACTGCCCCTAACCAGCCCTAGAGGGGGGAGTGGTCGGCAGGGGTCGGTGGAGACGAGGAGGGGCTAGTCGGCTGCGCACGGGTTGCACCCAAGAGAGAATGGGGCGTATGCTTAACGATTAAATTTCACAGCATTTTAGCTAAATTAATCAGTTCATTTGGCCGTGCCGCTGCTCACTCTCTGCAGGTGCAGACTAGTTCATTTGCAACGGCTCTTTGGATTCGCATATCTACGATAGTAATCACTTGGACAGGTCGGGTGAGTGGGGGTGCTGCGCCCGAGAGAGAAAGAGAGGGTGGTCGGTGAGGGGTTTTCGTATGCCTTCTCAAAATCGAGAAGCATCACGACCAAGTCCTCATCGAGAAATCTAGCTCCGGCTGAGTTGGCAAGAGGGTGGGGTTAGGTGAGCGCCGCAAGGGGGGGGGGGGGTTCGGAGGCTGGGGGCACAGTACGAGAGAGTGAGGGGGGGTCGGTGAGAGCTGGAGAGAGTGAAGGGGGTGGGGCCGGGGCCTGGTGGGGTTGCAAGAGAGAAGGGGAGGGGGTGGTCGGTGGGGTGAGGGAGGGAAAGAGAGAGAGAGGGTGGGGGGTGGTTAGTGGGGTGAGGGAGAGAGGGTTGTCGGTGGGTTGAGGGAGAGGGGGAGAGAGAGAGATAGTGAGGGAAAGGTTGGTCGGTGGGGTGAGAGAGATAAAGGGGGGGGGACTGGGGGGACTGGGGGGACTGGGTGAGTGCGAGAGAGATTTTTGGGTTATTATTATTATTATTTTTTGTTCTAAATTTTTGGTGGAGGGGGTGGGCGAAAGGGGGGGGGGTGACCAAAGCAGGGGGTGGTGAAGGTTGGTGGGGTAAGGAAAGGGGGGGGGGTCGAGTTGGGTTGGGTACGCGGGAGTGTGGGTCGGGTGAGAGGGAGCTGAGAGAGAGAGAGAGAGAGAGAGAGAGAGAGAGGGGTTGGGTAGTCGGTGAGGAGGGTGCATAGAGAGAGTGAGAGGGAGACGATAAGGGGGGTGTGTGTGGTTGGTGAGGTGAGGGGGGTTGACGGTGAGGAAGAGAGGGGTGAGGCGAGAGTGAGAGAGGGGGGGTTGGTCGGTGGGGTGGGGGGAGAGAGGAGTGGGCATGGTCGAAGGGGGGGGGGTCGGTGGGGTGGGACGAGAGAGAATGAGGGGAAGGGGTGGGACGAGAGAGAGAGAGAATGAGGGGAAGGGGTTGGTCGGTGGGGGAGAGAAGTTTTGTGTTTTTTTGGGTTTTTTTTGTTCTCTCTCTCTCTCTCTCTCTCGTAATAGAAACAAAATACTAAGGGGGCATTGAGTTTTTTTTTGGTATTTGGAAAAATACTAAGGGGGATTTTTTCTCTTTGGAAAAAAAAGAAGGGAGGATTTTTAATATTTTTTTGGAAAAAAAATACAAGGGGGATTTTTTTAAAAATGGGGGTTGAGTGAGAGGGAGGCGATAAGGGGGGTGTGTGTGTGGTTGGTGAGGTGAGGGGGGTTGACAGTGAGGAAGAGAGGGGTGAGGCGAGAGTGAGAGAGGGGGGGTTGGTCAGTGGGGTGCGGGGAGAGAGGAGTGGGCATGGTCGGAGGGGGGGGGGGGTGGTCGGTGGGGTGGGACGAGAGAGAATGAGGGGAAGGGGTGGGACGAGAGAGAGAGAGAGAATGAGGGGAAGGGGTTGATTGGTGGGGGAGAGAAGTTTTGTGTTTTTTTGGGTTTCTTTTGTTCTCTCTCTCTCTCTCTCTCTCTCTCTCTCTCTCTCGTAATAGAAACAAAATACTAAGGGGGATTTTTTTTCTTTGGAAAAAAAGAAGGGAGGATTTTTAATATTTTTTTGGAAAAAAAAATACAAGGGGGATTCTTTTTTAAAATGGGGGTTGAGGTTGGTCTGAGGGGAGAAGTGAGAGGGGAGGGGGTAGGGTGATCTAGGCCAATATGTAACCCATGAGAAAAATAAATGAGAAAAAGAAAAATGCGAAGAAAACCAATAAAGTGGTGAAGAAGATTTAAAAAATATATAAAATATGTACAACCCGTGTCATCCCCACGAGCGCATGACGGTTTGTCACACATGATGAGGCCAATATTTCTTCACCCTAGAGCCGTTCACAATCGGAAGGGACGCACCTTGAAGAGTTTCTAGTTGCATTGCACCCATGGGCAAGATCTCCACTACTCGGAAGGGACCCTGCCAAACATACACCTTCTGAGCCTTTTTTAAATATTTAGAATTGTAGACCAAAGCCAAGTCACCTTTAGAGAATTGGGGAAGTCTCAAGTGTCGATCATGCCATGCTTTACGTCAAAGTTGCTCCACATCTATGGCCCTCTGAGCGAGTTTGCGGGTCTCTTCCAAGACTTCGAGCTGCTCCTACCGAGTGGAGTATGTGGGGTGATAGGTGGGGGCCCTAGCCTGCCCCACTCTGGAAGATCCTGCATCAAATTCAAAAGGTAATACGGCCTCTAGCCCACAACCAAGTTGGAATGGAGTGTGCGAGGTGGTTGCCTTGTAAGCTATGCGATAGGCCCACAATACACCCAAGAGGGCTTGATCCCATTGGTGAGAGTTCTCCTTGGCTACCCGTAACACGGGCTTGCACAAGACCTTGTTGGTGCTCTCCACTTGTCTGTTAGTCGTGGGGTAGTAAGCACAGGAGATCCGGTGGAAGATTTGATAACGTGCCATCAGGGTATCTATGACTTCATTCACAAAATGTTTCCCTCTCTCACTAATGATTTCTATGGGACACCCAACTTTGGTGAAGATGCTCTCACTCTCATACAAGAACTTGGCCACTGTGAGGGGGCTGTTGTCCTGAGTGGCTCTAGCCTTGGCCTATTTGGTCGCATAGTCGGTGGCCACCAAATTGTATTGGCACCTAGTGGAGTGGGACTTTGGGGTGATGGGGCCCACAAAATCAATGCCCCACTTCTCGAAGGGCTCCCAGGGTGGGGAAGCATGGAGAGGCAAGTAGTGCCTACTATCTGGTTTGGGTCCAGACCTTTGACATATGTCGCATTGTTGCACTCACTTTTTGCAGTCAAACAATAGGGAGGGCCACTATAGACCAGACTACATGAACTTTCGGGCGGTGACATGGCCAGAGCAGTGACCTCCATAATGCGCATCCTCCATGATGAGGGGAACCTCATGAGGGTTGACACATCTCCTCAACACTTCATCATTGCCCCTCTTGTGTACAACTGTCTGAAAATGAGATGATAAGGCCTACTCTTAAGTAAAAGCCTCCTCTTTGCCTTGGCATTGGCATTCTGGGAAAACCGAGCTGTGCTTAATAGCATCACAATGTCCTCATACCAAGTAGGGGTGGCATCCACTGCAAACAACACGCTATTCGGGAGATCATCACAAATCCCATCTTCAGAGGCTGGGTCCCCCACTTGGGATTCTAGACAAATGATCAGCCATGACATGGGCCTTCCTTGGATGGACCATAATCTCAAAGTCAAATTCTTGAAAGAGAATGAGCCATCGCCAGATCCTGCCTGCCACCGGGGCTTTATTCAACAAATACTTCAGGGCTTGATGGTTCGTGATCACCACAAAGTGATGCCCTAATAAATAATGTCTGAATTTTTGAAATGAGTATACTATGGCAAAACCCTCCCGCTTTGTGGTGGAGTAGATTCTCTCGGCCCGATTGAGTTGCCTGCTTGCATAGTGGATAGGCCTATCCATCTTCAGTTCTACATCTAGCTGCACTAGCACTGCTCCTACTGCTATTGCACTGGCATCTGTGTGCACATGGAAGATCAATTCCCAATTTGGGGTGATGAGTACCGGAGCGTGCACCAGCATGTGCTTGGGAAAAGTGAAGGCTCTCTCTTGATTAGGCTCCAATGGAAGGGAACATCCAAGTGGAGCAAGCGGTTGAGTGGAAAACAAATATCTGCATACATGCGGATGAACCGATGTTGGTAGCCTGTATGCCTGAGCAATTCTTGCACGCCTTTAGGATTGGACGGAGGGCCTAATCTGAGAATAACAATGATCTTGTCAGGATCCGAAGAAAGACCATCATGTGAGATGATGTGACCCAGCAAGGCACCATGACCCACAAGGAAGTGGCACTTGAAGGGGTTAAGGTGGAGACCAGATTCCTTGCACTTCACGAACACCAAAGTGAGTTGAGGCAGGTGTTCCTCTAGAACCACCACCCTTAGCATGCCTTTTTTCCCACTGAAGTTAGAGAAGTCATCTAGAAAGGTGTAAGAATTCATTCAAATACTCTCGGAAAATCTTGGTGGCGGTCCTCTGGAAGGAGACTGGGGCATTACAAAGACCAAAAGGCATCATCATGTAGGTATATGTTCCCCACTGTGTGACAAATGCTATCTTGAGCTGATCCTTCTCATCGATCACTACCTGGTTGTAGTTGCTAAACGCATATATTAAGGAATAGAGCACATGGCCGGCCACATCTTCCAGAACCCGCTCTATGAAGGGCAAGGGAAACCCATCTTTGATTGTGCACTGATTGAGGGGTCTGAAGTCTACACATATCCAGATCTTGTTGGTCTTCTTTTTGGGAATCACCACTATAGATGACAACCACTCCGAGTGCTCAATGGGAACAATGATACCGGCCAATTCCATCTTGTCTAGCTCTTTCTTCACTACTTTTGAATATTTTGGGTTCATGCGATAAATGCCCTTCATGGAGTGGCCGACTGCCTTCTTTTGGTGGAATTCTGTGAGTGCAAATGGTTGGGTCTATCCCTGGGAGATCCTTGTCAGTCCATGCAAACACATCTTGGTGCTCTTTGAAAAACTTGGTGATTCTCTGAAGAGTGGAAGGGTGCTCCCAGACCCAAGCTGCCACCAAGATGGGGCGTGGCTCCTCTGCTGTGCCCAAGTTCAGCTCTCTCACCTCCTCGTGGTAAGTGGTGGGTGGAAGAGGAGTGATGCTAAGTGCGGCTTGATGGAGAGATAAGGGGTCATAGGCTGCGGTGATGTCCAGAGGGAAGTCACCAATACGTTCCTCTGTCCCGCCAGCAGGTATCTCTTCTACTGGCAAGGCTTCCTCCCTAGTCTTGAAGTGCTCTGCCCATCACTCCTTGTTTTGCGAGTGCGTCTAGGAGGGGTTATAGGCGTCTCAAAGGACTCCTCTTGAGAGACCTTCTTTCTTTGTTGTTGAGAAAACTCTAGTTCCCCTAGACCTATGACCTCTATTGCTTCATGTTGGGATACTGGTGTAGAGGAAGAGGCCAAAGTGAGCAACAATTTTGTCCAATCCCGAACTATTGTGCCTTCTGAGAGCTCTTCTTCTTGGGACACCTCTTGAATGGGGTCTGGGTCCTCCAACTCCACTATGTCCACCATATTGCATTGGAACCCCTCAGGAATTTAACCAATTCCATAGAGGTTTTGTCGGCTCTCCTTGTGAACCAAATGGATCCCAAGCCTCATCCATTGGTAATCCTTGCCATTCCTCCTGCTCTTCCTTGTTAGTGGGTCCTTCTTCTCGAATGGGAATCATGTCATGTAGGGTAGTGGCCCTTGCACTCTCATCGAGGCCTTTTTCCAAGAGCAAGGTCACCGTTCCCCTTGGGTTAGGGATATGCAAGTTGTCTTGGCCCCAATCATGGATCACCTGAGCTACGCTCAACCAAGGCCTTCTGATGAGAAAGCTGTAGGCCCCTCTAGCTGGTGGGAGGTCTAACACCACAAAATTCATTTCAAATACTAATCTCTCAAAAGTGACTGGAACTTGCATGACTAGTACCAAGGGCATCACTTCTCTATGATTTGCCATTGGATGGCGAAGGGAGCTTGCTTGGTAATTCGGAGACCCAAGACTTGCCTTGTAACTTCAGGCATGATATAAACACCATAACCACCATCCACAATGGCCCCTGCAATTTGAGTTCCTCCCACGGAGACTTTTACCCTCGGGCTTCGGTGATCGGCCACTCCTAGGGCAGTGAGGCATACCCTTGCTTGTTGCCTGGGTCATCGCCCACTACTACTAGATGTGGCTTCACCCCTAGTTGCCTTCGAATCCATCCAATGCTGGACCAAGCCTAGAAGTTGCTCTCCTATTTCCTCGCTCAAGCCTCATAATTGAGCAAGGGTGATTTCCACCTTTTCCCCTACCAACACTTCCTCCCAACATATATTACTAACCTTGGGATGGGTAGACTCCTCACCCGCCTTTAAAGGTATGGTGGTTGGGGGAATGACCAAGGTAGGTGCCGCTTCCTCTCCATGGGTGGTGTTTGAGTGAATTCCTCCATGGCCTCCTTATAAGCTTGTTCCACAATGGATGGGTAAATTGCACCCTCAAGAGGAGGAGTTGGTGTCTTTGGGGCTCCTTGGGACCGGGTGACAGCCGCCACTATTGGAGTGCCAACAGTGGGAGGTGGCACCACTGCCACTATTGGAGTGCCAACCTTGGGAGATGGCACCACTGCTTCCACCATGTTAACCTTTGGGGTTCTAGGAAAATCCCGGGTGTAGAGGTCTTGGCTCTCCGGCAAATGGAGGCATGGGGGCGAGCCCCTTGGTACAGTGCATTGAGCTTGCATGTGGCCGCTCCCTCCACAATGGTAGCATATCAGAGGTAGGGTGGGGTTGTTGGGAGGACGGCGATTGGTGAACCTTTGGTTAGGCCTGGCCCCATACGTGTTGTTAGCAGCCGAAGATACTAGAGGAGCTACCGCATAGACCACCAAGGGTGGGTTTTAATAGACTTGGGATGTTTGTGGGATTGGCGCACGAGTGGGAGGTACGATTGATAGGTTGGGAGAGTGCCTGCTTGATATGGGATTTGCATAGGCAGGGGGTTGATGTTGGGGTTGCTCTGGGATGAGGGGTATTGGTGTATGCTCCTTGCTGAGATGATGTGGCATGGGGTGGTGGAGGGGTTTGTACAAAAGTAGCCATGGGGGAGGGAAGGGTATGTGGGGCAGCTAAGTAGGAGGGGCCAGTGGTGACAGGGTTAATATAAGCTTGCGATTGGGGGGGGGGGTAGCTACTTCAGCTGATTGAGGGTTTAAGAAGGGTGTTGGGTTTGGTTGGTGGTTAGGGGCCTAGGCAGAAGTTGAAGCACTATTGGTTGGGGTCACCATGTAGTCTTCGACGAAGGGATTAAGCGAGGTGGCACCTTGCTAAAGTTGTTGCATAAGGCGAAGTTCGTTGAGGTAGTAACACTCCTTGTCCTCATGGCCCGCCTTTGAGCAAAATGAGCAATATTTCTTGGTAGGACAATCGTTTGGAAGATGGCCTTGTGAGCTACATACTGGGCACCATGGACTCGTCTTGGGATCTTTGACCTTACGTTGCTCGATCTCCTTCCTGAGCGCTGCCACGGCCACGTCCTCTTGTTGTGATCTTTTAAAATCTTCAAGCTCCTTCTTAAGCTTGTCTAGCTCGTCCATGGAAGCGGATGTAGAATCTTCCGTCAGGGCTAGAGGAACCACTGGAGGAGCCAAAGAGATGCCAGGGATAAGTGGGGACCAAGAGGTATGACGCTCCGCCATGAGGTGACCATGGGTAGATTGCACCATCTGGGGGAGGAGTTGGTGTCTTTGGGGCTCCTTGGGACCGGGTGATGGCCACCACTAATTGAGTGTCAGCCTTGGGAGATGGCACCACTCCTTCCACCATGTTAATCAGTGGGGTTCTAAGACAATCCTGTGTGTAGTGGTCTCAGCTCTCCGGGCAATGGAGGCATGGAGGCGAGTCCTCTCGTGCAGTGCATTGAGCTTGCATGTGGCCACTCCCCCCACAACGATAGCATATAAGGGGACGGGTGGGGTTGCTGGGAGGACAGTGACTGGGGAACCTTTGGTTAGGTCAAGCCCATACGTGTTGTTAGCTATCGGAGGTACTGGAGGAGCTAGTGCTGCACATACCACCGGGGGTGGGTTTTGATAGGCTTGGGATGTTTGTGGGATTGGCACAGGTGGGAGGTACGGCTGATAGAGGTTTTGCATAGGCAGGGAGTTGTATGTTAGGTTGGCTCCGGGATGAGGGGTATTAGTGTATGCTAGCGTGGCTACTTGAGCTCCCTGCTGAGGCAATGCGACTTGGGGCGGATGAGGGGTTGGTACATAAGAAGCCATGGGGGAGGGGAGGGTATGTGGGGAAGCTAAGTAGGAGGGACCAATGGTGACAGGGTTAATATAAGCTTGGGATTGGGGAGTAGCTATTTCTGTCGATTGATGGTTCAAGAAGGGTGTTGGGTTTTGTTGGTGGTTAGAGACCTGGGGGAAAGTTGAAGCACTATTGGTTGGGGTCACCATGTAGTCTATGGCGAAGGGATTAAGTGGGGTGGCACCTTGCTTAAGTTGTTGCTGCATAAGTTGGAGTCCCTTGAGGTAGTAACACTCCTTGTCCTCATGGTCCGCCGCCTTTGAGCAAAATGAGCAATATTTCTTGGTGGGAAAATCACTTGGAAGATGGCCTTGGGAACTACGTATCGAGCACCATGGACTCGTCCTGGGATCTTTGGTGTTGCTCAATCTCCTTCCTCAGTGTTTCCATGGCCGCATCCTCTGGTGGTTGATTTCTCAGGTAGTCACGTGATCATGATGGAGTAGGGAAAGGCCATCAAAGCACATTATCAAATGCACAAAATAATTAGCAATTGATTAAGATGTGATTAGCAAAATAATAAACCTAAAGTATAATCTTTTTGTATTGATAATTTTCACTCACAAAATGAGCTTGGCGAACCTAAAGTATAATCTTTTTGTATTGATAATTTTCACTCACAAAATGAGCTTGGCGTTGCATCAACTCATAGCTCACGCTTGAGCATTTGGAATCGCTTTCATCTTCTTGATTTTTCTTCATGAAACTGCACTAATTTTGTTCTTAAAAGAATCTCCAACAATTCTCTTTATTCTCTCCATTAACTCCTAGAATCTCTCATCTGTATGAAAGGCGTTGTTCTCTGATTGTAGGTTCTTGACCTCTATAGATGCCGACCTCTCTTTGGCCTTCTTAATAGGTCACCTACTTCTCTCCATGGGATACTTCAAGACTGCTCTACAGTGTAATTGGGTGATGGGATATTACAACTGTATATGAAATACCAACCCTTCCCCGTAGTCAGACCCCTTAGCACTCCCTTTCTAACTGGGATCTCCCTCAACCTGCCTGGATCTAACTTCATCAACCCCCATACTCCCACCAGCATTCAAGTAACAAAGGACCGTGTCCCACCGAGGAGTAGTGGGGGGTGGGGCAACAGAACTGAGTTACTCATATTAACCAGGTGTTCCACCTCAAGGGGTAGTGGAGCTTTTGACAAGAAGCTGGAACAACTAATGACTTTAAGTGCAGAGTTACCATAGGCAACCAAAACCGAGCTTCCTTTTCTTTCCCCAGCTGCATCTTTTCCTAACTCTTCAATGTTTCCTCCTCTACTTTTCACGGAACATCTTTCTCAACAAAAAAATCCCATTTTCATGCTAGCCCCCTGCAATTCTAGTTACAGTACAGGCTCCTCCCACACACAATCTCCTCGAAGTTCTGGCTAGTAGCCCAACAGCTACACGTTTGCAGGGCACAATGCCACAAGTGGACAAGCCCTCCATCTGAACTCACTCACTCTCGGCAACTGATTCGTAACAAATCTGTGTGCCCGCAAGCATCAGTTACGTACTCCTTACTTAGTGTCCTCGTTAACCTCATGAAATCAATCTCTTTTTTTTTGGTCCTTCAGATCCTGGTGTTTCAACCCTAAGAACTCAATCAACATGATGAAAAGTAAGGACAAAGCAGATCACCAAAAATGCTAGAAGTGCAAATAGAAGATGACTTAGCAAGATACCAGAGCATGGTTTCACAATATGCTGCTCAGATTCTACTTGGATTTATCCTGTTCTAGCACTCTCAATTGCACTTGATTACTAGGTTTTACATGAACGCTTCCAGTATCAGAAATTCAGATCTCTTTTCTGTATCATATAATATATATGAGTTTCTCACATCGAAACCATATATCTCGTACAGTTGAGTTCCTAGATTTCATGTAAACAAGAAATCAATAAAAAGTGAGGTACATGAAACAAAGTTTACCAAGCCTTAGTAAAGAACAGCATAGGACTTTAGCCCTACGGGCGTTTTTTATATAACTAATGAAAGGATCTTTTCTCAGAAAAAAAAAAAAAGAACAGCATAGGACTCAGATTTCTTTTCTGGCACATGTATATTATAGCTAGTTCAGCATGTAGTCTAGATGCATGCAGCTGTCAGGCAACATGTTTGTTTGCACCAACTATAACAAGTCTTAAGACAATTTCCTTCACTCCAGTGTTCAGAGGACCTGCAAAATGCTCATCTTCACCAGCAGAAGTCACCTTTGCAGATTAGCCCAAAAGAGGACACGAGTTCAAACCCCACCACGTGCATGCATGTTTACCTGCATCCATTGCATGCATGCTCAAGCATGCGTGCGGTGTATGGGAACATCCATATATTTGTGTGTGGGTGTTTATAACTCACTACAAAGTAAAAGAGAGAAAAATAGTAAATAGTGTGCATGAATGCATGTATTTGTGTGGATGTGTGGACATTCACAAGTCAGTACAAAGAAAAAAAGAGCAAATTAGTGAACAAACTTTTTTCTTTATCCACTCCTCAGTTCCTGTCAAAGTTTTATAACAACCCTCAGAACTGTCCTCAGCACTTAACAAGCACATACTTGTAAATGAGAGATCATCCCTTTTGGATATGAACTGATTTTACAGCTTCCTCTTCTGAAGCACAAGAAATGGAATCCATACAGAAAAACTATATACTAGGTATGTCACAAGCTTTGTGAAGATCCTTCATTCCAGGCACAATTATTGTTATGCGTGTTGGCATCTTACAGAACAAGTAACTGCAGATAACCATCTCCTCGGATGAAAATAACTCAGTAGCTTTCATCATCAGTTATTGGTCGGCGAAGGTGGTACCGCAAACAGTTGGTCAAGACCTGCAGCATGTGAAGACTTACACAAAACTACCACAAGCAAGAAAACTATTTAGATCTTTACAGAGACAACCCCCCTTCTCCACCCTTCCATTGGACAGGCAAGATCCCATGCCCATGAGGGATCAGCAGGTGAGATCTGCCCTTTGAAAACGGTGGGGGTTATGTCTGTAAAGCCCCAAAGTTGTCATAGAATTTATCATTGATCATAACCATACCTCAGCCAATGACTTGCTGAGTGCTTGACCATGGTAGTTGACATGAAACTTATCCTTTGCCACAAGCCCCTGACGAGCACAAACGATTTCGTTAATCAGTAAAACATGTTGAACGCTGTCATTCATTTCAGCGTGTGCATTACTTAAAGCTCAATTGAGATATTAATGACCAGTGGAGATGGAGAATAAACCTCTGTATCAATTTCTGCTGACTCAACATTGACATTGATATCGTTTATGATCTGAACTATTTCCGTTAGGAGGCCAGGCCTATCTGCTGTTTCTATAGAAAGTAGGCTGCCACAGACAGTTGATGCACAAATCATCCCATTAGAATCAGTATCAAATGTTATTAATAGAAGACGTTTGTAACAAAACATGAAACAAGTCACCTAGTTGTACATGGAAACAAGGCACCCAATAGCATGTTTGTGATAAAATTAAGTGAGAATGGTACTAAATAGTACTGGAGCTCTCAAGAGGGCTAATGTTTTCCCATGTTCTGGTGCTCTCTGAGGGCCTGGGCCTGGGTCTTTCTAGAGTGCAAAAGGCTGCTGCTGGAAGCTGCGGAGTAATGCCTCAAAAATGGCATTAGCAAAGGGGCATTGAAATATGCACGAATGGCCTACTTTTCTGGTTGGCTGGTCAGCCTGCATCCGACCAGCATATGTAAGGCCCAATCTAATCCTGTGTGATGTGGGTGTCCCGTTTGGCTGATTTTACCTGCCAGGAATATACTCACGACTGATCACCAATGTTCCCAAGCTGTGCTATCTTCCCTTTAACTGGCTGGTCATTGTCTGCTTCTTTGGATCCTATTCCCTGCTCCACTCTCTTAGGCCAACGAATCCTGCTCGACCCTTTGTATGTTCCCATTAGAATTCTTATAACCTCTTTCTTCCCCAAAAAAACAGGGCCTACAGATTTTTTAATTTTTATTTATGATGTGCATGCACAAATGAACCGGACTGCTGGAGGGAATGAAGTGTGTGCAGCTCATATGAAAGGCCATGTGAGAGCTCTCAGCAGCTACGGGAACACCGTGCAACTGCTCCAGGCAGCTCATTAGAGTATATATAAATTTGTCCATATGGCATGCAAAGAATCCTACTGAATCACTGCCTTTCATGTTAGTACTAAGTAGACTGAAAAAGTTCTTGGGTGTTGGAGATATCTTGGTGTCTTGCGAGACTTGAGGATCTGTCCGTTTTATGTTTTCCTTGAGTGACTACTACGCCAGCATTAGTTCATGGATATGCTTGTGTGTGTGTAGACCTTGGGTGGACAATTAGGTAGGGCGATTCTTACTTTGGAGGATGCATGTGAACTTCATCCGGGAGACTCAATTTGTAAGCGACCTCATTAACCTTTTCAAGATCAAACAAGGTCCACAATACCTTGGAGACAACTTATAACTTTTCCATTCCTCATTACCTATGGATCTTTCGGAATTCTTAAGTAAACATGTACAACACTTGTGCCTATGCGCTAGGGTTTACAAAAATAGAGAGAGAAGAGTGCAACAACAGAACTCAAACACAAGCACTATTACAACCATTACACATGGCAACACGTGGGACGCCTACACATTGGTACGCGGGATTTACACACCAGTAATGTGTGGGACGCACGGACATTGCATGGGGAAACCAATGGTGGCAAACTATTGCACATCACCGCTTATATTAATAAGTGTGAACGGGTGACGTTCCTGGGTGAAGGTTGTAGGCCAAAGACCCAATGATGTGTAGCATGGGGGTACCAACGGCGACACAGGGGGCGTGTGAGTGTGGTGTGGCCGTTAAGGTACACACTGGTTGCCCAAGGTCACTGGTATATATAATGGTTGGATGGTTAAACATGGTATGCGAAGCTAGGTTTATTTTTGCTATTCTTGAGTTCTTCTTCTCTCTCACTTTTTTTGCATGAGGCTTGAATCAGAGCTCTAGAGCTTCTTGCATGGATGCCTGACAAGTACACACATGTAGCCCTAAATCTGCTGGTTGTATTATGTACAATGAAAAAATTTAGAACTGAATTTTCAAGTACAAAATGTTATTGAAAAGGTGATGTTTGATCTCAGCCCTAATGCTGTTGTTAGATGCTAGTGCTCAGCCCAACACCTTGGTGCAAATCTGTTTCCAACACCTCCAATCAGCCCTCAAATTGTTGCTCTTGATTGGGTGTCCCAAAAAATATGAGATATACAAATGATTGCACATTGTTTATATAGCTTTGCAAGGGACAAGTCAATGAGGAGATGATGTCCACCTTCTCTCCACAACTCATGGAAACGAGGTCCACACTTTCACAACTAGCCGACCAAATCTAGGCCTTGCCCGACTGCATAGGACCTGCTCGTGCTGATTCGCCTCGCCTACTGCCCAATTGTAATAGGCCTTGTCTCCAAGTCATACAGGTTGGCCGTTTGAGCACTTACAATATGGAGGTGCACCACAAAACCCATTGATTAGCATCAAATCACACTCTATGATGCACACCCTTTATACTCTCTTTTGCATATTGCAACATCTCTTGCCAATACTCTACCTAACTGCCTTTGGTTAGCATAGAATCGCACTCTATCATGCACACTCTTTATACTCTCTCTTGATATTGCAACATCTCTTGCCGGTGTTTCAAAAAATCAACCGCAATACCAACCCAGACTTTCTCTAAGATAAACAACATCCATGGGACTCTAGACTGAAATCCAATCATCAACATAAAAGAGTTCATCTTAGTAGCAAAATGCTTAGCACTATTGTAAGGAAACTCTACTAACGGAAAATAGTCTTCCCAATCAAATTGTCTCCTCAAGACATATGCATGCAGCATATCTTCCATATACACACTATCTGTCCATCAGACTAAGGATGATTAAAGGAGCTCATACTCAGCTTGGTGAACAATTTCTTGAACACCTCACGCCCAAAAAAGTAACGGATACTCTTGAATCGAGAGAGAAAGAAAGAAAGAGGGAAAGATATATCAAGCATCTACTAAAGACCCAATGGGTCTATGAGACCACAATGATACAATAATGTCTATGGTATACCTAATCCCGGAACGGAAATATCTATTTCACTAGTGTGATACAAAACTCCCCATGGAAATCTCATCATAAAATACAAGCAACATGAAACATGAAAGAAGCATCATCCCCCAATAGATGGTATACCACTCTCCAAAATATCAAGCACAGGGCTAATGGGTATCGCCAAAAGGTCTCACTTCGCTACGTCATGTGGAAAGATAGCTCAATGGCGAAGGATCATGTCACATGCACTCTGCACTATAGTGCATGGTGACAAACTAGCTCATCATCATCAGTGCAACATTGTACAGTATTAGTTCCTTTTAGGATGATATTTGTCGTACGCCGTGACCCCATTGTAATCCTCAGTCTAGGATAAGTCAAGCACGAGCTACGTAGGTCGTCCTCAGCCTTAGACAGTCAGTCAATCAGTCCAAGTCCCTTAACCCACTTGAAGAGACGCATTCATGCATGTAAAGTCGGTATAAACCAGGCTTAGTTAGTACGAAAGGTACGATACGGTACGGTATGATAAAATACGGTACTAATTGGTACCTTAAAATTTTTTGAGGTACGGTATGATATTAGTACATTTTTTAAAAAAAATACTTCCTAAACTTAAAAATTGTAGACAAGAAGTTACAAAATAGTAGAGCCATGAACATAATGTCATCATGCCATTAGAGTACAAAATTGCTACAAAAGGATAGGCCAAAAACTCATGGCATGGGCGACCGCCAACATGCGTACATACATGATACTACATACTACAATACATCATCAATGGGCTAGAAGGAGATAGATGCCCAATGCCTAGAGAGCTATAACATATCAAAAGTCTACATCATCACCAACATCTGCATGATCATCAACATGATCACTACTAGAGTGTCCATCAAGAGAGTTCTCTAAAGAGGACTCTTCGAAGGTGGACGAGACACTCTGGGGATCATTCTCGCTAAGTAGGTTGGCGTCATCATCAAACAAGGGCTCTCTAGGCAGTGGGGTATCATCATGAGGGGGCAATGGAATATCATCATGAAGGCGGGGATTGGAGCTCGAGGATCCCCGCCTCACATATGTGAGGAGGCCACCCTCTGCCGATGTCGAAGGCGGAGGCCTAGGAACTCCAACTGCTCGGTTCCGTCCATGCTGACTCCTGGTGCTGCGAGTATCTGCTGCCACAAGCTCACTATAGAGCTCGATGAAGATTGCCTCCTCCTCCTCATCAGGTTGTTGATTGACACTTGCAAAGTTTTCACTCGTCGACGTGAAAGTGTCAACATTGACCTACACATTAAGGCACAAAAGTTAGAGTCTGTACAGTGTACACAAAACTTAAAAGTTATGAGTCATGACAAGTTAGAGTCTAGACTTGTCACTTACCTGCTTGGGACTACCCATACTAAGAATGCCCTGCATCATGCGCAAGTTAGTGCGGCAGTAGACCAACCGCTCCAACTGTCGTGTGCTTAGTCGATTGCGTATCCTCGTGTGTATGAGAGAATAGGAACTCCAGTTCCTCTCACATGCACCCGTAGAATAATCCTGGGCTAGGACCCTTAAGGCTATGGGTTGGAGATGCTCTAGTCCATACCCAAAATTGTCCCACCAAAAAAGGGGCTTCACAAGTGACTCCCTCCTCTAGCAAGTGGGAGACGAAAAGGAGGTTTGACCTCTCTCATCAACATAGCAGCCCAGCTCCTCTAGAAAGGCATTGTGCTCATCAACTGGCACAGCTCGAAGCATATATGCATCCCGATCTTGTCGAAGCTCCCTATCGGTGCAAACTACTGGAGACTTGTAGGCTAGATGTACCAATGCTGCAAACCCGTGGATTGGTTTGTGCATCCACCTCCATCTCTTCTGTGCAATCTCCATGATTCGTGCTCGCTCGTCAAATGTAATGTCTGTGCAAGCCTCCAACTCCACAAGGGCAGCTCTAAAGAAGTGGACAAGAAGGCCCATGGTGGACCCCTCGCAATCTGTCATCCGCAAGAGCCTATAGAATGGAGTCATAGCAATGACAATTGCTCGGACTCTAGTCCAAAATCTCTCCTCTAGGCAAAAGCGTTGCATGGCTTTGGCATCTTCAGTGACGTGCTCATCCCATTCGTTCCACATGGTGGAAACAACTGTCTGGCGAAGGGCGGGCCTCACATCGTATAGACGCTCCAAAACCAGCCACATGTAGGAAAAGCGGGTGGCCGATGGCTTCTTCAAGTCAAGCCTGCTATGCTCACGAAACATAGCAAGCGCCTTCACCTTTAGCGTGAAGAAGTTGACAATAGATGTAGCTTGTTGCACAATCCTCTTCACCCACCCGAGCTTCGCCACATCCTCCATGAGTATGTCAATGCAATGACTCGCACATGGAGTCCACACAATGGTGGGGAATTCCACCTCAAGCAAGCGGCCCATGCATCGACAATTTGATGCATTGTCGGTGATGACTTGCACCACGTTTTGAGCCCCAACCTACATGGTAGATAAATCATATGAGTTGAGGGCTTTGCACAAATGACAAAATCAGCCACACTTAAGTAAAATAATGCTTACCTCTATGATCGCTTGCCTAATATTACTGTAGATGAAACTCCCGGTAGTCTTTCTTCCCCTTCTCCCGGTGTCAACCGCACTCAAGAAGTATGTGCCAAGCGAGCAAGACACAAGGATGTTGATAATGCCACGCTTCCTTTGATCACTCCATCCATCTGTGAGAATAGAACATCCATACTTCGTCCATGCGGCTCGAATCGGGTCAAGGGCTCGATCAATTCTCTCCTTCTCTTCATCAATCTTCCTCGTGCGCATAGCCGTGTAAGAGACCCCCGTCCACCCCTCACATGGGCCCACATTCGCAATCGCCGTCACCATCTTCTTCCATTGCTCCTTTTGGAGTACATTGAAGGCAAGATTGCATTCAATAATGGTGCGAGTAATCTCTATCTCCTCAAGGCGTTGCCGCTCCTTAAGGAATGCAACCAAACCTCTCACACTACCCGTGACTTGGTGGAGAGAGGGTTGCACCCCTTCACGCTCCACCACCCTTTGCCTTTTGCCCGGTGCGGAGGCGGACCGTGAATCCGTGGAAGTGGCAGTGGAGGATACACCAATGAAAGAGCCGATGGCCGCTCCATCATGTGCCGATGGTGGTGCTAGTGGTGGTGTCGGTGCGTGTGTTGATGATGCTCCTCTACTTGAATTTGAGCCGCCGCTCATCTTCCACGAAATGTCATCGGCAATGCTTTGCGGAATCTCCTTGCATGGGGCAACTTGTCCCCCAATCTTTGAAAGGTGCTGGAGAAGCCTTGTTGCACCACTGGTGCATGACTTGCCGCAATATCGGCATGTCCAATGATGGGAGTTAGACTTCTTGGTGTCCTTCTCCACATTGAGGCAATGCAAATCAAAAGCCTCATGCTTCTCCCAAGGCATGATGGATAAGAGAAGGACTAAAGCGTGGAGTAGAGGAGAGAACGTAGAGAAGATGAACTATGGGAAGAGCTTGGAGGAAGAGAACTTGGAGTAGAGGCTCAAGTGGGATGGAAGGAGCTTGGAAGAGGGTGGAGGAGAGGCTTGCCGCTTGGAGTAGATGGAGGGTGGTGGAGGAGAGGCTTGGAGTAGATGGAGGAGAGGCTTGGTCCTTGAGGCTTTTATAGAAGGACTCAGGAGAGATGAAAGGAAAACAGCCAAAAAAACAGGCAGAAAACGGTCAAAAAAACGGCTACTTCCAACGGGCAGAAACAGGGAAAAATCGTACCTGATCGTACAGATACGTACGGTACAAATCGTACGTACAATCTGATCCGTACGATGTACGGAACTAAGCCTGGTATAAACCTTAGGGTTTGCATTATTCTACATATTGCACATCATTCATTCATGGCATCTAGACCACTGCAGAAACCCCAGATATCATCTAGTATTTATCACGATATTTACTAGGAATTTTCTGGTATTTTTCCCATCATTTTCAGCATTTTATTATCTGCGCAGGCCAAGATGGACCAATTCATTCGTGGATTGGATCCTAACATTCGGTTCACAATTCGCAACTTTGAACCCAATACATATGACCGGGCTTTGACTCTCGCTAAGAATGAAGAAATGAAAATGAACGGAGGCAAGCCCAAACAATCATCCCAGTCCAGTACCAAACCCCAGCAACAGCAATCTGTTGCACAGCCAAGGAAAATGCATCTTCTAAAAATGCTAAGAAGGACGATAGTAATAGCTCCACTTCAGGAAAGATTAAGAGTCTAAGCCTAAGAAAACTCCTGATGAAAAGGCTAAAGCAGGCATTACTGGAGGTTATCTTCCTCTCCAGAGGAGCAAAAGAAGTATCAATCAAAAAACAGTTTTTTTTGTCACATCATAGGGCATGGTAAGAAGGATTGCAAGCGGAACAAGCCGCCAAAGCTCCTTCTGCCACAGTATCCCCAGCTCCTCTAGCCCCGCCTACTACCACCAATGCGGTTCAACTTTTACCTTCTATGCATCCTATGCCATCCATGGTATTTGATGCTAAGCAGGAGAGTGAGAGCGATGCTGCACAGAAAAGCCTCATCCGAGCTTATGGCTCTACCAAGGGCCGACAGTTTGTAGTCCTTTTCGATATGGGTAGTTCTGAGGACGCCATCTCTCCCCAGTTGGCTAACAAAATGAGCTGCGCCCATGCTTTACGTGCTGCGCGGCGCTTCGCTGCTGCTGCCCTATATGCGCCTGTCCGCCTATGTGGCAGCCAGCCGCCATCGCTGCTGCCCGCCTTGCGCCTGTTTGCACAACTTTGCTTCTCTTTGCCTCTGCTGCCCTGCTACAGACATGGCAGCGCTAAGCTTGTGCGCCTGCCTACGTGGCAGTACCTGCAGCCACCTCAGCTCGTGAGCAGCAACCAGCCACACGTGCAGTCCAGCCTATGCAGCTAGCCGTACTTGCACACGTGGCAGTGCCACGTCAGCTGCTGACTGTGCTGTCCCAAAAGATGATGCCCCTGCAGCAAGATAAGAGAAGAACACATATATATGCATATGAACATGCACACACACACACACACACTTTTTTTTTGGTAATATCCAGGGCAGTATACACACACACACACACACCAAACATGCATCCACACACGTGTACAAACTTACACATGCATTTACAGGTAAACATGATTAGTAAATGCTAAACACGTTTAAGACATGATTACAATGCTTAAGATAAAAAGGTAAAATACTCAGTCCTGTAACATACCCCCCTCTTCAAACAAAGCAATCGTCCTCGATTGTTCATTTAAAGGATCTGCCAACTGAAACAAAACCTAAGAGAGCAACGAGAAAGCTATGTCCTGCCAACTGAAACAGAACATCTAAATAACATAAATCAAGGGCATCCACCTCGTGAATAGTCATGTCCCCTTGGATGCTTTACCTGCTCCGCTCATGGCAATCCCACAGTACCCACGATCAGCAGTACATCATGAACATGAGTAAACACTGATGCATATCAAACGAAAGTCTAGAATAGGCGTCCCCATTCTCTGAAGATATTCGTATATCCATGAATCAAACCATGTGACTAGTACACATATATCATAGAAATCCCATAGGGGTATACTGTCAGGTCAGTATCTCGGGTGTGCTGATAAGAACACCAAGCGACTTCCAGATCTCATCCAAATTAACTCTCTGACAAAGGAGCGGAGTCACCCCCCTCTTGAGTAACAGGTAGTACTCCAGAATCCACATTTGAACCTGTTGAAGCACTTTCTAGGGTAGGCTCCAAACCAAAAGCCTCGAGGTAAAGTTTTAGTATCCGCAGTGAATCTGCCAAGTCACCCTCCTCCATTCACTTCGAATCCATAGGTGAATAGTTCACAAACTTCACCAAATATCAACTTGAAACTTTTCCTCTAACTTTTCTTTCATTATGTGCCAAAATCTGTTCCGGTTGAAGAATCTCATCAAGTTCTTCTACCTCTGGTTGCGGCTCATCAACCTGATCTGTAGGCACCGCACCTCTGAAAGGTCTAAGAAGACTCACATGGAATGCATTATGAATCTTCCAATGATCCAGTAACTGAAGACCATAGGAAACATCACTCATCTTCTCAATCACCTGAAAAGGCCCGTAGTACCGCATACTCAATTTAGGATATAAGCTCTGTTTACCCTTCATTTTCCTGAGTCTAGCCTTCTCAAATCTCAAAAGCACCCTATCACCCAAATCAAAAACCAATGATCGACGGTGAAGGTTTGCTACTTTCCTCTGTTTCTGGAGTCCTTTCAAGAGCCACTTTGACCTTTTTGTAAGCCTCATCCATATTTTCCACAAAACGATCTGCCTTGAAGATCTTATCTTTTGTATGCAGGATCGGAGGTACTTTCTTCCCGCCTTCCACAATCTCGAAAGATGCCATTCCTGTCGAAGTGCGAATGTGTTGTTGTAAGCAAACTCCACCAAAGGAAGATAGTTTTCCCACTGTTCCTTATGATTTGAAACATGACACTTTAGAAGATCCAATACAACTGAGTTGGCAATTTCCGATTGCCCATTTGTTTGTGGATGAAAAGGCGATGAGAACTTCAACGAAGTCTTCATGTTCTCGAACAATGCTCTCCAAAATAAACTCGTTATTCGAGGATCTCGGTCACTGACAATAGATGTGGGCATCCCATGGTACTTGAAGATATTCATCAAAAATATCCTCACCATTTTCTCTGCATTAATCTTCTTCCTGACTAGAATGAAATGAGCCTGCTTGCTGAAACGATCTATGATAGTCCAGATGCCATCATTCCCACTCTTTGTCCTAGGAATATCAAAGATAAAATCCATAGCAATACTCTCCCACGGTCTATCTGGAATAGGCAAAGGATGAAGTAACCCAGGTGTCTTTAAAAGTGGAATTCTTCACCTTTTGACAAATGATACAATCACAAACAAAAGCATCAGCATCCCTGCGCATAGTGGGCCAGTAAAAGAATGCCTCGAAAGCCTTCACTGTAGCCTCAATACCACGATGGCCTGCATAAGGTGGAGCATGGCATTCTGTCAAAACCTTCTGCCTCAACTGAGATGTGACACACAATTTGTCATGCATCATCAAAAATCCTTCCTTGAGAGAATAATGATCAACTCATTCCCTTTCAGTCAAACGATCAAAAATCCGCTCAAAATCTGAGTCATGAGCATATTGTTCTCGCATATCATCAAGTTCATGATGAAAGATAATGGAGACGGCGGCCACATCTGGTTTCCTAGACAAGGTATCCGCAACCACATTCTTTTTGCCATCCACATGAACAATCTGAAAGTGAAACATGGACAAAAAGTTTGCTCATCTCATATGCTTCTCTAAAAGCTTCGTTTGGGTAAGGAAATAGCAAAGAGTCTGATGATCACTCTGAACAATGAAATCAGCCCCAAGAAGGTAATGCTTCCAAGTAGAAAGAGCATGAATAATCGCAAGAAGCTCCTTCTCATATACTTGTAGATTCCTTTCTGCTGGTGACAGAGTTCTACTCTCAAGCAATAACATGTCCTTCCTGCATAAGAACAGCTCCAATGCTATTCCCGCATGCATCACACTCTCAAAACTGGACCACTGGTTAGCTTTTCCTTAAGCTTGTTGAAAACTTCCACTTCCTTTACCGTCCATCGGAATTTTACAACCTTCTTGGTCAAGTGATGTAAAGGTGAAGCAATTTCTGCAAAGAATCGGATAAACCTCCTGTAGTATGAACAAAGTCCTAAGAAACTTCTCACATCATGTATGGTCTGCAAATCCGGCCAATTCTTTATCGCTTTGACTTTTGCTGGATCCATCCTGACGCCATCCTTAGACACTATGTGCCCAAGAAAGTGAATCTCCTGCATGAAGAATTCACTCTTCTTTCCATTGACAACCAACCTATGCTTTCTGAGTTCCTCAAAGACTTTGGTCAAATGATCCCGATGCTCCTTCTCTGAGTGAGAAAACACAATAATATCATCAAAGAAAGTGCCCACAAAAGCACGGTGGGGTCGAAAAATCCGATCCATCATCCTGTTAAAAGTCGTTGGAGCATTCGTAAGACCAAAAGGCATGACCAAAAACTCATAGAGTCCAAAAGTTGTCCTGAAGGCTGTCTTGTGCACATCCTTTGGCCTGATGCGAATTTGATGATATCCACTCTTCAGATCAATGTGATTGAAGTAAGCTACTCCCTGTAACCGATCCAAAATATCATCGATTCGAGGTATAGGGAATCTGTTCTTGATGGTAATCTTATTCAATGCCCTGTAATCAATGCATATCCGCCAAGAACCATCTTTCTTTTGTACCAAAAGCACTGGTGAACAATAGGGCGAAGAGCTCGGTTGAATCAACCCTTTGTCCAACAGATCACGCACTTGGCTCATAATCTCTTCTTCTTGGGCTGCACTCACCCTATAGGGTGGCTTATTCGGTGGTGAACTTCCAGCAATCAAATCAATTCCATGATCCTCAGGCCTAGCAGGTGGCAATTCTCCTAGCAAAGTCTCTGAAAAACAATCTTGAAAACTTTTGAGAAAATCCAATCTTTCCTTATCCAACTCAGATAAGTTAGAATCTGTGGTATCCTCATTCTCTTTAACAAACAGTAAGTAAACAGAAAGATGTTTCTTTATTAGACGAGAAATGGCCGAGGCCGATACAACAGGAATAGATTCCCCTTTAAGCTTTACATCAAGAGTGTGTTCCTTATTCTTATTAGTGTGAGAGATTTTCCTGTTGAAAGTATCTACTACCGCTTTAACCTTATGGCACCAAGGCTATCCAACAAAACATCACAACCCTCCAAAGGCACAACGAAGAAATTACCCTCTGTCCGTGTAAGTCTACACACTGAGACGCAATTTCCCAATGATTGGTGTAATCTCAACCAAATGTCCAGGACAAGCCAAAGTAGCCTCATGTAACACACCCATCTCCTCTCGTTTGATGCCCAACTTTGGGGCAAGCTCGGGGGTGATGAAGTTTGCACGAGCCCCAGGATCGAAAAAGATCAAAACCTCCTGATCTCGAAGTCTTTCCCATGCTCTGCATAACTCTGAAGATGCATCCCCTTGCTTCATCCCTATCAAGTCAGGTACTAGTCCAGCAGACGGTTTCTATTTCTTTGCTTTAGGCTCTTCCTGTGAATCATCTGCGTTTTTAGGTGCTCTCTTCGGACACCTATAGTACCGATGCCCTGCTTCTCCACAACAGAAACATTTGTTGCCAGCTATAAGCTCTTTCCTTTCTTCATCTGTCCTTTGAGGTAAGGGCTGAAATTTTCTCTTATTGGACTGCCCTTTCTCTCATGGTTCAGTGTTTTTGGTCTCTTTCGATTCCTTTGATGCTTTCTTGGAGAAGAGACGTTGATCCTTGAATCCTGACATCTGACCAATAAGCAAGGCATATCCAGTCTGAGCATTTTCTATCCTCTGAGTCATGTTAATGACCTTTGTTTTGATGCAATAATCTCGAAGCTCCTTGGGTAACCCACAGCAATAAGTCTCTATCTGCTCAACTAGTGACACGGGCCTAAAGGATGTGACCGGTAGCAGAGCATCCCAAAATTTCTTGTTATATTCTTCCAGATTGTTACAATCTCTGGAATCTAATCGATGCGAGGCTGTCATAACATCCACCTCAAAAGTCGATGTCAACCATAGGGAAGAGAAGATTTGCTTGAACTCCACCCAAGTGCTAGGTGCTGTTCCCTGATGAAGAAGTGTCGACAACCATTAAAGAGCATTACCCTTTAGAAAAGAAGTTGCCTTTCGTACCTTAGATGCCTCTGTGAAGTTACCACCAGAAAATGCTGCATCAAACTGTTGAATGAAGGTGAGAGCCTTCAAACGATCCTTTGCTCCACTGAAAGCATCAAATTTTACTGCAGCACCACCCTCTTTATAATCTTTTGGCTTCTCGCCCTGAACAAGATTATCATAGGGATGTGGTTTGAGAAAAGAATTGCCCACAGCATTAGATCCCATGCCCATCATACCACCTCCCATACCAGGCATACCAAAAGCACTTCCACCACCACCACCATAAGTTCCATACATACCTCCTCGCATGCCTCCATACATACCTCCATGAATTCCTGGTTGCATACCATAGCTCCCAATCATGCCCATGTTGGGTACACCCGTCATGGAATGAAAGACAGAGCCTCCGCCAAAGTAAACAGGATGAGAAGTATTGAAAGGGTTGCCATGGATAGGTGGGGGAAAAGAAGAAGAAGAATCGGGGTATGGCTGAAAATTTGGGTGGATGGGAGCCGAATGTTGAGGCTTAGCTTTCTTCTCAGACCCCTGCCTCCGTGGTTTAGAATCAGCTTTGAAGTTTCGTGGAAAACGTGAGTCCTTTGCGAGTTCCATTCATCCCTCCATCAAACTCTGCATCTTTGCTTCATAGGTGGCATCATCATCTTCAAGTTCTGGCATATAGAAGGTATTTCTTGCTCACTTTCCTCTTCTTTCCCGAAGTAGTAGTCGACCTCTTCCAAAGATAAATCCTTCATCTCCGCACTAGTTCCAGCCATAGAGTTAAATGTGTCGACCACAGGCTCACCCTCTTGAAAAAGTTGACGATGAATCCTCGCAATGGAACCTTGAAACTGGCCTTCAGCAACTTGACGGGCGGTGAACACACTTAATCACGCTTTAATCACTTTACGACCTCGAATAATAAATTTGAAAGAAGAAGAAAATAAATAAGTGGAGCTAGAGTGCTCCTCCACAAAAGACCAATTGGCCCCAAAGCGTGGTGCCCCCGCAGGCATTTATTTTTAACTCAAGGTCGGCATAGCCCTTGTAAAATTCCCGAGAAGATGCCTCCTTGATCCATGGGGAGGAGATCTCCTACTAGCTTTCACCCAAGATGTGTTGTGGGATACAAGAGCCTTGGCCCCTTATTTATACAAATTTGGGGGAAAATCTACTCGAAGAGCTTTTCTCAAAATCTATCGAATAGATCTTTATTTTCTTCTCTTTTTTTTTTAATTAAAAAAAATACATGGCGCCTAGCGTTTTCTTCTTTTCGAAAATCCCACGCTACTTCTCTTTTCGCGTTTTGGGCTGCTCGGTGCTTTTCTCTTGTGCTTTCCCTATGCGACTTGCTGGCCGGCGCCCATGCTTTACGTGCTGACGGCGCTTCGCTGCTGCTGCTGCCCACGCTATATGCGCCTGTCCGCCTGCGTGGCAGCCAGCCGCCATCGCTGCTGCCCGCCTTGCGCTTGTTTGCACAACTTTGCTTCTCTTTGACTCTGCTACCCTGCTACAGACATGGCAGCACTAAGCTTGTGCGCCTACCTACGTGGCAGTACCTGCAGCCGCCTCAGCTCCTGAGCAACAACCAGCCACACGTGCAGTCCAGCCTATGCAGCCAGCCGTACTTGCACACATGTCAGCTGCCATGTGGCATTGCCACGTCAGCTGCTAACTGTGTTGTCCCAAAAGATGCTGCCCCTGCAACAAGATAAGAGAAGAACACATATATATGCATATGAACATGCACACACACACACACACACACCAAACATGCATCCACACACGTGTACAAACTTACACATGCATTTACAGGTAAACATGATTAGTGAATGCTAAACAGGTTTAAAACATGATTACAATGCTTAAGATAAAAAGGTAAAATACTCAGTCCTGTAACACACTCTCTCTAGAGCTCGTCACTCTCTCTCTCTCTCTCTCTCTCTTGAGGCCAGGATATGCCGAGTATGCCATGGGGAGCCAGAGACAGAGCTGCATTATATATGCCATTGTACTGCATACTATGAGATACGTGGTCGTTTCCACTGTTTATTCAGAGAGGGTTTTGGACCACTTTCCAAAGTCATGGGGTACCAGGACCAGAGGTGTTTGGGATTGTTCTTGCTTGAGCTGCGGAGACATAGAGATAGCCTGCTTAGGCGCACAGAGAGCCAGACTCAGAGGCACATTACAGACTTCTTTAGTCCGGCCATCACTGCGCCAGATGGACCACAGCAGCAGCAGGACATGGATACCGCCCACACCAGGGGTACACTGATTGATCGTGCGATTGAGCTTGGGTGGTCCAGACGCCCACGACTACGGAGGAGGGCATCCCAGCATAGACGGAGGTTGCAGCGGCAGATTCGGATTATTCTTGCGAGGCATGCGAGACACCCAGTCAGGGTGCTGACCACAGAGGATATTGAGGAGATCCGCCAGTGTCCGATGCGGCACATATTATGAGATGGAGGTACCTCCATAGTGTACCTTCCAGTTCCAGTTTCATTTTCTAGGTGCCAGTAGTATCTTCTTTATTTTTCATTTTCTGGGTTTTTTTGTCCAGACATTGTATCAGATCCACCATGATGTAACTTTTGGTCTCATAGGTCATTATGGCCTTTTGAAGACGTTAATATAACATTTCATTTCATTTCATTTCTCTCTCTCTCTCTCTCTAGCTCTCTGTGTACATACACACTTGCCATAGATCTGTTTAATCCCCTGTAGCTTAGGTCTTCAATCAGTGCAGCCCTGCAACCTTCAATCAAAAGGCTATTGCTGTGGGATTCATGTCAGAATCGGCACACTTTTTGGTGGGTCTAGGAGTGGCTCAATAATTGTGACTTCCCAAACACAAAGTCATGATACTTGTATTTTTGGCACTTTTGCATCACTAGACCATGTCCATGGATTATTTGACATAGAACCGCTATGGATCATGATAGAGGACATATGTGAGAAACCCTAGTAAGGTTTCCATAGACTTGACGTCAAACTCATCGTGTGACCGCAATAGATTGTGGCTAGCGACTCACCACCCAACTGTACGTTCAATACCTCGAACCACCCCTGAGCCTAAGGTTAGATTGCCGAGAGCCTGCCATTCACTGATGACCCCAACTTAGCGTCCCATACCACCAAGCCAAATAAACCGCTGACAGCTCCATGGCCAAGAGATCCTGCTTGCTCCTTGGTAACCACACGCTACCACGTGGCTACTTGATCTCTTGTATAGTAATAAGTGATCCCAAGTCACTTATATAGTAATAACCTCGCTATAAGTGGCCTGCAGCTTTCCTCCTTTATTTATGAGTTTTTTGCCATTATTAGCCCCTAATGTTAACCCTCCAAGTCCCCACTCCGTTGGCTAAGCCTTAACCCTAACTCTAGGTTAACCCTAACGAGCCTAACCCTGATCCTGGGTTAGAACTTAGCCCACGTGTTCCTTGCCCTAGCCCTAGGTTGGTCAGGACGTAACATACTTACTCCCTTAATTTAATTCACATCCTCGTGAATGCATAAGGAGAACAAGCTTCTATAAGCAAATCCTCGGATCCGAACATCCATCCATAGCATCTACTCAAGTCTATTGCCTTTTATCTAAACCAGTGTAAGACTCCTCTTGTAGGACTTGCTATAAAGATCCAATTGCTTACTGTTAATTCAACTCTCATCCAAGAACTAAATCTCAATAGGACCACCTGGCATCTTGCATACGTTGACTTGATGTGCAAACAAGTCCTAATGTACTTCCAATGTGTTTTCGCATAGCCAATAGATACTCATGTCTATTGGGACAAGCATAAAATTTCCCATCAAATTCTGTGTTATGTTCCATGTGCTCAAAAGCCTTAAGATCACATACGACTTTCAAACAATCCTGCGTATGTCCCTATTTCTCGAATAACCTAAAGACAACATACAACTTAATAACAAGTTCCATCCCTAACATGTCAATGGGTTACGCCCCATCGAACAAGTGGAAAGTCCATTACTAGATGAGTAACTTGAGTAACTTATCATGTCACTCTTTTTCTCACCCCCCCAAATTGGGAATGAACATGTCCTCATGTAGAGGTCCTACTTTCAAAAGCGAACAAGGAAGTATAACATCATATGTGGAGTTACATCCACTACTGAGCGTTCCTGAATCTTGGATACACAACCTGGTCTTAGGCACTAAGTCGGAAGTCCTAGACAGAGAAGTTCCAAACTTCTTGTCTCTCTCATGCTAGGCAATGTAATCTCAAAGTAAAACCTAGCCCTGAATGCAAGAAATTTATATCCTTGGTACAGATCTACTCAAATAAAAATAGCATGTTCTATAATCAAATGAATTATTTAGTGAATGATGGTAAAACAACTCTGCTGCCACCAAACACGTCTCAAGGAGCTCCCTCAAGAAAGTAACACGTACTATGGTGATAGTCTATGAAAGGCAAAGGAGAAACTCAAACCCACACAAAAGTTTCCAAAAGAAAGCTATGAACCATACCTTCTTTTGGGTCCATCATCAACAATCCGTATATGTGTCGCTATATCTACGTCAATCTGCATGCCACAATGCAATGTAGAACAACATTCTCATCAAGACCAATAGATAAGAAATACATGATAACTGTACAAGGTTTCACAAGCTCTTACAAAAGACTGTTGAGGCAATTGCAGGAGCCATGATACAAAGAAAGTTTTAAGTTAATGGTTGCTTTGATGAAACTTGCAGGTGAGTTTCCATTGTAGAAGAAAGGAGAAAACAAGACAAATTCATTTATGAACTCACTTTCTTTTCAGGAGGCTTGATTCCCCAAGCTTCTCCCATTGCAAGTCTCTCACTTGATTCCTGCACAAAACAGAAGTAGCACAAAGCATATACAAGTAAAATCAACAAGGGAAAAAATTTGTGTCTACGAAGATGCACTTCTACAGAGACCGTTTCCTCAGGCTCACAGAGGATGGCTTCATCCAGCAGCCACGCTACCTAGGTATTCACATGTCACATGCCATGCGGATCACGATTGGCCAGCTATACAGGCATCCTCCCACTGCCTACAAGTGGAAACAGGGCAGGCACAGTGCATATTCAAAGATGGAGAGCTCATATGGAGACCTCCAGAGGAGAGGATCTACAGATTATGCTGTACCATACCTGTCACGGCCCAATGTACTATGAGATCGCGGGAGGTACCCCTGTCTCTTCCGTGAGGGTTTTGACCCATTGTATAGGATCATGGACTTCCCGGGCCAGCGCTGCCTGGGACTCTTCCTACTGAAGCTTCACAGACACAGAAATAACACTCCTAAGAGAGTGTCGGCCACAGCCACCACCCCTCCTTCCTCGCCAGCCGACCATCACCAATTTCTTCCCAGCCCAGGGAGAGGATATCGGCATAGTGGACCCTGCGGGTCCACCACAAGATACCTCAACTCTGCGTCTGCTGAAGCTTCAGACACAGATACACTCCTAAAAGAGTGTCGGCCACAGCCACCACCCCTCCTTCCTCACCAGCCAACCATCACCAATTTCTTCCCAGCCCAGGGAGAGAATATCGGCATAGTGAACCCTGTGGCCTGCGGGTCCACCATAGGATACCTCAGCTCCGCCCCGTCCCCGAGGAGTCACTTCAGAACAGGCTTACGGGCTTCAATGTGCCCAGCATCCTCAGCCCACAGGACACCAACCACGATCCTCCCATCAGCTCCAGATCCAGGACATGCTCCAACGCCATCACACCACCTTCCCACATACCGTGATAGAAGGGGACCTCTCGGCCATACTCAATAACCCCATGCTCTCGACATACTTGAGAGAGGTGTACCCTCTCCGGAGGATGATGTGCCTCACATGCTTCATAGTCTCATGTACTCCATGATGAGAGTCTCTTGTACTAGTACATCAGAGTCTCATATACTAGTCCATAATGAGAGTCTCTTGTACTACCCCATGTCCTGATGATCATTGTATCAGCCTCTACTTTCACAGAGCTATGTTATTTGTACTTGTTTTGTTTTTATTTTCCATGATGAGACATACCATGGATAGCATTGTATCACTTCGATCATCACTTTGGTCTCATAGACCCATTGGGTCTTTAGGAGACGTTTAATATAGCTTTTTTCTTTCTTCTTTCTCTATTCTCCATCTAGCCATCATCCTGTACCATGTAAATCAATACTAGCTACATATGAATCTCCACATATGGACCACCAACCCTAGCTTCTCAAAGAACCACGTATGTCTGCCAATGGATGAAGCAAATGGAAACACATGGCTCCTAAAAAATGTTGCATCAACCCTATATCTGCCAGTACCTCCAACCACTAGAATGGTCACATCACCATCTCCCTCCTTGATGGGCACTAATTCTTAGTCATCCTCCTTGTGGAGCATACTCTAGAAAATACACCATGTGGTAGGGTTCACCGGCCTAATCTTGGGTTAGGGGACCTTGAAGCAACAGGCTGATTACATGAAGACACATGCACGGACATGTTTTGTTGTGGGGCCATCTATGTCGAAGACACCACCTCTATTGATGAAGGAAGTGAAACTCTCTAGCCAACTCTACGGATGGTTTTGAAGATTCCTCCTTAAGTATTTGTTTTTGTGCATGGGGTGACACTTCCCCATTAAAATTGCCTATGCCCGCTATTGATGGTATCAATCCTCAATAATCACATCCCCTGCCTGTCTACCTGTTAGTGATGGCTTCCTAGCATTAATGCCTGCCAAAGCAACCACCTATCCATCCAGACAAGCCTGCATGCGCTCCTCATACTTCTCCATCATAAGGAAAATCAAATTGCCTCTACCGCAATTGTGTTCATGATGAACAATTACAAACCAGTGAATAAAGAAAACCCAGAAGTGCTCTTCCCAAACCTGGCCTTGTGCACACTTATTCTAAGGACAACTACCGTAGCAGACAGTTGACCCACACGGGTTGCAATTTCCTAGACTACCATACCAATTGTGGTATACTTGTGCTATGCGCACGAGTTTATCAGAGAGAAGAGAGATAAAGGGGAGCGGAACAATATCGCAAGAACACACAATCAGAAGACCTTAACCTATATAATATTCATGTAAAGAAAACGTTACAACTTGATGTTCTCAAGTACAAAGAATGAAATCTCCCTAATCTCAACCTAACACTTTTATGGACTCAGTCCATGTTGACATGCTACAGATCTTATATACCTAGATGAATCCAGGAACATGCCCAAATTCACCTTTTAGGAACGTGCATGTTATATACTCGTGGTAGTCAACCCACAAGACTATATAACTATCAACTCCATTATGCATAGTATGGACTAGATACTACAACATCCCCACTAACGTCATCAGTGCCCAATAGTGGGTGTAGAACTCTGTATCAAGATATGCTCTCACACACGCACTCCACACACACACACACTTTTTTTTTTTTGGTAATATCCAGTGCAGTATATTTACATGCTCATAAATTTACATGATGGGAGGTCTCCGAAATGGAGAGTATCCCAAAGATCAGAAACATAAAAAGAAAAGCTCTATGCAAGAAGCATCCATATCACCCTCATGGCAGGCATCATATAAGGATTGCCACAATGAGGCTCGGAAAGATTCACATGACTTGTGAATCTGCCGACCCAAGTATGCCAAATTATGCTCACTCCGGATTGTCCAAAGAGCCCAATATCTCACCCAAGAGAGAAATAGTGAGTATTAAGACAAAGACCTCATAAATCTGCCAAAGAGCCAGAAATGTTTCCCAAATCTATGACTCGGGAAACGGAGCCGACGATAATCTGAAATTCTCCTGAGGAGGATCCTAGAACACGGGCAATGCCAAAGCAAATGAAGAACAGTCTCTGAAGGAGCCTGACATCTTAAACATGTGGATGGTGCAATGCGACGTTTAGCAAGTGTGACCCCCACTGACAATGTGCCTGTCATACATCTCCAAAGAAAAAGTCTTTGTTTCAATGGCATTTTACACTTCCATAACATCCCGAGATTCTTCCGCCACCATGAGAGGGGATTCCTTATATGCCACAGAGAATTAGCATGTTGCTGAATCCATGGAGCAGGCTGAAGAAGCCTGTAAGCTTTGATGGAGGTTAAGGCGGAAAGAGGAACAGGATGAGTGCATGTAGCAGAGGGTTGCAATTGCCAATCCGTAAGCCTGTCTGTGTCAGCCACAGGAGGAAAAAGTAGAAAAGGATGTAATAAATCAGCAATTTTCTTCCATATAGACCTATGATGCATTCCCAATGCATAGGAAGCAGTGGCCTGAGGAAAAGATAAGACATAGCCCTGATCATCTACCACATCATGTATGTATTTAATTCCCAATTTCATGAGATTGTATGCCCGAACAGGTTCCTGTAAAGCGAGTGGAATGTCAAAGATGGCACTCCAATGAATACTTTCTTTCCTCATTGAGTTTGTCCCCGAGCAATTATCAGGAGCCCATTTGACCTTAGAAAGTACTTGTTTCCAGTCAAGTATCACAGCAGTAGAGAAAGGACAGCCAGGTATCTTCCCTACAAATCTCCCAATGACAACCTCCCAATGATCAGTAATCCAATGACCATAAGCACAAGTCCTCATGTTGACACACATGGATGCTAGCATACAAGTCCATGGCTGTTGTTGGCGGAAAAAAGTATGCAGCATAGTCGCCTTCCTTGCAAGTACATGATATCTTATATTGAGGACATTAAGTCCACCATGCATCCTAGGAGAGCACACCATTTCCATCTTCATCAGTCTCAATGCTTTCACAACAGTTTTTGTCCTCCATAACATCTCCATAGCTTGAGACATAAAGGCTGAAATATCCCTGGAGGACCAATGCAGCAAAGGCAAATAGAACTGGACATAGGACATTACAATGGACTGTACTATTCTGAGCTTGACATGAAGAGGCCAAGTAGAAATCTTCCAGTATTCCAGTTTATGTTGAAGTCTTTGGAAGATCCATTTTAGCTGCTGCTTCCTGGTGATATGCCATCCTATGGGATATCCCAAATGCCTGACTACATCTTTGGAATGCACCACCTGACCCGGCCAAAGAATAGAATGCCAGTCACATTGTTTCAGGGGAAGTAATTTAGATTTGTCAAAATTGACATGCAATCCCGCTGCCAAACCATACAATGAAAGAGTGGTCATAAGCATTTGAACTTCTCGGGAAGAATTCTGTGGCATAAAGAAGGAATCATCAACATATGCTTGTGCCAAAAAAGATGCAGCTCCAGGGATTTTAAGGCCAATCATCTGTCCTGTGTTTGTAAGATGATCAAGATACATTAAAAGGGGATGGGTCGCAATGGCATATAAGAGAGCACTAAGAGGACAGCCCTGTCTAACTGATCGACCCAATGTCCATGACCGAGATAGATGACCCCCAAGAATGCACTGAGAAGTAGAGCCAGAATAAAGCCAGTAAACTGCATTTGCCATCTTGGGACCAAAGCCCAGCTTGGTCATGATTTGAGAGATAAAATCCCATTGAACAGTGTCAAATGCCTTAGCAATATCCACCTGCAATATAAGCACATCTTGATGCGAATACTTAGCATATTCAATTGCAGTCAAGGCATTGGATATATTGTCATGGATTTGTCTTCGCGGCACAAACCCATACTGATGAGGATGAAGTCCCGCATCCAGTATCCTGTGAAGCCTATGCACAATCATTTTGGTAATGAGTTTGTAAACTACACGCATCAAAGTAATAGGCCTCCAATCTAACCATGGTTAGTTAGTACGAAAGGTACGATACGGTACGGTACGATAAAATACGGTACTAATTGGTACCTTAAAATTTTTTGAGGTACCATACGATATTAGTACGTTTTTTTTTTTAAAAATACTTCCTAAACTTAAAAATTGTAGACAAGAAGTTACAAAATAGTAGAACCATGAACATAATGTCATCATGCCATTAGAGTACAAAATTGCTACAAAAGGATAGGCCAAAAACTCATGGTATGGGCGACCGCTAACATGCGTACATACATGATACTACATACTACAATACATCATCGATGGGCTAGAAGGAGATAGATGCCCAATGCCTAGAGAGCTATAACATATCAAAAGTCTACATCATCACCAACATCTGCATGATCATCAACATGATCACTACTAGAGTGTCCATCAAGAGAGTTCTCTGAAGAGGACTCTTCGAAGGTGGACGAGACACTCTGGGGATCATTCTCGCTAAGTAGGTTGGCGTCATCATCAAACAAGGGCTCTCTAGGCAGTGGGGTATCATCATGAGGGGGCAATGGAATATCATCATGAAGGCGGGGATTGGAGCTCGAGGATCCCCGTCTCACATATGTGCGAAGGCCACCCTTTGCCGATGCCGAAGGCGGAGGCCTATGAACTCCAACTGCTCGGCCCGGTCCATGCTGACTCCTGGTGCTGCGAGTATCTGCTGCCACAAGCTCACTATAGAGCTCCACGAAGATTGCCTCCTCCTCCTCATCAGGCAATATGATCGCTTGCCTAATATGGCAATGGCAAGTGCACACGCTCTTGACAAACAGCTCCCTATAGGCTGCAAAGGGCGATGAATGGCTCTCTAGAAGACTGAAATTGCTCCACGCAACAACAACAACAACAACAACAACAACACAAACAAAAACCCCAAAAAAAAACGTACGGCATCGTACGAATCCGTACGGTACCGTACGGTACGGCAGGTACGTACGGTTTCAGTCGTACGACGTACGGAACTAACCCTGAATCTAACATATAGTCACACAGATGTTTTTTGGGCACAAGTTTGACTATGCCATGCTTCCAAGAGTGCGGCAACTGATTTTCTTGCTAGGCAACATTGATCATTTGCAAGAGGACTTCTTTCAAATCATCCAAAAAAGAAATATAAAATTCCACCGTAAGGCCATCCCAGCCAGGGGACTTGTATTTGCTGAGGTGGAACAATGCATTATCAAGTTCTGTGTCAGTAAAAGGTCTCTCCAAGGTAAGAGCTTCATCCATTTCCACTATTTCAAAAACATATTGGAGAAATTCAGTCCTAGCCTCAGTCATTTGATTTGATGGGGAACTAGGAGCGGAGAATAATTTCTGGAAATAATTCTGGCATTCATCTTGGAGATCAGAGAAAGAGTGCGTCCAAGAGCCATCTAGCTTCCTTACCCTTAGGCATGAGTTTTTCTTTCGAGTAGCATGCAAGCCCTGAAAAAAGGCTTTTGATGAGCAGCCCTTATCCATGAGGGGCTTCATTCTTGCCCTAATCTGCCATTTGTGCAATTTTCTCTGATCATTAACAGTCAATTTAAATTGAGCATGTGAAAGGGAATCCTTTTCTGAATCAGAGAGAGGCCTTAATTGAGAAAATTCAGTCAATTGTTGTGCTGTCCTTTTTGCCCATTTAACCTCATTTCTCCATTCAGTCATATGCCAGTTGCCATACTCCCTAATGACATTCTGCATACGAGAGACAAAGCTGTCCCAAGCATAATTCATGTCCTCCTGGGCATGCAAAGGCAAGGGATGAATTGCAAGTCTGATCATTTGCTGGAAATAGTGATGTCGGAAATAAGCCTGATTAACATGCAACAATCTACTGGAGAGGGGTGGCAAATCATCCAGAGGCATGCCAAGCTGCAAATTCATCCACAATGGGGCATGATCTGACAAGCCCAATGAGAAATCTATAAGGAGTTGAGGGCTAAAATCTGCAAATTGTTGAGGGTAAAACAAATACCATCTGTCAAGCCTTGCCCAGTATGTAGTAAGTGCATTATGATGAAAGTATATCTAGGCACTGACCCTTGGAGAAGCACCCATAAATCTTCAGCTTGCACAGAAAGAAGCATGCTGTCCCATTTTTGCCTTTCCAATGATAGCATATGAGATCTTGAAGTGGTGTTATCTCTTGGCAGAGGGGAATTATTAAAATCTCCACAGATGAATGCATTGGATCTCCATGGATATCTGCATAAAGAATCCCATAATGAAGCCCTCATGGCAGAGGTCTGGGAAGCATAGACTGATGCAAACTCAAGAATATCACCATTGACATTACATTGTATGACCATCCATTTGCCACTGCTGTCATTGAAGGCTAACTGAGGCTCCAGCTCATGTCTAACCAGTATGCATACACCTGAGTAGGTAGTGGTACCAGCATAATATATATCATAACCGCCAAAATAAACATGATGACCAACCATGGAGTGTTGATTATGCTCTTGCAAACAAACAATATCTGGCTGCATTTTATGTACATAATTCCATAAAAGCCTCCACTTTGAGACATTGCAGAGGCTCTGTACATTGTAGGTAAAGCACTTAAGTGCTTGAGGCATGAAAGAGGTATATACAGCAAAGTATCAGATATAAAAAACAAGACATCAAAGGGACAAAGCCTCTTATTGCATGGGCTGCATTCCATCATGACCCATGAACGACATAGCATTATCCCCTTCTTTTGAATCACATATGGGGATGCCCTTCTTCAAAACCCCCACCCAATTTTGAAGGACAGGAGCTGAAGTAGAAGCTTGTCCTGGTAAGGGAGAAGAAGCATCCCATTGACGAGATTGAAGGGGGCGTTGCTTCAATACAACCACCTTCTTAGGTTGTTGAAGGGGGCGTTGCTTCAATACAACCACCTTCTTAGGTTGTTGAAAACCATCCTGATCAATGCCCGCAGATTCCTTCATCTTCTCTTTTCCTTTATCTTTTCCTTTTCCAGCAAGTGACTGCACTTGATTGATTGGTTTGGCATTCTTTGCTCCATTTCTATTTGCTGTCTTAGCTTGCAAATTCTCATTCTTTTCCTGTGTCTGGGGCGGCAAGGCATTGGGAGGGGGCTGATGCAGAACCATTGGGCATTCAGAGGCTAGATGCCCAAACTTGTGGCAGGCAAAACAAGCTCCTGCAAACACACCCCACTTCAATTCAAAATACTTTTTTCCCAATTGCACTCCCTCAACTTCCACTGCAATAGAAGGAGGGGTAGGTGTATCAGTGTCCCAGAGAATGCAGAACCTGTTACGGTTTCCCATGGGGCGTGGAGGACAAATGACCTGTCCCAAAGAAGCAGCCAGGCCAGGCAACTCTTCACCCATATAGTCCGAGATGTTAACAACCTCAACCCATACAGGACAATGATGTCGTATAAGACTTTGATAATCCTTGTTTGGGGACCAAGGCATAGCATGTACCATCTGCTTCCCGTAAAATAGGGGAGAGAATTCAAGAAGCCTCTGCTTGCACGAAGCATCTGATAAATGCACCTCATAAAAGCCTCTGGAAGCAAAATATACTCCCTCTACAAAGCATCCCCAAGGATGGACTTAATCCACTGCGCGACATCACTCGCCGCTGGGATTCTTCCTGGAAAGAAAATTATAACTGCAGTTTGAGACAACTCCCTGAGAGGATTCACGAGGGACAGCAATTTCAATTTGTACGTGACCTCTGGAACTGGTTTGCCCCATTCCTGTCGTGACTGCTGAAAGTCATCCTTAAGGGTATCAAAGACGTATTGAGCTTCCATAGTAAGTTCATCATCTGGTGATGCAGGCTCTGGTAGGCGGCGCTTAGCATCTGCAGGTCTTTCTTTTCGAGCATATGTACAAAAATCCAAACCTGAAGCCATGATTGAAATAGGACTCTCTCTCTCTCTCACACACACACTTTTTTTTTTGTAATATCCAGTGCATTATATTTATATGCTCATAAATTTACAAGATGGGAAGTCTCCGAAGTGGAGAGTATCCCAAATGTCAGAAACACAAGTTTGGGCATCTAGCCTCTGAATGCCCAATGGTTCTGCATCTCTCTCACACACACACGCACGCACGCACACACACACACACACACACAGAAGAGAGGGAAAAGGCAAAAAGAAACGATGGGCTGGATCTGCAGTTTACACAGTCAAATCAGGACACACACACGAGAAGCTTACGCAGGCAAGCAGTACGCGAGCTATAAACAGCAAAGGAAGGCGTGAAGCTGGAGCGGGAACAGGTGGTAGGTTGTACGCAAGTGGCGCTGTAGAGGAAGCAATAAGAAGCCAGCGCTGCAAAGGTAGCGAAGGGCGACCAGCAGCTGGCCCTACAGAGGCTGCAAAGGGCGGAGGGTAGCCAGCGCTGCAGAAGCAGCAAAGACGGCAGGGCAGAGGTGCTGCAGAAGCAGCGGAGGGCAACAGACAGCAGTACACACACACACCAACACACACATAAAAGCATGTATTCACACAAAGACCTTCGTACTGAGTTTCTGTCAAACCTTCAGAGACGCAGGGCAAACTCAACCATAGTGAAGCCTAGCACTAAGGGAAGTAGCAAATAGAAACAATTAGTACAGTAAATAAGTAGTTGATAGGGCAAATGCACCGCTAAAGATAGAAAGAATTAGCACAATATCAACTGGCCGCAACTCGGACGAAAACTTCACAATGTGAAATCTGCATGTCCATTAACACGGCTGAATTATATACCTAGATGAATCCAAGAACATGCCCAAATTCACCTTTTAGGAACGTGCATGTTATATACTCATGGTAGTCAACCCACAAGATTATATATATATATACCTAGATGAATCCAGGACTATCCACTCCATTATGCATAGTATGGACTAGATACTACGACATCCCCACTAACGTCATCAGTGCCCAATAGTGGGTGTAGAACTCTGTATCAAGATATGCTCTTACACACGCACTCCACACACACACACACACACAGAGAAGAGCATATATTCACACAAAGGCCTTCATACTGAGTTTATGTCAAACCTCCGGAGATGCAGGGCAGACTCAGCCATAATGAAGCCTAGCACTGAGGGAAGTAGCAAATAGAAAGAATTAGTACGGTAAATAAGTAGTTGATAGGGCAAATGCACCGCTAAAGATAGAAAGAATTAGCACAATATCAACTGGCCGCAACTCGGACGAAAACTTCACAATGTGAAATCTGCATGTCCGCTAATACGGCTGAATTATATACCTAGATGAATCCAGGAACATGCTACAGATCTTGACCAGCTCTATTATGCTTGTGAGAATCGCTCCTTGGCCAAATAAAACTCCACGGCTCTAATGAGATGAGATCCTAGAAAATGACATAATGAACAATGAACCCCATCAGCATTGTCTTTGCCATTTTGGAGCTTCTTGGTTTCTTTCTACAGGTGGGAAGTGGTAAAGAGGTTGGAGTCGATAGGGCAAGATGACTAGTTGGGGTTGGTTAGGGACATCATACAAAGTGATACTGCAGCAAGGTCCTAGATGGGATATGGTGCAGATGTTTCATCTAGAACTGTTTTGCATGTGCAGTTAAGAGAAACAAATTTTCTAGAAAAGTCTCTACACCCCCCCCCCCCCCAAATAAAAAAATCGCTCTTTTTTACAAGACTAGTGTTCAGCTTTCACCCTTTCAATAACTCATAACTCATAACTCTTGTTTTAAGATTACCACAGCCCAAAAGTTGGAGCTTCTAGCTCCTCAGCATGTTAGAACTCTCTCTCCCGTTCTTTGACTCAGATTATGAGAGAACAACAATGCCAATACTTGGCAGCTTACACTATGAGCTTCTATTATTATCACCCAAACTCCGCTTCTACAGCAAGCTCCTTCTCTGGTAGGCTGAATAATATTTCCCCTGATCCTTTCCCATTTAGAGCTGCTAATCCATATAAGAATGTTAATGCTACAGTTTCCTAACCCCTAGAATTACATAGCTGACTAGGGCTCAATATATAACCCACACCCACCACAAACAACAAACAACACCCCCCCCCCTTGCAGGCGAACAAAAAGAAAGCCCCCAACAACCTTGACATAAGGTCTCTTTGTGAGGCTTGGACCTTGCTTTCAACCTTCCCACAACATTTGTAAAACCTAACCCCAAGTGCTTGTTAGACCTTTGAGTCGACACACAATAAATTGTTATGATGAAGGGTTGAAGAATGTTTCATTTGGCTAAGTAGCTCTCACTGCAAACATACTTATAATACAGTTGTAATTTTGAGGATACAATGATTGTGTGATCAGCAACCCTATGAAAGTTAGTTGAGCATGATGGAAGTTTTAAATGACCCGTCTAAACTGCCCTTTCAATTTTAGAGTACTTGCCTTTAAAAAAAACCAGCTGCAATGCTATCACTAATCAAAAAGTATCCATATTTGTAATGTGAGATTGAACACTGAGCAGTAAAATATACAAAAAAAATTAAAACCAACTGCAAGACACAGCTTTCGAGGAAAAGCCAAAAACTGTTAAAGAAAACTAGTGCTGGCCTATGGACATTAGGCATGGAAACAAAAAAAGGCATGGCTTGTCAGCTTTACTTTACATATATATAAGAATGCAAATACCCAAAAAGATCATTTCTACTATGCTTGCCACCATTGTTTACATGTTACCAAGCTAAAGCACACATGGATGAAATGCTATCAAAGCTTAAAATGCAGAAAGTTCATTCCAGAGTCTTACGGGATGATACTTCAAAAGATTACTAATAATAGTGAGCCGTACTGCCTCAATCAATTCTGGACTTTCAACTTTCCGTCCTGTGTCACTACAAACATGAAAAACCAGAAGGAACCATCAAGTTAGCATCAAGGAATTGCAATATATCCTACTGAGTATTAAACGTTTCTTTTTGTCTAGGCAAGGATGCCAGAAGCACACTGCAGATATCAAAACAGCACAAGCGCGCGCACGCATACATGCATCCATGAGTGAATGTACATACATTGCATGTATGTATGTATGTGGGTAGACAGTTATAGATATAGATACATCAACACGTACACATGTACATGCATGCATACAAATAGATACATAGATAGGTAAGACAATGCATGTACGTATGTAGGTGTCACCAAAATCGGGGACCCTTAACAATAGACAGACACTTCAAATACCAGACAAAGCTTTGAAACACAGCGGAAGAACCATAAACAATATTAAAAAACACCACATTGAGCCAAAACGGCCAGCCCCCTGTAGGAACAACTTTATTCAGATAGAAGCTTTTACAACAAACCAAGGTGCAGGTGCAGGTGCAGGTGCAGGTGCAAGTGCAGATTTGCAACGGATTTTCCACAAAGCATCAGCAAATCTCTTGCCCAAATATCTATCTAGTGCCACAATAAAAACAGCACCAAAAGCCATCCGAAAACTGTCTCAAAACAGTCCATGAATCAGCCCCAAATCTCTGTCAAAATCCAAGATATAAACAACACCAAAGGCTGTCCAAAACTGTCCCAAAACAGTCACATAACCAGCCCCAATCACGGCCCATTGTACGGCCAGATCTGGGAGTAAAACAGCAACTGAGAAAACACAGGCAGTTGTCACACATGTGGCTGTTGTACGACCAGTTTTAAGACCAGCAGAAGGCGGCTCATGAAGAAGAAATACCGAAAGCTGCCAACTGTGCTCTCTAGCGCATAAGAGAAAGAAAATCCAGCTACTGTCGGCCAGTACCTATGCGGCCAGCACTGGAGAGAGAGAGAGAGAGAGAGAGAGAGAGAGAGAGAGCAGCAGCAGCAGCAGCCCACCTGTACGACCAGCGCAAGATAGCCAAGAGAAGAAGGTGACTGCTGTACGGCCAGCCCTAAGAGGAGGAGGAGAGAGAGAAGCTGCAGTCGGCTGAAAGTATATGCGCATGATGATCCAGATAGGAGCCCCTCCCTTTTTTTTTATAAAGTTGACCAGCTCCCCTTTTAGGCTTGCTTTTCCCTTATGCCAAAAGTAGCTGAGAATGCCCAAAATATCAACTTTATGCTTTTCTCAGCTTGTAGCCCAAGTTTGCTCTAGGCAGCTCCTTTTGTCCACCTATCCATACCCAAAATAATAATATGTCAGCCAGATTTTAATAATGTGTGAGCACATTGACTTATAAACCTTATAAGTCACTTTGATGATGAAAATCCCATGCTGCTCATGCTCTATAGCCATCTTTCAGGCCAAATTTTGCCAGTAAAAATGCTTCAGCTTTCTTTTGTGGAAAATCCCTGTTCTCACCTTGGTTCTATTCTGTGTATGGGCTTGCCCCAAGACACTGATATAGAGGTGAAGGGACCAAATGGTGACAGTAGGTGGGTAGACAGTTATAGATATAATACATCTACACGTACACATGCACTCACATATACACATGCATGCATACAATGCACGTAAGTATGTATGTGGGTAGATACTTATAGATAGACACATCTACACGTACACATGCATGCACATTGTCCTGCCTCCCGGTGTCCTCTAGAGACAAAATAACCGGAGGTGATCGGAGAAAGTAGTGCCTGCCAAAATACCGATCATGCCCCCACAACCACAAGCCCACTCATCCACATAGAATCTATCAAGTCTGGAAAGATTGGGGCCAGTGCTCCTCTTCTCAAACCCCGAGAAGCACAGACTCCTGGGGCTACATCCAAACTCTGGTAAATGCCAAGGGTCCTGCCCCCTAAGAGCCAAGATCAACTCCTCCCAAGCAGAGTAATTTGAGCCAGAAATTGTAGCAATGACTCCTCCGAGTCTATCCTATGCTGACTCTATCATGTTAAAGTCCCCACCCATACACCAAAAGTCGGCCTGTGGAAGGGACTGGCGAAATGTACTCCAAAAGGTCGCTCTGCCTTTGCCTCTGTTGTAGCGATGTTTGGAGCATATACATTTAAAAAGCCCACATAGTCCTCGCCAATCCAAATGGTCACCCACTAAGCCCGACAATGTCAATGGTGCCTGGGCAAACTACTGTTGGCAAGAGCTGCTCACTAACAGAAATACAAACTCCCCCCTATGTCTTGGAGGGGCCAAAAGAGGGAGACCAAAAAGTGTGACTCTTGCCTAGTAGAATCTTCCCGCAATGACGGGTATGCCCCTCTGAAAGATGGTGCTCCTACAAATCCTTGGACAAAGACACCTCAGGTGGGCGCGGATCCTGCCCTCCATGTGATGCCAATCTGTCCGAACCAGGGAATAAGTATAATCTGGGCTCCACCTCTCACAATGTAGGTATCTGTAGGAGGGGACAAGCCACAAGGAGTACTACTACTGAGATATGAAGGAACATAAAGAGCAGCACCTCCAAGCTAGAGGACACCACCTCCCCGACCTGATCATTGTGGCCCGAGCCTCCCAACTTCATCCGAGCCAAGGGCCAAAGATAGGTAAGCAAGTCAGTGATACGCAGATCATGCAAATGATGAGAGAGCTCAACTACCTGCCCCTGGATGGTGGCAGACACCGACTCTGTATCCCATTCCATCCCCGGTGTTGCACTCGAGGCATAGTCACAAAGGACGGGGGACGATAACAAGGGACAGGGACGAGACGAGGGACGGCCATAAGTAGGGAACGGGGACAGGGGAGGGAACGGCACTTAAAAAATACTTTATGTTTAAAGTTTTTCTACTTTACACTTATTCTACTTTGGAAGTACATCAAAATGAGCACAAATTTACACTAAACTAGTAAGCTTTGACCACCGCTTTTGTGTGTGAGCCTTGAGGAAGTGTGTGTGTGTGTGTGTGTGTGGCTTGAGCAATCAGCAATGAGACTTGAACTTCCTTGACTCTAGAGGCTTGAAGGCTTGAAGGTGTGTGTGTGAGAAGTGTGTGTGTGTGTGCTTGTTCTTATATAGATAGGCAAGAGGGAGAGGCAAGAGTCTTGAAGAGGCAAGGCAAGAGGGAGAGGCTAGAGGCAAGAGGGAGGTGGCATTAGGGACACATGTGGCATGGGCATTGGAGTTTGAGGCAAGAGGGAGGTGAGGATAGGTCCTAGGATAAGGGCCCCCAAGACTCAAGAGGGAGGTGAAGATAAGTTGATGCCCAAGTGGCAAGAGGGGCAAGAGACTAGAGTGGCAAGAGAAGGGCCAAGAGGGCCACTATGGCCCTTGTGACTATGGGCCAAAGGCCTTGAACTATGGCCCAAAAAGGCCCCCAAGAGGACGTCCCCAACAATCGTAAAAGTGACCGTTTTGCTGCCCAACGGTCACTTGACCGTCCCCCAGGACCCATCCCCACACCGTCCCTGCCCAAATCTGTCCACGTCCCCCCGTCCTTGTGAGGAACGCCTCTAGGGGGGGCGCCCGACCATCCCCGTTCCTACCACGTCCCATCCTCCCTTCCCCTACGTCCCCTATGACTATAACTCAAGGGGAAGGAGAAGATCACTGCGCCACTCTCTGGCGTGGAGCTGGCGTGATGAAACACCACATGGGAGCCGCCGACTCCTCGAAAATACCAATTCCTTCTACAGGGAGACGTCGGAAAAGAAACTATAATCCACTCTCCGATATCAGTATCGATTGTGGCCACATCCTCGTGCTCTGCTGCCTGCAAGCCAGCTTCCCTCCCACCCTCTGAAGAGGATCTGAGCTGGGACCCGCAGGGAGGTCCACTGGGGACAGTCTCCTAGACTGACGACGAGGGTAGGCTCTAGTGAGATGCCCCATCTGCCTGCATGTGGTGCATTGGCTTGGAAGGCCAAAGTACTCTACTCTCTACAGAATAGGGGCTCCACTCAAGCAAGGAAGAGATATGGCATGCGGCACTGTCTTTGAAGAGGCTATGCAGATACGAAGGGATGGAATCCAGACCGCCAGAGCAAGAACCGAAGCGGCACTGGAGGGGGATTCCATCACTCTCCCAATAGCACCACCCATCACCGGAAGGAGAGGAAGGTATTCCTTCCTAAGGCCTCGGAAGAAAACTGTCGAGAAAGCCTGAAACGCCAACCAGAGGGTCGGATGTTGGGTCGAAGCCATGCTGCCACCTCGCAAAGAAGGCCTGGGCTGTATGCAATGCAACAGGGCTCAGCTACAAGACTCCGTCCGATGCCGTTGGCAAGTCAAGCTCAACCTGGTAGTAGCCACGCCCCAAAGGATGAATATCAATGATCTTTCTAGGCGCACCAAGGAGGCGAGCCGGTAACAAATCCTCCCTGAGCTATCCGCGCACCAGGCGGCCACCAACAATCTTACATTCTGAAGTGAAGGCCTCTAAGGATGTGACTATCAAAGCGAGGAGCTGGAGGTCCGCTTTTGGAAAGGAGAGTGAAGGGACAACAGCCTCAATCGAGGATGACAGAGCAACTGCCATGGAGTCCTTTCGGCGGGTTCAAGACCAAAAGAGGCCGAGAAACGCCGGAAGGAAGGGCTAGCCGAGAACTAAAAACCTGCCTTCAAAAGCACTGAAGGGGGGGAGGGCTGAAGGGGAAACGAGGAGCAGGAAGTAGAGGAGGGGTCTCAAAAGGAAAAGGAGGGGAGGCGGGTTGCCAACAGGCAAGGGAGAAGAGGAGCACGGGCAACAAGCTGGAAAAAAGAAAAAACCAGAAAGAGGCGTTGGATGGGGGAGGCGAGCGCCGAGAGGGCAGACAGGAGGCGGGAAAGGGGGGGGGGTGCCGGGGGGATTGTGGATGGGGAGGACCAAGGGCAGAAGGTGAGATGAGAATGGGGACAGCGGGCGCAAGGTAGAGGAATGGGGCGCAGCGCGCAAGCGACAGAGAAGGGAAGGTGGGCAGCAAGCGGAAGGGGCAGTGTACAGGCGATGGGATGGAGAGGGCGAAGGCTACCCCGTGCGGCCCCGGGGGGGGGGACTCACAACTCACGCTCAATACTGATGGTGTTCCTGTTTCTTGCTTAATTCTTTTTTCTTTTTTCCCGGGAAAAGGATCCTTCAATTAGTTAAAGAGAAAACAGCCAAAAAGGGCTAAGTACAACCACGAGGGGCTAAATACAAACTCGCCTCATATAAGGGCGGGAAACAAGTGATCATAAGGGGGAGAGAAGCTTCTCCTCCGGTTGGCCGCTCTATGAGGAGAAGGCTATCTCATAAAGGGGGAGGGGGGGGGGAACAACCACACAGGTGGTCTGTAGTGCCAAATGGGATCACCGCCTCTATCAGTGAGGAAAGGGCCAGGCAACCAAAGTCTCGAGAAGACTTCCCGTCGCTTCCGCATGCGGTCAGAACCTCCCTACAGCTTCCCCCACTAACCGTGGAGGGTGTGAATGAAAGAAAAAAGAAGGAAAAAAAAGAAGAAGAAGAAGAAGAAGAAAGAAAGAAAGAAAGAAAAGAGAAAGGGAAAAAAAAAAGGCAGCTAAGGGAAAGGGGCGGAAAAAGAAAAAAAGGCAGCGAAGGGAGAGGGCGGGGGAGGGAGGTGCGCGCACACGAAGAGGGGGAGGGAAGGGCAAGAGAAAAAGAAGAGAGAGGGGGGGAGGGAGGGGGGGGGGGGGGGAGTGCAGGTCGCACTATCAGAATACGCAGCAAAGATGATGACCAGATCTGGGAACACAAGAGCAAAACGTAGTGCAGAAAATCACAGCACAAGAGTGTGAGAGATAGAGGCATGTAACTCTGCTCTATATACACAAGAACATCCCGGAAATAGTACAAAATGGAATGGGGGGCTGGGGGCCATTTTATATGACCCCATATACCCAGTCGGCTTGTGCTAAAGGCAGCCGACTGGTCCTGAAACTCCACGACCAGCATATGCAGCCAGTCGGCCAGCCGTGAGCAGTCGGCTTCTCCACGACCAGCATATGCAGCCAGTCGGCCAGCTGCTGGGTCCTCCTACCATCTCAGGGCTGCCTCCCAAGCCACAGAAAAATGGGAAAAAGTAGGGGAAAAATATGGAGAGAGGGGGAAAATGGGAAAACACCTCATAAGGGCGGGCACACCCACAACAAAGACCCTGGTGTGTAAAAATAGACAGGAGATGACTTCTAACACCCCCTCTCAGCTCCTGGCTGTAAAACCAACCACAGGGAGCTGGGGTGCCCCTCCTGTGTACAAGAGTCCATGATCCTTTGCATGCCGCAGAAACCACATGAAACGCAATCCTGCCTCCCAAAGAGTCATCCGCAACCATGAGCTCAACTGCCTCATCAGGAAGCTCACGTCCAATCTGGTGTCCATCAACCAGATCAATAAACCATTCTGCTTCTGAGTCAAAGAGGCATCACACTGCTCACAAGGATCAACACCTGTTACGGTGCAAAAACAAGTCCTGGAAACCTGATGAGGACCACACAAGGCCTTCTGAAACCTGTCAACCACCCCCTCTGAATCTGGAACCACAAAGCCTGGAGAAACCACCTCCTTCTGCAAGTAATCAACTGCCACCTGCTCGGCTTTCCGAAAGGTCCCCGTGGAAAGAACATCCTCATCTACTGGAGGTTCTTTGTCCCAAATGCTACAAGACATCACAGCATAAGTTACCTGTCCAGTTTCATCTGACTGACGAACACAAGAACTACCAACATCAGTACTGGAGAGTTCTTGCCAACTGTTGCCATCTACTCGGCAAGCTATCCACCATCTGATCTCGGAACCACAAAGCCTGGAGAAACCACCTCCTTCTGCAAGTAATCAACTGCCACCTGCTCGGCTTTCCGAAAGGTCCCCGTGGAAAGAACATCCTCATCTACTGGAGGTTCTTTGTCCAGAATGCTACGAGACATCAGAGCATAAGTTACCTGTCCAGTTTCCTCTGACTGACAAATACAAGAACTACCAACATCAGTACTGGAGAGTTCCTGCCAACTGCTGCCATCTACTCGCAAGCTATCCACCATCTGGTCTCGGAAAGCCTGTACCTGCAGCGTATCCACACTTAAGTGGCCATTACCAGACTGCCATTCTCCACTCCGCCTTCCCAAACCACTTGGCGTGTTGCTTTGTCCCAGAGAGCAACAAAATGCTCATCAAACTCCACTCGTACGCCAGTCTTGCAAACCTGATGCACTGACAACAGATGAAAACCAAGTGCCGGAACATACAACACCTGGGAGGAATGCTTCCCCCCTCTGCCATCGGCAACTATCTCCATCCTGCCCTCACTGTGAACTGGGATAATGGACGTATCCCCAATAAGAATGTGACCAGAAAACCTGCAAAGATCCTGTAAACCGGAACGGGAAGGAGTCATGTGCTTGGAAGCACCACTATCTAGAATCCACTCCCGAGTATCCGTTGCGGAGAGTCCTCCAATCTCCTCCCTGCCTGAAGAAAATAAAACATCAGTGTCCACCACCTCCAGGTGCACAAAAGCCAGAGTCTTCATGATTGCTGCTGAGGAATCTTCACCCTTCTCGATCTTTCGCTTGGGACACTGCCTCCAATAGTGGCCTTTCTCGCCACAATCATTACAGGTCCTCTCTGCCTTTAGTTTCTCGCAGTCAGTAACGGACGTCTTCTCAGAAGACTTCTCCGACGAAGCCTTTCCTTTGCCCGTGTTACGGCCTTTCGACCGTTGGCCAGTTAAGGCCTCCGAACCTCCACCCTGAGGAGGGTTCGTGAATCGTTCCTCTTGGTCCAGGACCATGGGCACAAGCTCCTCCCACGTGATGGTGCTGAGCCTGCCACTGGTAATCAAAGACGAGTAAAATGCTGAATACTGAGAGGGCAAATGTGACAGCAACGTTATGGCCATGTCCTCTGACGATATCTCCTTCCCAGCCTGAAGAACTTCCTGCTGAAGAGCCTGCAGCTTGTTAATATGCTCCCGCATCGTCGACGACTTTGCAAGGCTCATAACCCGCATCTATACTTCCAAGGAAATCCTCTTCATGGGCGATACCCTGTTGTAAAGAGAGGCCAAATGCTGCCATATACCTCTGGCCAGCGTCATATGCTTTACATGATTGATTACCTGCGGTGTGCAGTTGAGAAAGATAAACGAACGGACCCTGGCGTTGACACGATCCCACATCTATGTCTGAGCCTCCCAGTCCTTTCGGATCGACGGTAACTCCCCTTCCTCTACTTCCGGCCGTGGAACCCCAACAACGACGAAATCAGCGAGGTTGTAAGACTCCAGAACAGATTCCATCATAACCTTCCATATGCCGTAGTTGCTCCCGTCCAACTAACGGTCTACCAGGAACGTGGGGAGTGTCGGGATCTTCACATGCCTCTCGGCCATCTCAAACAGATCTGCCATTGCGGGGATGTACTCTGAAAAGGGTGGGTGGGTGGGAACAAAGAAGAACTAACACTTGCAAGTGGCTGTCCAGCAAATCAGCCCGCCGTCCTCTTGCTTCTCCTCTTCCCGAACAGTCCCGTACCGTCCACCAATCAGCAACACAGCAGTCCCCCTCTTGCTCACACAAATCCCAAGAACTATCTAGAGCCTGGGCTCTGATACCATGTCAAAATACGCAGCGGAGATGATGACCAGATCTGGGAACACGAGCAAAACGCAGTGCAGAAAATCACAGCACAAGAGTGTGAGAGATAGAGGCGTGTAACTCTGCTCTATATACACAAGAACATCCCGGAAATAGTACAAAATGGAATGGGGGGCTGGGGGCCATTTTATATGGCCCCATATACCCAGTCGGCCTGTGCTGCTAAAGGCAGCCGACTGGTCCTGAAACTCCACGACCAGCATATGCAGCCAGTCGGCCAGCTGTGAGCAGTCGGCTTCTCCACGACCGGCATATGCAGCCAGTCGGCCAGCTGCTGGGTCCTCCTACCATCTCAGGGCTGCCTCCCAAGCCACAAAAAAATGGGAAAAAATAGGGGAAAAATACGGAGAGTGGGGAAAAATGGGAAAACACCTCATAAGGGCGGGCACACCCACAACAAAGACCCTGGTGTGTAAAAATAGACAAGAGATGACTTCTAACACGCACTACGTAAGATTGGGAGCTCCCGCTTCTCATTCTATTTCTTGCTTAATTCAGCTTTCCTACTAGATCCATTACAATCTTATCGATGGGCAAAAATAATCTGGAGGGAGTTGTTTGGAGTTTGATAGATGAATTAGAAAACCTACAAGCCCTTTCTTTTTTTTCCCGGAAACAAGATCTTTCTATTAGTTGACAAAGAACAACCTCAAGGCTCTAGGCTAAATACAAACTCGCCTCCATGTGCCGAGAGAGGATCAAAGAACGCATAAGGGGAAGGATGCACTTCTCCTCCGGCTCGCCGCTATCTGAGGAGAAGGCTATCTCATACAGAGGGTGGAGAGGAAATAACCACACGGGTGGTCTGCAATGCCAAGTGGGCTCACCACCACTATCTGTGAGAAAGGACCAAGTCGCCAGAGCCTCAAGAACCGATCTGTGAGAAAGGACCAAGTCGCCAGAGCCTCAAGAACCAAATGCTCCCAATGGACTCCGCAGATGTGCCATGCAACAATGCTCCTACAAATCTCCCATCTCTAGCACGAACCAAGAGTCCAGTGACCAGTAGATGGGGCTGGGACTGGTACTCTCGAGATGCGAAGGTGAGAAACCTAAAGGGCTAGCCCCCCACCTTCCTCCTCATAAGCCATGACCACCGCGGCCTTAGTGACCCAAGCGATGGTACCCCAAGTAATAGTACGGGGAAAGGTCCTATCCATAATGAAGATGCGGAGAATCCGCATCTTCATTAGTACAGGGAGAGGTCCTGTCCATAATAAAGATGCAAAGAATCCGCATCTTCATTATGCCTTCGATGACTTCGCTACATCGAACTCTATAGCTGTGCCATGCAGCAATGCTGCTGCAAATCTCCCATCTTTGCAACGAACCAGGAGTCCAGTGACCAATAGATGGGGCTAGGACTAGTGCTATAGAGATGTGAAGGTGTGAGACCTAAAGGGCTAGCGCCCCACCTTCCTCCTCATAAGCCATGACCACCTCAGCCTTAGTGACCCAAGCGATGGTACCCCAAGTAATAGTACGGGAAATCCCAAAAACAATGTCACTGAGACTCCTAGGGATGGCTCCATCTCGGACATACTGTTGGTCTACCGCCAATGGCCAACCATGTGCCGACCGCCAAACTTCGATCGGCCAACAACCACAAAAAGAGGGTGATCTTCCAAGGTCAAAAACTGTCCCAAAGCCTCTTCTACAAATCTGAGAGAAAACGCGGTGACAAGTCCTGAGACCGCCAGGGTCCTGCTGCTGTTGCTGCCAAGATGCCCTCGACTTCAGGCATTTGGATCCTACGGCCTAGTCATGTAGTCACCAATGTATGCAAAGAACGGGGTACCCGGAGTCTCCTCCATGTCTAAAGGATCACACCAAGTCGGTCCCACTTGAGGCGCGTGATGGGCCGGCTCTCCCAAATCCATACCCGCCAAAGTCTCTCCCTGCCCACCTTGGCCGGAGGTGGGTCTATGTGCCACTCATGTGGTGGAATCCGATCACCCTTGCCCTCTGCAACGTGCATCCCTTGAAGTCTTCCAAGAGCGAGTCTAAACTCACTAATCTTCCATGAGGAACAATCGAAAAAGTGAGCAATGTGGAGCTCTCATCCGCGCCATGAACAACCAGGAGAATATCATGCCCGGTAAACACTCCCAACCACTGCGGGGGGAGAGGGTCTGGGATCGAGGTCGATGTCGAAGCTAAGTGTGTCTCTGCCCCGGAGACCAGTCAAGCCTCTCTCTTGGGCCACTCGGCGAAGCTGTCTAAATGCAAGCCAATCTCCAAGAGACCTAGCTCGTCCCGTGCTCAAAGCTTCCCAGGATCAAGGTTGTTAGAGGCGTCAGAGGCGTTTGGTATGAGGCGGGTATGGTACGCGCCTCGAAAGACTCGTATTGTTTAGAGACGTTAGAGGCGTGTTAGAGGAGTCTGTTTTATATATATATATATATCTATATATATATATATAGTGATAGATAGATATAATATATATAGTGAAAGTTGAGAGAGAGAGAGAGAAAGAGACTACAGTGTGTATGTATGAGCCTTGAGGGAGGGAGAGAGAGGGTGTGTATGAGACGAAGAGAGAGTGTGTGTGTGAAAGAAAGAAAGCTGTATTAAACGTCTGCAAAAGGCCAAAATGACCTATGAGACCAAAATAGTCCTTCAGCATCATCTGGATACATCATCAACATTCAAGGGTACAAAGTAAAATGCAATGAACCGGTAGAGTATAGAGAGAGCTCCAAGAGTGGGTATAAAAAACATCATCATCCTAGTGTGTTTGAAGTTTGAACTTTGAACTTTGGGTCTTCAGAAAGGCTTAAAGGAGGGAGGGAGAGAATGAGGGAAAGAGAGTGTGTGTGTGAGAGGGGCTGCCTTGGGCCCTTAAAGCCTCTGTCTAAAGACTCAAACCAGCAAAAAAAAAAAAAAAAAAAGTGGACGCCTCGATCAGGCAGTCATACACCTCGAACTGTTGTTAGAGGCGCGCCTCGTTGTGTGAGAGAATTAGGGTTAAGAGTTCATGTGTGGGAGACATACACAGAGAGAACAAGGGAGAGAGAGAGAGAGAGAGAGTTGTGGGGATAAGTCAACTCATGAGGCATGAGTGTGTGACTCCCCTATCACACATGTATATTGCACTAGTACACATAGTGCACTTAGTACATTAAAAGTACTAAGTGTACTATGTACTATAACTTATGGGCTTGTACACACTATAAGGGTGGGCATAACGCCTTTACCCCAACAACCTCCCACTTAAAGGCAAAGTGCCCTTAAGTAAAGGAAAAGAAAAATCAGCATGTACATGATAATATACAAGGCCATATCAAGGCTGAAAATGGCCTCATCCAATGCCCATCAAGTGTCTGCAATGAGCAAACCGCTCCGGAGGCAAACTCTTTGTCAACAGATCAGCCGGGTTGTCATCCGTATGAATCTTAACAAGCTGAATTTGCTTGTTCTCTATCACCTCTCTGATGAAGTGATACTTCACATCCACATGCTTCGTCTTTGCATGAAAGACAGGGTTCTTTGCCAACTGGATGGCACTCTGACTATCACAATGCAACAATGGAATATCCCCTGTATAGCCCAAGTCAACCACTAATCGAGATAGCCATAATGCCTCCTTGCAAGCCTCTGTGGCTGCAATATACTCGGCCTCTGTAGTAGATAAGACTGTGCACTTCTGCATCCTGGATATCCATGACACAGCACCTCCTGTGAATGTAAACACATAACCGGTAGTAGACTTCCGGTTATCTGGATGACCGGCATAATCCGAATCCGTGTAACCATGCACTAATGCATCCTGTTTGCCAAAGCAAATGCACATATCCTGTGTGCCCTTCAGGTATCTCATGACACCTTTCACTGCTTCCCAATGCTTCTTGCCAGGGTTGGCCATGTATCTAGAAACCACTCCCACTGCAAATGCAATGTCCGGCCTAGTAGCAACCATGGCATACATGAGACTGCCACAAGCTGAAGCATACGGAATCTTGGCCATATCAGCCCTGTCTCTATCTGACTGTGGGCTGTCCATAGCACTGAGTTTCACATATGGAGGCAAAGGAGTACTAGTCTTCTTCCCCCCGTCCATATTGAACCTCTGCAAGACTTTGCCAATGTATTCCTTCTGAGACAAATACAACACATGCTGATTTCTGTCCCGAAGTATCCGCATACCCAAGATGTGATTTGCATCACCCAAATCCTTCATATCAAAGGTTTCATGCAGCCTCTGCTTCAAGGTATCCATCTCCTTACGAGATTTCCCAGCACTCAACATATCATCAACATACAAGATGAGGATCAATAGACTGCCATCCAAAGCTTTCTTGGTGTACAAGCAGTGATCTATGTCACTTCTCTTGAATTTCTGAGATTTCATGAATGTATCAAATTTATGATACCATTCCCTTGGTGCCTGTTTGAGCCCATAAAGACTCTTTTTCAGCTTGCATACAAGCTTCTCCTTTCCACTTACTGCATAACCCTCTGGCTGTTGCATATATATCTCCTCATGGAGATCACCGTGAAGAAAAGCAGTCTTCACATCCATCTGAATCAAGTCCAGATCATCATGCGCAACCAAAGCTAACACAGCTCTAAGTGTGGTCATTTTGACCACTGGAGAGAAGATCTCATCAAAGTCCACACCATATTCCTGCTTGAAGCCCTTAGCCACTAACCTGGCTTTGTATCTTGGCTTTGCATCTGGTGCAACTTTGAGCCTGTATACCCATTTGCATGGCAAAACCTTCTTGCCTGCAAGCAAATGCACCAACTTCCAAGTTCCATTTTTATGCAGAGAATCCATCTCTGACTTCATGGCACGCTCCCATAGAGCTTTGTCTACCCTCTGTAAAGCCTCTTTATAACATGAGGGCTCCCCACAGTCAGTGAGCATCAAGTAGTCAACCCCTGGAACAAACCTGTCAGGGGCTCTGGAGGGTCTTGTGGACCTCCGTACCCAATGACCATCATTTGCAGGTTGCTGTCCAGCCTGCATATCACCCATTGGTGGCTCCTGTTCCATGCCATAAGGCTGAAAAATCATGCCCGGTATTTCTTCTAACTGTGGTATATCCATAGGGATATCTTGTGCCATCTCTGGCTGTCCATTTGGACCATTTTCAGCACCATTTAAGGGCTGGTTTTCCTGCTGTAATGGCTGATTTACAGCCCTTTGTTGTTGTCCATGATGTCCATCATCATCAAAGATGACTCTGCTAGGCTCCTGTTGCCTTGCAGGCTCCTTATACATGCATGTTTCATCAAAAATGACATCATTGATGCGTATAATCTTTCTATTCACGGGATCCCAAAGTCTATACCCCATTTCACCTTTGTCACCATATCCTAGGAATATGCATTTGTGAGACTTAGGATCAAGTTTGGTGCGCATTTCCCTACGTATGTGCACGTACACAACGCAACCAAACACTCTCAAGTGCTTGTATGACGGAGGCTTCCCTGTCCATACTTCCTCTGGCACTTTCCCACCAAGCCTCGTGTTAGGTGACCTGTTTATAAGGTGAACGGCTGTCATAACAGCTTCAGCCCAAAAACCATGAGGTAATGCAGCATGTGACAACATAGAACGGACCTTCTCCTGTATGGTCCTGTTCATCCTCTCTGCTGTCCCGTTTTGTGGAGGATCATAAGGAGTAGAGAGCTCCCTCTTGATGCCTTTAGCATCACAAAAGTCCTGAAACTGTTTGGACATGTACTCTCCACCATTGTCGGAACGCAAAGCCTTCAGTGTTTTGCCAGTTTGATTCTCAACAAGAGCAACAAACTTCTGAAACACTGAGAATGTATCACTCTTCAAACGAAGAGGATAAACCCACACCTTACGTGTGGCATCATCAATAAAAGACACAAAGTATTTTGCCCCTCCCAAAGAAAGCTGAGGCATCTCACATACATCTGTATGCACAAGCTCTAACTGAGCATCTTTCTGTCCAAGAGCTTTCTTGTTGGGGCACTGGAGTTGCCTGCCATATATACAATGCTCACAAAACTGAAAACTTGAAAACTTTAGATAAGGCAAGTAACCCAAACGAGACAATTGCTCCATTTCCTTGACACTCATGTGTCCCAACCGGCTATGCCACATAGAAATTTCCGGCAGCTCGGTTGCATTTACATTAGCATGGTGACAAACACCTGCATGCATGAAATAAAGAGTGTCCACCTTAGAGCCTCTGGCAACAACCAGTGAGCCCTTACTAATCTTCCACTTTCCACGACCAAATGTGGTAACATAATCAGCATCATCAAGCTGTCCAGTAGAAAGCAGATTCTTCTTGATCTCAGGCACATGCCTGACATCATGGAGCATAAGCTGTGAGCCATCTGAAAACACAAGCCTCACATCACCTCTGCCAAGAATCTTGCATACATGGTTATCACCCAAATAAACCACTCCTTCATTGCCAGCAGTATACCTGACAAACAAGTCTCTGCATCCTGTGACATGAAAGGAGGCACCTGAATCAATGATCCATGAGTGCATACCATGACCACCTGTAAGAAGTGAATGGGCATCAAGTGAAGACGTAAATAGGACCTCATCCTCACTGCCACCTGCATGTGACACATTGATTTCTTCAATCTTGACTCCACTTTTGCCCTTTGGCTTTACATCTTTGGCTTCATCTTTCTCTTTGACTTTGCCTTTTCCCTTTTCCTTTTGATCATTTTTCCATTTGTAGCATTGCTTTTTAATGTGTCCCTTCTTGCCACAATAATGGCATTCCAAATCCTTTTTGGAGCGAGACTTGCTCCTTCCCCTTTCTTGGCTTTTACCCCTTTGCTGGGATCTCCCACGTGCATTCATTGCATTGGACTTTCCAACAAAGTTGTTTTTCCTGTTCATCTCTTCTTGAAGAAGAGCACCCTCAACATCTGCATATGACAGCATAGCATGCGAATTGCTAGTGGCTGTCCTGAATGTGTCCCAACTCTCTCGCAAAGTGCATAACAGAAAAGTGGCTTTGAACTCATCGTCCATTGCCAACTTTTGATTAATGACCTGGCTGACAATACCATTAAACTCATTTAGATGGGCTGTCATGGACGCCCCTTCCTTCATCTCAAGACCTATGAGTTTCTTCAACCAATACACTTTGCTTGAGGCACTTTGTTGGGCATACAAGTCCTGCAATCTCTGCCACATTCCCCAAGCTGTCTTCTCTTCACGAATGCTGAAAAGTAATGAGTTTGACACAGACAACATGATAGTAGATCTTGCCAGCTCATCCATATCTTCCCACTCTTCAGCAGTAAGAGAAGCGGGCATTACACCCCTTTCTTTGATAGGCTTGTGCTGCTTTTTCTGGAGCAACACATTGTAGCACTGGGTTTGCCAAATATCATAGTTATGCGAGCCTTCAAGCTTCTTGATGTGAAGCAATGAAGAGCTCTCACCTGTGGTTGCCATAGCAATATGCAACCTGTCAATGCCTGACTCCCTGCAAAATGTGCAAACACTGCACCAAAAGCACACACAGTGCTCACAGTTTTTCTCCCAAGCTTTATCTCCCACTGCGGAAGCACAAATGCAACTTTTCTCCCACTTTATGTGATGAAATCACCAAAATCTGGTTGCTGCAGATTTTGGACAGCACCTTAAATGTGCTCTGTTGTCCTTCCAAAGTACTGTACAGCAGTACCAAGTGCTCACCAATGATGTACCAAACCTGTACCGGCAAGTACAGCAGCTGAAATTGAACCTTTTGGTCACTCAAAACAGTGTACAGCCATGCCAAAACTTGCACAAAGCTGTGCCAAATCTATACCAGCAGGTACAATAGCAATAAATGCTCTCCTGGCTGTCCAAATGAGTGAAAATAAGACTTTTACAGTCCCGTACACTGCATACAACAGTCCCGAACAGAAATTGGGCAAAAGCCCCTTGACTGCAAGCTGATTTTTTAGGATTCAAGGCATAAATGTCTTGCCTGCTGCTTTGCCAAGCTTAACAAGCATAAAAACTTGAAAAGCCCCTTGATTTAAGATCAATTTCTGATCACATATGGTACATTGACGCACATGAAGGCATCCAGAGTGTTCACGATGCTTCCCCTTGGCCACATATACATCAAATACATGAAAGCCCCTTGATTTACAGGCACATTGAGTGCTTGTAAGGCATCAACACATTATTCACAGCATCAAATGCGATCGCCTGCATGCAAATCAACCAAATCGGCACAAAAGCCCCTTGATTTGCACTGCAATTTGCTGCAATTTTGCCCAAATGTGCGATTTTTCACATCATACAGCATGTATGAGTGCTTAATTGCACAATTACATCAAAAGCCCCAAATTTCGACATCCAATTTCCTGCAAATTGATCCTGATTATGACCAATTTCCTGCAAATTGATCCTGATTGTGACCAATTTCCTGCAAATTGATCCTGATTGTGACCAATGTCACCCAATTTTGCCAATTTTGCTCAAAATTGAGCAATTCGACACCTGTATCTGCTCAATTGTTGATTGTACTTCCTCAATTGCAAATCCAAAAAAAAAATTTGAGAAAAATACCTTGTAATTTTTTGATTTTTCTCTGATTTGCAGGCGGGTTTTGTTGTTGCAGGAAAAGAGGGGTTGATGATTGCTGTTGATGCTGCTGTACACACTAACTGTGTGTATGTTGAAGGTATTGCTGATGCACCTGCAGCTGTAAGGATGGCTGGGCAGCGTAGCTTTCCTCAGCAGGCAACGTGTTGCTCTTCTTGGGCGTGGCTATGAGAGGCGCCGTGGCTACCACCCTCTTCTGCCAGCTTCACAACATAGGCCGCCTGGTGACGTTGAGGTGGGCCTTGTCGGACTGCACCTTGGGTGACGTGGACCAGCGCTGTCCGCCCTGCCTTCGCTAATGTGTTTCCGCTCGCTGCTCACGCTCGACGCCTGGCTTAGCCGGTTGTATTGACGCCCGGTGGTTTTACACCGTCGCCTGTGTTTCCGCCTGGTAGCAACACGTCGCCAGTAGTCAGCTCGTCTGTATTCGCCTAGCTGCCGCTTGTTGACGTCGCCTTGCCTCTATTCGGCTGTGGTAGCCTTCGCTCCACGCCCAGCAGCCAGTCGACCCAACGCTTACGTATTGCTGCCTTATGGATCGCTTCTGGCCTCTTCACCGAGTAGCAGCGCTACAACATCTGTGCAAGCAAATTGGGCGCCCACTACCTCATTCTGCCTCAGGAGTAAGTGCTGTCTCCGTTTCTCACAGGATCGGCCTCACTCACTCACTCCACGCCTTACAGAAAAGGGGAGGGAGGCGCTTCTTGCTCTGATACCAGTTGTGTGAGAGAATTAGGGTTAAGAGTTCATGTGTGGGAGACATACACAGAGAGAACAAGGGAGAGAGAGAGAGAGAGAGAGTTGTGGGGATAAGTCAACTCATGAGGCATGAGTGTGTGACTCCCCTATCACACATGTATATTGCACTAGTACACATAGTGCACTTAGTACATTAAAAGTACTAAGTGTACTATGTACTATAACTTATGGGCTTGTACACACTATAAGGGTGGGCATAACGCCTTTACCCCAACACTCGTAACAACTATGCCCAGGATACATGAGGCAGAGCCCCTAGCATGTGACCACTAGGTAAATGGATCAAGGGGTTTCAAATCAAGGACTGTCAAAGACACTCCTAGGAGGCTACCGGAACTGGCTACTAGAGCACATGCCTGAGGTGATAACAAGATCGTAGTAGGATGGCTGCAAATCTTTCCTCAAAAGTTGGGCTAAAGCCACGGGCCCACATCTCCATGAAGATCCATCTAGTGCTATGAGGCCAAGGCCCCCCCAGCTCGGTGTACACGCTGAAATCTTGGCTAGGAGGAAATCTTGCTATGGCTTGCCGCTTGGAAGAAGTCCTCTAACAATCAACTTGCCCAGCAAGGCTCCACTCTGAATGGCGGGTCGATGATGCCCAGGCCCCCTCTGTGGCATGGTTGCATGATCACTCTTCGGGCCACCTTGGCCCGAGCAGGCCTCCCATCGCTGCCAACCCACAGGAAATTGTGGATCAACCGCTGAACCTGACCAATGCAGGCCCGAGAGAAGGCCCAGCAAGAAGTAATGTACCACATGGTGGCAAGAAGAACCTAGTTTGCTACCACCACTCGCCTGGCTAAGGAAAGCCTCACTGAAGTCTAGTATAGAAGCTTCTTCCGAATGCTCAGAAGAAGAGGGGCTAAATGCTACTCTGGGGAGATATCGATGCCTACCTGGCATCCAAGATAACGGATTGGAGTGCCCCTCGTGATCCACGTTGAGGACGCCAAGTCGGGGCAGTTGGAGACCCAACCCATCTACCTACATATGAAGCATTGGCCTAGGAGGCTAGAGTACTCCACCCTCTGTAGAATAGGGATTCCCTGGAGACAAGGAAGAGATATGGCATGCCGCACTATCTCCTAAGAGGCTATGTAGATGCGAAGGGATGAAATCTCAACCACCCGAGCAAGAACCGAAGTGGCGGTGGAGGGGGATTCCATCACTCTCCCGATGGCACCACCTATCACGGGGAGAAGAGGAAGGTATTTCTTCCCAAGGCTTGGGAAGTAGATTGTCATGGGAAAGACTGAAACGCTAGCCAGAGGGTCGGATGCTGGGTCGAAGCTGTGCTGCCACCTCGCAAAGAAGGCATGGGCCGTACGCAATGCGACGGGGCTCAGCTGCATGACTATCCAATGCCACTTGTCACATGCACCCCTGCACTAGAGTGCTATGTGACACACTGGCTCTACATCAATGCATCATTCATCAGTAGGATTTACCTTTTTAGGAATATTTTGTCGTGTGCTGTGGCCCCATTGTGAGCCCCAATCCAAGACATGTCAGGCACGCGCTACGTAGGTCAGTCTCCACAACCTTAGAGAGTCTGCATGTGTCAATCCTCTTACCCACTTGGAGAATTCATCGGTTAGTGCATGTAAAAGTCAAGCCATAGCAATAGAATTGCATTAGTGCATGTAGTTGCACATTAGACAAGCATATGGGCCAGCCAAAGGCAAGCCCATGGCCACAAGCATCAGCCGACAGCAGTAAATGCTACCCAGCAACAGTTGACCAACACTGGTACTCAACCAACATCATATGCTTCATAGCAACAGTCGGCCAGCATAAAAGGTTGTTCCATATGCAGTCAGGTATCACATCCAGTCGGCTAGCATTTTTTTTTAAAATCTCCCATGCGCAGCATTTAATGCTATTATTTGTCCAAGTGCTACTGGCCGACGGCATCTGCTGGCCGACCAGCAGCCTAGAAACATATAAAAGAGGCGCTTCATTCCCCATTCGTTCATTCATCATCAAAAAAGTTCAGCATCAGTCTCAAGCAGTTCCAGCATTCCCAAGTCCTCCACGAAGAGCATCTTCAGCATTCAGCCAGCATATGTGCATCCCTCAATTTTGGGATTGCATAGTGGTCATTGAAGAGAAATTTAACGGAGTCTGGACACCATCTGGATCAGCCTGCGTTTGGTCAACATCGTCCTTGCGTCTAGCAGTCCTCAATCATCATTCATTCTCATTGTAAGTTCTCCAAACAAATAAGCAAATACTCGACGGGCCCTTCAGTGGGTAAATTTGACTCCATCTCGCTTGTATGTCACTCCATTGGGCACTAGGCATGGTCTGTAACCATTTCAGTGCTTGGTGATTTGTCTTAACGGTAAACTCTCTCCCATAAAGGAAGCGTTTCCAATGTTTAAGTGATGTCCTCACCCCCAATAACTCTTTATCATACACAGAATATTTCTTTTTTTCATCATTTAATTTTAGGCTATAATAAGCCACTGGGCGCCCTTCCTGCTAGAGGACAGCTCCTATGGCTAGATTGCGGGCATCGGTGATTACCTCAAAAGGACCATCCCATGAAGCCAATTTGAGAACCAGAGACTCAGAGGCCACTTTTTTCATTGCATGAAATGCCTTGAGTGTTTTGCTTGTGACGGATACCATTTGATTACATGTCTTCACGCCCTTGAGCAAATTGGTGAGAGGTGCTGCAAGGTCGAAAAATTTGTCCCTATGGGTACTGTATGCTTGGCAGAGACCCACAAAAGAGCCGATCTCTTGCGCATTCTTGGGAACATCCCATTTGAGAATTACCCTCACCTTTTCAAGGTCGAGGCTAATCCCGTCTGAGCTGATTACATATCCCATTTAGTGGATTTCTTCTACTCCGAATTCGCTCTACTTTGCATTGATGTAGAGCACATTGTCTCACAGAAGTTGCAAGACCTTTTCGACATCCTCCACATGTTGCTCTGCAGTTGCAAAAAAAATGAGTATATCATTTAAAAAGATGAACACGCACTTTCCTGTGAGCTCCACAAATCCCCGAGACATCATCTTGTTAAAATCGCAGGTGCATTGGTGAGATCGAATGGCATCACCACAAACTCGTAATGGCCACGTTTAGTCCTGAAGGCTACTTTTGGAATGTCAGCCGTAAAGATCCGAACCTGATGATAGCCGCTTTTGAGATCAATCTTTGAAAAGAACTTTGCACCATTGAGTCGCTTAAGGATATACTCAATCATGGGCATTGGGAATCTATTCTTCACTGTGAGTTTGTCAAGAGCCCTGTAGTCCACGCATAATCGTGCGGACTTGTCTTTCTTCTGCACAAACAAGATAGGTGCAACAAAGGGCGAGGATGATGGTTGGATAAATCCAACGCAGAGTAGTTGGGAAAGCCATTGCTCCAGTTCACTCTCCAGTGCCTTAGAAAGGCGATAGGGGAGCTTACTAGGTGATTCTGTCCCGAGGACCAACTCAATGCAATGATCCTCAGGATATTGGGTGGGTACGGCGGTTGAAGATCATCCTTTAGCATGATGTCCCGAAACTGTGCTAGGAGACCATCCAACTTTAGCTTTAATGGGCTTGTTGACTGAACAGTAGACTATTGACTACAGACGTATATCAATGCACACTCCGCTCCTTTTTTGATAGCTCGTTGGGCTTGGATGTGTGAGATTAGGGGAATACCTAGAATGCTCCTACCCCCGTGAATTAGGACATGCTCAGCAACACCATCAACAATTGTGAAAGTGTCTTGCCTCCAATCAGGAATGGGTGCATACTCCCTAAACCACTGAATGCCGAGAATCATATCACACCCCAAAAGAGATGAGACAATGAAGTCTCACTGAAATGTGGCCTTTTGAACCATGAATGAGAATTGTTGAGCCTTATGAGAGATGCGTGTGTGAAGACCAGGTGTGAACCCGTCAACGTCCAGATGATGGGGGGGTACGAGAGTACAACTCATCTTTTTAGCCAACTGAGGAGAAATGGCATCCTTAGAGCTGCCCATATCAAAGAGAATAATGAACTGTTGTCCCTTTGCTTTGCCATAAGCACGAATGTGGGCTTTCTTTTGCTCCTCAACCTCGCCGTGTGGCAGAAGAAACATCTGTTCTCCCCCTTATACCGCGTTTGCTCTTCTGGTTGGAGATATCCACCAGTGATGCCCTCGTTGGCCTTTTCCTCCGGTGTTTTCTTAGGCGCGAAGGTTTTATCCTTCTTGCCTCTTGAAGTGCTTTGGGCTTCTTTCTTATTATCTTTGCTATTATGAGCCCCCTTTCCCCCCCCTGAGATGATGATTGTTGGGTTGTGGATGATTGTTGTTGGGGTTTAGAGCTAGTCTCGGGTTGCTTGGGATTACCTCCGTCTTTCTTGATTCTGAGCAAGAGTGAGAGCCGTGTCATAAGACTGTGGCTCAAAATTACGTACAGTAAACCTAATGTTAGTATGGAGAATTCTAATGAATTGTTTCAATTTATCCTCTTCGGATATACCTAATTGTTGTGCTACCGTGATCACTTTATTAGAGTAAGTTATCATGAGTGACCCCTTTTGGGAGAGTGTGTAGAACTCATCCTCAAGGTTGGTCATGAACTGTGGAGGGAGAAACCTTTTCCTTAGGTTGGACACAGGTGTCCAATACATACTGTGGAGCCCTTGTGAACGGGTCTACATGTAGACTCAACCAATGCTACCACCAAGTCGCTTCGCCTAAAAGGTGAGGTGCTGCCAGGTGGACTTGATCTTGTGGATCTGAAAACTTAGCCAATGGAAAATATGCAACAAATTGATGAATGAATTATAATACTGCAGCAACATGATCACACTTACCGTCATACTTATTGAGCTCGTATGACGGTGGTGGTTGGGGTGGTGGAGGAACTTGCTCCTTGGTTCGCTAGTGTAGGGAGAAGAGACAAAACATTCGCCTGCATATCGGCTATCAACTACTAGTTTTGGAGTTGCATAACCTCACGATTAAGCCTTTCTCGAGTAGCTTGGTCTGTCTGCTTTCGGTCTTCTTCATCCCTGCGCTTAGCGTCCTCGGCCCTTCGTTCATCCTCACGGCGAGCTTTTTGGCTTACCGTTCTTTGTGCCGTTGCTCCTCCATGAGAAGGAATAAGTTTTCCAATTCTGAGAGCTCTTTGGGCTTTTCTACTTCTTCCTTGACTTTTTCAACTACTACTTTGGCTTTTCAGCCTCTTCTTTAGCTTTTTTTTTCTTCTGCCGCTTCTTCTCTTTGGCTTCAATTTGTTGCCTTAGCAACCTGTTTTTCTCCAAGAGCAATCTGAAGTCTTCATTGCTTGGCGGAAGCGTTTCTATAGGAGTTGTGTCTTCCCTGTAGAACTCTTATTCAATATCTTCCTTGTAACTTGGTGACAATGTCTCTCCTGACATTGTGGAGGCTTGGGTGGTTTTTCCCGACCACAATTTTACCATCCACGGAATGCTCACTTTAGGGTAGCCAAATTGGGTTACAACATGCAACTCCGATACCAACGTAGCATGCAAGAGGTTGATCGCCGTAACACGCAACAAAACTTTCTTTATACCTATGAGTTTGTGCGATTCCCCTTAGAGAGAGAGTAGAAGAGAGAGAGAAAGCAGATAAGACACAGTATGGGGTCCCGATCTTCCAATAGTTTCGAGATATGATTGAATGCATCCCTAACTCAAATAACCCCGTTACCAATACTCTCAGTCGAAAAGGCACAATTCAAAATTTGCAAGATTCCACTATGCTTGAAATACAGGGAAAAGATCTCCACAGTAAGAAGACACAATACAAGGATTCTTTGGACTTCGGAACTCAAATTAAATTGGCCCTGCAGTCCTGACCGGGTCACTACACCATTCATGATGGTTGGTTATTTTACAAGAACTGGCTGTGCATTCTAAGGAAAAAGTGACGGGCACTTCTCCACGATGCTCATGATTCTCTCGTTGGAGGGCATCGTGGTATCAAGAGTACACTGAAGCAACTTGAGCGACCTTTCTATTGGCCAAAGATGACACGGGATGTCTATCAATATGTCCAAGCATGCCAAATATGCCAGAAAGTGAAGGTACCTCATACGACCTCATACGAAACAGGCAGGGTTACTTCAACCTTTATGAGTTCCAAACGGTCCTTTCCAAAATATCAGTATGGACTTTGTTGGACCTCTTCCCGCTGCATTTGGATCTCGGAACACACAGTATATGACCATTGTGGACCAATTCAGTAAATTCTGCATGTTGATCCAATGCAACCAAACGGCCACAGCTGAAGACATTGCTCGCATGTTCATCCCACATTGGTATCCCATCAGAGGTTTGCCAAGGACAATAACATCAGGGATCCCAAGTTTACTTCAAATTTTTGAAATATACAATCAGTTGGCTTTTGACGTTCTCAAATCATATTGCCACGACAGGCAGTCAAAGTGGGAGCATTATCTTCATTTGGTTCAGGCCATCCTCAACGACACTCATTCATCTAGCATTGGTCGAACTCCATACAAGACAGCGTTTGGTCGCCATTTCTCGTCACTTCTGACAAGAATGATATCACCTTCCTTGGAGGCCAACAAGACCACCGAAACATTTTCAGAGATCACTGAGTCTGTCAAGGAGCGCCTTGCCAAAGGAGAGAAAGCATACACCAGGCAAGCCAACAAGTCAAGAAGAGATGTCGACTTTAAAGAAGGGGGACTGGGTATATCTTTAAATTATGAGGCAAAGATTGAAGCAAGTGAGCAAACATTGTCCAAAACTATCCTTTTGCAGCTTCGGACCCTTTCCTATCATTAAAAAGATAAATGATGTTTAACACTAGTCTTGTAAAGAAAAAGCCACTTTTGTGGCTTTTAGAGACTTTTGCAAATAAATTGTTACTTCTCAGCTATAACCCTATACATAAAACCATTTTAGGGAAATACGCCCAAGACCAGATATAAGTTGAAAAAAAAAATGGGCCTGAACAAGGGTGAGATTATATATGCTTATATTGTCATCTTTTAGGGTCATTCGGCTCGATCGCTCAAAATTTTCATAAACTATATAGAAAACACCTTTAAAGATGTTTAAGTATGTCAAAAATGCTATGAAAAATCCATCCATATGCATGTGATACATTTATAGAACTATTATATTGTTTACATAAAAACTGTCAACATTTCAAACCCCCCCCCAAGTTGCATTACACGACAATGTTTTTGGTGATTTCACCATTTTTTTAAGAAGTCGCTTTTTTATTTTGGACTTTTTAAAGCAAAAAACGATACTCAATTTTTTCTATATATCTAAAAAGAGCACCTAAAAAATTTTGTCAAGTTTTACAATCATATAAGAAAGTTATAAAAGAATTACATAAAACTGCCTTGAGTCATTTTTGTGGCTCAATTACAAGACTAGTGTTAAGCTTCCTGATAGTAACACTACACAATGTTTTCGATGTTTCGTGGTTGAAGTCCTACATTGGTCCAGCTTTGTAGCATATTACAGATCAGCAACAACCGAACGTGGTAGACAAAGCCGAAGTTATTGAGCTTGAACAGATTCTCCTCCTCAGGTGGAAGCATGGATCCAGTTGAACACAAAGACAAGTCTACACGAAGTTTCAAGACCGAGGTACCCATGAAGCAGTATGGCTCGACGAAGAGTTCTTCCCCGAGTACACCCAGCTCCTGGCCCTTCCCAGCAACAGTTGGCCAGAACTGGTACTCAGTTGATAGCATCATATGTTTCATAGCAACAATCGACCAGCATGGGTACTCGGTCGGCCAACATAAAAGGTTGTTCAGCATGCAGTCAGGTATCACATCCAGTCGGCTAGCATAAAAAAAGATTTTTTCTCCCATGCGCAACATTTTTAATAGCATTTAATGCTATTATTTGTTCGAGTGCTACTGGCCGACCAGCAGCCTAGGGACATATAAAAGAAGTGCTCTCAGATCCCCACGGATCTCCTCGTGAACGTTCCTGATTCGAGACTCGAATCCTGCAAACAAACGAACAAACAACAAGGGGGTGCAGGCCTGACTCACCTCCCAACCATGACAGCCGGGCGAGCCCACAGTCTTGGCTGTCCCCACCAAGCCACGAGCTGAGTTAACTAGGTTGACATACCGACCAATCTCCTCCTCGCAACGTCCCATACCGCCACGAAGCTACCCTCACGGGCCTCGAGATTGCTGCCGGCCTCGGCTGCATAAAGCACGTGCACGTCTGCACTAGATCCAGGCTCCAAGACCATAGAGCTTTCACAAACTCGCGAGACCCGTCACTCTCTATATCCCAATAACTAACCTTGGCCACCCTTTTATAGGCTCTTGGCCGGTCATCGGGCGCCCACACTTGGGCGCCCGCCCGTCCATACTTGGGTGCCCGCCCGTTAGTATATCCCTAACTGAGCTCGTCAATCAGCCTGCCTATTAAGTCTACTGACATGAAATACAGGATGAACTTTCACATGAGAAGGCAAATCCAATTCATATGCAACTGAACCAATTCGTCGTGTAACACGAAATGGTCCACAGTATCTAGGGGATAATTTCAGAGATCTACCTGTCCGTAAAGTCTTGGAATCTTTCGGAACTCGCAAATACACCATCGTTCCTTCAGAGAACTCTCTGGGTGAACGATGTCTATTAGAATAAAACCTGTCTCAGTCTTGAGCACTTCTAATAGATTCCTTCGCAACTTGTAACATTTCCTGCATGTCTTGCAAAAAATTACGTGCTGCATCTTGCTGAAGTCCTGAGAATCCTACTGTAACAGGTGATCTAGGTTGAAAACCATACATAAGCATGAAAGGACTAAACCCTGTACTCGTATGCTTAGTACTGTTATATGCAAATTCTAACATAGGAAGATAATCCTCCCATGAACTCTGTCTTTTGGATACATATGCTCAAAGCATATCCTCCAAAATCTGATTCACTCTTTCAGTCTGGCCATCAGATTGAGGATGATCAGAGGAACTCAAATTCAAAAACAAGTTTCCAAAAATCACTCGTAAACTTAGAGTCCCTATCACTGACTATGTCCTACGGTAACCCATACAGTCTAAACAATTGCTCGATAAACTACCGTGCTAATTGCGTAGCTATAATAGTCTTCCGGGTCGGTAAAAATCTAGCCATTTTTGTCAAGCGATCTACCACAACCCAAATAGAATCGTGCCCTTGATGTGTTCTTGGCAATCCGGTAATAAAATCCATGGAAATACTTTCCCATTTATTACCTGGGATTTGCAAAGGATGCAACAACCCAGCCTGTCTAAAGCGTTCAGCTTTATTTGCTTGACAAATTTGACACTTGAGAACATAGTCTTCTACATACCCTTTCATCTTTGGCCAATAAAAAGTGTGTTTCACTAACGATAGTGTCCTGTGTACCCCAAGGTGTCTAGCAGAAGGGGCATCGTGACACTCCTTAAGAATCTTGGACCTAATGTCCGGGATCTGTGGTACACAAATTTTGTCATTACGGAATAGTAAACCATTCCGAATCATCCACTGGCCTCCTGCAGCCTGAATAGTAGACTGCTCAGTCATTGAGTCTTGGTCAATCAATGAGCTCCCGTCCTGGATCTTCTACCAAAATGGACCAAAATAACTATCAGTCCTGCAAAGCCCTCTCAATGACTGAAATAAGCTAGTAGAAATCTCAGTGAACGACAAAGTATTCACCTCTCTAATTCGACTAACGCATCTGCAACACTATTCATGGACCCTTTTCGATAACGGATCTGAAAATCAAAATCTTGCATTAACTCCGCCCAACGAGCTTTCCTTCCTCTCAAATCATCCGCATCACACACATACTTGATTGACTGATGATCAGTCAATACCATTGACTGATGATCAATCAATACCACAAACTTGGAGCCATATAAATAATGTCTCCAAACCTTGAGAGCATGAATCACAGCATAAAGCTCCTTCTCAAGGGTTGGCCAACGAGATTGAGTGTCGTCTAGCTTCTTACTTTCAAAAGCAACCGATCTACCATCTTGAAATAGAGCAGCCCCGATAGCATAGTCACTGGCATCAGTTTCAAGAACATAAGGCCGACTAGGATCAGGTAATGCTAAGATAGGTGCTTCCTTGACTTTATCTTTCAAAAGTCTGAAGGCCATATCCAAATCGTTATTCCAAGTGATAGGCTCATTTGACTTACGTCCACGACCTTTCAATAAGTCGGTCATCGGTAGTGTGAGCTGAGAGTACTCCCGTACAGATTTTCGAAGAAAAACTACAAAACCGAGAAAAGAACGAAGTTGTTTCACTGTTCGCGATATAGGCCAGTCCAGAACCTTCTGAACTCGGTCATAGTCAATGCTCAATCCATCTCTAGTGATCTTGTGTCCCAAGTAAATGATGTCAGTCATAAAGAACTCACATTTACTCAATTTAGCATATAGTCGATTCTGTCTTAAAATAGATAAGACAATCGTGAGGTGTCTGACATGATCCTCAAGAGTACGACTATAAATCAAAATATCATCCAGGAACACCACCACAAATTTTCCCAAATGTTCACAAAAAGATCGTTCATCATTTTGCTGAAAAGTGGCTGGAGTATTGGTTAACCCAAAAGGTAATACGAGAAAGTCGTAATGGCCATACCTAGTCCGAAAGGCAGTTCTTTCAACATGCTTTTCATGAATACGTATCTGGTGGTAACCAGTACGTAAATCTATCTTCGTGAAATATTTCGCTCCTGCTAACCAGTCAATCAGGTCATCTGATCTAGGGAGAGGATAACGGTTCTTAATGGTCAGCTTGTTCAATCTCTTGTAATCTATACACATTCTCCAAGTATTGTCCTTCTTTCTCCTAAGCAACACAGGTGCACCCCAAGGTGATTTACTTGGACGGATTTGGCCCATCCTCAAATAATCTTCGAGTTGTTTAGCCAACTCATCTTCCTCAGCTTGGCTCATCCTGTAAGATGAAATACTGACAGGATGAGCATTAGGGATCAAGTCAATACGATGATCTACTGCCCGTTCAGGTGGTAAACCCGATGGCAGTTCCTTAGGAAATACGTCTTGAAACGAATCAAGTATCTTCTGTAATTCTTTGCTTTCAAACATATTGAATTCATTTACATCCAAGGAAGGGATGAGAAAGGAAGAAAGTGGAATCAATACACAATGGAAAGCGGTATACAAAGAAGAATCCATTATATTTCCAAAATCAATTGTATTTATAAGAGGTCCCTGAGAGGAATGAATACAATCACCTAAAATACTATACTGGGTGTCCCTATACTGAAAAGAAAAAATATGACTAGACCAATCTATCTGGACCTGAAGAGTCTTAAACCACTCAATCCCTAATAACAAGTCTACATTTTCCAGATGCATAACATAGCATTCCAGAGTATCTTTGTAGTCCTGAATCTAGATTGGAAGCATCTCCACCTTTCGATCCCATACTTGCCTTCCCACAGGTAGGCGTACCTCATAGGTATGATCGCTGGGTGTCGTATCAAGACTCAATTTCTGCACAAGTTTGTAGTTAACAAAGTTGTGTGAGCTGCCAGGGTCTAGAAGAATGTGAATCTTATGGCCATTCACTTCTCCATAAACTCGGAGAAGATCATGCAAGCCAAATACTTTAGAATTGAACAGACAATCAGAACAAGTACTACGGCGAGAAAGTACAGTTATTGACGTACATGTCAAAGACAACTGGTTAGCTGTCTTTGGCTTGGGTCCTGCGTTTGTCTTGGTACTCTTTTGCTTTGGGCACTCGTTACGCATGTGTCCTTTTTCTTCGCAGATAAAACAACGTCCTTCTTTCTTGAGCTTTAAAGCCCTAAGGAGTCGTTTCTTCTTCGCTGGTGTCGAACTGGAATTCTTCGAAGGTTAGTCCGAAGACTTTCCTTCAGTCGTGTTAGCCAGAGGTGCGGAGAACTTTCTTTTATGCTTGTTCCCCTGCTCGGTAACGGGTTTCGACTTGGAAGAGACCATTGTATCATCATAGATACGAGCTGAATGAATGGCCTCGTCCAATGTTTTGCATTTGTTATTTTTAACCTGTAATCGGTACGAGTCTGGTAATCCAGCTACGAAAAACCCCAAAAGAGTAGTGGGATCCATCTTTGTAGCTTTCATCTGCAAGTCCCTAAACTTCTGGAGGTAGACCTCATAAGTGAGGTGCTGCGAGGTCATGGTCAAAGCTGAAAACCGGGCAACAACATCATAATCATTCTCTTTCTTGAGGAATTCTTTTTTGAAGACGTCTTCGAATTGTGCCCAAGTCATTGACTTAGGGTTGAGTTCCTTCCACCAAAGCAAAGCTTTGTCGGACAGGAAACCTGCTGCTAACTGTATCTTCTTTCCGTCATCATATGGATGAAACTGAAAGTGAACTTGCCACTTATGTAGCCACGTGTCCACGATCTCCTTGGTGCGCTGCTTTTGCTCGCCCCCGAACGGTTCCGGAGTAATGTTGGGGTCTAAAGCAGAGGCCAAGGTATCCATACCCGATAGAGTAGAGAGGGTAGTGGTCAATAGAGCGATGGAGTTCTGCAAAGCTTGCATCTGAGCTGCGATTTGTGCTTGACGTTCCGACGAAGAAGCTTCGAGAGCTACTTTGAACTCTTGGAAATCTGATTTTGACACAAAATCATCAAAAAGATTGGCATTGGTACCTTCCGTAGCCGGCAAGCCTTCTCGTTCCACAAGGGGCTCCAACTCTGATTCTTGGGTCGACATCATGAAGAGGGCAAGTGGAGAGAAAATTCGATCTTTGCACAATGAAAGTGCAAGTGAACTTGAGAGCTTGAGAGCTTGAAAACTTGAGAGATGTGTGGCAAGAAGCCCACTTAAGGGGTTTATAAAGATAGCCTCAAAAGCTAAAAGTCCCCAAAAGCTATCTTTGGCTTTTGCTTTTGTGTTTATATATATATATATATATATATATATATATATATATATATATATATATATATATATTCTAAACTCTTAAAAAAAAATAAACACTTGTAAACCTTGGTTTTTCAACTTTTAAAAAAAACTTAAACTCAAAAAAAACGAAAGCCCCAAAAAAGGCGTATGCTTTCCTTGTCTTTTTTTTTCTCTTTCCTTCTGGATTAGAGCCGCCGACGTGTTGCTGTCTACTGACGTCAACCTGCACTGCCGTATGGTTTCCGACCGGCATCCGAGTGCTTGCCGTCGGCTGCTTTTACGCCAACCTGCGCCTGCGTGGGCCTGGGGATCATGGCAGTCTGGCCTGGGCGCCTACATGGGCCTGGCTTGGGCACCAGCCCGCCTGGCCTAGGCGCCTACGTGGGCCTGGCTGCCTGGCCGCCTAGCTACGCAAACCTTAGGCGCCTTCAAGCTTTAGGCGCCTGTAGCCGTCGGTAGCCCATCGCCTGCAACACCCGCCAACGCACAAACCCGCCAGCGCCGCCTCCTCACAACGTGCTCTCTCTCTCATTCATTCAACGAAAAGCAACGTGCTTTTTCTGTTTTCTCTCTCTACGTTCATGCGACTGCAAAAACGAGTCTCTCCTCTTCTTTGCAAAGCAAACGACCCTACCATCTACCATCCCCATCAACATGGGTCTCTTTGATGAAGAAAAAAACACATACTGAATCTGAAAACCACAGTATGCACTGAAAAAACAGCAAGCTTTTTAACACATACCTTTCTTCGACCTCATCTTCTCTACCTACCGACTTGCTCGTTCACGAGGTATGCTTTGATACCACTGTCAGATCCCCACGGATCTCCTCGTGAACGTTCCTGGTTCGAGACTCGAATCCTGCAAACAAACGAACAAACAACAAGGGGGTGCAGGCCTGACTCACCTCCCAACCATGACAGCCGTGGGCGAGCCCACAGTCTTGGCTGTCCCCACCAAGCCATGAGCTGAGCTAACTAGGTTGACGTACCGACCAATCTCCTCCTCGCAACGTCCCATACCGCCACGAAGCTACCCTCACGGGCCTCGAGATTGCTGCCGGCCTCCGCTGCATAAAGCAGGTGCACGTCTGCACTAGATCCACGCTCCAAGACCATAGAGCTCTCACAAACTCGCGAGACTCTCTATATCCCAATAACTAACCTTGGCCACCCTTTTATAGGCTCTTGGCCGGTTATCGGGCGTCCACACTTGGGCGCCCGCCTGTCCATACTTGGGTGCCCGCCCTTTAGTATATCCCTAACTCAGCTCGTCAATCAGCCTGCCTAGCTCCAAGCTTCCCCAAGCCTCGAAACTAGTCTTGCGTGCGTGTAGCACACGGTAGATACACACTGTGCACATGACAAGTGCTTCATTCCCCATTCATTCATTCATCATTAGAAAAGTTCAGCATCAGTCTCAAGCAGATCCAGCAGTCCCAAGTCCTCCACGAAGAGCATCTTCAGCATTCAGCCAGCATATGTGCATCCCTCAGTTTTGGGATTGCATAGTGGTCATTGAAGAGCAATTCAACTAAGTTTGGACAGCATCTGGATCAGCCTGCATTTGGTCTACATCGTCCTTGCATCTGGCAGTCCTCAGTCATCATTCATTCTCATTATAAGTTCTGCAAACAAATACTCCTGCTTGCAAGGGGGCCCTTCAGTGGGTAAATTGGGACCCAATACTGTGTCGACTCTTATATGCTTTCTCTCTCTTCTACTCTCCCTCTAAGTGGAATTGCACAAACGCACGGGTATAAAGAAGGCTTTGTTGCGTGTTACAACAATCAACCTCTCGCATGCTACACCGCTCGAGAGCCAAACTAAACCTGGTAGTAGCCACGCCCCAAAGGATGAATAACAGTAATTTTCCAGGTGCACCAAGGAGGCTAGCCTATAAAAGATCTCTGAGCTGTCCGCGGGCCAGGCGGCTACCAACAATCTTGTATACCAGAGTGGAGGCCTATAAGGATGCAGCAGTCGAAGCGAGGAGCTGGAGATCTGCTTTGCAAATGGAAGGCAAGGGACAACAGCCTCGGTTGGGGATGACAGAGCTTCCATGGAGTCCTCCTGAGGGTTGTAGACCAGAAGAGAAAGACTATTTTTGACCAAAGCTTGCCGAAATAAAATGCTACCCGAAACTGTAAAACTGCCTTGAAGCAGTGAGGGGAGAGGCAAGGAAACAGGAGGCCGGGAGGGAGAAGGAAAAAACAGCCGGGGGAGGCAGACGGGTAGTAAAGAAAGAGGAAAGAAGAAAAAAATATCACTAAGACTCCTGGGGATGGCCACATCTCAGACATGTTGCTGGTCTACCACCAATGACCAACCCCGTGCCTACAGCTAAACTCTTATGTGCCAACAACCACAAAAAGAGGGTGATCTTCCGAGGTCCAAAACTATCCCAAAGCCTCTTCCAAAAATCTTCCAGTGTCTTGCTGCTGCCAGAGTGCCCTCAACTTTCTACCACTTGCGATAGTACAGGTCAGAGATTTCATCTAGGTTGGCAGGTCCAAGTGTCATAAAAATGTGTGGAGAGCAAACGCGTGCAACATGTATGGTAGACTGTGGAAGGGAGGAAAAATAAATGTAGTCTGTGGAGACATGGAAGAATCTCCATTAACTATAAGAATAATTAGATTTGAAAACCTTCATGTAACGAGTTCAACAAAAGAAGGAAAAAAACTCATACTTAGGAAATTCTTTTTTTTTTTCAAAAATAGCCTTATCAATGCTTTTTCAAAGTTTGTAATTTCTTTTGTAGTCAACCTTCTTATGGGCTTGTTCAAAGCACATACTAATGCTAAGGTTGTTAGAAGTCATCTCCTGTCTATACATATACACCACGGCCTCAATTGTGGGTGTGCCCGCTCTTATTAGGTGTTTTCTCATTTTTCCTCACTCTCCGTATTTTTTTCCCATTTTTCCCATTTTTCCATGGCTTGGGGGGGCAGTCATGAGCTGGCAGGCGCATCTCTTCTGGCCGACTGTACACGTCTTCATTTTTGACCTAGCCGACTCAAGTTTGCTGGCCGACTGGTCTATGAGGGCTGGTCGTGGAGATTTGTCCATGTCGGCTGCCTCTGGAGCAGGCCGACTGCTGCCTGGGGTCCATATAAAATGGACCCCCACAGCCCTTGCCATTGTGTATCATTCATTCGGGATTCTTGTGTATATACAGAGTTCATACCCAGCCACTCTCTTGTCTGCATTTTTTCTCCTTCTGCTCCTAGTTCAGTTTGTTTTGCAGGCTGGCGTTTGTCTTCTACGTGGGCCTCTGTTCAGCGTGGAGTCCTGCACGTGTTTGCTCTCAGTTGTGTGTCTCATATTCCGTTGCGCATTCCGACATGGTATCAGAGCACAAGGCTGCTTGAAGATCTTGGAGACATGGAGAGCTTGCGGGACTGTTGAAGCCCTTGAAGACCTTGGAAGAGCTTGCGGGAGACTTGAAGATTCGGAACTGTTCGTGATTGGAGCTGATCGAAGGCATCGGTGGACCGTGCGGGACGTGGAGAAGCGGAGTAAGCAATTCAAGCCTCATCTTCATTGTGTTTCCCACCCACCCTCCCTTCAAAAGACTAAGTTCACTGCCCGGAGGAGCAGGACTGTTCGTGTTTTTAGTGCTGTTTGGGGACACAAGAAGACACTAATTATGATTAGGCATGAACCAAACTTACATAATCACTTGATCACGACTTGTATCTTATTTAGAGACTCCTCTACCCTATTTTTAGTTGCATGAGTTGCATGAACCATATGCACCAACCATTTGTAGGCTTTACACACCAACCACTGACCACTAGCCTAACCACCACATATTAAATTGGACTAAGGAGTTGGGATTACATTTATCCAACAATCCTCCCTTAAGACCAACTTCTTACAAGAACATGAACAAGACTAACATACCTCCTTGACACAATGAGTAAGAGTTCCCCCTTAACAACAACATAGGGTGGTGTACTCTCCTCTACAACTCGTCAAGTTGGAACAACATAAGTCTTGACTCAACCACATACATGACATAATTTAAAAAGCATACTCATCATCTACATCTTTTATACTAAGACTAGAACAAGGATTTGTTTCTTACTGTTGGTTGACTTCTTCAACCACATGTGCCTTTGCTAGCTTTTGATCTTTTTGGTAGCACTTTGAGGATGGATGATTCGTCTTTCCACAATACTCACAAGGATGTTTGGAGAAACAATCCTTAGTAAGATGATTTGTACGACCACAAATAGTACACTTCTTCTTTGCCGATGTCGAAGTAATAGCATATGCATAAGGATCTATCACATCCTTTCCAAGGAAGGGACAGGCTCCTTCTCTTTAACTACCGTCACAATTTGCCTAAAGTTTGAAGGTAAACTTTTAAGCAATATAGCAATAGCATCTTCTTGTCTTCTTCCTGCAAAGAATTTATGATACTTTCCAAGGAAGGGACAGGCTCCTTCTCTTTAAGTACCGTCACAATTTGCCTATAGTAATCTTCTTGTCTTCTTCCTGCAAAGAATTTATGATACTTTCCAAGGAAGGGACAGGCTCCTTCTCTTTAAGTACCGTCACAATTTGCCTAAAGTTTAAAGGTAAACTTTTAAGCAATATAGCAATAGCATCTTCTTCAGGAACAAGAGACTTAACATAAACCAATTGTGTCATTAAGCTCTTCAACCTGTTAATCACAGCTGTTAAATTTTCATTACTCTCCATGGTTAGATCAAAGAGTTGCATCTTCAAACTGATCTTGGAATGCTTTGCCTTTGCACCAAAAGTACGTTCTAGTAATTCCCAAGCTTCCATAGCTGACTCAACATTATCAATATAATGAATAAAATCATCTTCTAAAGCAGTAATGATAATACCAAGTGCTTGCTCATCTTTTGCTTGAAGTGCAGCCGTTGTAGCTCTTGTAACTGCAGCAGAAATACCTGCTTCATCATCAGAAAGTAGCTTGACCGTACTCCACAGATTTTTCTTCATGAAGTAACCCTTCACCTTGATTTGCCAAGTATGAAACCCAGTTCCGTTGAATTTGTCGGGGAATTTGGAGGTCATGATGATAAAATATGATGCTTGATGTTGATAACTTGCTCATATAGATGATTTAAGCCCAAATAATAAAAATATCATCAATATAGATCAAAATAAGAATCACCATGTTGTTGGAGAAAAAAAGGCAGAAAACAGGCGACTGGAAAACAGCTCCGTACAGCAGCTCCGGTGGACCAAATGCTTCAAGATTTGGTATGCTGAATCCTCACATGATATCCTTGAATCACCTCAGAGGAATTAGGCGAATTCGTTGAGACGACGCCGAATTGATTCGATTAGCAGAAAACGGGCTGCGTTGATGGCGATGGCGAATTCGCGAAGCTGCGATCAAATTGGGCTGTGATCTCCATTTTAGGACAAGCGTGGGAGCAAAGCAACAAGGCTATAGCAAAAAATTGGGGTATGATCACCTCAGATGCAAGCATGAAGGCAATCTACAGCATGTGGTTCAAACAGAGAAAAACTGGCTATGGTGATTAAGAGAAAGATTAAGGTTTTTGCTAATAAACTAAACCTAATTGGGTCATGCTCTGATACCAAATGTTGGATATGATAATTCAACTATGAAGATTGATCAAAACATACTCAAGGTGGATCAAAGCATGTACAAAACATCATGAATATGAGGGACAAAAACTAGTATATGCAGAAAATTACTTTGAGATTAACACAAGAAGACACTAATTATGATTAGGCATGAACCAAACTTACATAATCACTTGATCACGACTTGTATCTTATTTAGAGACTCCTCTACCCTATTTTTAGTTGCATGAGTTGCATGAACCATATGCACCAACCATTTGTAGGCTTTACACACCAACCACTGACCACTAGCCTAACCACCACATATTAAATTGGACTAAGGAGTTGGGATTACATTTATCCAACAAGGAATGGGAGTTACCGTCGATCCGAAAGGACCGGGAGGCACAGGCACAGGCACAGATGTGGGATCGTGTCAACGCCAGGGTCTGTTCGTTTATCTTCCTCAACTGCACACCGCAGGTAATCAATCATGTAAAGCATATGACGCTCGCCAAAGGTATATGGCAACATTTGGCTTCTCTTTACAACAGGGTATTGCCCATGAAGAGGATTTCCTTGGAAGTACAAATGCGGGTTACGAGCCCTACAAAGTCGTTGACGATGCGGGAGAGCATATTAACAAGCTGCAGGCTCTTCAACAGGAAGTTCTTCAGGCTGGGAAGGAGATATTGTCAGAGAACATGGCCATAACATTGCTGTCGCATTTGCCCTCTCAGTACTCAGCATTTTACTCGTCTTTGATTACCAGTGGCAAGCTCAGCACCATCACGTGGGAGAAGCTTGTGTCCATGGTCTTGGACCAAGAGGAACGATTCACGAACCCTCCTCAGGGTGAAGGTTCGGAGGCCTTAACTGGCCAACGGTCAAAAGGCCGTAACACGAGCAAAGGGAAGGCTTCATTGGAGAAGTCTTCTGAGAAAAAGTCCGTCGCTAACCGCGAGAAACTAAAGGCAGAGAGGACATGTAATGATTGTGGCGAGAAAGGCCACTATTGGAGGCAGTGTCCCAAGCGGAAGATCGAGAAGCAGGTATTCTGGTCACATTCTTACTGGGGATACATCCACTATCCCAGTTCACAGTGAGGGCAGGTTGGAGATAGTTCCCGATGTCAAAGGGGGGAAGCATTCCTCCCAGGTGTTGTATGTTCCGCCACTTGGTTTTCATCTATTGTCAGTGCATCAGGTTTGCAAGACTGGCATACGGGTGGAGTTTGATGAGCATTTTGTTGCTCTCCGGGACAAAGCAACAGGCCAAGTAGTGTGGGAAGCCGGAATGGAGAATGGAGTTTACAAGCTTTCAGCACTCTCTCTCCCAGGTCCTCAGGTTTGTGATGAGTGGCAGTCTGGTAATGGCCACTTAAGTGTGGATACACTGCAGATGCAGGCTTTCCAAGACCACATGGTGGATAGCTTGCCAGTTGATGGCAGCAGTTGGCAGGAACTTTCCAGTACTGAGGTTGGTGGTTCTTGTGTTCGTCAGTCAGAGCAAACTGAACAGGAAACTTATGCTTTGATGTCTCACAGTATTCGGGACAAAGAAACTCCTGTAGATGAGGATGTTCTTTCCACGGGGACCTCTCGAAAAGCCAGGCAGGTGGCAGTTGATTACTTGCAGAAGGAGGTGCATTCTCCATGCTTTGTGGTTCCGGATTCAGAGGGGGTGGTTGACAGGTTTCAGAAGGCCTTGCGTGGTCTTCAACACGTTTCCAGGACTTGGCTTTGCACCATAACAGGTGTTGATTCTTGTGAGCAGTGTGATGCCTCTTTGACTCGGAAGCAGAATGGTTCATTGATTTGGTTGATGGACACCAGATTGGACGGGAGCTTCCTGATGAGGCAGTTGAGCTCATGGTTGCAGATGACTCTTCGGGAGGCAAGATTGCGTATCTTGTGGTTTCTGCGACATGCGAAGGATCATGGACTCTTTTACACAGGAGGGGGATTGATGGATGGAGTCCGAACGGTTGGAGTGACTCAGATTGGGGAGGAGATCCAGACACAAGGAGATCTACTTCAGGCCCAGGAGCAATTTTTTGGAGCAGTAAGAGACAATCATCTTTTGCCTTGTTGTTGACAGAGGCAGAGTACCGGGCTGCTTGTAATGCTGCTTGTGAGGTGGTGAGGTTGTAGAGGTTGCATTGCAGGATTGGGCTTCCACTAGAGGAACCCATGGTCATCGTTGCTGATGACATCTTGCTAGAGTTCTATTCGACGGAGGACAGTACGGTGGACCTCTTCACACGAAGTCGCTATCTTAGGATTTGCTCAGGCGGCACCCCAGCTCCCTGTGGCTGGTTTCACAGCCAGGAGCTGAGAGGGGGTGTTAGAAGTCATCTCCTGTTTATACATATACACCAGGGCCTCTGTTGTGGGTGTGCCCGCCCTTATTAGGTGTTTTCTCATTTTTCCCCACTCTCCATATTTTTTCCCCATTTTTCCCATTTTTCGATGGCTTGGGGGGGCAGTCATGAGCTGGCAGGCGCATCTCTTCTGGCCGACTGTACACGTCTTCATTTTTGACCTGGCCGACTGGTCTATGAGGGCTGGTCGTGGAGATTTGTCCCTGTCGGCTGCCTCTGGAGTGGCCGACTGCTGCCTGGGGTCCATATAAAATGGACCCCCACAGCCCTTGCCAGTGCGTATCATTCATTCGGGATTCTTGTGTATATACAGAGTTCATACCCAGCCACTCTCTTGTCTGCATTTTTTCTCCTTCTGCTCCCAGTTCAGTTTGTTGCAGGCTGGCGTTTGTCTTCTACGTGGGCCTCTGTTCAGCGTGGAGTCCTGCACGTGTTTGCTCTCAGTTGTGTGTCTCATATTCCGCTGCACATTCCGACAAAGGTGTACCCATGTCCAGCCAACAAACTAACACAAAGCAAAGAAGACACTAGAAAAACTTTGCAAAGTATACAAGGATAAATAAAATAACGAGAAACTTCTTGAAACAGTAGACACTCAATATACCTGGATTAAACTCAAGAGGATAAGTAAGCACCAAATGATAACTCACTTCTAAGGAAAACAACCATTTTGTTACTCAAATTGTAGGGAGAAAGGTAATCCATATGACCAGAATGAGAACAGCATAGCAACTACCAAGCATACCATCAGCATACATGGTTTGTTGCATGCACAAAGCTAGAAGCAATAAAAAAACGAACCTAACCAAAAAACAAAAACCCCACGCATATTTCAAAGATTTGCAAACTTACGATCTTGTAATGAAAAATTTGGTTCTGATGACCGATGAATCAGTTGTGACGCTTCCTTTCACAACGTCTAGACCTAGATCTTTTAAAGCCTTCATCTGTAGACATTAACTCATCGGGATTTAAATTACAAAACAACCAAACTTATCAATTTAAAGCCCTTCCCAAGCAATTTGAATCCCAGTTGGAAATATGCAATACATAGGCCACCGAAAATGAAAACTGCATGTACATGCAAGCATGCACACAGGGAAGCGCGCCGCGCACGCGCACAAAATCAATTAAGAGGAACAAGAAAAGTTGTCAAACCGTATCAAGAAGAGCTCCAAGGCGATCACCAAAGCTCAACTCGACCACCGTTGCATTGGCATCTGAGTCTTGATCAATCAAGACTACAGGCACTGGAACAGTATCTTCATGATCCTGCAAGAGTTCAGCATGAGAACAAATATTTAAGCAGCCACAAATTACACAATTACCTTCATAAAACTAGAATATGATAATACCTCCCTCGAATTTTCAACTATAACTTCTTATCCCTTCATTTCCCTTTTGAATTGGGCTTATTGCCCAAATAGTAAAAAATTAAATGAAAACAGGGAATATGGAAATCAGTTGGACTGTAAATTACCACAAAAGCAGGTGTGCTAGGGCTGCCAGAGTCACTCACGGCATGACAAACTAACCTGTTAAAAAAGTATGGCATTGTTATATGCTTTGCCGCGCACAAAGGTATTAGAAGAAGATACAAAACATTACTCTAAGATAGCTTTTGAAGGTTCAGATTTGTACAGTTTATGGAATCCTACCCATAATCATACATTTCTTATTCCTATAATCCTATGCAATATTGGATAGACAAAGCAAAACAATGATCTTACTTTTACAAAATCACATAAGCAAGCCGAGGATTTGCCTTAGCGTTTGATCACTCACTCGAATCATGTTTAGTGGTGCAATGATGGATCCATTTGCGGATCTGTACACACCAAAAAAACATCCTGCCCATAGCTTCCCTTCACCACAACTTGCTGTAGCAGTACTTACTTCCATGTATGTCAACTCCCGCCCATGCAGCGTCCTAAGCCACCAGTTCAACCCATGCAGCGCTCAGATCCACCACTGCCGCCGGTTGCGCCACCCGCTGCCACCAGTGCATCACCCTTTTCAGCCGCTGCCGCCGGTTGTGCCACCCACTGCCACCACAGCAGCACCCTCTTCAGCCAACCACCTAGCGCCGCTGCTCCACCCACTGCTGTCTGTGCAGCACCACCGACTGCTGCTGCTGTCACCACCTGCTGTCTGCCAGCGCCTCTTACCTGTGCAGAGCTGCCAACAGTTGCTGCTGTTGCACTGCTTCTACACCTACTTTGCAGCACTTGAACCTGCCGCTTCTGCACCTACTTTGCAGCGCTTGTCACTTGCTAGCTTGCTGCGCTCTACCTACGCCTTTACAGCGTCTACTGCTTGCTTTGCTTGTGCCCGCCAGCTACAGCAGCACTGCTTGCGCCTAGTCAAATAGTCAACAAGCGAGAGAGAGCTTCACAGGTTGCAAGTCATCAACTGGTTCGTCAACCTACCCTTGAGCTATCCCTGATACAAATGTTGGTGAAGGCAAGGGCAATGAGGATGGGCATGTCCATGTGCATGCACATGACATCCCCTTCTCCTAAACTTGATAATGGGATTCCAACTTTTGACCCTAGATGACTGTCATCATCCCTTCGTCTCCTCATAGTCTCCCACACAGTCATCCTTCCCTTTCTGACAACCTTTTTCATTGAAAACCTTGCCTTAGGTCTCTGATTCCACTCCAAATCTGATGAAGATCTGTGCATCTATTCCACTTTGTCCCCTTTCCTTCTTGCCCTGTCCCTAAACACAAACATAAATCCTTCCTCTTCAAGACTGGTCCCGGGCATTCTTGGCTCCACCCCTTGGATGACCTAAACTTTGATAAGGTAGGTTTTTACATAGTGAATGCCTTGGGGACCTAGTATAACATTTACTTCATCAAATACTCTCATGAAACGTTCCCGTTGGGTTTGCCTAACACCAACCAACTTCAAGGGGTCTTCACACATGCTGTGCTACTCTCCTTGGACTATGCACCTTCATCTAGGACACCATCAATGTTTAGCATTGCCGAACCTGAAGCTGTGATACCACTGTAACATGCAGAGAAGCTCTGTCTTCTTTCAACCCTAAACACATTTCCATAGGAACATGTAGATGCAAAACGCAAAGCAGTGATGGAGAGAAGAGAGAGAGAGAGCTGTGTTTTCAATATATTAATAATGTACAAAAAGGTAAAGCCCTAGGCTCCCCATGAAAAAGTAGCAACACCTAATCTGTAAGTTCTTTGCATTGTAACAAAAGTTTCTCCAAAGTAATACTCACAAGAGGGGGCCCTTAAGTGGGTATATTGGAACCCAATCTCGTGTCCTCTCTCTCTTTTGCTGGACCTCGGTTCTCGATGCGGAAGGCGGCCGAAGCTAGATTGATGAGGGGATATGCAGCCCTTGGCTCACTAGAGAGGCAATGCTCACAGATACAGTTTTAGGAGCCGAGGAAAAGCTTTGGCTATTTGATACTCTAGTTACATCTGCACTACTGTATGGTGCCCCCATCTGGGGTCCTAGCTTATACCACAGGAGGAGACAAAGGAGAGAGCCGGCTAAGACAAATACAGAGGTGGAATATGATGGGTGGAAGCCGATGGAGAGGCCCCTAGTGGCGATGATCTCACGCATGATTAGGAGTAAGCCATCAGTGCCACATGAGATTGTGCGGGTAGAGATGGGGGCTACACCGATAGCGACAGAGGCTCTATTCCAGACAGTGACATACTGGCACAAGCTATGGGAGCTTCCACTCGATAGATACCCCCGGCTAGCCCTGGAGTCCTCGAGACAGCTGACACTTGAGGGAGATACAGAGTGTTGGTATGCACAAGTAGGCACTTGGTTTGGCATGCACGGTATGCAGATGGAGGCACTCCCCCCCCCCCCCGATTCCGGTACAGCATAGAGGCCCCGTCATTTGCTCTCAGCCGCACAGAGCGGAACAAGGTTATCAGGAAGGACATTCTCAGACTGGATACTCAGAGGACATGGAGTTAGTTGTCCACTGGGGACGAAGATGGCCTTCTACAGAGATCACCTCCTATGCCTGACAGAGGATGGTTTCATCATCCGCCCACGCTACATGGACACACACCTATGCTTTGGGGTGAGATGTGTGATCGGCCAGATCCGCACCTCGTCCCACCAGCTGAGAGTGGAGCCTGCCAGATATGGGCCCAAGGCAGCTGCACCAGAGGATAGGATATGCCAACTCTCTCACACAGAGCCCGAGATAGAGGATCATTACAAATGTCGATGCCATGTATACTACGAGATTCGGGGGAGGTTCCACTGCCTCTTCCAAGCTGGGTTCGGACCACTTTCCAAGATCATGGACTTCCCGGATCAGAGATGTCTGGGACTTTTTCTTCTAGAGCTCCGTAGACACAGGGAGTCCTTAGCAAGATCCAGATAAGTTGTACTTGCTCGAGGACCAGCACAGAGAGCTCTCACCGACTTCTTCCATACCAACACTCCGAGGGTCGATCCACCCATCATACCCGGGCCACAGGCTAGTGCAGGAGCTCGGCCGAGAGGTGTGACACTCGACAGAGCCACCAAGTTATGTAGAGCTCAACGCCCCAGACCCCATGGCCCTCTCCCACGGCCACGCCACCACAGGAGGATCCGGGCCATCATCTCCCATCATCGCAGGACGACCTTGCGCCAGCTCAGTTTTACCACCTTGAGCACCATGTCAGAGCGGCCCATGAGGGTGTCAAAATACGCAGCGGAGATGATAACCAAGTCTGAGACCACAAGAGCAAGTAGAGTGCAGAAAATAGACAGCACAAGAGAAGGAGAGAGATAGGCGTGTAACTCTTCTCTATACACAAGATCCCGAATCTGAAAACTGGATACAATGATGTGGGGGCCATGGGGCCATTTTATATGGCCCCATACATGCAGTCGGCCTGTGCAAAAACAGCCGACTTGGCCTACATGTCCACAACCAGCCCACTCCAGCAGTCGGCCAGCTGCGCATAGTCGGCCAGTATGCGGGAGAGGTTGGGGACCACACAGGGAAGTCAGCCAGCATCCAGATCATCCGACCAGCAGTCGGCCACCATCTCGACAGCCGGGGTGCAGAAAATTGCCTCCCACACCATGGAAAAAATGGGGAAAAAATGGGGAAAAAAATAAGGGGAGTGAGGAAAAATGAGAAAACACCTATATAGGGCGAGCACACCCACAACAGAGGCCCTGGTGTCTGATAAAGACAGGAGATGACTTCTAACACCCCCTCTCAGCTCCTGGCTATGAAATCAACCCTAGGGAGCTGGAGTGCCGCCTGAGCGTAGCCTGAGGTAGAGACTTCGTGAAGAGGTCCGCCGCATTGTCCTCCGTCGAACAATAAAGTAGCAAGATGTCACCAGCCAAGATCTTCTCACGTACAAAGTGATACTGTATCTCTATGTGCTTGGTCCGGGCATGGAAGACCGGGTTCCGAGCAATAGCTATACAACTCTGGTTATCACATTGGATGACTGTGGGCTCCTTCTGTGGAAACCCAATCTCGCCTAGCAGCCTCCGCAGCCACACAACCTCGCAAGCAGCACCACAAGCAGCCCGGTACTCTGCCTCTGTCGAAGATAGGGCAATAGTTGGCTGCCTCTTACTGCTCCAAGAAACTGCTCCTAAGCCGAGGGTAAAACTATAACCTGAAGTAGATCTCCTCGTGTCTAGATCTCCTCCCCAATCTGAGCCACTCCAACCTTGGAGTCTGACTCCATCCCCTCCTGTGTAAAAGAGTCCTAGATCCTTCGTACTTTGCAGATACCGCAAGATCCGCAATCCTGCGTCCCAATGAGACTTCAATGGCGTCTGCATAAAAGAGCTCAACAGCCCCACGGAGAAGCTCAAGTCCAATCAAGGGGTTCAGCAACCAGATCAATGAACCAACCAACTTTCGATAGAGAGGCATCCTCCACAATTGTAGCCGTCTGCAAATCGAGGTGCGAACACAGAGAGAGAGAGAGAGAGAGAGAGAGAGAGAGATGTTGCAGGAGAACTCGAACAGAGGTGGCGGAGGGGAGAGCACCGAGCCCACAACCGTGAACCTGCATGTCCACGGTTGCAGAGAGAGAGAGAGAGAGAGAGAGAGAGAGAGAGAGAGAGAGAGAGAGAGAGAGAGAGAGAGAGAGAGTCACCCCTTCTCTACTTCCACAGTTGCAGCCGTCTGCAAATCGAGGTGGTGCGAACACAGAGAGAGAGAGAGAGAGAGACATGGAGAGAGAGAGAGAGAGAGAGAGAGAGAGACTCACCGATACTACAAGAAGGCATCAACTGGCTCACAAGGATCATTAACAGTTAACTTTGTGTTTGGGTCCATCGGCGAAGTAATAGGCTTGCAGTTCTCCATCCCAAAGGCCTCAAGCAACTCATGAACATACCGCTGCTGAGAGACAAAAAACCCCCTCTGGGTCTGCCAGATCTCCAATCCCAAAAAGAAGTGGAGTAAGCCTAGGTCGGTCATCTCAAACTCCTTTGACAAGGCAGCCTTCGTCACGCCAATGTGCTCCACATGACCGCCGGTGAGAATGAGATCATCCACATAAAGGATGATAATCGTAACCATGCCGCGTTCCTGAAAGAGATACAGGTTGGGATCTGCAACCGATCTCTGAAAACCAGTCCGAACAAAGAAGGAATCAATCTTCTGATTCCAAGCCCTGGGAGCCTGCTTAAGACCATACAAGGCCTTACGTAGCCTGTAAACCATCCCTTCTGATCCTGGAACAACAAAGCCTAGAGGCTGCTCAACATACACCTCCTCCTGCAGGTCACCATTAAGGAACGCAGATTTTACATCCATCTGATACACTGGCCACCTCTGAGAAGAAGCAAGGGCAAGAACGGTCCGAATCGTGGTCATCCGTGCTGTCAATGCAAAGGTATCCTCTTAGTCGATGCCTGGCCGCTGAGCATAACCTTTAGCCACAAGTCTGGCTTTGTGTTTGTCCACCGACCCATCTAACGCGTATTTGGTCTTAAAGACCCATTTGACACCAATGACAGACCGTTTCGACGGCCTCGGTACCAACTCCCATGTTTTGTTCTTCTCAATGGCATCAAGTTCCACCTGCATGGCTTTCCTCCAAGTATCCTGTGAAAGGGCTTCCTTAACAGAAGTGGGCTCCTTGTCCCGCATAATACGAGACATCAAAGCATAGTTTACCTGAAGAAGCTCTGCTGTATTGCCTTTGTCGCGGACTCTGTGCGATCTTCAAGGGCCGTCCTCTGTGGTCCACTCGGAGGGTAACTCCGTGACACCTAACTCCCAAAGGGTGTCCAACAACCACCTGGATACTCGAACAAATCGTGGAGCCTCCTGCCGTTGCCTACTCCAGCTGCGGGCTCAACCTCCTGTACTAACTGAGGTTGATCAACTGAAACAATGGTCGGGGAATCATCATCAGACTCTTCTGGATCTCCAAGAGGTGGCGGCTCCTCGACAGTGGATACTGGAACATGCTCATCAAAGACCACATCCCGACTGACAACAATCTCATTCCTCTCTGGATCATACAATCTGTATCCCTTGGAAAGAGAATTATACCCCACAAATATAAGCTTGCGGGATTTGGAGTCAAGCTTCCCCCTCTGCTTCTTCGGAATATACATACGCATCACTCCCAAAAACACGGAAGTGCGAGACATCAGGTTTCCTGCCAAAGTATGCCTCAAACGGAGTCATATTAGGTACTAAAGTCGTTGGAGACCGGTTGAGGGTATGGACAACCGTTGCCACAGCCTCTCCCCAAAGTGGACGAGGAAGATCACGATGCTCCAGCATGGTCCTCGCCATCTCCCCCTGTTTTTGCGTTCTACAACTCCATTCTCTGAAGGCGATCCTGTATTGGTTAGTTCCCTCTTGATGCCATGATCTGCACAAAATCTAAGAAATACATTCGAGGAGAATTCACCCCCTTTGTCAGCCCTGAGAGTCTTTACCTGCAATCCAAACTCTTTTTCCACCATCACGTGCCAATCCTTGAACCGTGCAAAAGCTTGGTCCTTCTGTGAAAGAAAGTAGACCCACATGAATCTCGTACAGTCATCAACAAGCAGCATAAAATAGAGAGATCCTCCCAATGATGGTGTCTGCTGAGGTCCACACAAGTCAGTGTGAATCAACTCCAATGGTTTTGAAGCCCGCCTGGAAGCCTGCTTCGGAAAGGATTCCCTGTGCTGCTTACCACGTATGCAAGAACTGCAACGTCCTTGCCTGCTGTCAACATCTGGCAAGCCAACCACCATTTGGTCCCGGAGAGTCGCCGCAGTGCATCCACATTTAAGTGGCCAAAACGAAAGTGCCACAGATCTCCGACCTGAGAACCTGTCAATGAGGAGAGTGTAGAGAGCTTGTAGATACCATTCTCCACACCGCCTTCCCAAACAACCTGGCCAGTCTCACGGTCCCGTAGAGCAACTGAATGCTCCTCAAATTCCACCCGAAAGCCAGTCTTGCATACTTCATGCACTGACAGAAGATGAAAACCAAGAGCAGGGACGTAAAGAACACGGGAGGCATGCTTGCCCCCCTTGCTGTCGGGAATAATCTCCATCCGGCCCTCACTGGGTATCGGAATGGTGGAGTTGTCGCCAATGAAAATGCGACCTGACTGCCGTTTCAGATCCAAATAAAAGTCACGGGACGGAGTCATGTGCCTGGAAGCACCACTGTCAAGAATCCATTCCCAAGTATCCTTCGAGGTGAAGCCAACTGCACGATGAAGCATCGGAGTCCATCATCTCTAAGTGCACAAATGCAGGAGTCTTTGCAGCTGAGGCTGAAGAATCGGCACTCTTCCTTTGTACTCCGCTCGAAACCAACGCACCTTCAAAATTACCTGCAATATTATAATGTATATAAACTTGTTACTCAAAGATGCTGAATATTTCAATCATTTGGTTTGCATAATATTTTGAAACGAACCATGCGTACCTGTTTCATAACACGATAGTTAATTTCGTATATGCCCTCCAGATCCCTACGTAGTCGAGCTCATCCTCAATCAAATTTGTGTCACAAGCACTTGCACGAGGACATCCTCTGAAGGGGCAAGCAAATCTTCATAAAACCTGATGCAATGCTGAATAACCTCAGAAGGTTGAGTAACAAGGTTGCCTTGGACATCCATCAACCTAACAATATTCTCACGCATATGTTTTTGATGCAACTTATCATAGAAGCGATGAGATTGACAGTTAGCATCCCGCAAAGCATCAAGACGTGTAAGTAGTTTAAAGCGAACATATTGTGCTTCCTGCACCCTAGATAGCTCCTTTTTCAGCCATTCTATGGCATCCACAACTTCAGCATCCATAGAGTCAGTAAACATGAACGCCTGCAAGCCCTTTAAAAGCGACTCAAGAAGAGCCACATGCTGATTTTGTATAGAGGCATTAGCAAGACCATAATGCCGCGCTAATTTCCGAGTGTTGGTAAGGAACACTGGCCAAGCATGATAATCAGCCATGGACACTCTTGAGGAGAAATGTCGTATCAACTGACGCATATAAACATCAAAAACTTCATGCTCCAAAAAAGTGTGATTTAAGCGCAAAGGCAAGCGTCCCAACAAGCCTTTATATGCATCCACAGGATGATAGACCATTTCAAACACAAGCGGCCAATGATCCGACAAAACCTGTTGCTGATCAACCATCATAGTAAGAACCTCTGGCAAAAAGAGATCTTGATGTAAAATATACATCCTATCCAATCTAGCATAAGTGCCCCGAAACTGTTGTGAGGCATAAGTGTAACCCCTTTCATCTGGATGCAACCAAGACCACATGTCTTGTTTTAGCGACCTTGCTGAAAAAGCTTCCCACGCCATTCTCTCCGGGCCATCCATTACAGAATGAGGCGACGTGGCTTGCTCCCTGGAGACACACATATTAAAGTCTCCCATCACAAAGCCAGGATGAGAGATTGAAAGAGCACACAAGTCATTCCACAGCAAACGACGTGCACGAGCATTATTTGGAGCATACACCCCTAACAACCATAAAGGCGTATCATCCCAAACAATCTGTATCACTAGAAATCTTCCATGAACATCTTGAATCACACGAGAAGGCTGAAACTGCGAACAAACAGCAAACATAACACCTGACTGCGAAGCTGCGAAGCTGGATGTCCGCTGTAGAAAACATGAAACCCCTTATATACATAGGCTTTGCCAGCCAACTTATGTTACTTATGTTCAACTGCACACAAAACATCCCAACCATGACAAAAAGTTGTACGCCAAAGCCTGAACTGCTTATGGCGCGAAGAAATACCCTTTACATTCCATTGTACAATTTTCATAAGCCTTCCTAGAAAAGGAATCAACAAGGCCGTGTACTAGGCCCAGGACGATTTGCCAAATCACGAACCTTTTGAAGCATTGCATTTTTAGACATGGTATTTGTGATCTCAGACTGCCCTTGGAGTTCCCGAGTACGTGCCGAAGGGTAATGACCATCCCATGGCGAGATGACCTCACCCTTCGAACCAAACACAAGAGGCAATTGTTGTTGTGCTTCTTTTGTTAGGCGACTTCTAATAGGATAGCGTTCTACTCTATCCACCCCAACAGCCCCTGTACCCTGAGAAAGTTGGCCTCCCGGCCTCTCAATCCTGGTCTGTTGCTGGGCACCTGAACCCAAAGGGCGACGAGCATATGTATGTAAGGGCCCTTGATGAGTACGCAAAGGCCCCGCCAAACAGCATCTGAGAAATCCCCCCGCGGGGCAACAAATCGTGTCTTTTTACCACGTACTTCCACCCATGGCTGCTCAACCTCATTCTGAAAATCCACATGTACATCCATGTGCTGGGCATCATGTAAAGGAGCGTCATGCTCATCTTCCACGGGCAACTGCCCATCAACGATATCCTTGGTAGCAACAACTTGTTCTTTCTTAGGACATTCGGAGACAAAGTGGCCCATCTCACCACATTTGAAACAATGGCCAACAAATGTATCCCACCTCAATTCATACATTAAAGGTTGCAGCCCAGCCATATTGACACGCAAATGTGTCGGCCTAGGTCTCCCAGTATCCCACAACATGCATAGACGATTTCGGTTTCTAGATGTCATTCGAGGCACCACCAAGACATCACCGATACCTCGCATGAGACCTGGTAAAACACGCCAAAACATTGGTGGGAATTGTTTCACTTCAACCCAAACTGGGCAAGCCTGGCGCAACATGTCTTGGTACTCTGCCATAGGCTTCCAAGGAACCACATGAACCAACTGCCCATCCAAAAAGAGTGGCACCTGCTCCAAGACTGCCCTACGGGCTTCTGAAGTGCGAAAAAGTATTTCATAAAAGCCTCTCGGACCATCATAAATCTCCTCAAGTGCCTCAGGCGACACCAAGCGGCCCAACCATGCTCTAAGACGAGGCAACAACGGAATACGCCCAGTAAAGAAGAAGATAGCAGCACGATCATGAAAATCTCCTAACTGTTGTAACAACAAAGGAGTCTCCATGCATACATCAGCCACACCACCATTATCTACTGCAGCCATTTGCACGCTATTTGCCTTCACATATTCTTGCAGAAGCTCACCAGTGATCTGCAGCAAACGTGCAAACTCCGGAGAAGGTACCTGAGAACTTTCCTCTGCATTCTCTCCAACATTCACCGGAGTGTAGCTTGCATCAACATCAAGCCTTTGACGTTTTTGTTGCTCCGAGGCATCTGAAGCATAACCCACATCCTTCTCGATCATCTCCTCAATAAGATCCATGTTAAGGCTATTGGCAACCATGCCACCAACAGCAGCAGCCGGGTCATCCAAATCCATGTACAAAAGCAAAGAAAACCCGTTCTCTCAAACCCTAATTCAGCACCTGAAAACCCTAATTCAGCACCTGCGCAGCCAATTGAGGAACGCTCCCCACAGGCCCATGACGACTACGCCATATGAATGATGATGACGACCACGAGTGAAAAGCACCTAACGTTAATACAACTCTCTCTGTCTCCTCTCAACGCTACCTCCCATGTATAAAGATAAATGTGGATTGCTTCATGCTCACTAACATAAAGGTATAAAGAAGGTCTTGTTGTGTGTTACATGATCATACCAATTGCATGTTACAGGTATAAAGGTCATAACTAAGCTAGCATTTGATAATGATGTCACACTAGCGCCTAGGCATACTTAGTGTGAACTTCTTTCTATGATGGAGTTTCTAGTTTATAGGTTGTGCCATGCGGGTCATAACTAAGCTGGCATTTGATGATGATGTCACACTAGCACCTGGGCATACTTGGGTTGAAAGTGGTCTACAGAATTATTATCAGTGCAAATCAACCTTGATAACACTCTCATCTAGAGATTATAGAAGTCTAACGCAAATCTCTAGGTCACAATTTGATTGCCACAAAATGTCACGACAATATGTGTGGAAAAAATAAACCAAGCGATCAGCATTCCTTGCATGTCAAGAGATAAAATGGCACACAATGTCATGCAAAAATCCACTCTATTAGACCTTCATCATGATAAGCATTGGCCTTGCTACAAACCATAAGACCCTTACTAACTTAATCAAAGCCAAGACAACTACTCCAAACATCCTAGGGATCTCCCAAGAGGCCCATGCAACAACGGCCCAAACCACATCTCTCTCATTCGATTCCCATATTCCGCTCACCTGCCCTACCGAGGAGCTCAGGGATTTAACTAAGAGTCCAAAAACAGTAGGGTCAGTCCCCAGTGGAGTATTGACATGAAGCGTTTGAAGGTCAATGTTTAAACAAGGCTTCAGCTTCAAAGGAAGGGGGTCAGGGAGGGAGAGGGCAGGGCACGGGCGGCCAGGGGGGAGGGCGGGGGAGGGGGGTGGGTAGCAAGTAGGAAGAAAAAACCTGGATATCTTTTTTTTTAATTATTTTTCGGGTTTTACCACAAAATGAATCTTGTAAGCTTTAATGATGTGATTAAAAGCCTGATTAGTCTCATGAAGTTTACATATTACTCCTAAAACGACAGAATAATCAGATATACCGCCATAGTGAGACTATCCATTATGCGGACAGTTAATCCTTAAACGCCTGTCATTAAGGTAATCCTTAAAACCCTAATAAGTCTCATGAAGTTTACAGATTAGTCCTAAAACGCCAGAATAATCAGCTAAACTCTCATAGTAAGACTATCCCTTGAGACATCTTTATGCGGAGAGTTAATCCTTAAACGCCTGTGATTAACGTAATTCGCTATATTAAGACTATGTCTAAAAATTACGCTTGGATAAACAATCTATGAAAGACTTATAAAGCGAAGGAAGAATTTGATAGGAAAAAAACATTTGTTAAAACCTGGCAGCGAAGATGGTTGGAGCTACGACGCGCGCTGGCCCAAAGAGGAGCTGCGGATGCGATGCAGAGCAAGCAGTTCTGCAACACTTGGGCCTGCAGGCGAGCAGGCCTGTGGAAGATGATGAAGAGGGCCCTGCGATCTGACTTAGGGTTGCTGCAGGAGCTGCGGTCGCCATAGCCACTGTGCTTGCTTGCTGCTGTGGTGAGCCCAATAAATGGTGATACTAGTGTTACGGGGATTGTTGACCTCCCAATTAAAAAGAGCCTGTCGAATAGGAAAATGAAATAGTGGGAGGATTTTGATTCGACGAATGGCCCCATTGGCATATTGTGCCAAGGGCCCATACTCCTAATGGCTCCTGACTTCTACTAGTGGACTAACCCTTGCTTCGCACATATATAATTTCTCACTTGATATTTTTCAAATTTCTAGATTTATACCCCTCTTCTCAGAGTAATAGGAGCCTACCCCTCTTCTCAGAGTAATAGGAGCCTACCCCTCGAACTTTCAAATTGCCGAACCCCCAAATTCTTGCCACATGGAAGTTTCGTAAAAGTCTTCATATATATATATAAGATAGAGGTAGAGTTAGAGATATAGAGATAGTGTCAATTAGATGGATGGGCCTAACTCGCCTACTATATATTTATTATATATTTGCTATATAATAAATAAAATATATATTTTTAGATTTTAAAATAATAAAAATGTTTAATTTTAATATTTATTTATTTACATAATAAATATATAAATTTATTCTATGTTATATATATATATATATAATACTATAATAATATATATATTTAATATATAACAAATTTATATTCATATATATATGTATACTTATTATAAATCTACTCTATAAGAAATGAATAATTATGTTTATATGTATATTTATGTGTGTGTGTGTGTATATATACACACACATATAAATATAAACTTATAAGTTTATATTTATAATATATTTATTTATTTCATAATTAAATATTTATATTTATTATATATTTATGAAAATATGTATATATATTTGTTATATAACAAATAGATGTTTATTATGTCGTAGTATGTATAAATATGTACATTTATATTTATTATATAAAGAATATAAAAAGAATGTATGTGCGTGTGTGCGTATGTATGTATGTATGTATGTATATATATATATATATATATATATATATATATATATATAGGCTCTTCACCTCCAAGAGACTAATCAGTGGAGAAAAATAGTATTTTGTTTCTTTGTTTATTTTTTCAAGGTTTTCAAATACGTTGATGTACCACAGGAGAAAAAGAAACCTTCATGTTCGTCGTTAGAAGGCTAGGCATGCATATCGGTTTGACATGCATGATATGTTTATAATATAAATTTATATTTACTATATAAATATATGTATATTTATGTAATAAACATATATATTAATTCTCTCTCTCTCTCTCTCTCTCTCTCTCTCTCTCTCTCTCTCTCTCTCTCTCTCTCTCTCTCTCTCTCTCTCTCTCTCTCTCTGCACCATGGTGTTCACCAACAAGCTGTGATGAGGAGGAACTCTCTCTCTGTCTCTGTGCACCTTGGCGTGAACCTGTGCACCTTGCCCCGCTCGCGCTTCGCGCTGCTAGCGTGAACCTAGCGTGAACCTGTGCACTGGCGTGAACTTGGCGTGAACCTGGAACCTGGCGTGAACCTGTCAAGGGGCGCGCTCAGCGATGGGCAACAAGTGCTACATGTTCGCCCTTTGCCTCGCTGCTGTTTCGTCATATGTGCGGTCCAAGTTGGTCGATGTCTTGTAGACGTGAGCGCACAGAAGCAAACACGGCGCTGCACAGTCAGCAGACACGATGATGCACAGTGGCGGTGATAGCGCTCACTCAAACACCAACAACACAGACACACACACCTTCTGCGCAGGTGCTTATCAAGTTTGGGGTGCAGGCAATGGGCTGCAGGCAAATAGGACTGCAGGAGGCGCCTGGGTTTGCAGGTAGTTGCAGAAAGCGTAGAAGGGACGGCTGGAGGCCTATTGGCAGGCTACGCAGGTACAAACAGTAAGGTGCAGGAGGTACAGTCGAGCGACAGAGGAGGCTGCGCAGGTGCAGGAGGTACAGCGGGCAAAAGGTACAGCATCTGCCTCCCTTTTCCCACCCACCCTTGCTCAGGCCCCCAAGGCAGCAACTAGTAGGGGAAAACATGTCTCAACCACTAGAGGGGGAACATGATGGTGAGACAACATTTCACACCCCCACGAAGGCACCAAATGCCTACCGCAGAAGAATGAGGGAAGGAATCATGTCCCCTGGCTCACGAAGGTTTACGAAGATGGCCCGACGAGATGAGGCCCTTTATGAGGAGCTACAGCTTCACATAAGGACAGAGATGAACACCATGCGACAGGAGCTTGAAAAGGAATGGACCGAGCAGATGCATGCCCAAAGGAAAGTGATATACGAAACGTTGAAGGAAGAGATATATGTCCAATTGAAGGGAGAAATGAAAGCTCGAGTACGGGTTGAAATGGAATTAGCCCAAGCCTTGATGCACACGGAAATGAAAAAAGAGACGCAGAAATGGAAGGATGACATGCCCCGAGAGATTGGCACAACAGTTGCATCGTACAAAGGCACTTTGAAGACATGTATGGCTGACTGCAAAAAAGACATCACAGAAATGCAAAACGCTTTGGAATCATGTAAGGTAAAAGTGGCTGCAGGTGAGAAGGAAATGCATTCATGGGCTGAAATTGCCACTGCCACAAAGAAACAAATTGAGGAAGTCAACCCATGGATTGAAGTAGTAAAAAAACAGAAGGATACACCAGTCAATAAAGTAGAGGTGATGAATGCTACATTGGAAGAGGAAGCCAAGAGACGGGCACGTGCCTTACATGTACGTGTCGTTGGGTGGGAAGATAAGGGAAATCCCCAAGAGGATGCAAAAGCTCTTGCAACAAAAATTGGAGCCACTGATGTACCCATTACCGGAGCATGGCGAGTAGGCAAAGATGAAACCAGGGCGAAGATATTGATCATCAGGTTTGGTGACTTGGAGAAGAAGAAGGCCTTCCTCTCCAAAAGGATGGCCCTTAAGGGGGAAAAGATTTATTTGGATGAGGACCTTACATCGGCACAGATAGCACACCGGAAGGAACACATGCCGCGTGTGCTTGAGGCAAGGAAAGAGGGGAAACGGGCGGTATACAGAGATGGCCGAGTCATCATCACGGAGAGGAGGCCCGCTTGACGGTGCGCGGCCTATGAGACCTTGCGATTCACAGTGTGGAATTGCAATGGAATTGCAACAGAGCCCTTAGAACAGATGCAAGATACTTTCAGACACAATGATATTGCTATGTATACGGAGACCCATCAGTGCACAAACAAGAGGCTTTCTGACGTCCAAGGTTATAGATGGGAATCAGTTTTCTGCCCTCAGCCACGCACAGTGGGAGGTACCAGAGGATCTGGAGGAGTGGCAATACTTTACAGGGAGGAGCTTCGTGACAAATACATGTGGTACATAGAGATGCAGATGCAAGGTACATGTGGGTCCGAATATGCAGAGAGGGGCTCCGCGAGCTATATGTGGCGGTATGCTACTTTCCCCCAGCCCACTCCAGGTTTGCACCATCAGGAGAGTCGCCCTATATACCACTATATGATGATATCATGAGGTTTGCCAGCATGGGAGACATATTACTATTGGGAGACTTTAATGCACGTACAGGCACAGAGCAGACAGAGTTGTATGATACTCAAGAGGCTATGTACCGGGAGATCACGGCAGAGGATGTAGGGTTGCAGAGATCAGCATAGGATGAGGGGGAGATAACAGATTATGGCAGGCATTTTCTCACACTCGGGAGTGCACATGGGTTGGTCATATACAATGGCTTATTGAGATGGCAAGGATCAGATGCTCTCACACATTGGAACTCTAAAGGGGGAGCGAGCACAGTGGACTACTTGATGGGATCTCCTTCATTGATACCTGATGTGCGGGGTTTCACGATTTCCAGTAGGCCCATTGGCATAGCAGCCGATCATGCATACCTGAGTTTCACACTAGTAGGTAGATCCCCGAGAGATGGGCCAGCCACTCATCTACCTAGGTACCCGAGATATCAGTTTACACGTGAGACAGTTGGGGTTTATCGGGATGCAGTATCTGATGGCTTGTTCGCTTTAGACCTGCATAGCTCTTTGGACGAGATCACGAGAGGATTGGCAGGTGTTCTACATGCATCCGCCTCATATGCGTTTCCCTGCACTATGATCCCTTCCACCCACCCCCGCAGCACTGCCCCACAGAACAGTTGGTATGATGATGAGTGTCATGAGACACGAGCACAGCTACATCGTGAGATTGCCATTGGGTCTCACACACATAGACAGGCCAGGATGATCTTTCGGTGCCTTGTGCGGAGGAAGAAACGAGCCTATCTAGCTAAGCTAGAGGGGGAGATCTACCAACTCTTCCTGGGGAAGGACAGCAAGAGGGCATGGAAGATGTTTCAGGAGAGACAGCCTAGTACTCCGATTACTACACCTGAGGCACCAGGACAGTCCCCCCACCCCCCCTCCACTGGGAGCTAGACCGCCTAGCAGCACCTTTTTTACTATGCGGATGGTGCTAGATGCGATAGACAGGTTACAGAATGGAAAGGCACAGGATCATGATGGGCTAGTTGGAGAGCACTTCTCATATGCACAAGACACTTTGGCTCCGCTCATCGTACATGTGTTTAATCGTGCCATTTGTGAGGGTTTCTCGACAAGCTGGACAAAGCATATCATTGTACCACTCTTTAAGAGTGGGGACCCCATGGTACCAGGCAACTACAAGATGATCATGATTGGTCATTACTTGGCCAAATTATATGGCTCTATATTGGAGTCGGAGCTGAGCCGATGGGCAGAGAGGCATGGTCATCAAGCACATGGACAGGCTGGCTTCAGGAGAGGACTTACTACCTTGGATCACATACTGACACTTCGGGCACTTATTGAAGAGGGCAGGGCACATAAGAGAAGGATATACTGCTGCTTTGTGGACTTCCGCAAAGCCTTCGATACCGTACCACGTGCCAAGCTTATGCACAGATTGCATGACATTGAGGTACCCGAGGATATGCAGTGGGGGATATATGCTTTGTATGAGTCTGTTGACAGGCAGAGTCCGAGCTCCAAGCGGACTATCTGATAGGGTGACCAGCATGATAGGGGTGAAGCAGGGATGCCCGCTATCGCCCACCCTTTTTGGACTGTACATTGATGCGGTCTCTGATTATGTAGACAGATTGGGAGGCCCAGTGTCATATGTCTACTTGGGAGTTACTTTCACAAGACCGCGTTTCTCCTTGAAGGAGGCAACAGAAAGCAGCTAGATTAGCTCGAGGGCATGCAGCGTTGGGGGCACTTGAGAGGCAGTGTGCACACATACAGTTTCAGGAGCCACGCACCAAATTGTGGCTATTTGATACCCTTGTCACACCGACCCTCCTGTACGGAGCTCCAATTTGGGGGCCCAGTATACATCACAAATCTCAGAGAGGGACAGATGAGGGATGGAGGCAAATGGAGAGACCACTGATTATGATGATTGCCCGCATGATTCGAGCAAATCATCAGTACCACATGAGATTGTTCGGGCTGAGCTGGGTGCCCCACCAGTAGTAACCGAGGCCCTATTCCAGGCAGTTACCTTTTTACAGCGGCTATGGGAGCTCCCTCAGCAAAGGTACTCCCGTTTGGCATTGACCTCATCCATACAGTTGGCAGAGGATGGAGATACTCATTGTTGGTACGCTCAGATGAGATCATGGTTTGACCTACATGGTTTGCGGATAGAGGCACTACCACCCTTTCAGTATAGTCTGGATTGTCCATTTTTGGATCTCACCCGCTCAGAGCAAAACCGCGTGATCAGGATGGATATCATCAGAGTGGACATAGAGAGGACATGGACTAGCCCCCTTGAGCCCTTGGGCACGAAAATGACTCATTACAAGAGCCATTTTCTACACCTCTCACCGGATGATTTTACCACCCGCCCGACGTACATGGATGTACACCTATCACATGGGATACGTTGTGCCTTTGGATAGATCCGGACCTCATCACACCAGCTACAGATTGAGACAGGGCGATATGTGCATCAGATCGTGGATGACCGCATTTGTCAGCTATGCTACCAGGAGGTAGAGACAGAGAAACACTACATTTGCCGATGTACAGTCTATTATGAGATCCGAGGGAGATATCACTGCCTCTTCCGAGAGGGTTTTGGGCCGTTACGCAGGGTCATGGAGTTTGAGGATCAGAGATGCCTCGGATTGTTTCTACTTGAGCTCAGGAGACATAGAGAGACCCTCTTGGCAGACAGGAGGCCGAGCCATGATGTACCTAGACAGAGAACTCTGACAGATTTCTTCGGTCGGCACCAGCACCAGCAACCCAGCCCACACACCTCCTGATACCTCCTCCATTGGGCCATCAGAGCACCGACCATGCTCCCAGGGAGTCACCACTGATAGAGCAGTTATCTTATGTCGTGCTCGTCGACCACGCCCACCAGGATCCCGACCACGACATCCTTCACCATCGCCAGATCAGAGTCATTATTGCTCGGCATCGGAGGCGCCTACCTCGCTTCTACGACCTCTCCATTCTAGACAGCCCCATGGCGGAGATACTTGATCTAAGGAGAGGGCAACACTTCAACTGATCAGCATACATGGATCCACCTGATATACATTTTCCAGTATTGTCCAGTATTTTCTACTCAGTATCATCTCACAGTCTTGCAGTTTTGTTCTTATAACTGTAGGACAATCAGTTTATTGTACTTTTTAGTCTTGTTCTCTTTGATGAGACACCAACTTCAGATGTACTCTCAGTTTTGGTCTCATAGGCCATTATGGCCTCTTATAGAGACGTTAATATATCATTTCATTTCTCTCTCTCTAGACCATAGATATATATATATATACACGTCATATTGTTTAATATATATATATTATAAAAGCTTGAATATCTTGATTTTATCCATAAGACATGTACATATTATAACCTCTCTCTCTCTCTCTCTCTCTCTCTCTCTCTCTCTCTCTCTCTCTCTCTCTCTCTCTCTCTCTCTGGATTTATTGTAATTTAAAAGCATTATGCTCCTCATATGATAAATGTGTGTGTGTGTGTGCATGCGCACGCGTACGCGCGCATATGTATGTATATATATAATATAAATATATATATCTTTTTATAATAAATATTTAATTATTATAAAAAATAAGCATATTTAATATAAAAACACCCACACCCACGCACGTGCACATGCACATATACACACACACACATATATTATAAATATATATGTATTTAAATAATAAACATAAAAAGTGTATATATGTATATATGTATATATGTATGTGTGTGTGTGTGTGTAGGTGTGTGAGAGAGGCCGCCGATGACCTGCTCGCCTGCTCCCTCGACCTGCTCGCCTGCTCCCTCGACGATTCGCTCGCCCCTTCTGGGTGAGCACCTGTGGTGAGGCACGTGTTCCTGGACTGTGTCGGCCCTACAGCTCTCTTCGCTCCCTTCTCTTGTTCCCAGATGCACTGTTTTCTCATCGTCAATATGCTCTTCTTCCTCTCTTCTGCGACCTGTGTGCGTGTTTAGGAGTGTGTGTGTGTGTGTGTGTGTGCGCGCGCGCCTCCTACAGGTCACTGTTTTCCCTTCTGTGTAAGATAGTATTCCAACAGAGCTGTCCCCTTTTTTTTTATCTGTGTCTTTCTGCTGAATCGAATAGTCTCGATGGCAGAAACAAGCAAGTATTATGTCAAAAGAGCACTTTCTCCTGAACCTAAAAGACAATCAAGGGAAACTCTGCCCCCCATAGCTCCTTCATCTGAAGATGCTTCTATGTGTTTGATATGTTGAATGAGGATTTTCAACAAAGTAGAAGAGAATGGATACTACCTGCTCCGGAACTCACCTACAAGATGTAGTTGCATTCTCTTGTGCATCCTCTGAAGAAGCTCTCTCAAATTGCAGTCATCTTTTTTCCAGGTAAAATACCCTCGGCTAATGATGTGGGACAATGGGTGAATTCTCTCCTAGGTGGATGCTATGTAGAAGGAGTCTATTTTGCCTCCAGAGGATTTTATGAAGTTCATCTCTTGGATGCATTGACAAAACAAAAGATGCTGGAAATGTCCCCTTTATTTTTTGGTCGTCAAATGGTACACATCATGCCTTGGTCTCCTAATAAAGGATTATCAGAATCTCATCAAACATCACTGCCCTGTATGGGTTGAAGTCGTTGATTTCCTAGATTACATGAGAACAGAGCTTCCAGGCTTAGCGATGACATTGGGACAAGTGATATGTCCCCCTCGTCCCACAGGTAACAAAAATCGTTTTTGCATCTTATGGGATACTGATAGACCAACCCCCTCTTCTATTGCAGTTGAGATTGAGGGTGTTAATTTGGGAAAGAAATATTTCACTTTGAAATGGGGCATTTTCGCTGGAGCTTGTTTCTCTTGTTACAAGTTCGGGCATCTAGCTTCTGAGTGTCCCTCAATCCTTCATCCGCCTCCTCCAGCTGCCATTCCTCCGCCACCTAATAAAGGAGGTCAAAAGACTTATGTGGAAAAGATTGAAGCTAAAGGAGCAAAGCCTTCAGTTCATACAGGGAACCAAGCCAATTCAGTTCAAAACAAGGATAAAGGAAAAAGCAAGCTAGTGGAAAATAATTCTTCTCACGAGGGTTGGCAGAATGCAAAGAAGACGGTGCCTCTCAAACAAAGACCTCTCCAATCTCGTAATTGGGATGCTTCTGCTCCATCTCCTGGTCAACCTTCTACCTGTTCGGATAGCCCCATCTCAAAGGCATGGGTCAATGCAGTTAAGAAGGGTATTCCACTTTGTGAAGAAGATGATTTAGTCAGGGAATTGGATTCTGAGGGTCAGCAAGACCCTGTGGCAATGGCAGAGGCCTGATGCCTCCCTTTCTCTTTGAGGACTGCTCATCTCTTGTACATATTTTCATGCATACTTCTCTTAAATGTTTTTCTTATAATATACAGGGCCTCTGCAATTAGCATAAATGGAGGCTCCTATGGCATTATATAAATAATACTCATCCAAATGTTGTGTGTCTGCAAGAGCATAATCAGCATTCTTTTGCTGGCCAGCATGGGTTCTTTTTAGGATATGATATATTTTATGCAGGATCTGGACAATTCTCTGGGCTGTGCATTTTAGCCAGACATGATCTGCAACCCTGTGTAGCATATAATGATCTTTGTGGCCGATGGATGATTATCCAATGCATGATCAATGGAGAGATTTTTGAAATAGGCTCCTTGTATGCCTCTCAAATTTCAGCTTCCAGAGCTCAAATGTGGGACTCCATAAACCAATATCCTTGGTCTTCAAATGCTCTACTTTGTGGTGATTTTAATAATTCTCCTCACTGGAAGGACAATACCACACATAAATCCCATATGCTTCCCTCTGAAATCCAGCAATGGGAACATATGACTTCATCACTTCATACTGCAGATTTATGGACAGCAACTCACCCCTCGGTTTTGGGATTCACATATCATCATAATGCTTTTACAGAATATTGGGCCAGGCTTGATAGATGGTATCTTATTCATGCTCAGCAATATGATGATTATACATGTCAAATGTGGACTGATTGTTTTCAACAACTATCTGATCACACTCCACTTTGGCTCAACCTTTCTTTTGGTATGCCTCTGGATGATATTCAGCTCTCTTTAGTCAGACATTTGCAGGTTAATCAATTATATCTTTCTCATGAAAAATTCCAGCAAATGATCAAATTGGCTTGTAAGCCATTGTTATCTCATGCTCAGGATGATCTGGATTTTGCTTGGAACTCTTTTGTACATCGTATTCAAAATGTCATTAAGGAATATGGAAGATGGTACATGGCAGAAACCAGACAGCATATCCAGTGGGCAAAATCATACAAGCAGTCCTTAGTACAGATTAGCCATCAAAGATCTCTTTCTGCTTCTGAATAGAATTCATTGTCTTGTGCTTCTTCCATAATTGATGCTAATGATAAACGCAAGCTTTCCAAATGGCAGACAAGGGCTAGGTAGAGTTAAACCTATGCTAGATAAGGGTTGCTCCTCGAAATCTTTCTTTCGAAACTTACACACGTACAGACAAAGTCAATCTATCATGAGAGTCAGGAAACCTGATGGTCTTTGGACCCAGACTTTATCGCAGCTAGAAAAACAATGTCTGGATCATTTTCAGCTTCTTTTTTCTCTACCATCTTCTTCTACACCTCAGGTTGCATTGGCTCGGAGTAGGTTTATTGAGCTTGTTTCTCCTATTGTTTCTTTGCAAAAAGCTTCAATGCTGGAAATGTCCTTTTCAGATACTGAATTGGATGAAGCCCTCAAGCATTTGGGTAAACATAAATCCCCAGGCTGGGATGGTTTGACGGTTGAATTTTTTGTAGCCTTCTAGGCTGAATTGAAGGGTCCAATCTTGAAGTTCATTAATGTAGCCTGGCAGCATCAACATCTTCCCTCAGCTTGGAAGCATGGTTTGGTTAAGCTTCTGCCCAAAAAACCTCTGTGTGAGATAATGGATGACTGGAGGCCTATCACTTTGATGCCTGTTATATATAAACTTATTGCTAAAATGTTTGTACATCGGATAAAGGATATCCTTCATGATGGACTTCATCCCAGGCAATATGGTTTTGTTCCAAGAAGGCATATACATGATAATATCTCCAATACTCTCATTGCAATGGAATATGCAAAATACTCTGCTCAAGATGTCTTGGTCATGCAGGTGCTGCAATGGTAGCATGTGAGGTGCCTTGGTTGCGCAAGCTACTTACTGATTTGGGACTGCAGGTTGACAGACAGGTTGTCATCTATTGTGACAACCTTAGCAGTATATAGTTGGTGAGGAACCCGATTTTTCATGCACGGACCAAACATATAGAGATCCATTATCACTTCATCATAGAGAGGGTCTTAGCAAGAGACATTGATCTCATGTATGTTAGCATAGAGCAGTAGGTAGCTGACATTTTCATGAAAGCCCTGGTAGTAGAGAAGCTTCAGAGATTCCAGACTATGCTTGGAGTCCTAGAGATGGAGTTGAGCTTGAGGGAGAGTGTTGAGATGCTAAGCTCAACACGATCTGAAACTTACGATATGCCTGGGTGACCATTTTCGCCACTTCTTACATCACTAGCGTGTTTGGTAGGATGCTGTCATGCTGAAACTTATGATATGCCTGGGGTGATAAGCCAGTGATTCTACACTTGGACTACACCAGCTACTAGTACACCACTGAGTTATGGCATACTTATCTTGCCAGCTCACTCACTTAGCGTGTTCACATTATGGACTGCATGTACATAGTACTTTAGTACTTATGTTGTATTTCCCTTATCGTTTGTTTTAGAACCCTTTTGTTGAGAAGAAGAGCACAAAAAATTTTCAGCCTCTCATCTTGTGTGTTCTCTTCTAGGGTTTGTGTGAATGTGTGTGTGCTTGCAAGAGATCAAGCTCTCTTCCTCCCTGCATCTTTTCAATCAGTGACATGCTAATTTATCAAAATACCAAATATGTTGATTCACTGACATGTATACATTATGGATAGAAGGGCCATAATTGCAGTGTATAATGAATGCCTAATCATCCTGTGCATACTTCACTAACTCCTTTTCGACACTTAGTCTTAATACATCAACCACGTCCATGCACCTAACTCTTTGTTCTTTTCCTTCTCTGGCCTTTTTCTGCATTCATTGATACAATGACCTAGCTTTCGACAATAGTTGCATTTTCTTTTCTTCTTAGGCTTATCACCCCCCTTCTCCGCATCCTTGTCATAAGACTGGGTTGATTCAACCTTTGGTTTGTAATCCCTTTGAGAGAAGGATTTTCCTTTACCTTTTTGAGTGATAGTAGATCCCCCATATGCATACTAGTTTGATTTTATCGAGATTACTCTTCTTGTAAGAGTACTACAACTAACTCATCAAAAGTAAGGGAATCGGGGTTACTTTTCATCATAAGCCAAAGCGTGGATGCAAAATCTTGGTATGAATCTGCGATAAAGTCGTGAGAACAATAGACAACACCAATGAACTATATAGATAGGCCTCATCGATAATCCTTGTGAAGAAACTCATCCATCTACTCTCCCTTATTCATATGCTTTTGAACTCTAATTGCCTAGAGAATGACACTAAAGGCTCAGACGCCTTTTCGTAGATCTTGGTGTTGGTGGATGCCCCACCTTCATCTTCATTGTGACAGTAGTCCCCCACCTCCATCTTCACTAAAAGCCAGAGTGCATTGGTCATTTGTGAGGAACCTAATGTTTCATACTCACATAAAGCACATTGTGGTGCATTATCATTATGTTTGGAAGGAGAGTGTAGCATGGCTTATGTCTCTACACATAACAATGTGGGAGATATGTTTGCGAAGGCTCTATACCATCATCTTACTATATAAACTACATACCCAAATAGTAGTGTAAACGACTAAGATCTGACAACTCAAAATTTGAGGCAAGGTGAGGCTTGAAGGTTATAATGAAATCCTCATTGGTGCATGTCACTAGCATGTCATCTACATAGAGAATGACAAAAAGAAAATCTTGCTTTCCTTTTTCACATATAAAGTGCTTTCCATAGGACTATTTTGAAATTCCTATCCAACTTGCTACTACGAGTGAGTGAATGCATAAAGGCATGGTTCCATAACAATCCTAATTGAGGTGTAAGGATGTTCTTAGTGGGAAGGTAGCCAAGGACTGAAACGTAAGGCACTAGGATGGTCTGTTTGAGTCATGAGCTAAAATTAAGACATTAGCATGCACCAACATAGGGAATCCCATCACCAAGAGGGAGTGCTAAAATTGTGATGATGGATGGTGTGTCATTGTGAGGATGATGGATGGTGTGTCATTGAGTGTTGAGTGGAAGCATGCATCTTTGATGTTTTTTTGGTTATTTTTCTCATTAGGTAAATGTTATTTGTGTATGGTTGATTTGTAAAAGGGAATAGAGTGAAGAGGAATCTAGAATGAGTCAAAGTTATATGAAAACGAGGATGAATATATGTGAAGACATATAGAGATGCTACATGGGTGATTAGGTGTCTTTATGATGGTCAAGATGGTTGATTAAATACAATAAGCAATATGATGGTCTTTATGATTTGTAAAATGGAGCATAATTAAGAAGAATCTACAACAAGTCAAAAGTTGTATTAGGCAACAATCCTAAATCAACACCTTACCAAAATAATCAAACTCACAAAAGGATTTATATTAGGCAACAATCCCAAATCAACACATTACCAATAATCAAACTCAAAAACTTTTTGAATGAACAATTTTGCAAAGTGATGGAGATTCAAATCTCAAGAAACCTATTATTTTCCCATCATAAATGTGTGTTTTTTTAAAAAGAGCTGAAGAGGTTAATGTGAGGGGGGAGAGGATTAAAAATGTGAGAAGCATGCAAAGTCATGTGTAATGGGCAAGATATGAAGAAGCAAAGAGACTAATGCGATAGGGGGAGAGGATTAAATGATAAATAATTAAAAGAGAAGCATAAATTCAAAGGGGAAACACATGTAATGGGCAAGATATGTTACCAAAAAAGGATTTATATTAACAATCCCAAATCAACACCTTAGTACTAATCAAACCCAAAAATTTCTCGAACGAACAATTTCGTGAAGTGTGGAAGAGTTGAGAAAATTAATTTTCAAGAAAAACCCTTTTATTTACCCTATCGTTAATGTGTTTAAATTTTTTTATTATGAAGGGGTAGAAATTATGTAATGAGGATGATGAATGGGGGAATCTTGATTGGTCATTTCCGATCAGTGATTTTCCAATGGGCTGATCATTCATTTTTGCAATCGTCCACCATCGTTTCTCCAATTGGTGATCCAAGAGTTCAATAGGCGATTTCTCTTGTAAATAGGATGCATGTCTCAATGCAACTATCACTCGTAAATTGGTTTCTTGTTGGTGGTGCTTCTAAGCACATAACTTCTTAAAGAAGTTTAGTAAAACATATAGGGACTACACACAATGGTCACATTGTTGCGTGTGCTAACAATGTCTCTCAGTCCATTGTGGACAGGAAGCTAGGTCCTCCACACTCCACCAAGAGCCTCCCACCATCACCTCTGACCGCTCCGACCGCCATTGCTCTCCGATGGCTCTGACCGCCCCATCACCGATGCCCTCTGATGGCTTCGACCACCGTCACCGCCGGTGCCCTCTGATGGCTCCGACCATCGTCACCGCCGGTGCCCTCCGATCGCTGTCATCACCGCCTGTGGCCTCCAACTGCTCCGACCGCCATCACCGCCAATGCCCTCCGACCGCCATCACCGCCAATGCCCTCTGACCGCCGTCACCGCCGGTGCCCTTCGACATCTCCAACTGCTGTCACCACCAGTGCCCTCTGACATCTCCAACATGCATGGCCAACTCCGATGGCACTCACGGAGGCAACACCCCTCTCCCTTTCCCAAGGCAAGGCAAGATCCTGTTTGAGATCCTCTTGAGCACCATCTCCCTTTTCTTGAACGGAAGATCTTCTCTCTACACTACATGATGAGGGTTAGGACTTTGAGGAGGAGGACACCCAAGGAGGAGTTAAGGGGAGCACTCTCTCGGTAATCGGGGACACACTCTCTTGTAGGACATTCATTTGTAGCACATTCTGGCAGTCGAGGACACTCTCCCTTGTATCACATTCGGCAGAGAGCACATTCTCTAGTGTATGACATTCTCTGTGGTGTTGGAGAACAGTCTCTCTTGTATCATTCTTGTCTACAGTTTGGTATACAGTGTTGTGCTCTTGTGGTGTTTTGTCTATCTCTTTGTGTGAGCGAGGTGTGTGACTGGTGAGTGGTGGGTGTGGTGTGAGTGAGAGGCCGGTACGGATACTGCGGTGCTAGGTGGTGGTCGGAGAGCACAGTAGTAGAGCATAGGTCTTGCATGTCTAGCCAATGAGGTCGACTCATCCTTGGTGGGTATACTTCCCTGAGAGGATCCACGCTCCCTTTTTCCCAACCCTAGTGTTTGTGTCGGTAGTCCTCGAGTTTCCTAGAGCGAGGACCGGCGGAGTCATCTACATCTTAGACAAAATTTGGCGATCATGATGGGACTCTCCTAAAGGTCAAGGATAGTCTCAAAAAAATTTTCTTTTTCTTTTTGACAATTTTTGTTCGTGGTGGTGAGAGGAGTGTTGTGTATGCCCCTGAAGACTAGAGCTTCTGGAGGTGATTCACCCCTTCATTCTCCACTTTGAACTAGTTGTCGTAGGGTTTTTCCTTGTTCCCTTACTCGTCCCTCAGCACCTTCCTCTTCTAACCCTATGGTAGCTCCAAGGCCAGAGCCATTGGCTACTGTCCTTAACTGCGTGCAAGTTCAACTACCAACCTTCAAAGGTACCATCACTAAAGATGCGGAAGACCATGTGTGGCGGTTCCTCACTATGTGTGCACAACTCAAGAGGTCTCAACCAAGATGATGCATGCTTGGTCTTGTTCCCGACAACGCTGGAAGAAAGTGCCGACCGGTAGTATAGTCAATTTCCCATCAACTACTTCCTAGATTGGCTATAGTTCTTGGCTACCTTTCGACCTGGGAACTACTTCAACCTCATTACTCAAGAACTCAACCAACTCTCCATGAAGGTGGGGGAGTTAGTGGCCCAACTTCTCATCACAAGAGCTAAAGCTTTGGTCGCTCAGCTACCCTAAGATCTTGGAAACTACATGTTGCAACAGTGGGTGCTTTGAGCACTCCTACTCAAATGGTGATGAAGATGAGAGAGACTTTTCCACCCCAAGGCACCCTACGAGACTTCCAAGACAGAGCTACACAACTGGAGAATGCTCGCCTCATGGAGGAGTGTAGTACCTCTTGGTCTCCACTTATCCCTGGCACTTATCCCTGGCATGTCCTCGGCTCCTCCAACTGTTCCTCTAGCTCTGGCACATCCGCTTCCCTGGACGAGCTAGCCAAGCTCAAGAAGGAGCTTGAAGATTTCAAAAGGTCACAACAAGAAGCACGTGCAACTCATTCCACACTACTCCATTGGTAATGAAACGTAAATTGGCTTCATTACCAATGGAGTAGTGTGGAATGAGTTGCACGTGGCGGCATGACTCATTGACTTAGCCGCTCATGGGTGGAAGCGCTTTTATTGACCCAAAAATGGGTTAATATCCCCTCTTACTTGATACAGATTTTGACTTTCGAACTCTGTTATAGCCTAATGGCCTTGTGGCCAAACTTAAATCTGTAATTATTGTGGGCGGGATGAAGTTTACAAAGGGTTTTCTTGAAGAACAGACCTTCTCTTCCTCGAGACCCATGTTCATGTCAAAGCAAATTATTTCTTTATCATAATTTTCCACCGCTTCTTTTTGTTGGTGCAAGAGTACCATGATCAATTTCATGAATACGCATGATGCCGCTATTGCAAGATCTGGTATCCTCTTTATGCATTTATCCAAAGTAGGAGATGCTAGTGTTGCCACTCTATTGTATCAAACCTGGCCGATTGGAATAGTAACAAATATGTGAATCCTTCTTTTGCTATGCTACAAATTCTGCCGAGGTGTACCTTCTTTTCATTGGCATTTAGAGTGGGTCCATTTGGAGCATTGGGGCAGGATGCCCATTTATAGATTTGGCCATATTCTTGAATGGTAATAAATTTCTTCTGCCATTTATGTTGGATTCCAAAACCTTCTATTATGGGGTTTTCATCATCTGCCTCTATTTTTTTGTATCTCCCCCATGTATACACTGGGTGTTGCTTCCTCCACCCATGGCAACTGTGAGCAATCATAAATGTGACCATGTTGATTTCTAGCAAGTAGTGCAATAATGGATTTGCGAGCTTCGTGCTTACTACTACATTCTTCCATAATGTGCCTTCCCTTGCCATTAGCGTGAGTTCTTCATGTTCTAGTATTCGGGCATGGCATATATGTACCTTTTGGGGCATTGCACTGTAGGCCTCTAGGAAGATCCTTGTGGTGGGATTGAGAGGCGTTATCTACATCAAGACTATGAGAACAACTTTGGCTGTCAAATTGGATTACCTACTCTAATCATAATATGCAATAGGAAGATATTCCAAAACATCTTTGTATTACCTACATTGATCATATGAAGATATTCCAAAACATCTTTGTCACAATAATGAATTTGTAATGGAATAGGTGATGGTGGAGGCACCTCTACGAATGTGCTCACTGCTGGGGCGAGAGTGTCGATGGGAAAGTCACAATGGAAAGATGCCGATGCTAAATTAGTAGATCATGCATCATTCTCTGTAGGGGTGACGTCTGGGAATGGAGAAGTTTAGTTGTGAGGGGGATTAAGCATTAAGTATAATTATAGGGATTTTCATCCTCTCTATCTTCATTAAAAATGGGTGGTGAGACAGGGGCTTGGTTGTACTAATGAACATATCAATATCTCTAATATCTTCAAGGGTCATCAAAGATGGATATTTGATATGTTCAATAGTAAAATTACATATTACAGATGTGTACACGGATTTGCTCTAGATGTTTATATATTTTTTTATTGAACTTTAGAATACCATTTGGATTATACAGGGTGCTCTCATGTACTTATGGGTATCATAGGCCTCCAACTATGCTTGTGTTTAAAACCAGGCAAAAATCTTAGTGATTGTTGCAAAATTAGCTGAGGTAGAGGGGAGGTTAGGTGGTATAAAGTGTTCTAACATTTCTTCCCTGTCATCTAGTATGGTGGAGTTCATGAGCACTCTACACCTGGATCTAAAGTTAAGGACCATTGGATGCATGTCATAAGTATACATGGAATCGTAGTAGTCAGTAATAAATATATAGCCATGGTTATAGTATACATGGATCTATAGTCAGTAATAAGTATATAGCCATGGTTTTAGTGGGGTCTGCATCTCTATTTGAATTCTATCTGAATTCTGTTGAACTAGTCCTATATCTCCCCTTGTTAGATCCTCACTAATGTATATGTCCTACTCTAATAGAGAGAGGGTTAGTGATGAAAAGAAAAAGGCAAAGGTTTGTGGAGGGGTCCTTGGAATTATCGGCAGAAAGGCTAGCTATGCGGTGCACTCCATGAGCTCCTTCATTTTCTCATCCGGTTCTTTGGCTTGCGGCTCTTGCTTTTGGGAAAACTATTGTTCCAACTCTGCAATCCTTGCATCTTTCTCAATAACAAGTGCCATACTAGTGGTTTGAGACCAAATCTTCTTTCTCATCATCATACTTATCTGGATTTTCAGTATATTGCTTTCGTATCTCTGTATAAGTCGAGGAGGAAATGCTTCATCGCAGCCATGTAGCTTACAAAATTTTCTCCAATGTGGCATGGAGATAAGAGTGGGAGATTTGTGAGGAAAGAAATGTGTCAGCATCCTTAAACTAACATTCTTTAGTGGAAACCTTTTTTGAATTTTGCTTTGGAGGTTTCTCAGCCTCTTCCCATCATCCTGTCTTCCGTGCAATCGTGGAAGGGGACTTGCTCCTTCAGTATCGGTGGGCACAGTGGCAATTTCCTGTTCTTTCATGGGAAACCCTACTAGTTCTTCTAGCTTCTCTTCTACTGGTTGCTCTTGTCATTGTGGGAATTGTATCTCTAACTCCTTGAAGACTTTTGGTTCTTGTGTGTGGTTCTTGTGTGTTTTCCTTAGTGGGTTCCATTGTTGCATGAACTTGTTTTGCGCTGTTGTGGTATTGCGACTACTGGAGTTACATGTGATTCTCTCACGTATATGAATTCAATGCTACTTATGGGCTCCACATGTTTTATGACAGTTTAACAGCTTTATGGGGGATGGTTGAGCCTTGATGGGTCTTCCTCTATAAGGGAGTAACTATTATGTGACTCGGTACCTCTCTTATCACAACCATATTCTAATTTTGTGGTGGGGGTAGGCATTAAGCTCTTTGTGAATATAATAGGCCCAATCGTTGGCATATGGATCTTTTGCAGTTTGTGGAGGGCTATTCTATTATATCGATCGACTGGCTTCATTTGCATGATCATTGAGACTGCTCTCCTTGTAAGTTCTATTGCCTTGTCCTTTATACTCTTGTAAAATCAACCCCATTATTGTTGATATGTCTTTCCTTTAGCATTGTGTTGAAAGGAAGATCCTTGCGCTCTACCTTGTGTGTTCGTTTGATGGTGGAAGTCGCATGGCTTGGCATATGTCATCTTCTCTAATCATGACTTTTTTTTTGTCCCATCTTGTAGAGTGAAATATCTTGTCTTGGTCCTTTTGTCATAATATTTGATGAACTCCGCACCCATGCTACCATTGATTTCGGGGAAGCTTCTCTGCATATTGATCCAAATCTATTGCTTCCAACTTTGTCTTGGCCTCTAGGGTATTAAGGAATAGTAGGCATTCATGGGAGTTTTTCATGCCACATGATCTTTCTACTTTAGTTCTTTTGAGATTTTTTTTTTGGTCACCTGATCATTGTGAAGGAACATGTATGATTCACGCTACTTTTGGAACACCTTTTTTGGACGTGAAAATCTTGAGATACTCATGGCATGAAGATTGCCACTAGTTTTTCATGTGAAACGACCTCTTGAATTTCTTGCTTTTGAGGTGATTTTATGGTTCACCTAATCATTGTGAAGGGACAAGCATGATTCATTCCCACCATGGAGAATTTAGAATGGGTTTGACCCATGGTGTTGTCTTTAAAGAAGGGAGGAAAAGTGGTGCATATTTGTTGATTTTTGACCTCTTAATATTTGCACCAAAAGGAATCATCATCCTCTTCCTTTTGAAGATGTGATTATTGATCGTGTGGTGGGTCATGAGATGTATACGAGTTGTGATGGATGTTTGGGCTACTTTTAGACAAGAGAGATCATGTCTTTTTCACCGAGAACAGAGTTTGCAAAAGCACACAAATAAACTTGTCCTAAACAACAAAAGAGCAGATCATCTAAGCATGTGTGAGGAGTGGGGGTTATGTAAAATAATAGAGGCTACATCTAGGCAAGCTAATACAATTAGGAAATGGTGGGGCGAGATGGGACCATGCTAAAAAAAAAATATTAAAGCATTAGAAGAATGGTTTAAATGGTGGGATGACATAATCTCTCGTTGGGGCTACCTACACATGGAGATCATGTCTTTTTCACCGAGAACAGAGTTTGCAAAAGCACACAAATAAACTTGTCCTAAACAACAAAAGAGCAGATCATCTAAGCATGTGTGAGGAGTGGGGGTTATGTAAAATAATAGAGGCTACATCTAGGCAAGCTAATACAATTAGGAAATGGTGGGGCGAGATGGGACCATGCTAAAAAAAAAATATTAAAGCATTAGAAGAATGGTTTAAATGGTGGGATGACATAATCTCTCGTTGGGGCTACCTACACATGGATGTATCCTTGGTATTTTTTTTTGTAAAGTGGATGCTCAAGGAATTTAGAGAGTATTACTAATCTTTAGTCCTTGTAGGATGATAGAAGTCCTTAGAAGCAGGCAGCCATCCAAATACAAATCTTTCTGAAAGTGTGCATGCTAGCTGGCTAGCTGGAGAAGGTGGAAATAGGAAGATTTCATTGTATGATGCTTGCGTCTCCGATGTGATCAATTCGTATATTCAATGTGCAAATAACTTTGTATATTTGACTGGTCTTTATAATGGGACTGGACCCAATATGGATTCTTTTCTCAAGAGAGTTGGTCTCCAAGTTCTACTTGTGTTACCCATGTGGTGCAAGGAGTAGTTGGTGGTACCCCTATATTTGAGGAGCGATTAGTTCATGGTTATAAAGAAATTGTGCAAAGAAAGAAGAGGTCAAACATAGACAATAGCTCACATAGACTAGGGTATGTAATGGAATCAAGACATTTCAAGCCATGCAAACATCCATGAAAAATTAGGTTTGACACAAACTTGTCAACCACTGTATCCACACAAGATAGTTGTTTGTTTGGATGAATCCAATGAGGATGATGCAAAAGCTAGAAGAGAATCAAATGTGCAAATGGAACCCGACTTTAGAGATGTAATGATAGTTGTCGAGGAAAATGTGCACATGACATTTTGAGCCATTAGAAGAATGCCGCCTCATTGCAAAAGAAAGTGTTTTGGATCGATACAAGGAAGAAGGTGCAAAAACATGATGGAGAGTAGGTCACCAGGACTAGTGGCCCCTTCTTTCTAGTCATAAAGAACATATGATGGAAAACAAATATCTCAATGGATGTGGTTTTGTAATCATGATGTAGAGCATACATGGGGTGTGGGCAAACGTGTTAAGCATCCACCAGAGATGCCATCCAAATGGCTTGTTAATATTGGTACTAATGTCACAAAAAAAGAGGAGCTAGCAAGTCTTAATCAAGCAGGGTTTAACTTGAAAATTGCATCATTAGCATCGTTTTTAGTAGAACTAAGATGACAAAGCGTCATGCAGGTGGGACACAATGACCATTCCGTTCTAGCAAGAGAAGAAAAAGTGGAGGCATGAGATATCAAAAGAAGCCAAGAAAAGGCTTGCTGTGCAGTTGATACTATGAATGCAACACTAGTGGAAGAGAAAACATTATTGTTATGTGATTTTTTGCTTGATAATAGAGAATTGCTATGATGTGCACAGATGGAGCACAAACCATTTCTTAAATGTAAGCATATGTACTATGTTTACATGCATGTCTTAGGTTTGCAATGTACTATGTTTACATGCATGTCTTAGGTTTGCAATGCAATCAGCACATGATTATTCATCAACCAACTCTCTCAATTTTAGGGATGTCACCTTCATGCTTGATCAGCCTCATCTTATCAAACCAGCATCAGGCCCATAGGCTAGCTAATTCACAAGGAACTATTTAGAATTTTACTATGCACTAAACATGTCTTAGGTTTGCAATGCAATCAGCACATGATTATTCATCAACCAACTCTCTCAATTTTAGGGATGTCACCTTCATGCTTGATCAGCCTCATCTTATCAAACCAGCATCAGGCCCATAGGCTAGCTAATTCACAAGGAACTATTTAGAATTTTACTATGCACTAAACATATTTATTTAATCCTTGATAATATGTATTGTGTTATGACAAGAAGTGCTCACGTAACCCAGTTTGTAGTGTAAATTTCCTATCTGAAATTTCAAATTCCCGGTTAGAGTTTTGCATTGCCCTTATTTTCCCAGTCAAGTTTTGGGGTATTTTAGCTATACATCCCAGCATATGTGCAATTTTGAGGGCTAAATCCTAGTTTATTCATAACATTGTCCTTATTTTACATGGTCAAAAAACATTTTTTTCAAGCATTGATGTGATAAGTTTAACATTCTTTGTGACTTGACAATTTGCACCATTCTTATTTCTGAGTGACGAGTTTTAATCATTATTTGTGAAGTGACAAATTGCACTTATTTTTGACGTGACAAGTTTTAGCCATTATTTGTGAAGTGACAAGTTTTGTGTGGTGAGTTGAAAACATTTAGTATTGAGAACGTTATCGGACCCCTCCCATTGTACACTGTCCAAATTGCAATTGGCTCTTGTTGCATGTGCCACCATGAAGCCAGTAAAGTCAGGCATTGGATGCCCACGTTGAACCATGATAGCATTGAGGTTCTCCCAAAACAAGATTTGTGACTTTGCATCCTCTTCCTTCATCTCACAAATAGTAATAACCATCAATCCCTTCAAGCTATACCAAAAGTATATGCATTAGTTACATTAAAACATATTCTTAAACTTTTCATAGGTTTAGAGAGCACATGAATTGTACCTTGTGTCGTATACAAAATATGACATTATTGCCCACCCCATCAATTCTATGTGTATATGATTGAAATGCACCCATGCATTACATAGGTCCCCTTGTCCTATTCGATGCATGTGATTCATAAGGTCTACCTCTAATTATGGGCCTTTTGTGGACATTTTGAAAAGAAAGCATTTGTTATCATCAGGGCCACCTTGACTAGGAAACCAACTGCCATGGAAAAATGGGAACATAAACTTCCTTTTTAATTGGAGAATGTAATCAGATCCATCTCTTTATGTTTCTCATAGGCCACAATGCTCTTGAACCTACAATCAAGAGAAAAACAATACATATGACATCCATTATAATTTTATATCACATTAGTCTTTCCTAATTAAGTTTAGAACAAAAGGAACTTGCCTTTGATTTTGCACTAGTGGCATCATCTCTTTCAAGAAATTTCTTAGCTCGGTGTCTCCCATAGCACCATTGTTATCCAAAACAAGGGAGTCCAAAACTATTTGATAGGCCACAATCATTTGACAGGCCACAATCATTTGAATTTTTTGTGAACCACTCCCTCTATCCACCCTCAAAACTATCCGAAAAAGTTTCCTTATCCTTTTAATAGCTGCTCTTGATGTCCCACTTTGGACCCCATGTTTGTGCTCGCCCACGTGCACCACCAAGCGTATCATGCCTTCATCTTTAGGTAGCACATAGTAGATCATACAATTGCATGTTGCAATAGAAGAAACAACTTTTTTGCAATAATGGCATGTTATTCTTTACCTCTTCTCTTCTGTCACGCATAAGTCCTTTGCTTACCTGCTTATTCAAATATCCATGAAAGTTGGAATCTTTGAAATTCTTATTGTTCAAATAGTCTTAGCATGTCACCCTATGACACTCCAGTGATCCCAGGCAATAGCTTAGATGAACATTACAAATTATAAACATGTTTGTTCTTTATGGCCTTGTCCATTTATGACCATCAAATCTCTGATTCTTGCCATCCATTGTTTTACATTGGTTGTACATAGGCGGGAGCTCAAACAAAATGTCTCCATTATACTCCCTTGGTAACTCAGAAATATGATATGGTCCTTGTGATTTGTCAATCAATTTCCTTAAGCGGTGGGCACTTATAAACCCCAATATCCATGGCAAAGCACTCCTGAGCTGCCTCTTCTTTGGATCATCTACCCTACTATCTATATTCATATGTCTATCTTTATCCATATTCTCAAAGTCCAAAATGTCACCGTCTAACCCCTCAGGGAGGTCTCCTATATAGGATCATGATTGGTATCAATATATCTGGCAGTTCATTCCTTAAGGTTGAATAAATTGTTGGTGTGCTCTCAAGGTCAACTATTATGTGTCCTCATTATCATTAAAAGTCCTTTCTGTCACTGCATAGATCAACATCCTCTTCACATTCAACAACATATAAAGAGGTAATAATGTGTACCATGACCTAACTACTTAACATCCTCTTCACATTCAACAACATATAGAGAGGTAATAGTGTGTACCATGACGTAACTACTTGATAATGAAGCATCCAACAAGTAATATTGTAGGCCCTCGATATCCCATATTGATGAGAGGGTGCTTTCACTTCTGTAGTTTCACTACCAAATTGAATCACTACATTCAATGTCATAAGCTTGAAATCTAGAGGTAATAGACTTTGCAAGAAATAGGCACTCAGTAGGAGCTTATCCCCTCTCATATGAACTTGCCGACTAAGGTTTTATACACCAATAGTCCATGAGATAATAGCCTATGTATTTTCCATTTCCACAGTTGCTTGTGAAACAATTCTTTTCTTAGGTTGCAAGCAAGTAGACGTTAAATGAGGAGAAAGGTAAGAGTAGAGGCCACACTTGTTTCATTTAACAAGCCACAACTACTTTACAAAAAGTCGAGCATGTCTAATTTTCATGAGATTCTCTTGTCTCAGGAAGAATAAAACACTCTATCCACCTCTCGTGATTCTTTAAAAAAAGAATTACTCTGTGCACATCTCTACAACTTTAAATACATCATTCAGGCCAAGGCCATAGCCAATCGAATAAGGGCAGCTTTAAATGCAAGCCATTCATCAACATGATTTTATTAATCAAAAGATTTATTTTATTCAAAAAATAAATATTACTATTAGCTTTTAATATTATTGATTTATTTTATTCAAAAAAATAAATATTACTATTAGCTTTTAATATTGTTGATGTTGAAATTAGAAAATACTTGCTTTGGTGTATAAATTTAATTACATCAAATGAGAAATTGTGTTTAGACTAAAAATTTCCATGGTTTATGCTAAATGGTAAGTGGTAAACCTCCCATGGCTTTTGGTTGGTGAAAAGTAAAAATTATTTTGTAATTATTTGCATGTATAAGATTAAGCCTTAGTGGAGCCACCAAAAATATAGTTCTAGTCCACAAATAACTAGACAAGAACTTAACAGTGTCCCTAGCCCACCATTTTAGTTGAGTTGCATTGGGAACCTCATGAGTGTAGATAGAGTGTTAATAGAGGTGAAGATGAGGTAGAGAAAGCACCTACCAAGAAGTTATTCGAAAATTGGGCCACACCCTTAACTCTTGCAAATTTTGGTCACCATTGGGCCACAGTTGTATTGTGGCCTTTGTAGTAACATGATTCTAAAACACAATAAAACTAACACACGTGAAAATCAATTTTGAAAAAACAGAGGTTATGGTTTTAGGAATGGACTTACTTGCCATGCTTGCCAAGCATGTTCTTCATAAGTAACAATCCATCCTTCGTCTTACACCCTTTCAAAGAGAGCTTACTTGCCATGCTTGCCAAGCATGTCCTTCAGAAGTAACAATCCATCCTTCGTCTTACACCCTTTTAAAGAGAGCTTCCAAACCCCATTGTAACGCAAAATCATACTCATCTTGCGTAGGGAGGAGGTCCACTACCTCAAGCTATAGACATATGGACAAATGAACATTGATTTTACATTGTTATTTAAGGTAACCTTCTTTTCTTAAAAGATACGATACAGTTTGAGGCTATGTACTTACAAATATTGTTGGGATATCTCCTCCTCCTTCACGTGTAACATCGTGCTGCAAGTTATTTGCCATCTATCCAAGAATAAACATAAATACTTAAAACTCTTATGTATACAAAAAATTGTTAGTACTTGGGACATCATGGGAGTTGGTGCATGTCGGTAGCTACCGGCATGCATTGGGAGCTACCGGCATGCATTAGAAGCTACCCGACATGCATTTGGAGATACCAATGCATTCATAAGCTTTAGGTATTAGAAGCATATGCATATGTCTCATACATATGGCCACCTATTGAGAGATGCATAGCTCTCTAAAGGCTACACATAGAGGCTTATGGTGGCTAATGTCTAAGCCTCATGCATAAGCTTTATACATGGACCTCATGCATGAGGCTTTGTGCACAAGTCTCATACATGTGGCTTATTCATAAGCCTCATGCATAAAGCTTATATATAAGCCTCATGCATGAGGCTTATGCCTATGGCCTAGGTAACTACCGGCATGCATTAGAAGCTACCGGTATGCCTACGTAGTAGCTACTAGTATACTAATGTATAAGCCTCATCATGCATGAGGCTCTAATGCATGCCAGTATGCCTAGGTAGTAGCTACTTGTATGCTAATGTATAAGCCTCATGAATGAGGCTTATGCCTATGGCCTAGGTACCTTGGCATGCATTGGAAGCTACCGGCATGCCTAGGTAGCTACCGGTATGCATTGGAAGCTACCGGTATGCTAATCTATAGGCTTCACGCATGAGGCTTATGCATATGGCATATGTCTCATGTATATGGCCATCTCTTGAGAGACGCATAGCTCTCTAAAGGCTATGTGCAGAAAGGATTATGGCTAATGCCTAAGCCTCATGCATAAGCTTTATACATGGGCCTTATGAATGAGGCTTTGTGCACAAGTCTCACGCATGTGGCTTATTCATAAGCCTCATGCATAAAGCTTATGTATAAGCCTCCTACATAAGGCTTGTGCCTATGGACTAGGTAGCTACTGGCATGCATTGGAAGCTACTGGCATGCCTAGGTAGCACCAGACATGCATTGGAAGCTACTTGCATGCTAATGTATAGGCCTCACACCGTGCATGAGGCTTATGCATATGTCTCGTGCATATGGCCACCTCTTGAGAGATGCATAGCTCTCTAAAGACTATGCATAGAGGCTTATGGCTAATGCCTAAGCCTCATGCATAAGCTTTATATATGATCCTTATGCATGAGGCTAGTGCAAGGTTGGGATCTCCTATATTTGGGTTCATAAAGCTCTGCCAATCTCATGGCCTCTTTGATAGTGCTTGGTCTTTTGGCTGAAACATTTGCCTTGATGTTGAAATCTAAACCATGCACAAAATTTGTCATCTTCATGTCCTCATTCAATCCTTCCACAAACATTGAAAGATTCCTAAACTTCTTGGTGTACTCTCACCAACATCCCTTTTTGAGATAGCTCATACCACTCCTCATGGTATCCATCAAGTACCAATGGCGAAATGAATGACAAATTCATTTCCCTCTTCAACTCATCCCATGAGTGTGGCATGTTTCCTTGTTTGATCATATGTCTCCACCATTGATAAGCATAGTCCTCCATATGCAATGATGCAAATTGAACTTTTTCCTTAGCTAGGGCTCTCCTTGCCTAATTATTGTTATGTCTTGGCAAGCCTTAGGTGAGAGATCATTTGTTTAGCAACCCAATTTTGAAGCCATCCAATGAGGTGAGAAAAACTTCGAGTGGAGCTATTATTGGTGTAGGGGTGTAGGCCGGTGGCTCTAGCAAGGACCAAGTTCTTGCAATGCTAAAGAGGTTGACTAGGGCTCATACAAGGGTGTATCAAGATAGGGTGTCATTGGAGCTTTTGGGAGCCATACTATTGTCCAAGTCTGAGGCTCTTTCACAAGGGCTTTACGGCAACTCTGGTGATGGTGATGGACTTTAGGCGAGGCCCATTTAGGTATCCAAATCTAATGAACACCCGTGTAGTAGCCTTGGTTGTTGTAAAGGACATGTTTGGGAATCCAACAGAGTGTTGTCTTATTTTGTTGTTGTATTGGTTGTGAGAAGTAATGGTGTTGCGGGGAGGAGTAGGGGCTGAAGGAAGGGGTTGGCAAGAGTGGAGGAATGAGTAGTAGATGACGTAGAGGTTTATGCACAAAATTTGGCAAGGGTGCCACTGGTTGCTTTTTTATGATCCAAATATTAAATTTTACATTGAATCACCCTTGAGCAAGGAGGGTGCTCTTGGGGACCCAATGATAGCCAAAGATGGACGCTAACCTCAAGCTTTGAGTTCCACTCTGGTAAGTCAATGCACAGTGGGCTGGCTTGGTGAGAAAAGTTGATGTTTGTTGTGCTGAGAGTCACTTATGTTTTCTTGGACTTGAAGATCAGGTGGGCTTGAGGGTTTTTGTAGGCAAGGTAGAGTTGTTAATGGGGTAGAATCCATGGGTGAAGGGGTCTTGCCTTTGATGATAAACAGAAGTGTCATGGAGTGGTCCTTAGAGACAGGTAAATGAAGAATTTGAGAAAGATATTACTGATGAGTGGTGTAAGATTCCTCCCTCTAGCTTTTAAGGTGTGCAGGTATAAGAACCTCACCTTCTGATCTTATAATTATTCCCCTTTCTGAAATAAAAGAAAGATCATGTTTTACCCTGTTTTGGCCTAGAGAGAGAAAATGTCTAGAGGGAGATAATTCAAAATTAAGATATTTTTGGATATAAAAATCCTCCTAGTGTCTAATATGGTTTCCCCTGAAATAGAAATTCAAAAAGAACTTTCCAATGTGCAATTGAAATTAATTGAAAATAGGTATAAAGGACCTTAGCCTAAGGGTCCAGATTTTCAGAAATTTTTGGATTATGGTCCAATTAAGGTTCCTATGGACTAATAAGATTAATCCAAATGTAGGGAGGAGATAAATTGAAGAATAAAAGAAAAACCCCCAAAAATGAGTAAATGCTCACATAAGATGAAGAGTTGACTGAGTACAAGGTTTATTAGTTAAAAATTAAGAGATATTTAGAGGAAATGATGCATTTTTGACACCTCAGTGTGGGGATCTCCCCTCATGAAGGAGGCACCTATTTCACATGTGTGGAGGAGTTTTAAACTAAAAAATAATGAGATATTTTCATCTCTTCTCTCTCCTGTTTTCAACTAGATCCAAAAAGTAAGCTGAACTGACCCAAATTGGTAAAAAATTGACCAAACTGATCTAGAAAATTCTAGAATCAGTTTGTTTGGTTAGAGGCTCACTTTTTTCTATAAATAGAAGCCTCCCCCTTTGTAAAAGCTTAATGGTGTTTATGCACTGTTACTCTGCTCCTGTCTTGAGCCATTTACATTAAATTTTTTAATAATTCAATTATTTTTGACCTAATCCTCTCCAATGTGAATTGGTAGCCACTCTTGCTTCAAACAAGAGTAGAACCCTCAATCCCTCAAGCCAAAGGAGAGCTTACAAGCTCTATGTAAGTTAATTTTCTTACTTGTTTAATTTTAAATCTATGGTTTTCTTGATTTTTATGTTTTGCAGTTAATTGAATTAAATTCAAATGCTATGCCTTGATGAAAAGGCCACCCCCTTCTCTTCTTTACATCCCAGCCTTTCTTAATCTTAGAAAGATTAACTAAGAGATTAATTAAACTCTTCTTATTGATTACTCTCTTGAATTTTAGAAAATTGAGTAGATTAGAGTTCTATGAATCTAACTTGGGTTAATTTAAGTCAATTAAAGAATGATAAAAATGAGAAATGGTCAGCCATACAAAGGAGGTTATGGAAAAATTTTCTAGAATTTTGTGGAAAAGAAAGTTTGTTTCTGTGTTATTCCAAAAGAGTAATTCCCACCATTTTTGCATCTAAAAGAAATATTCTGATTACTCCATGTACATATTCACCTATGAATATGCATGGATATCACTGATATTAATTATTAAAATTAATTTTTATGCATAGAAAAATGCATAAAGAAATTATTTATATTTCAAAAGTGTTATTCTCATTAAATTTAATTTTTATGCATAGGAAGATGCATAAAGGATTTATTTTTATTTCAAAAGTGTTATTCTCATTAAATTTGATTTTTATGCATAGGAAGATGCATAAAGGATTTATTTTTATTTCAAAAGTGTTATTCTCATTAAATTTGATTTTTATGCATAGGAAGATGCATGAATGAATTATTTTTATTTCAAAAGTGTTATTCTCATTAAAATTGATTTTTTACGCATAGGAAGATGCATAAAGGAATTATTTTTATTTCAAAAGTGTTATTCTCATTAAATTTAATTTTTTACGCATAAGAAGATGCATAAAGGAATTATTTTTATTTCAAAAGTGTTATTCTCATTAAATTTAATTTTTTACGCATAGAAAGATGCATAAAGGATTTATTTTTATTTCAAAAGTGTTATTCTCATTAAAATTGATTTTTATGCATAGAAAGATGCATAAAAGAATTTTTTTTATTTCAAAAGTGTTATTCTCATTAAATTTGATTTTTATAGAAAGATGCATAAAGGATTTATTTTTATTACAAAAGTGTTATTCTCATTAAAGTTGATTTTTATGCATAAATAGATGCATAAAGAAATTTTATATCAAAATTAGAATTCTCTTAAATTCTATTCTCTGAATAGATGTGATGAGATGTGAGGTGAATAGATGTGATGAGATGTGATGTGAATCAAATAGATGTGAATAAATGGATGGATGGGATGTGATGTGAATAGATGTGATGAGATGCGATGTGAATCAGATAGATGTGAATGAATGGATGGATGTAATGTGATGTGAATAGATATGATGAGATGCGATGTGAATAAGATAGATGTGAATGAATGGATGGATGTAATGTGATGTGAACAGATGTGATGAGATGGATGTGAATGTGTATGTGAATGAGTATGTGAAAGAATGGATGTGAATGGAAGGATGGATGTGAATGAGTATGTGAAAGAATGGATGTGAATGTGTATGTGAGAAAATGGATATGGATGTGTATGTGAAGAATGGATGTGAATGTGTATGTAAGGAATGGATGTGAATGAGTATGTGAAAGAATGGATGTGAATGTGTATGTTAAGAATGGATATGGATATGTATGTGAAGAATGGATGTGAATGTGTATGTGAAGAATGGATGTGAATGAGTATGTGAAAGAATAGATGTGGATGTATGTGAAAGAATGGATATAGATGTGTATGTGAAGGAATGTGATGTGATGTGACATGAATATATGTGGATGTGAAGTGATAGATATGAATGTATGGATAGATGTGAGTAGCTGTACATGTGAACGATTGGATGGATGTGGATGAATGAGATGAGATGTGTATGAATGAGATATGATGTGGATAGAAGTGATGTGATATGTTGGATAGAATGTATGTGATGGGATGGTTATGAGAATGTATGTGGTGGATATGAATGAATGAATGTGATGGATATGAATGAATGTGATGTGATGTAAATTGAGATAGATGTGACATGTGATGTGAATGAATATGATGTGATGAGATGTGCATATGGGTAGATGCGAGTCGATGAGATCTAATGTGGATAAATGAGAAAAGATGTGATGAGATGAAAAATGATCTGATGAGAATGGGAATACATATGAAATAAATGAGGATTGATGTGGAACACTGTGGAAAGACGAGAGTTCGTTTTATAGAAACTGTATTTATGACTGTTTTTAAATGACTGTTTTATGTCAAGAATAATGGGGAAGCAATTTGACCGTCTTGTGAATGAGGTCGTGGAGACCTATCTGATAAAGTTGCAACAGCTGACGGAGGGTCAATGGAGGACGTCTTGCATAGTAGCAAGGTCGGCCGAGGTCTTGACCAGCCTCGGTTCAATTTAAATGGTGAGCTTCCGGTACGGTGGATGAGGGACCAAGGAAGCAGCCTATGAGTGAAGCGCTAGGTGACCTGCGAAGGATCCTAGAGGGTGCTGACCATACGGTGCTCGGGCTCTGGGTCACCGAAGATACCCACAAGTGCGTCAGGGAAGATATTTGGATCAAGGAGTAAGAGTTGTTTTTTGAATTCGGGCATGGATCTGGTTGATTGACCTTGCTGGTCCTCAATAGATAAGTCATGGCTCTTTTATATGGATCTATTGGTTGATCTTGCTGATCTGCCAACGGAGATTCTATTTTGATTTTTATAAGTGAATATATTACCGGGTACTATGAGCTAGGAACTATCGAAAAGGCCCCTGAGTGGACAGGTGGTGAGCGTTCTGGTTGCCAATGATGCCATAGACACACCGATGAAGGAAAAATTGAAAATTAGGATTCAACTGGATATTTTGGAGGATTATGTTTAATGATGCTATAGTTTCATTAAATGATTATTTTAAAGATAGCTGAATTTGTGAAAAAGGCAATTTCATATTGGGTGTGTAAGTGGTGTGACTAGTTTTAAGTTTGCATGAATATCCGGCTAGGGGGCCTGGGAACTCTTTTCTCTGGTACCCGGGACAAAACCTAACCAAATTCTTAAATGGATCCCATCACTACAGTGGTTGGGCGGTTGGCTAACCCACAGGACTGGATGGTAGGCTGGATTGATGGATCCAAAAAATAAGACTCAATTTTGTTATGGTACGATAGATGAAGTAAATCCCGGATAAAAATTGTTCTATGGAAAAGAATCAACAGCTGTGCCTCTCAATGAGGAAAAAAGCATTGGTCTCTATGATCCAAGTACAAGTTTTTTCCTTGATCTGACTGTGACTTACGGGTTCGATCAGATCAGTTCAGTTAGTTAAGACTCTTGACTACATTAGAGTAAAAATATCCTAAAGGAATCGCCCGTGTTTTCTGGATGAGGGAAGTTTTTTCGGGTTTGTCGGTTTTGGAAGAACCGAGGGATTAGTCTCTTGTTCGGATATCCGTGGGTGAGGCCCCGAGTGAGGGACCCTACCCCGCGCAAGAAGTGCTACTTCCGCTGCTAGCACCCCTGAATTCGTTGCGCGGGGGGGACAGGGATCTTTAAGCTGGCCAGTATCAGAGCGAATTGGCTAAAGTGGTTCAACCAAGAAGCCAAAAATATCAAAAATTTATGAAGTAACAGTAAAAAGTTTGAAATGTGTGATGAAATTCATACAAATTGATATTCAGACTGAAATTCATAATTTAGTAATTGGGTCTTCAGATGGAAGTACCGTAATTACATGGAATCTCTGACTTCCCTTAGGCCTAGACATGATGGTATTTACCTTATAATTCCAAGGACCGTGACTACTCGTATATACCGAGGGTATAACTGTAGCTCTTTACTGGCAGTATATACGAGTAAATCTAAGACCTTGAAATTATAAGCAAAAATGCTATCCAGATGATGAATTCGAATGTGGTTGATATGATTTTAAAACATTTGTTGAGAACTAACGAGTTGAGTTGGATTCGGATTGAAAAATGATGATTCTTGAATTTTGGTTGAAAAGCGATAAGCTGAGCAAAACCACAATGAGGATGAATGGGATGAGTCCCTGTGATGATGTTTGTAACTGGAATGACGATAATGACTTCAGCAAATCACTATGAGATTAGTGGATTGTGCTGATAGAGTGCTACTGTTAACACTTGACCTAGTGGATCAAGTTAAGGGATGTCAAATTAAAAATCTGTATAATTGAAATTCCCATGGAGGAATGTTCAGATGAAAATTTTGGTCTAATCGGCCATTATTGTGTTAAGGATATGAATGATATGATCTGAAAGAATTGTTATCTGATGATGAGTTCTATATAAGGGATCTTTATCCCAGGATTCTGTTGGGTTCACCAGACTATAAGGAACCCCAGAATCAGTTGGATCTTAAGAGAAAGAGTTGTCCTCTAAGTTGCGAGATGAGGACATCTCGCGTTTTTTAAGTGGGGTAGGATGTAAGATTCCTCCCTCCAGCTTTTGAGGTGTGCAGGTATAAGAACCTCCCCTTCTGATCTTATAATTATTCCCCTTTTTGAAATAAAAGAAAGATCCTGTTTTGCCCTGTTTTGGCCTAGAGAGAGAAAATGTCTAGAGGGAGGTAATTCAAAATTAAGATATTTTTGGATAAAAAATCCTCCTAGTGTCTGAAATGGTTTCCCCTAAAACAGAAATTCAAAAAGAACTTTCTAATGTGCAATTGGAATTAATTGAAAATAGGTATAAAGGACCTTAGCCTAAGGGTCCAGATTTTCAGAAATTTTTGGATTATGGTCCAATTAAGGACTAATAAGATTAATCCAAATGTAGGGAGGAGATAAATTGAAGAATAAAAGAAAATCCCCCAAAAATGAGTAAATGCTCACATAAGATGAAGAGTTGATTGAGTACAAGGTTTATTAGTTAAAAATTAAGAGATATTTAGAGGAAATGATGCATTTTTGACACCTCAGTGTGGGGATCTCCCCTCATGAAGGAGGCACCTATTTCACATGTATGGAGGAGTTTTAAACTAAAAAATAATTAGATATTTTCATCTCTTCTCTCTCCTGTTTCAACTAGATCCAAAAAGTAAGCTGAACTGACCCAAAAATGGTCAAAAATTGACCAAACTGATCTAAAAAATATTCTAGAATCAGTTTGTTCGGTTAAAGGCTCACTTTTTTCTATAAATAGAAGCCTCCCCCTTTGTAAAAGCTTAATGGTGTTTATGCACTGTTACTCTGCTCCTATCCTGAGCCATTTACATTGAATTTTTTAATAATTCAATTATTTTTGGCCTAATCCTCTCCAAAGTGAATTGGTGGCCACTCTTGCTTCAAACAAGAGTAGAACCCTCAATCCCTCAAGTCAAAGGAGAGCTTACAAGCTCTATGTAAGTTAATTTTCTTACTTGTTTAATTTTAAATCTATGGTTTTCTTGATTTTTATGTTTTGCAGTTAATTGAATTTAATTGAATTAAATTCAAATGCTATGCCTTGATGAAAAGGACACCTCCTTCTCTTCTTTACATTCAAATGCTATGCCTTGATGAAAAGGACACCCCCTTCTCTTCTTTACATTCCAACCTTTCTTAATCCTAGAAAGATTAACTAAGGGATTAATTAAACTCTTCTTATTGTTTACTGTATTGAATTTTAGAAATTGAGTAGATATGAATCTAACTTGGGTTAATTTAAGTCAATTAAAGAATGATAAAAATAAGAAATGGTCAGCCATACAAAGGAGGTTATGGCAAAATTTTCCAGAATTTTATGGAAAAGAAAGTTTGTTTTTATGTTATTCCAAAAGAGCGATTCCCACCATTTTTGCATCTAAAAGAAATATTCTGATTACTCCATGTACATATTCACCTATGAATATGCATGGATATCACTGATATTAATTATTAAAATTGATTTTATATGCATATAAAGATGCATAAAGGATTTATTTTTATTTCAAAAGTGTTATTCTCATTAAAATTGATTTTTATACATAGAAAAATGCATAAAGGAATTATTTTTATTTTAAAAGTGTTATTCTCACATTAAATTTGTTTTTTTATGCATAGAAAGATGCATAAAGGACTTATTTTTATTTCAAAAGTGTTATTCTCATTAAAATTAATTTTTATGCATAGGAAAATGCATAGAGGAATTATTTTTATTTCAAAAGTGTTATTCTCATTAAAGTTGATTTTTATGCATAGGAAGATGCATAGAGGAATTATTTTTATTTCAAAAGTGTTATTCTCATTAAAATTGATTTTTATGCATAGGAAGATGCATAGAGGATTTATTTTTATTTCAAAAGTGTTATTCCATTAAATTTGATTTTTATGCATAGGAAGATGCATAAAGAAATTATTTTTATTTCAAAAGTGTTATTCCATTAAATTTGATTTTTATGCATAGGAAGATGCATAAAGAAATTATTTTTATTTCAAGTGTTATTCTCATTAAAATTGATTTTTATGCATACGAAGATGCATAGGGGATTTATTTTTATTTCAAAAATGTTATTCTCATTAAAATTGATTTTTATGCATAGGAAGATGCATAAAGGAATTATTTTTATTTCAAAAGTGTTATTCTCATTAAATTTGATTTTTATGCATAGGAAGATGGATAAAGGATTTATTTTTCTATGTAGAAAGGATGCATAGAAAGATGTGAATGAATGGATGGATGTAATGTGATGTGAATAGATGTGGTGAGATGTGATGTGAATAGATGTGAATGAATGGATGGATGTAATGTGATGTGAATAGATGTGATGAGATGCGATGTGAATCAGATAGATGTGAATGAATGGATGGATGTAATGTGATGTGAATAGATGTGATGAGATGGATGTGAATGTGTATATGAAGAATGGATGTGAATAAGTATGTGAAAGAATGGATGTGAATGAGTATGTGAAAGAATGGATATGGATGTGTATGTGAGAAAATGGATATGGATGTGTATGTGAAGAATGGATGTGAATGTGTATGTGATGAAAATGGATGTAAATGTGAATGTGAAGAATGGATGTGAATGAGTATGTGAAAGAATGGATATGAATGTGTATGTGAAGAATGGATGTGAATGAGTATGCGAAAGAATGGATGTGAATGTGTATGTGAGAAAATGGATATGGATGTGTATGTGAAGAATGGATGTGGATGTGTATGTGAAGAATGGATGTGAATGAGTATGTGAAAGAATGGATGTGGATGTGTATGTGAAGAATGGATGTGAATGTGTATGTGAAGAAGTTCGTGTCAAATGCATGTTCCAATGTGGAGAAGAAGAAGGAGAGAGAGATCTTATTGGCCCTGGACACCACCAATGTGTAAGTCTCTATTTTTGTTTAATGTTTTATGCATGCAATTGTGAAAGGGATCTCATTTGCACTTATTGTGTGTTCTATGAGTATCACACGAGCACACGTGAAGCTAAATTTAGGTCATGAAATATACATGTTTCAAAAATTTGGCATTGTGGACAAGGAGAGTATCCTTGATAGATTAACTCTCGAACAAAGGAGGCAGAGATTGAGATAGAGTTGGAGACACGCTAACATCATGACATACGACCTTGGTACAATTCTCCATGCATCCTTGTAGCACAATTGGTTTGGAAGGTAATCGTTTCTCAACATTGGTTTTCATATTGCTTGCAAAGTGTGGCTTGGAATGTTTAGTGTGCTTGTATGTATCTGCACGATGAATTTAATGCCTTCCTTCTCAAAGAGGAATAGCGTATTAAATCATTAGGACTCGATGGAAGAGATCTGGAGATGAAATTAGAAGAATCCACCAAGAAGAAGGAGGAGCATCTTAAGGACAGAGGGTATAAATACTTGGGTATTGCAAATCCATCACATGGAGAAGATTTATTTATGGCCCTCTATGACCTTAAGTGGGAGGACTAGTTTATAATTTATGTGACTCGACAAGCTCTATTTCCTTTGTACATCCAAGGTCCAAACTGAGAGGTACTAGCATCTTTAGGTTATTTTATGTTTTTGAGATTGTGTTATGGTCTTAAGAATGAACACGGGATGCATTGAATGGTTCTTGTATACATTATATGGTTTGATAATGGCTTATACATTGTATGTTATAATAGTCCCACATGCAAGTTCATAGCCACCAGAAGTGGCATGGAGTGCAATGCAATAACCGATGCATTGTGCTGCATGCAAGCATTTAGCCATAAGTGGCACGGATTGCATTGAAATAATCCCATATGGATTCGTTGTGGTGCCTTTGACATGTATGGATCTTCAATGCTCTAGAAGTTTCTAAAATTCATTTGATTATGTGAATAACCACATTTTGTTTTGTGTGTGTTTATCCTTGACTATTGTTTGTGTCACAAGTGTTTGATAGGAAGGGGGAAATATTGCTTGCCACCATGAGTCTGTCCAAGGCAAAAGACCCAACCGTAGCACACTTTTTCGATTACAAAAAGTTTAGGAGCTACATGAGGAGAGAGGCATATTGGGCTCACATGTATGGTGAGGCATGTCTTATCATTCATGTGCTAGGGGTAGATGGGCCCACACTACCCAAAGATTTTGAAGCCTTCTTTCAAGCGCAATGAAGATAGCATGTGTTACAGGAATATTGTCACCTTCTAGGCGAAATTAAAAGCGCCACGGATGTTGAGAAGATGCCCAAGCTAGTGCACTCAAGCATGAGGCTAGTTTATAGGTAGATGTCTTTGTGAATTTATGACTAACAAACAAATATGACATATCTAAACTTTTGAAGATGGCTTTGCAAATGTATGGCTAATAAACAAATTTTGCTTATGCCTCCTATCAACGAGAGAGTGGACGGATCTTGGGAATGAGAACACAATGTTATCTCCCACTCTACAAGAGAGGGGAATCACTTAATGAGAGTGTTTGGAGTGTCCATGGTGGACAGAGTATCCCATAGGAGTGATTCCTAAAAAAGAAAATGACTTACATGTGCAAGTGAGTATTGTTTAGCAAATATGTCCTTTAGATATGTATATCATTGACTGTGTAAAATTATATGTTTTGTGTCATTTACATCCATTTGTAAGGGTTTCTTGAGGGAGTTTGTCCTATGGATGGGAGCAGAGGAGAGGGGGAGTGCAAGGAAGGGGAAGGAGAAGAAAAGTCAGAGAGGAGATGAAAATCCCACATTCACAGCTCTCTCCGCTCAAGAGGTGTATGCTACTTACTAAAGAGGAGACAATGACAAAGAACAAGAGAGGAGGGATGTTGTCCAAGGGAGAGGCACATGATAGTGACCCAACGCCATCAATGAGTGCAAAAAACCCAAGGAGGAGTAGGTTGTCTTCTTTGTAGGAGAGTCATCCATGGATATAGAGCCACCTGAGAGGCGACTGTCTACATGACAAAGAGGTATAGTTCCAATATCTTCAATTGATAATATATTTTTGGGACATAAGGGCTTGCATGTAGTTAATATTGAATACATATAGTTCCAATATCTTCACTTGAATATATTTTTAAGACATAAGGGCTTGCATGTAGTCAATATTATACTTATTTACTTATGACCCAATTAAGGTTTTCAATATATCACTAACGGTCAATGCATTACTCATGGATGTGGAGGCCATTGATGAGTTTGCTTGCAAAAGGTTTGCATACATGTATTTGAGCGTTGTGTTCTATTTTAAATGGTTATTGTTTATGATGATTTATAGTAAATTACTATAAATTACTATGTGCAATATTCGAGAATTACTATTGTTTATGATGATTTATAGTAAATTCCTATGTGCAGTATTCGAGAATTCATGGAATCTCACAAGAATGCCATGTATACCTATCATGGTGCACGATCTACAGGGGTTTCTCAGTTTGTCTTTTTCGATTTTCCCACTTCGCCTACTACTAGTTTCCAGATATCTCAGGCCAATGATAGAGAGTAAGTCATGTGACTACACAAGCAAGCATAATACTCTCTTATGTGACTACACAAGAAAGCATAATACTCTCTTATGTGATATCTATTTGTTTGTGGATAAAATATTTACTTTGTTCTCTCTTTTACACCACACAAAATATTGTAGAGGGCATTGAGAGAGAGATTCCCAAGTGGAATGTTTTCTCTACACGGCTCATGAAGGGAGTTGTGGACTTGGCATAAGAGTTTCTTACAGAACAAGGGTTTCTAGTTACTTTATGCCTTGCCCAACATTTGGGAAGGTTTTGAGGTGTGCAAGAGGTGGGTTGAAACTCCATCATACATGGACTCTCATGTGCGACAGAGGATGTATGCATCCCAACACTGGCGAGGAGGTCTGTTTATGTTTAGTTATTTTTGTATGTTTGATGGTGCCTTCATTGAAGACCATCATCTTGAAATATGATCGTTTTGGAGGTTTATAGGTAATTGACCTCATTGTAGGCTTGTTCTACCATGCTAATGTGCCTATCTCTTCTATGATAGAGTTTTGGGAGAGAAGGTGTCTCATTATATATTCCCTACGAGGCGAGGAGTTTTCTTCAGGAGACTATGACAGGTGGAGATGTAGACCATACGATGGTGGATGGAGTATCCGTTCGGGGAGGTGCTAAATGTTCGCATACTTTTTTTAGGTATGTGAAACAACTTTCTTCGTTAAGAATTTGCGAGAGAATATAGAAGCGTACATGAAGAATTTGCAAGATAATATATACAGAAGCGTACATGAAGATATATGGGTTTTTTAATTCTTGGTGTTATTGTGTAGGTGGTTCACCATGGAGTTAGATTTGGTACTCTGTATTTTTGCAGGTTGTGGAGGCCTTAGTTTAGCTAGTGGAGAGTTGTTTCGACACTGCTTATGCTTAGAGTTGGACTTTTGTGCATACACTGAGTGCTTGATGTGTGAAGGTGGTGTGTGGTCCACCTTTGGTGGCTTAGGGATCTCGAGAGATTAGACTTATCTTTATGAGTCTTTATTTCCAATGGATTATGTATGTGATGGCTTTTGATGTTGTTATGTTTTTTTAATGTGATTATGTTTGCAGCAAAGCTCTATAGATCATTTTTTGACATCTTGGCTGCGTTTTATTGCTATAAATTCAAGAACATGTTGACTTATTGACACATTTATATGTTGTGTAGCTCTCCACTATTGTGTAGGTGAGGTTCTTTGTGGTAGTATGTCTGATTATAATTGCAATGCTTTGAGATATGCCTTTTCTTCTTCATATGAACGTATGGTTTATGTGGACAACAAAAAGTCCTATCAATGTGTCTAGATACCCATAAGTAGTTAATATTATAAAGTAGCCTTGAGTTTTCATTTGTTATGTACTATGTAGGTGATGATGATTTTATGTATCCAGGTACATGATGGTGCAAAACTTATGGTTATAATGAAAAATGATGAGTAACAATTATGTGCCCAACAATGAGTACTATAAACTTAACCTTTCTGTACTAAGCACATTTTTAAAAAATATTAAAATTTTATTGAACATTGCATAAAAGCTTGAAATGCAAAGCTCGCAAAATGATTGCACTCACAGATGGGGGGCTTCCTTGTGGCGAATTCCTACTGATTTTTGCACCCTGCTATTGTTGTATCTAATCAACCATGGAAAGCAATGAGAGAGCTTCTGTGTTAGCTCTCTGAGGTGGAGATTTGAGCTCAACCTTGGGCTTAATAAAGAGGTTGATTGGTTGGTTGGTTTTTTACTTGACATTTTTTGCAAAGCAACTCCTAAGGGCTGCTAGTCACAGTGATTTTTTGAGCTCAACATTGAGCTCATATTAAAGTTCAAAGAGGAGCTCATCCTCAATGGCATAGGTGATTTTATCCTATGCATATCTACACCTAGAAGGTGATAACAGATCACGCTTATTACAAGGTAGTGATGGCAACCCATGCTTGGCAAAGAAATTAAAGGGTTTTTCCCTTTTTTTCACTCCTTAGAAAAAGGGAGATTTTCAGTGTTAGTAGTGTGTGAATTACCATTTTGAAACACATTTTGTAAGGTTGTGTCATTGATTTGAAAGAGCTTTAAAATTCTCAGTGTAATGTCCTAAAGATTATAAAGGACTTCTCCCACTAATCCTTTGTGTGTGAAGTGGTACTCAAATATTTTTGTGAAGAAACTCTATGTATGGTCAAAAGCCATGTGAAGTGAAGCTTGTGTGCTAAACCTTTGTGAGTAAAATCCAAGCCTTGTAATGTCCTAAGAGTATAAAGGGCTCAATCTCATTCATTTGCACACATAACTTAGTGGTTAGTGTAATCTTTTGGGTTTATTTTCTCATGGTGGGAAGGAGAAGGTTTCATTTTCGCCTGATTTATTTGAGAAGAAGGAACAGTAAGTGTGTTTAGTGACACTTTTCTTTGTACAACCCTAAGATCTATAAATTTTGGTTGTCATTCAAAGGTTGTTCTAGTCATTATGTCTATGCACATGGGATACTTTGATAAATCTGATGGGTTTGATGGAACCAAGAACCCCACTTGGTCCATCAAAATGTAAATGGATTTAGTGGACAAAGAGCTATGGGGGATTGTAAATAGGCATAGAGAGAAAATCTACCTTTATTGGTCTTGAAGTGGGAAAATGGTGATGCTAAAGCCAAGGTTTTTATCAGTGGTTTGTGTGACAATCAAATTCACCAAGTGAGCTTAACTTCCTCCTCAAATGAATCTTGGCTCAGGCTGCTTAAGTCTATCTTTGGATAAGCAAATGTAACTGCTTGACTATTTCTTAGGAAGAAGTTGTACATATTGGAAAAGGTGAAAAGACCTCAGTAACTTCTCATCTTAACGATATAAGATATCTCATTGATAAGCTTTGTGGAGATGGAGTTAACATGTTGGAAGAGGAATATGCATTTTTTTTACTTACAAGCATGCCACCTAGCTTTGACCAATGTGTTTTAGTCATTGCTAATCAACCCAACTTAACACTTGTATCTATAGCTTTGTCCCTCATTTTAGAAGAGACAAGGCTAGAGGCTATAAAGGTTTAAGCTCTATCAACTTCAGTACCTCAACTTGATGGAGAAAAAACTTTTTCTACCAAAGATCAAAAAAAGAAGAAGTCTCCAATGTCTTGCTTTTATTGCAAGAAGAAGGGCCACGTGATCAAGCACTATTTCAAAAGGAAGAAAGATGAAGAAGGCAAAGACAAGGACAAGGAAAAATGCAAGGGCAAAGACAAAGAAGAAAGTGGCTCGCAAGAAGCCAATCTTGTGGTTTTCTAATGAATGGTGTTTTAGAACCTTGGTGGTTCAACTTTGTAATAGTCTTAGTGATTATTATGCCAATGGACCTTATATTCACTCAGTGTGATTTCTCTTGTAGGTTAAGAGAGGGTATTGTAAATGTGATCTACATTAGTGGATTAAGGTCACATATCCTCATTGAAGATGATTTAGTCTTTAGGCTAAATGGTCTAGCTAAGCCATAGTTGATTTTTGGTTACCCTAGCATTCAAGACACCTTCTCTAGGTGGCTGGAGGGGCATCTTTGCACATGGCTAGTGGGCTACGCAAGTGGAGAGGGGAGCCTTCTTCTTGAGAGCCCACATAACTCATCTCACCTAAAGTGGGTGTCTAGTACTTGTTGTAACCTTGGTGGTCTATGGTCCTTGGTGGAATACACTTGTGGTGATCCTTTGTGGAACATACTCTTGCATTGTCTCATTCTTTCATCTTATTGCTTGAGTGAGATTTTGGGTCTTGTGTGGGCAATATCTCTGTCTTTGCCTCATAATCTTATTTAAGATTTACTAATCATTAGTTGATTAGGGTTGAGGTTTGTTTACTCTTTAACTTGAATCTATGCTATCTCTACTTAGTGTTTATGCTAACTAAGATTACAATATGGTGGATTGAATGGGTGGTGGTCATAGAAGAGGCACCAAAGGTCCTGTTGATTGTTGAAAGGTCGAGGGTGATGGGTCGTACCATGGGTGAGGCTTGTGCCAGCCATGGTCCCCCCATTCACAAATGTACTTGGATGGTTGTTAGGGACAGAATTGTGCTTATGTGTCTATTTTACATGCAAAGCCCGTGGATATATTGCAAGTGGTATATACACAGTGGGAAAAAGGTGGGCCCATGTATAAGATTCTTTTGGTGAAAACTCTAACACACTACTTTCTTTGACTCTTACACATGGTTTGAGATAGGAAATTGGTGGTGGATGTGTAGCAAGGCTAGCCGATAAGGTGGGTGTGTGACTGAGGTTGGGGTGTGCTTGAGGATGGAAGAATTGGTATGCTTGAGGATGGAAGAATTGAGGATACCCTATCTAGCAGGGACATTAAGAAGCTGCAAATGATGGGTGGCTTGATAGACATGGCCGAATGGATCCGGGTGCTTTTTGAGCTCGTATTGAAGTGGTAGTGTCTATTCAGCCTGCTTACTAGAAGCATAGTGATGGCGGTAGGAATAATGGAAGCATTATAGAGCTATCAAGCTTGGGAGTGAAATGTTGGAATGCTAGACACTACTGACCAGGGATGCGGCATCACTTTAATCTGTTGGGGCATCTCTACCTCACTTGATTAGCATAGATGTAGGCCAGTTTTATGCCTTGTTGGTGGGAGATGTAGAGCATGTATGATGGAATCACCGCTTTGTGTGGAGATTATCATTTGGGTGCATGGATTTGATGGCTTCATAGACCACGATTGGGATGCCCATGTGATTAGGCAAGATGGAGGCTTCTTTGGTGGCATCCTCATGAAGTCCCAACATGCTAATCATGGATGGAAAGCTAGTAGTCCTTGTAAGTGTGCAGACGTAAAAAATGTGCTGCATGCATGGAAGGAAAGAGGGCTGAACCAAGCAAGAAAAAGACTCAATGAAGAGGTCAAGGCAACAAAATCAAAGGCATAGAGCATGGATGCTACATGCAAGAGTGGAATCTGGTGTTGGAGTGCCTTGATAATGTGGCATGTAGACCATGGGTGCAATCGATCATGAATGGGTGTCGGATGGACCACAAGGTAGGAAGGATGGTCCAGGTCCTAGTGGCACAAATGTGAGTGAAGATGATTGATTGCAAATCGAAAATTTGTACGGGTTTTGTTGGAAGTGGAAGTAGGTTTGGTTTTGGTGGTAGTGAGATTTTCTTTGGGGTTTATTGTGGTGGTTTAGCGATTGGGCTATTCGGATAATGTGCATGTAAACAATCCCAGTTGTACCAGCTCTACCCTCTTTGAGGAGTGCTCTACCAAAATATGTAGTAAAAGGACGGTAAAGTGGTTACTTGTACTTACTAGTTTGCCGAGAAGATGTGAATGTTGGCGTTGCATTGATAATCGCTTTTACCAGATTACCGAGATGAAAGATTCTTTTGTCGATGGTGGTGGTGCATTGTTATCGACGTCGAGGCTAGGACACCAAGTGGTGGCTTGTTGTGGCATGGATTTGAGGTGGATGGGTTGGTGTCTTGATCTCTTTATCAGGCTTGTAGCATTACCAATGGCTTTATAAGGGAGATGGTCGGTGAGATAGTCGAGCATGCCACTGTGGGGCCAATGGTTGGTGAGATAGTCGAGCATGCCACTGTGGGGCCAATGGCTTTATAAGGGAGATGGTTGGTGAGATAGTCGAGCATGCCACTGTGGGGCCAATGATTGGTGAGATAGTCGAGCATGCCACTATGGGGCCAATGGTGGTGGATGGTGAGTGGTGGTGTTAAAGACCCCGATTAGCTTGTATGGGTATGCTATTGGAGGTTTTGGTGAGGTCGAGTGGTGAGATATAAGGGAGCTAGTTGGTGAGTGTGCCAGTGGTGGGCAGTGCTGGTAGATGGTGAGTGGTGGTGTTAAAGACCCCAATTAGCTTGTGTGGGTATGCCAATGGAGGTTTTGGTGAGGCCAGTGGTGGTAGATGGTGAGTGGTGGTGTTAAAGACCCTAATTGGTTGGTGTGCTAGTGGTGGGGCCAGTGGTGGAAGATGGTGAGTGGTGGTGTTAAAGACCCCAATTATCTTGTGTGGGTATGCTAGTGGAGGTTTTGGTGAGGCCAGGTCATGTTGGAGAATGGTTGAGTGTTTGGTGAAGAGAGAGAAGCATGGGTGGCTAACTATGAAGTCGAAAAAGTAGGTGCTCCTTTCTCTCACTTTTTTGAAAGTGTTTGTTAGACATTTAATGCCATGGGCACTTTTATTCCACTAGGTTTTTCTCAATGGCCATCCAGGTGTTAATGGGCACCTTAGGGTTAGCTAGTACATAAGCAACTTCATCCTCAATATAGGTTGCTATTCATTTTGTACTCTATTATACCTTGAACTCTTACTCCTAGTGAACTAGCCTTCTACACACACACACTCTCTCTCCCTTGTGTTCTCCTTCATCTATGAACTCTTACTCCTAGTGAACTAGCCTTCTGCTTGCACACACACTCTCTCCCTTGTGTTCTCTTTCATCTATGAACATTGAGTGAGTGCGTGTTTGTAGCTTTGCTTACATTCAAAGCCAACAGTGGTATCAGAGAAAAGCTTTTTCATAGCTTGCTTTTTGGTTTTCATCTTCACTGTGTGCACACTTCTATAGCTTATGTTTAAGATTTCAATAGCTTATGTTTAAGCTTTTCCATAGCTTTCTTTCTAGTTTTCATCTTCACTATGTGCACACTTCTATAGCTTATGTTTAAGATTTCAATAGCTTATTTTACTTAGTATTTATTAGTTGGTTTCAGTTCAAGTTAAAGCTCTTCACGGTAGTGCTACAAACTTGTTTGAATGTACAATGTAAAATAAAGCTTGGGTTATTTGGTTGAGTGTGTGAACGCACCCTAGAGGTGCAAGATATTTTGTGAGTTGTGGAAGGATAAGAATGCCACATAAAGATATTGTGTGAATGGTGAGAGCCACATAAAAGAATGTGGAAAAGGGATTGCCACATGGCATAATGATGTGTAAAGAAGATTGGGCTAAAGGCTATCTATATTAGAAGCCTTTCATTGTATGGTTCATAACATATTGTAATACAAGCTGTTGAGTGTGCCTATCTTGTCCACCTCTCATTAGTGTGCAAATTAGCATCATGGCTTATCTTGATTATTATGAGCATTAAGCATTTCCTTAATATGTTATTAGAACTAGGCTAGCACGATCTCACTTTCTTAACATGGTATCAGAGCATAGGTTTAGGTAAGCCTAGGTTATTTGTGGTTTGTATTTTTTTAAATATTTTTAGTGTTTTGAGAGAAAGAAAAAATGGCACACACATTATCATGTGGAGGCTACATCATTTGGAATGTGGAGAAGAAGAGGGAGCTACTTTCATCAACAATCTCAAGGAGTTGCTACTGGAACCAATATTGATATGGCTGCAAGTTCAGTGTTGTAATTTTGGTTTTAATTTATGTTAATATAACCATGGATTTGGGAAAGTTCAAGGGTGCTTCAATGGAATGCTTCAATGGAAAGTGCTATGTTTGCTCTGCAAATTGGTTGTTGGTTGATTCTCGTGGAATTCGAGCATGTGGGTTATGCTTTTGGGTTGAATAAGGCACATAATGGGTGCACAAATGTAGTGCACATGATGAAAGCTTGGTAAGAAAGCATTGGATGAGAGATATGGTCTCTCCAACTAGCAAGAAGAAGCCATAGGATGAATGGCTAGTGGCCTTGGATTGGGCCAAGAGGAAATCGAGAGCTTTAAGGTAGGAGACAGTTTGGAAAATTACAGCAAAAAGAATTTATGAAGCCTAGAGAAGAGAAACTGTTATGAAGCTCAAGAAGCAAGAAGCAACACTAGCAAGAGAAGCATCCAAAGATAGTTCAATCAAAGGGAGCTAGCATCCAAGCTAGAGCAGTAGCCAAGCTTGAGAAGGATGCGGTTGAAGAGATGCAAATTCAAGGCTGAGAGCATTTAAGTCTTCAATCATGGAGAGTGAGTAGAGCCAACACTTATGTGGCTGATAGTAGGCATTGCTGCTGCTGACAATAAGAAACTGGAGGCTACAAGAAGCAGCAAACAAGGCAGTGAAGGAAAGAGGAGCCACATAGGATTGAGGAAATCTCAGCACGCCAAGGTTGTAAAGAGAATGCAGGGGAGAGGGAGATCTTGAGTTCCTTGCAAGCAAACACATACAAACAAGAATGAGCAAGACACAAGAAAGAGATGGATGGTTGAATTTTCTTTTATCTTCTTCTCTTCTTTACAATCATATAACTAAAAAATAAGAGTATATACTATAAGAGAAAGTACTCTCCTATGCTAACATACAATGCTTAGACCCTCTATATCTATGCCATAACTCTAGTACTGCAAAGTGGCTGTCACACACAACCTATCATACACTAGCAGTGTATCACCTATAATCCCACCAACCATGCCAGTGGCATAAGTGCATAAGCTATCACCCAAGAGGGTCATGAATGTTTGCAACACTAGTTGAGCTCGATATCTCAACACTCCCCCTCAAGCTCAACTCCACATATTGTACTCCAACAAGTAAGCTCCTAAACCTGTGGAGCTCCCTTGTGCCCAATGCCTTTGTGAAGATGTCATCCACCTGATCCTCTGTGCTGATATATACAAGATCTACATCACCTGCTAGAACCTTCTCTTTCACAAATAATTGAGATTTATCAGTCATAGTAGCGGAGCTATGGCAATTTTTTTATAAAAATTACTCATAAAATAATTTCATTCAAAGCATGAAAAGAGGTCTTCCTACCATATTCTAGGAATTATCATCCTAGATTAATTAAAAGAATTTTATTATAATCATGGAGAAATTAATTTTTATGTTATGCATAATTAAGATGCATAAGAGAAATTCTTTATTAAAAGAATGATTTTTCATCATAAATGAATTGTATGCATAAACATATGCATAAAGGATAAATTTTTATATTAAAAGAATGATTTTCATCATAAAAGAATTGTATGCATAAACATATGCTTAAAGGATATAATTTTTATATTGAGAGTGTGATTTTCATCATAAAAATGGATTTTATGCATAAATAAGATGCATAAGAGAAATTCTTTGGATCATTAACCCATAATGGATTGAATCATCAATATTTATGAGATACATAAACTAAAAGCATAGGGGAAAGTCATTAATTTGGCTTCAAGCATAGATTAATCTTGGATTAAGGAAAAGCTTTATGAAAAGCTTCATTACACTGCTTCAATGTTTCCTTCCTCTAGCTAATTGGACGTTTATTGCCATGTCTTATTCAGTAATCAACCCCCCTTTTTTGAATAATAACAGATCTTATTTTTACCTATTTTGACTTAGAGAGAGAAAATATTCTAGAGAGAGGTTATTCAATTTTTAGATATTTTTGAATGGAAAAATATCTCTTCTTATTAAAATAAATTCCCCCGAAACAGAAGTTCAAAAAGAATTTCAGAAGGTGCATTAGAAATAAATTATAATCTGTTCAAAAGGCTTTAGTCTAAGGGTCCAAATTTTTTGAAAATTTTAGATTAAAAATCTGAGGGGCCAATTAGATTAATCCGAAAGTAGGGAGGAGATAAATTGAAGAATTCTACCACACTGTTTGACATAAATAAACATGTTCCTTAATTAAGGCCCTTTTCACAAGGTTTGTTAAAACAGTCTTTTTTCACAGTACAATAATGCCAAAGATAAGATTTATAAAAAAATATTTATACATGAATCAATTCCATACACGTCAAAGTTGGGTCTCGGCCAAGATAGTGCAGAATCGTCATAACAGAAAATGAGTCCGAATCGCATCTGAACACAACAATCAATGTGCTTCATTCTAGCATGGTATATTGGATTACTTGCTAATTGTAGGCTCCTCATGTTGTCACAAAAATGACAACTACCCTATCCATGGGCTCACCCATATTACCAAGTAGCTTTTGAAACCAATCTACCTCACAGGTTGCCATAACAACACCCCTGTACTTTGTCTCTGTACTCGAAAAAGCAACTATTGGCTATTTCTTACTGCTCCAAGTCACAGTAGTACTCCTAAACAAAAACATAAAACCACTGTGGTAGACCTTGTGTTTGTGACACTACCAGCCCAGTTAGCATCTATGTATCCATGTAGTTGTATCTTTTTACCAACCTCATAGAAAAGTCCATAATCAACTGTTATGGTTATGTAGATTAAGTTACCAATTGTGCGCCTGTACATAGTGGGGTCCTCTAAAAGCTCACTGTATTTGTGGAAAGCTTTGTGTTCTGCTCCAATGGCACTGAAATAGGCTTACAACCTATCATACCATACTTGGACAACATGTCCAAGCCATACTGCCTCTGTAATAACAAAATTCCATGAGGTGATCTCACCACGTGTATGCGTAGAAATACCACAACTCACCCAAATCCTTCATCTCAAATTTGTGCTTCAAAAGTCTCCTAACATCGTGTATGTTAGCATCACTATTGCCTAATTACAATCAAGGCATCCACATAAATGACTAATAGCATAAAGTGAAAAATCTGCATTGGATATCTGAAATCCAATGGTAACAAGATACTCCCCAATCTTGTTTGACTATGCTCTGGGTGCTTGCTTCAAGGCATACAGGGCTTTACGTAACCTGAACACAATCTAGGTGTGTATCACACTCATAACCTGGTGGCTTCATCATGTATACTTCTTCTTACAAATCACCATGCAAGAAGGCATTCTTTACATCCATTTGATGTAAAGAACAACCCTTTGTTGCAACCATAGCAATGACAACTCTCACAATTGCCATTCTCGCAACCGGGCTGAATGTCTCCTCATAGTCAATGCCATAGGTCTGCGCATAGCCCTTGGCAACCAATCTCGCCTTATACCTGCTCACTGAACCATCTATGTTATGCTTGACCTTATACACCCACTTACATCCAATTGCCTTCTTTTCCTTAGGCAAAGGCACTAACTCCCATGTTGCATTTGAATCTAATGCTGCCACATCCACATCCATTCTCATCATTCCCACATCCATTCACATCCATTCTCATCCTTCCTACATGCATTCACATCCATTCACATCTATTCTCATCATTCTTACATCCATTCACATCCATTCTCATCATGCCTACATACATTCACATCCATTCTCATCATTCCTACATTCATTCACATCCATTCTCATCATTCCTACATCCATTCACATCCATTCTCATCATTCCTACATCCATTCTCATCATTCTTACATTCATTCACATCCATTCACATCATTCCTACATTCATTCACATCCATTCGCATCATTCCTACATCCATTCACATTCATTTATCTAGATGAATTATTTTCATAATTCTCATAAATTGAATGATTCTATAAAATTTATGCATAACCTTCTTTATTTTTCTAACTATTGAATAATGCTCAAAAGTCCACTTTTAGCATAAAATTTATTTATGCATGTACATATATAAAGATAAATATAACAAAAATTTCTTTTTCTCTATTTGAACAAATTTGCATAAATACTATAAAATTATTTTTCATAAATATGACAAAAAAATTTCTTTTAACATAAAAATATCTATGCCTAGAATATGATGGGAATTCATCTTTTTGCTTTATTAATTTTATGCATAAAAATAAGATTTATCTTTTTTTCTAAAAAATTTTACCATAGCTTCGTTTGCAACTTCTAAGAATGTTCAATTTTCTAACTTTAAATTTATATTCATAATTGAAATATGATAAGAACTCCTCTTTTAAACTAAAATTTATTTATGCATACATAACATAATTATAATCATAATTATAAGCAAAATTATAATTAAATCTCTTGATTATTCTTAAGTATTCATTCCTCATTTCCAAAAATGTTAGCATAACCCTCTTTCAACTTAAAATGAATTAATATGATTTTTCTTAATCATAAACAAGCTTAAAGAAATTAATCATCATTTTTAACTAGATTAAAATCATAAAAATACCTAATCTTTTTCTCTAGCTTCTCAAGCCTAGAGTTTTGTTTAAGATAATGAGCTTATCATTAAGAACCATCCTTCTAACAAGGATCTAACCATAAAGATGATTAATCCTTCTAACAAGGATCTAACCATAAAGATGATTAATCTTTCCAAAAAGAGAGATTTAGTAATAAAAATACTATAATTAAGCATAAAGATTAGTATAAAACCATTTAAACATTATGAATCATTAGAAATCTTGATTTCAAGAAAAAACCATTTAATTGAAAGCTTCCTAAGAATTAGAGGGGTTGGGAAGGAGATAACCATTGAGAAAGATAGAAAAACCATTGGATTAAAGCTTACCTTTGATTTTGGCTTGATTCTTTTAAGAAGAAGTGAAGCCCACAAAGCGAGATTTGGCCACCAAGTTGGGGTGGGTAATTTCCAAGAGAGGATGGAGAAATGTAAAGCTCCAAAGCTTCCCAAAGAAGAGGCAAAATAGAGGGATAATAAAATTACACTAATTTTGAAGATAATACTGGCATGTAAATACACAAAGATGGAAATAGAAAGGAATGAGGGTCTATTTATAGGTGAGGGAGGCCACTAACCAAGTCCAACTGGGATCTAGAGGCTTCCATCTTTAGTTTGATCCATTTTGGACAAGTTTTGGACCAGTTTGGCTCCCTTTTTAATCCAGATTGCAGGAGGAGAGATAAAAAATATCTCATTTTTTGAATTAAAAATGCAAAGCAATGATGAAAAAAAGGCCCCTACTTCATGAGACCTCTCCCTACTTACTGAGGTGTCAAAAATTCATAATTTTACTTAAATATCCTAATTTTTAACTAATAAACCCAGTCCTTTTGGTCCACTCTTCATCTTATGTGAGCATTTACTCATTTTTGGGGTATTTTCTTTTATTCTTTATATTTTTCTCATCCCAATACTTGGATTAATCCTATTGGCCCTTTTGAACTTTATTTGGACCTTAATCAAAAATTTCTGAAAATGTGGATCCTTAGGCTAAGGTCTCCAATACACATATTTAGTTAATTTCTAATGCACATTGGAAAATTCTTTTTGAACTTCTATTTCAGGGGAATTCATCTTAGATATTAGGAGAAACTTTGTATCCAAAAATATCTCAATTTTGTATTACCTCTCTCTAGAACATTTTCTCTCTCTAGGCCAAAAACAAGGGAAAACAATGTTTTCTTGCATTCAGAATTAGGGGATGTTTATAGAGACTGAAGGGGAATTTCTTACACCTTTACATCACAAAAGCTAGAGGGAGGAATATTACACACATATGGAATGCCAAGCTTCTCATCAAGGGTCTCCTAAGAGCCACTAGAGTCACCATCCAGATATGAGTGACCTGCTGATGATGACAGATCAAACACAAAAGGTTGATCTAGCTTTTTCTTCCCTTTGTATGATACCTAAATTTGTCCTCAACCTTCCTGACCATGGACTAACACTAGATCCACTACTAGAGGACTCTCCAGGTTCACTAAGTACCTATAATTGCTACTCTCCATGTGGTGAAACATTAATACTTCTTACATTTGCATCTTTTATTGCCTTCACTATTGGTGCATACCAACTACTCGTCTCATCAAAGATAACATCTTTGCTTACTTGCATCTCACGAGTCATTGGGTTATAGCATCTATAACTTTTTTGCTCCAACGTATTACCAATGAAAATACATTTCTCAGCCTTTGGATCCAACTTTATTCTCACTTCATGAGGAACATGCACATATGTAATACACCCAAAAAGTTTTAATTGAGACACATCTGGTTTTATGACTGTAAACTTTTGTTCGGGCATCATACCATGAATGACTGTGGGGGTCCTATTCATAATGTACACAAAAGTTATTGTTTCTGCCCAAAAATAATGTGACATATTATTTTCTGACATCAAAGCACATGCCACTTCTGTAATGTGTCTATTTTTTCTTTATGCAACACCATTTTGTTGTGGAGTGTACCTGTATGTAAACCGTCTCTCCAATCTGCAATGTGTCTATTTTCTCTTTTTGCAACACTATTCTGTTACAGAGCATACCTGTATGTAAACTGTCTCTTGATTTCTTGCTTTCTTAAGAAATCATTGAACTCATTGGAGAAATACTCTTCCCCACCATCTCATCTCAGACATTTTATTTGTATGCCTTTTTTCCTTCTCGACCAAGACATTAAATGTCTGAAAGTGAGCAAACACCTCACTTTTCTCCTTCATAAAAATAAACCCACACTTTCCTAGTGTGATTCATCAATGAATGTAACATAATACATGCAACCTACAATTGTTGCAATCATGGTCGGTCTCCATACATCTAAATGTGTAACATCTAATGTGTGAGACCCCTCTGCCCCCTCCGTGCACCAGATTCCCGGTTTTGCTAGCAGTGGAAGTAGCTTCCTCTTGTGCGGGGCAGGGTTTCCCACTCGGGGCCTCGCCCTCGAATGTCCGAACTTGAGACTAATCTGGTGGTCATTCCGAAACAGAAACCGAGAAAATTTCTCTTGCCTGGAATACGGGGACGATTCTACCTTTTTGATTTTCTTAACGAATTTTCTAACGGGTCAAGAGACTAAACTATCCTTTACTTGATTAAACCAGATAGAAGGAAAAACTATCATTGACTTAATTTGAAGAAATCAACGCTTTTTTCCTAACCGAAATCAGGCACAGCCATTGATCTAATCATTTGAGGAAATTAACGCTTTTTTCTTAACCGAAGTCAGGCATAGCCATTGATCTACTCATTTGAGAAATTCTTCAGGGTTTTATTTAACTACTCGAATTCTAAGCGTATTCCTGTTATTTTAATTTAATTATTAAAACTCCACTGATTCTAGCCTATGGGTTACCACTGGAATCGGTAAAACCAGACAATTACTCACCCACCCATAATTGAATGCCTTTCTTAACTTTTGCTTTTGAATACAGATACACACACACTCCTCTTTAAAACTTTAACTTATAAAATAATCCATTGACAAACAGTTATTGGTTACTGATGTCATAACTCAAAAATTCCATCCAGTTCCTTATTTCTCAAAAAACAGTGTCACTCTAGACTCTCCATTGAGACCAACTGGTCAGCAAAATGAGATCCAGTAACAGATTACAATAATCATTTCGTCCATCATACATATCTTCCACAACATACGCATGGGTGTCCTAGGCACCACGAGCCCGTGCATCGCCTGGTCAGAACCCTCCAGGATCCTCCTTAGGTGTCTTGGCACTTCACTCAGGGACCGCTTCGTCGGCCCTCGTCCATTGTACCAGAAGCGCACCATTTTTCAACCATACCGAGGGAGGTTGATCAAGACCTGGGTAGGCTTTGCCACGTGAGCTGTCCTTTGAACACTCCCCGCCAGCTGTTGCAACCGAACTTCCCTTAGAAAAACATATACCAAATGCTTCCTCCATTCTGGCGTAAGACAGTTCTTTAAGAAAATAGGGTTTCTATGCAAGTTTTCAGTTTGATTTTCTTTTGAATACAATGAGTATTTCTTGAATCAGTATCCCCAAAACTTCTTGATCGAAATTCTAAATTTCATACCAGAATTCCTTGAATTCTATAACCTTGATCCATAGATCAATTCGAAGGGTCTCAAACTTAGTTTTAGATTTGGCGGGAGTTTTGAGTGTAGTTTTTCTAAACTGGTCACACCTTCTTTTATCGAAACTGACAAAAGAGTTTGGTCTTGGTCATAGTCTGATTCAAGGTTCGAGTCGGATAAGATTTTTCTTGAACTATCTTTCTCAAAAAGGTTTGATAATTCAGTTACTATATTACTGAATTTCTTTCTCTGAATATTCACTTAACTGATTTCTAAATTAGTTATGAATTTCAATGAGGAATAAGTTAATCATTTATCTGAATATTTCGATCTTGATAGATTTCTTGAATTTTCTTTTTACAATCCGTGTGAATATAAAATGATAGAAATTTCTCTCTTAGAGTATTTAATTATTCATTTATCAAATACTCATAGAATTTAAGAGAATTCTAATTTTGATATAAAAATTCTTTATGCATCTATTTATGCATAAAAATCAACTTCAATGGGAATAACACTTTTATAAAAAAAATCCTTTTCTACATCTATTTATGCATAAACTCAATTTTAATAGGAATAACACTTTTAAAATAAAAAGAATTTCTTTATGCATCTATTTATGCATAAAAATCAATTTTTATAAGAATAGCTCTTTTATAAAATTTCCATTATGCATCTTTCTATGCAAAGAAATCAATTTTAATAAGAATAACAATTTTGTAATAAAAAAATTTCCATTATGCATCTTTCTATGCATAGAAATTAAATTTAATAAGAATAACACTTTTATAATTAAAAAAAATTCCATTATGCATCTTTCTATGCATAGAAATTAAATTTAATAAGAATAACACTTTTATAATTAAAAAAATTCCATTATGCATCTTTCTATGCATAGAAATTTAATTTAATAAGAATAACACTTTTATAATAAAAAGATTTCCATTATGCATCTTTCTATTCGTAGAAATCAAATTTAATAAGAATAACACTTTTGTAATAAAAAAAATTTCCATTATGCATCTTTCCATGCATAGAAATTAAATTTAATAAGAATAACACTTTTATAATAAAATTTTTTTCATTATGCATCATTCTATGCATAGAAATCAAATTTAATAATTAATATTAGTGATATCCATGCATATTCATAGGTGAATATGTATATGGAGTAATTAGAATATTTCTTTTAGATGTAAAAATGGTGGGAATTACTCTTTTGGAATAATATAAAAACAAACTTTCTTTTCCACAAAATTTTGGAAAATTTTACCATAACCTCCTTTGTATGGCTGACCATTTCTCATTTTTATCATTCTTTATTTAACTTAAATTAACCCAAATTAGATTTATAGAACTGTATTCTACACAATTTTCTAAATTCAAGAGAGTAAACAATAAGAAGAGTTTAATTAATCCCTTAGTTAATCTTTCTAGGATTGAGAAAGGTTGGAATGTGAAGAAGAGAAGGGGGTGGCCTTTTTATCAAAGGCATAGCATTTGAATTTAATTCAAACATTTACAAAGCATAAAAATTAAGAAAACCATAGATTTTTTCATTAAACAAGTAAGAAAATTAGCTTACATGGAACTTGTAAGCTCTCCTTTGGCTTGAGGGATTGAGGGTGATTCTACTCTTGTTTGAAGCAAGAGTGGCCACCAATTCACTTTGGAGAGGATTAGGCCAAAAATAATTGATTTTTTAAGAAATTTAATGTAGATGGCTCAAGACAGGAGTAGAGTAACAGTGCATAAACACCATTAAGCTTTTACAAAGGGGGAGGCTTCTATTTATAGGAAAAAGTTAGCCTCAAACCAAGCAAACTGATTCTAGAATTTTTGAGATCAGCTTGGTCAATTTTTGACCATTTTTGGGTCAGTTCAGCTTACTTTTTGGATCTAGTTTTGAAACAGGAGAGAGGAGAGATGAAAATATCTTATTTTATTGATTAAGAATTGGGGGTAATGATGAGAAAAAGGTGCCTACTTCATGAGGGGAGATCCCCACTATGAGGAGGTGTCAAAATTTAGCTTTTTAATTGTTTTCTTTCGTCCTTAGTCCACTCTTCTCATCTTATGTGAGCATTTACTCATTTTTGGGGGGTTTTTCTTTTATTCTTCAATTTATCTCCTCCCTACATTTGGATTAATCTTATTGGTCCATAGGAACCTTAATCCAAAATTTTCAGAAAATCTTGACCCTTAGGCTAAGGTCTTTTGTGCACATTATAATTTATTTCTAATGCACCTTAGGAATTTCTTTTTAAACTTCTATTTCGGGGAAATTTATTTTAATAAGAAGGGATATTTTTCCATCCAAAGATATCTAAAAACTAAATTACCTCTCTCTAGAATATTTTCTCTCTCTAGGCCAAAACAGCAGGTAGAAACAAGATCTTTTATTATTCTGAAAAGGGGATTGATTACAGGGGAAGAAACTGAACATCTTGAGGGGCTGGGGAGGAATCTTACATCCTCTCCCACTTGAAAAATGCGAGATGTCCTCATCTCGCAAACTGGGGGTAATCTCGCATCAGTTCGGCTTCGTTCTCCCAGGTGGTGGCGTCTTCAAAAGGATAGAACTTCCATTTGACCAATAATTCTCTCAGAATTCTGTTCCTGAGAAACTTCTCTCGAACATCAAGGATTTCTTCAGGTTGGAGTTCCATTCGCCCTTGGGTTGAAGAAGTTAAGAGTTCATCTCAGTAAGCACATGGTTCGGGCTCGATACATACTTCTTAAGTAGGCTGACATGAAATACATTATGTACTTTGAGATGAGAGAAGAACTTCATAGGCTAAGTCACCTATTTTCTTTGTAATCAGATATGGCCCAAAATATCTGGGGGATAACTTCTTATACTTCCCAAGAGATAGAGAACTTCTTTTGGGGCGTACTCGAATGAAGACCATATTTGCTTCTTTGAATTTTCTATCTGACCTCTTCTTATCTGCATACTGCTTCTTTCTATCCTGGGTAGCTTTTATATCCTCATGGATTGACTGCATCTATTGCTCCATGTCGTCAAGCATCTGTCTGGACATCTTGACCCTAATCAATGGGTCAGATCAAGTTAATGGTGTTAGGCAGTCTTGTCCATATAGAGCTTTGAAAGGGCTAATCCCGATACTTCGGTGATAAGAAGCATTGTAGGCAAATTCAACTAGGTGCAGATAGCTTAGCCACTTCTTGGGTTCCCTGCCACAGCATGACCGGAGTATATCTTTGATTACTTGGTTCACCCTTTCTGTTTGACCATCGGTCTCAGGGTGGTAAGCTGTGCTGAGATCCAAGAAAGTTCCTATTGCTTTGAAGAATGCAGTCCAGAATCTTGACATGAATTCGGGATCTCGATCACTTACTATTCTCCTATGGGTAGGCCATGCAATTTGAAGATTTCCTTGAGGAACACTCTGGCCACATCCACTGCAGTGTAGGTTTCTTTTACTAGAATCAGATGGGCAACTTTGGTTAGTCTGTCAACTATCATGAAGATGGAGTTATAACCTGATTGCATTGAAGGTAGTCCAGTAATAAAATCCATACTGATACATTCCCACTTCATCTGGGGGATGTCTAATGGATGTAACTTCCTAGGCATTTTTACTCTCTCCGCTTTGACTTTATGACATATCAGGCATTGACGTACATGATTAAGCACATCCTTTTTTAGTCCAGGCCAAAAGAAGCTTTTCTTTACAGACATGTAGGTCTTGATGAAACCTGGATGTCCTGCTATAAGGCTATCATGGGCTTCATTCTGAATTTGACTCTTAGTTCCCTCATCATTGGGAATGCATAGCCTGCTATTATAATACATAATTCCTTCATCCAAGCTGTACCCTTGGACTCGGTTCAACTCCTGAGGAGTTTTGTTTTCCTGCATAAGTAGGGTAGCAATAGGGCCAAAGAATCTATCCTGCATGATCTTCTCTCTTGCTTCATTAATCAATGGATTTGACACCACTGTGATTGCAAGCAAGGAGGCTTTTCTACTGAGGGCATCTGCTACCACATTGTCTTTGCCTGGGCAGCGGTACTTGATTTCAAAATCAAATTCCTGCAGGGTCTGCATCCACCTTCTTTGGTGCATGTTGAGATCCTTCTGAGTGAAGATCCACTTTAAGCTCTGATAATCTGTCATCAAAGTGAATCTTTGACCCAGTAGGTAATGTCTCCACAACTTCAGGGGCATAAACTACTGAAAGTAGCTCTAGGTAGTGGACATCATAATTTCTCTCATGCGTTCTGAGTTTTCGGGATTCATAGGCCATTGCATGACCTTCCTGCATGAGCGCACCTCCCAGGGCAAAACCACTGGCATCAGTTTACTACCTCAAAGGGTAGAGAGAAATTTGGCAACTTCAGAACACGATTGGTTTTACCAAGGCAATCTTCAGCTTATCAAAAGCACTCTGACACCTAGCAGACCATTGAAACGGGGTATTCTTCTTGAGAAGATTAGTCAGGGGGGAAGCTATGAGAGCATACTTAGGTATAAAAATTATATACCAACCAATTAATCCCAAAAATCCCCTAACTTCTTTCACTGTCTTTGGTTCAGGCCAATCTATGACTGCTTGGACTTTTGTGGAATTTGGAGAAATTCCGTCTTTGGATACCAGAAAGCCCAAGTATTCAACATGGTCGACAGAGAAAGTGCATTTGCTCTTTTTTGCAAAGAGTTGGTGCTTCCTTAGAATCTCAAGAACTTTATGGACGTGAGCTTCATGGTCAGCTGCATTCTTTGAGTAAATCAGAATATCATCAAAGAAAACAAGAACAAAATCATCCAAGTATTCTCTGAGAATGTCTTGCATTAGGCGATTGAATGTAGCTGGGGCATTTGTCAATCCAAATGGCATGACAGTAAATTCATAGTGCCCATAGCGAGTGTTGATGGTTATCTTCGGGATATCTTGATCATTAATCCTGATCTGGTAATACCCTGATTTGAGATCTATCTTTGTGAAGATCTAGGCTCCATTTATCCTGTCCAGAAGCTCATCTATTTTGGGGATATGATACTTATTCTTAACTGTCAGCTGATTGAGACCTCTGTAATCCACACAGAGTCTTAACGTTCCATCTTTCTTTTTCTGAAAGAGAACTGATGCTCCCTAAGGTAAAACACTGGGTCTTACAAACCCTTGTTCTAACAACTGCCTAAGCTATTCCTTGAGTTCAAGAGGGACTGGCATTTTGTACGTGCGCTAGGCTACTGGCTAAGCTCCGGGGTCAATTCTATCTCATGATCTACTTCCCGAATTGGAGGCATCTCAGTTAGCTCTGCTAGGAATAAATCATCATACTCACTTAACCATTTTGGTTCTTTAGCCTTTCACTTTGTGTCTACCGGATTCATTTTGACAACATAAATGAGCTGCTTCTTTCTAAGTCCTTTTAGTAACCTAGAAGCTTTTACTAATTACAGATCTGGGGATCCAAAAATTCCAGTTTCTTGAACTTTGTTCCCATGAAGGTCATGGAAGGAAATGGTTCCATTGTGACAGTGAATGTCAGCTTGATTTTTGTGGAGCCAATCCATTCCAAGGATTCCGTCAAAAACTCCCAAAGGTAAGACTCTGAACTGGTAGTCAGTTACATTCTCATCTAGATTAAACTGAATACGATCTGTCTCATGGGGTGAGTGAAAAGAATCTTCCCACTCGCCAATTCAACTTGCATAGGTTTCCCTGATTTCTGTTCTAAGACTAGCTTACGCAAGCATCCTAGGGAAATAAATGAACGAGTACTGCCTGAATCAATCAAAAGCTTAAATGGCTTATCCTTATACTCAGCTGGAGCATGGATGACAGAGAATTGACGATTTGGCCCTTAGTTTTCATCGCAGCATAAATTTGACCTCTTTCCTCTTCCACTACTTCTGCTATCGTAACTGCTCTGGTGGCTACTGCTGCTGCAGATTGGGGTGGAACTCTTTCTCTTTGGTCACACCAGTTCTGGGAGGGAGTTCTGAGCTTACTCTGAACAGAGGCAGATGGTTGAGCTGGAGTCCTCTTGGGATTTCCTTGATTTTTGCGAGACGGACCCTAATTTGATTGATACGAACTGGTCTCTGCACTCTGGGTCCTTGACTTCCCTGTCCTCTTGACATGGCAGGATTCGGGTAGTCTTTAAGCTGGTGACCGAAACCCTGACACCCAAAACAACTGCTCTCACTTCTAAGCTCATCCCTCTGAATCCTTGAAAAAGGTGGGGCTCCTGAGAAAGTGTTCTGAGGGAAGGGTCTTCCTTCACTTTTGAATCTCCGAGCATCTTGATTCTGATTAGGGCCTTGCTGCCTCTTTGGGGGTGGAAAGTTTGAAGCACTTCTCGGGGTTTGGAACCTTTTAAAGTTTGAGGGTGCAGGCTTCGGTGGGACCTCAACAACAAATGCTTTGGCAAGGTCCTTTGCCATTCTGACAGCTTCTGCCATTGAGACTGGTTTGGCATTTTTCATTAAAGTGTACAATGGCTCGTTCATCCCTCGAATGAATCTGGCATCAGCTCCTCTTCATCCAAAAGTGGATAATATTTGAGGAGAAGGGCAAATACCTAATGGTATTCTTTAATCGTCCGGCTATCCTGCTTCAGTTCCAAGAACTCATTCATTTTGGTTTCCAGGAAGCCCGAAGGATAGAACCTCTTCGTGAGGTAAGCTTTAAGATCTGACAAGGTCTGGGTATTTCGGTCGAGACGGTTTGTCTCGCAATGGTTCCTCCATGCGACCCTCGCCGTTTCCACAATTTTCAATCTGGCGAGAGGCATCTTGCTTCTCTCGTTATAACCGGTTACATCAAAATACTCTTCCATTGTCTCGATCCATTTTTCCACTACTTCTCCTAATTGTTCCCTTTCATCCTTGAAGGGACCAGGTTGGGATCGGTGCAGGGCTTTACGAACGTCCGGATCTAACTCTTCATCAGTAAGAGGATCCGGCTGCCTAGCACGGGCCGCATGCCTCATGATTATGACAAAACGATATTTTTGTCAATTTAACTTTGCCATCAGATTTATGACTTTAATTTTTGAGATATATTTCTTAAATAAATAAATATTCCATCATAATTCTTGAAAACAAGATTCACTCTGATAATTTTGTTAACCAATAATCACAACCACGAAAACAATTTGGAATCTTTTGCAAAACATTTTTCTTAACTTTTGCTTTCGAATAAAGATACGCACACATTCCTCTTTAAAACTTTAACTTATAAAATAATTCATTGACAAATAGTTATTGGTTACAGATGTCATAACTCAAAAATTCCATCCAGTCTCTTGTTTCTCAAAAAATAGTATCACTCTGGACTCTCCGTTGAGACCAACTGGTCAGCAAAATGAGATCCAGTAAACAGATTACAATAATAATTTCGTCCATCATACATATCTTCCACGACATACGCATGGGTGTCCTAGGCACCGCGAGCCCGTGCATTGCTTGGTCAGAACCCTCCATGATCCTCCTTAGGTGTCCTGGCACTTCACTCAGGGACCGCTTCGTCGGCCCTCGTCCATTGTACCGGAAGCACACCATTTTTCAACCATACCGAGGCTGGTCCATGCTTTGCCGCGTGAGCTGTCCTTTGAACACTCCCCGCCAGCTGTTGTTTTGCAACCGAACTTCCCTTAGAAAAACATATACCAAATGCTCCCTCCAGCATTCTAGCGTAAGACAGTCCTTTAAGAAAACAGGGTTTCTATGCAAGTTTTCAGTTTGATTTTCTTTTGAATACAATGAGTATTTCTTGAATCAGTATCCCCAAAACTTCTTGATTGAAATTCTAAATTTCATACCAGAATTCCTTGAATTCTATAACCTTGATCCATAGATCAATTCAAAGGGTCTCAAACTTAGTTTTAGATTTGGCGGGAGTTTTGAGTGTAATTTTTCTAAACTGGTCACACCTTCTTTTATCGAAACTGACAAAAGAGTTTGGTCTTGGTCATAGTCTGATTCAAGGTTCGAGTCGAATAAGATTTTTCTTAAACTATCTTTCCCAAAAAGGTTTGATAATTCAGTTACTATATTACTGAATTTCTTTCTTTGAATATTCACTTAACTGATTTCTAAATTAGTTATGAATTCCAATGAGGAATAAATTAATCATTTATCTGAATATTTCGATCTTGATAGATTTCTTGAATTTTCTTTTTACAATCCGTGTGAATATAAAATGATAGAAATTTCTCTCTTAGAGTATTTAATTATTCATTTATCAAATACTCATAGAATTTAAGAGAATTCTAATTTTGATATAAAAATTCTTTATGCATCTATTTATGCCCAAAAATCAACTTCTGGGAATAACACTTTTATAAAAAAAATCCTTTTCTACATCTATTTATGCATAAAATCAATTTTAATAGGAATAACACTTTTAAAATAAAAAGAATTTCTTTATGCATCTATTTATGCATAAAAATCAATTTTTATAAGAATAACGTTTTTATAATAAAAAATTTTCCATTATACATCTTTCTATGCATAGAAATCAATTTTAATAAGAATAACACTTTTGTAATAAAATTTTTTTCATTATGCATCTTTCTATGCATAGAAATTAAATTTAATAAGAATAACACTTTTATAATTAAAAAAAATTCCATTATGCATCTTTCTATGCATAGAAATTAAATTTAATAAGAATAACACTTTTATAATAAAAAGATTTTCATTATGCATCTTTCTATTCATAGAAATCAAATTTAATAAGAATAACACTTTTGTAATAAATTTTTTTTCCATTATGCATCTTTCTATGCATAGAAATTAAATTTAGTAAGAATAACACTTTTATAATAAAAAAAATTCCATTATGCATCTTTTTATGCATAGAAATCAAATTTAATAATTAATATTAGTGATATCCATGCATATTCATAGGTGAATATGTACATGGAGTAATTAGAATATTTCTTTTAGATGCAAAAATGGTGGGAATTACTCTTTTGGAATAACATAAAAACAAACTTTCTTTTCCACAAAATTGTAGAAAAATTTGCCATAACCTTCTTTGTATGGTTGACCATTTCTAATTTTTATCTTTCTTTATTTAACTTAAATTAACCCAAATTAGATTTATAAAACTCTAATCTACATAATTTTCTAAATTCAAGAGAGTAAACAATAAGAAGAGTTTAATTAATCCCTTAGTTAATCTTTCTAGGATTGAGAAAGGTTGGAATGTAAAGAAGAGAAGGGGGTGGCCTTTTTATCAAAGGCATAGCATTTGAATTTAATTCAAACATTTGCGAAGCATAAAAATTAAGAAAACCATAGATTTTTCATTAAACAAGTAAGAAAATTAGCTTACATGGAACTTGTAAGCTCTCCTTTGGCTTGAGGGATTGAGGGTTCTACTCTTGTTTGAAGCAAGAGTGGCCACCAATTCACTTCGGAGAGGATTAGGCCAAAAACAATTGAATTATTAAGAAATTCAATGTAGATGGCTCAGGACGACAGAAGTAGAGTAACAGTGCATAAACACCATTAAGCTTTTACAAAGGGGGAGGCTTCTATTTATAGGATAAAGTGAGCCTCAAACCAAGTAAACTAATTCTAGAATTTTTCAGTTTGGTCAAATTTTGACCATTTTTAGGGTAGTTCAGCTTACTTTTTGGATCTAGTTTTGAAACAGGAGAGAGGAGAGATAAAAATATCTTATTTTATTGATTAAGAATTGGGAGTAATGATGAGAAAAAGGTGCCTACTTCATGAGGGGAGATCCCCAATCTGAGAGGTGTCAAAATTCAGTTTTTTAATTGTTTTCTTTGGTCCTTAGTTCACTCTTCATCTTATGTGAGCATTTACTCATTTTTGGGGGGTTTTTCTTTTATTCTTCAATTTATCTCCTCCCTGCATTTGGATTAATCTTATTGGTCCATAGGAACCTTAATCCAAAATTTTCAGAAAATCTTGACCCTTAGGCTAAGGTCTTTTGTGCACATTATAATTTATTTCTAATGCACCTTAGGAATTTCTTTTTAAACTTCTGTTTCGGGGGAATTATTTTAATAAGAAGGGATATTTTTCCATCCAAAGATATCTAAAAATTGAATTACCTCTCTCTAGAACATTTTCTTTCTCTAGGCCAAAACAGGTAGAAACAAGATCTTTTATTATTCTGAAAAGGGGATTGATTACAGGGGAAGAAACTGGACATCTTGAGGGGCTGGGAAGGAATCTTACATAATGGCCTTGAACTAACATGCTTTTCATGTGGAAAATCATGTTTGGCCTACTTTACCAATCTGGCATGCTTCACATACTTTATGCATACCATCAATCTTAAACTTTGGCAAACATGAAACAATATTTTGGGCCTGCATAGACTTCATATGCATATTCACATGTCGAATGCATTGTGCCATATGTCAATATCTACAATGACACCTGTTACATACACAAACATGGCTTCCTTTACCTCAGTTATGTTCACATTTAAAGTAAACATCCTACCATTTGTGTTACCCTTTGCAACCACGCAACATTATTTTTGAAGTCTTTTATAAAACATCCTTGAGGATTAAACCTCACTTGCAGCCTTGCTCAACCATCTGTCCAATAGAAACTAGGTTCTTTGTAATATTTGGAACATGAAGTACATCTACCAACAAGTACTTCATTTTACCATCCTGCACATAGACACTGCACATAGACAATGACACTTTACCAACATGTGCAATGGGATGCACATTATCATCACTTGTTTCTACATAACCTAGTTTTTCTATTTTTTGCATGTCTCTAAACCACTCACCATGACTGGTCATGTGGTTAGAGGTTCCAAAATCCATATATCTTTAGATCCTGACACATATCTTGTTGTGGAACTCAACATGTGCTGCATGAAAAACAATTACTCACTTTTGTCTCATCACCACCCTGTTTACTAGAGATGATGCATAGTTGCCTAGCTATAACTTTCCACTCTTAATGTCATTCTGCTTTTTAAAGAAGTTCTTTGCCAAGTGCCCTGCTTTGCCATAATAATAGCACTCTATGCTATTTACACTCTGATTTCTTTGCCAACACCTCGGCCCCTCTGGCTCCTCTTGCCTCTAGACTGGTCTTTTACACCTGTGTATGATTATTGTTGCTGGAATGATTGGACTATTATTCTCCATAATTATGGTTTCCATGTTGGTAGCCATAACCTTGGCCTCAACCACGACCTCTCCCACTACCTGAATTGGAGTAGAAGGCCTATTCTGATGTGTTCTTGCTTTGTGAAGAAGAGTCCTCACCCAGAGACTTTTCTTTTAGCATAGAAACTAAGTCCAAAAAGTTAGGAACATTCTCTCTGCCTACAATGGAGGTCTTGAATGGCTTGTACTCTTTGCCAAGCCCATTCAGAAAGATGCCCACTAAATTATCATCTTCCACCAATACTTTGATAGACCCAAGGGATTAAACGATGACCTTGATCTTTAAAGCATACTCATTTTAATAGACATGCTTTTCTTCTCCACAGTATGCATCTCTTATTTTAACTGCACTTTCCTTGCCTTTGTGTTGGTTTAGAACATTTACACTAGGTTCTACCATGCAACTGCTGGAGTGTTGGCATTCTATATGTGTCCTATCATTGTGTCTATGACACTGATTGAAAGCCAATACATGACTTTCCTTACACCCTATTTCTAGTCCTTGAATGCCTTTACATCTTCTGGAGTGACATTCTCTTCAAGCAATTCTAGGGGCTTCTCGTTGTCTCCTTAAAATCCTTTACCCACATCAAGAAATTTGTCATTTTGAACTTCCAAGCATGGAAGTTATTCTTGTCCAGTTTCTCACTAACAATCTGATTGATTCCATTACACATGTTTGCCTACAACAGTAACTAGAAACCTGTAAAACCAAATTTTTTTTGTATGCAACCTATAACATAGTAGTATCTTCTGTGTCTGCCATAATAACAATACTTCAGCACAACATGTATGTCACCAAATGTGATCAGAGTACATGTACATACACCCAAGATTAGCAATACATGTGCAAACACTATCTACACTCCCAAAATGCACTGATGCACTACAATAACCAAATTTTGAGCAAAGACAGTTCTGAACCATAACTTCTAAAACTGTTCCTTGCAGTGACCCAATAGAGACTGAAACGCACCCAAAATGTGATTCTTGTCGCCATAAAATTATAGTACATAGTACAACCCACCTTATAGGCACCTCCAAGCCTACAATGATAGCTCCTCAATCGGAGATATGTATCTCCCGAAGCTAACCAGGGGGTGTCGAACCTAAAAAAGAAGGGAAGAGATGATGATGCTCTTACCCACGTACCACTGCCTTGCTTGCTTTTTTCTTGACTCTTGCTTGTTTCCTTATCTCTCACATGAAACAAAACTTTGATACGATAAAGAGAATGGGGGGGAGAGGGAGAGCTTGAGTTCCTTGCAAGCAAACACACACACATACACAAGAGAGAGAGAGAAATACAATAAAGAGATGATGATGCTCTTACCCATGTTGTACCACTTCCTTGCTTGCTTTTTTCTTGACTCTTGCTTGTCTCCTTATCTCTCACATGAAACAAAACTTTGATACCATAAAGAGAATGGGAGGAAGAGGGAGAGCTTGAGTTCCTTGCAAGCAAACACACACACACACACACAAGAAAGAGAGAAATACAATAAAGAGATACATGGCTGAATTTTCTTCTATTTTCTTCTCTTCTCTACAACCATATAACTAAAAAGATAAGAGTACACACTATAACAGAAAGTAATCTCCCACAATAACATACAATGATCGGTCCATAGTGCAAACTCGACTATATGAGCTGGCGCTATAACTATGCCATAACTCTAGTGCTCCAAAGTGGCTATCACATAGCCTATCATCCATTGGCAGTGTATCAATCGTAATCTCACCACCACAAACCATGCCAAAGGCATAAGTGTGGAAGTTATCACCCAAGCGGGTCATCAATGTCCGCAACACTAGTTGAGCTTGATATCTCAATAGGTTACTGCCACCCACAAGGTGCCCACTCTGTAGAGTTTGCCAGTTTGTAGGAGGCGCTATGGTGAGTAGAGTCAGAGGCAATAAGAAGAAGCAATTAGTTCATAATCAGAAAAAACTTCATTGCCATCAATGAAAGCACGAGGGAAAGGTGATAATGGTAAGGTTGCTTTCACAAATGCCACCCCACCAGTAGGAGAGATACATAGCTCATAGAGCGCTATTAGAAAATTTGAAGCCGGGCAAACATAGGAGCTTACGTAGTAGAAGCAAGAGAGAGTGAATTTGGGTGCAGCGGGTCTCATGTGCAGGAACAAGGTCCTGGCACAAAGTGATAATGACCACCATCACCAATAGAGGAGTAGTAGTACTGTAAAACTAGTGGTAGTCAACAATAGCATATAGTTACACAAATGGGGTCTCCCAGAAGATGGTCTAGAGAGAGAGAGAGCCCAACATCAAATGTAGTAAAGAGAGAGAGAGAGAGAGAGCCCAACATCAAATGTAGTAAAGAACTGAATTCACCATCTCCACAATGCACAACAAATTTTTCATTGGCATAATGCTTACTAGCACAACGTTATCTCCATACTAGAAGAGAAGATAAGGATAACCCTATTTTCTTTGTGGTGTAAAAATAACTCAATAAGAGGTAGCTCAAATGCATTTGATAAATTTAAAAACAAATGTGGTGCGAAGATGCCTAAGTGGAGGTATCTTGCTATTCTTGGAGGTCATTAAGAACCATAACCCTTGTTTATTTAGCATTCTTAAGGTGCAGAGTTGTATATTCGTTCTCTCTCCTTAGCCCTAAAAGAACGGGAAAGTATCGACTTTTGCAAAAGCTGTGAATTTTGACCATATTGGATGTGTGCCTATCTTGTCCACCTCTCATTATTACGTAAATTAACATCATGGTTTATCTTGATTATTATGAGCCTCCTTAAGTATTTTCTTAATATGTGATTAGAACTACACTTAGCACAACCTAACTTTCTTAACAAAACTTTCCCATTGAAGCTCTCTTACACTATGCACTGTGAAGGAGGCTTTCTCATCTTTTGAATCTTCAAGAATTAGCTCCAATACAATTGATTTATATAAGGTATTTAGCATTTGTAAGCAATTCTACAAGCAATTCCAGCACAAAGTAGACTCAATCTTTATTTTAATCTCAATTGGACCGTTCCATCAAAATGATCTAATTCCACTTTACCCCGGCTTTACCAGCTGTCTGACAGGTGGCATTATGGGGATAGAATCACCCATTTCTTGGATCGTTTTTGAGTACAATGGCCCGATTCTGTGATCATTAAACATGTTTTGTAATCAATCGATTTAACTCTTGAATTGTTGATTTCTTAGATTGATTGATTTCACTATTTGATTCAATGATTTTTATTTTGGAATCACTTTGATTCTAGTGATCCTACCAGCAATCCAACTCCACCGATCCTACTTGGTGGATTCCACGTTTTCTCACAATTTCACTTTTTTGGCATTTCCACTTTCTTCTGCGATCCTACCTTGACTGATTCCACTTCTAGGAGCTTCCAATTCTACTCTTTGGGATCAATCATTTACACTTCTTGGATTGCCCCATTCAACTTTTTGAATTAACATAGTCTGATTCTACTTTCTTGGATCACCTGATTCCACCTATAAGGATTATCCAATTCTATTGCTAATTTTTAATAGTTTGCAGATTGTTCATGAGGACCAGTAGATTGACATCAGTTCAAGATTTATCTTAGCATATTTTCTTCTCAAATTCTCTAGTAGTTAGGTATGGACAATAACAATGCAAATAATCTCTTTGGTATTCTTTTCGATGAGCATAACTTGGATGGGTCAAATTACTCCCTATGAAGTTATATGGTCAGAAATTTCCTTGTTGCAAAGGGCTTATGGGGTAATGTCAGTGGGTGATGAACTTTCCCTACTAGCATAATTTCTCTCCTCAAAGGGGTCAGGGCTAGTAGACCTAGCAACAAGCTCTCTGTTAAGTCTAAGAGATAGCTTCGGGGGAACCACTCACCCACTCACCTCAAGGTGTAGTGGGGATCTTTGCGATGGCTCAGCTCGTAACCCTTGAGGACTCTAATCTCAACACCACCATGGGTATCTTACCATTGCCCTTCTTCTGCGAGCGTTGTCAACACTGTCACATTGTACTATGGGCACTACTCCCTCCTCTCACCTCAATTCACTCACACACACTCACTAGCATGCATTAGAGAGAAGATTAGAGCTTGAGATTTAGTACGAGGGAAATCTCAATTGCACAATGGGAGAGTGTTCTTGGATTAGATAAATTGCCTTATATACATGGCTATAAGTGTTCACACACACTTGAATTGTGGTCAGGCAAGCGCCCAAAGCTTCTATTTGGCCTATTGCTTATACATTCCTTCATCTTATATTACATTAATGCATTAAAACACTAGGAGCACAATGGGATTTAGTACGAGGGAAATCTCAATTGCACAATGGGAGAGTGTTCTTGGATTAGATACATTGCCTTATATACATGGCTATAAGTGTTCACACACACTTGAATTGTGGTCAAGCAAGCGCAAGCTTCTATTTGGCCTATTGCTTATACATTCCTTCATCTTATATTACATAAATGCATTAAAACACTAGGAGCACATCCTAGCTGTTGGAATTAGGGTTGCAGGAAAGCACACAAAGCTTGGAGAAGAAGAAGCAAGAATGCACACAACACAAAGTATTAGATTGTGTCAATGTACAAAAGATACCTAGAAGGATGGGCGTATATACAAGCCGGGGGAAAAAACCTCCTAAAGAGGAAAAAAGTGCCCCGGCGGTCCTAAGTGTGTTCACACACATCACTGCCTATATATATATGGCAACAAATCCCCCCTGGGAGTGATGGTGTGAACGAGAGCTGGCACTCATGTATAGGGGAGTGCCATGCCCGAAGTAGATCAGTCCACAAAGGGGAGCAAGCCCAAAGCTTTGCGGAAAGCTTCGAACTTCTCACGAGAGGAAGCGCCTTTGTGAAAAGATCAGTGAGGTTGTCCTGTGTTGGCACATAGGCCAAGCTGATCTCTCCTGCTGAGAGTCTCTCCCTGACATAGTGATAATGCACCTCAATGTGCTTTGTGCGAGCATGAAAAACTGGGTTTCTCGCAACTGCCAATGCACTCTGACTGTCAGTGAAGATAGAGGTGGCAGACTCCTGTCCAACACCCAAGTCAGCCATAAGCCATCTGAGCCACACACACTCAACCGTAGCTGTGAAAGCTGCCCTGTACTCAGCTTCACAACTAGAAGTGGCCACAGTAGGTTGCTTCTTGCTCAACCAAGATATGCATGAGCTACCGAGCATGAAACAAAAACCACTTGTGGACACTCTTGTGTCATAGCAACCAGCCCAATCTGAGTCCGAAAAAGCATGTAAATCTGGCGGCAACGATCCCCCCTTGGGATAAAACAACCCAAGATGTATGGTGCCACTCAAGTAGCGAAAGATGCGTTTAACTGCCTTCCACCAATGCTGAGACCCTGGGCTATGCATAAACCTGCTCACCTGTGAGACTGCAAACTGAATGTCTGGCCTCGTAATGCATACATAAATGAGGCAACCAACAGCTGTCTGATAGAGTGTGACATCAAAGTGATCTCCAGCATCATGAAGACTCAACTTCAAACCTGTCTCCATTGGAGTAGCAATAGGCTTGCAGTCTTCAAGGCCAAATCTCCGCAACAATGTCTCAATATACTTTGTCTGACACAAAGCAATACCTCCATCACACTGCTTAAATTGTATTCCCAAATAATGATGCAAATGCCCCAAATCTGACATCTCAAATCAGCCTTAAAATCAGCAATATGACTTTCATTTGGTCCTGTGAGCAGCATGTCATCGACATAGAGAGCAATGATTAGATGTACATCATCCACACATTTAACATATAAAGTGCTTTCTGTTGGACTATTCTGAAAACCATGTGCAGTCAAATATGCATGTATCTTTTCATACCAAGCTCGTGGAGCTTGCTTTAAACCATATAAAGCCTTTTTCAACCTGCACACTTTGTTTTCCTGCCCTCTTTGAACAAAACCACGAGGCTGTGATACATACACCTCCTCATGCAAATCTCCATTCAAGAACGCAGTCTTTATGTCCAACTGATGTACATTCCAACCATTATGAGCTGCCAATGCACAAATGCTACGAATGGTAGTCATACGACAAGTAGGAGCAAAGGTCTCATCAAAATCAATGCCCTTTTCTTGAGCATAACCCTTTGCAACAAGTCTAGCCTTATAGCGATCAACACTGCCATCTGGCTTTCGTTTCAACTTAAAAACCCACTTACATCCAATGGCCTTTTTACCAATAGGCAAATCACACAAAGACCATGTACCATTCTTCATTATAGCATCATATTCACTTTGCATTGCAGCCAACCAATTTTCTGATTTTTGTGCCTCATCAAATGAAAGAGGTTCTTCCTCTTCACACATACTAAACACAGCCAAAGCATAACAATCTGATGCATAAGAGGCATGCTGAAAACCTGAACGAGTACGACTAGATATAGGTGCATCAATTTTACTATCACGCAAGGTTTGCACCAGCCATTTAGGCATACCTCTAGCCTGCTCATTTTCAGCCCTATCCTCAGAAATTACATCCTGTAAATCTGCATCAGAAATAGGCTGATCTATGATGTCGTTTGAAATCTGCATAGGCTGAATATTTGCCTCATTAGGACTTACATTTGAATTCCCACCTGTAAATAGAGGCAACAACGTATCAAATACATCCCGTGAGCTCACACCTGTCTCTTTGGTACATGATAACAAAGGCTGCACAGCATCTTCCACAAAAACAACATCTCGACTAATCAAGATACGCTTTGACTGCGGATGATACAATCTGTAACCCTTGCTCTCAGCACTGTAGCCAACAAAAATGCATTTGACAGCCTTATCATCCAATTTTCTGCGTTGTTGCACAGGCACTAAAGCATAGGCCAAGCAACCAAAGACAGGCAAGTGACCAATAGAAGGCTTCCTGCCATGCCAAGCTTTGTATGGAGTAATAGACTGCAAGGCCTTAGTGGGACACCTATTGAGTACATATGCAGCACACATGACAGCCTCAAGCCAAAACGCATGTGGCAAAGCTTGGCTCTTGACCATACATCGTGCCATCTCCATAAGTGACCTGTTTTTCCTCTCAGCAACACCATTTTGCTGAGGGGTATACGGCACTGTACATTGGTGTTTTATCCCACGACTAGCCAGAAATGCATCAAACTCTTTAGACAAGTACTCCCCCCCTCGATCAGAACGGAGGGTGCCCACAGTACAATTGGATACATTTTCAACCATAAGAAAAAATTGTTTGAAGCACAAAAACACTTCGGACTTTGCCTTCAGTGGATATACCCATGCATGCCTTGAGTAATCATCAATGAAAGTCACGAAGTACAAGTGTTTACCAAATGACGGAGTTTGCATAGGCCCACATACATCACTATGTACAAGTTGCAATTTGCGAGTGGCCCGCACAGAACCATCCTTTGGAAACGCAGAACGCTGCATTTTGCCCAAAATACAGCCTTCACAAACATGTTTCAATGGTGCCTCAAGAGGGGGCAATGAAGCAACCATATCAAATTTCTGCAAACGCAGCAAACTAGCAAAGTTCAGATGACCAAAACGAGCATGCCATAGTTTTGCATCTAAAACTGCCTTTTCATCAGAAACTGCATTTGCTGAATCTTCCACACACTTGTCATAAGAATTGAGCCTATACAGTCCACGAAACAAGGTGCCAGATGTAATAATCGTATCACCAGAAGTCAAATCATGAACAGTACATCTGTCATCCATAAATTTGACTACAAGTCCAAGTCTAGCAAGCGCAGAGACAGACAATAGATTCTTCTTTATCCCTGGCACATACAAAGCATCTGAAAGTGTGAAAGCGCTGCCATTTGCAGCAGTAAGCATAATTTTACCAACGCCCTTCACTGGGTAAGAAGCATTATTGGCACATGTGACAGTATTCCCATTAGAGACAGCCTCAAGATAAGTGAACATATCACGATGTGAGGTAATGTGCTTTGTAGCACCACTGTCAAAATACCATACATTAGAGTCAACAGAAACTGCCAAACATGCATCATGTACAGATGGGTCATATTGGCAATACACGCTAAACGCCCATTCTGTATCCTGCACAACATTTGCAGAATCTGCATTTGTAGAAGCATCCGCTATTGTGGTTGCATTTGACTCTTTCTTCTTTGCCTCTTTAGCCTTTAGCTTAGGGCAATTCTTAATGACATGATCATTTGCCTTACAATAGTTGCACTTGGTCTTTTTCTTGCCTTTATCAAGAGCCTTCTCAGACTTATTGTTACTACTTGTGGAAGGAGAAGAAGTTGCAGACCTACTAATAGGAGAAGAAACAGTGGAAGGGGCTGCCTTACCACTTCTTCTCTGCTCTGCTAGGCAGCAATAAATGCTTGATCAACTGCATGCTGCCTGGCCCTGTTTTGCCTGGACTGCGCTTCTTGCAAGAGCTTGTTGACTAAAGTATCATACTTGACAGCATCAGGTCTGTCCTCAGTAAGAAGTCTCCACGTGGAAGCAAAAGTCTGATATGTCTCAGGTAAAGCATCAAGAATAGTCTGCACAAGAGAATGATCAGGAATAATCTCACTTGCAGAAATCAACTGTTCTTTGAGATCTTTAATCTCAGCAAGAAAAACATTCATGTCATCATCTTCCTGCATAATCTTCAATTCTAGCTCTTTACGCAAGTAAGAGATTTTTGCCTCGTTACGATCTGCATACAAACCAGCTAGAATATCCCAAGCCTGTTTTGCTGTTTTAGCTGAACGAATATGTGGGGTGATGTTACGTTTGACAGAAAGTGCAATCAAGGCATGAGCCTGCGCATCTTTACCATCCCAACAATGAGTTTGTTCAACAGTGGGTAAAACAGTAGCAACAGTAGAGCTGCTAGAACCTGCAACATCCTCAATAGATCCTACATCCAAAGAACCTGGACGTACATCCATACCCTGCACAATGTTCCACACTCCTTTTGCAACCAAAACATGCTGCATCATGTATGCCCAAAGTGGGTAGTTGCTGTCTCCATCCAGTTTGTCTTCAGCAGACAACATGCGAAATACATCCATACCCTGCACAATGTTCCACACTCCTTTTGCAACCAAAACATGCTGCATCATGTATGCCCAAAGTGGGTAGTTGCTGTCTCCATCCATGTTGTCTTCAGCAGACAACATGCGAAATACATCATTGCTGTTATCAGCCATGGCCACTGACTGAAACTGATGCAAAAGCTACCTGTAATGAAGCAAAGACTGAATAGAGAACAACTCGTGCTATGTAGCACGGTCCACAATAGAATACGTATGCCTGTTTTGTAGAAAACTGCACTGTCAAAATTTCTGCAGAAAATGACGAAAACACCTGTGCAGAACTTGCAATGCAAAAACGGAGCCCGAAACGACCTCAGATGCGAATTCTGAGAACGCACAGCCCTACGGGCATAATTGCAGAGTATATGGACCTGCAAGCGCTCGTGAAAGCTCACCTCAATCGGAGAACGTGAGTCGGAGGGTGCTGGCGGTGTAGCCCTGGGAGCCGATCCTGCTCTGATACCAATTGTTGGAATTAGGGTTGCAGGAAAGCACACAAAGCTTGGAGAAGAAGAAGCAAGAATGCACACAACACAAAGTATTAGATTGTGTCAATGTACAAAAGATAAGTTAGCCCTAGAAGGATGGGTGTATATACAAGCCGGGGGAAAAAACCTCCTAAAGAGGAAAAAAGTGCCCCGACGGTCCTAAGTGTGTTCACACACATCACTGCCTATATATATATGGCAACATTAGCTCACTACCACATGCTCTTAGAGTAGGAAATGCCATTAATTTTCCATTGGATCTTTATGGGCACCCATCCAATTTTGAGATTTGGACATTATTACTTCATGGCTTGATTATACATGAGTTTGGTATGTCCATTCTTGACATTTGATGTAGATTACTCATGCTTTGGCATACAATTGGGTGTGGCAATCTTGCTAACTATAAGATGGGTTAATATCCCTCCTTCCTAATGTTAATCACATCCTCATAGTGGATTGAAGATGTTATTGAGGGGTATATGTATGCTTGGTGTTGATAAGTAAATACTACATGTCTTTAATCCTCTAGAGGGATGAAGAATCTAGTTAGTAAATGAAAATGTTAATAGTAGATGGAATCCTAATTAGGGTGGGGACATGTGATTGGTCTTTTTTTTAATTGTTTTATTTTGTTTCGGCAATCATATGTAAGATTACAATATTTATTTACAGTTAGTGGGGATTCTATGTTAGAATTGAAAAGCAAGTTCTATGAGCACATCTTTTTGGTTTAATGTGTTCCTTTACAGACTGTCCGAGGGTTTTGTAGTGACCTAAACTACTTTACTTCCCATGTGCCTTTTTATCCATTAATAATAGGTGCTTTTTCACCATTGGTCGAGCTGATACACAATGAAGTAAAAAGGGGTGAGTCCTTAAAATCTTGTCAGAGCTATTGGTAATCAAAAAATTTGGAGGGATTGAAAGGATTTAGTCAGCTTGCAAGGTTGTAAAGGGTCATAGGCTATTCAGACAAGATTATTAGCTACCTGTTAGTGAGTCTACACCTTAAGGAATTTTAGGTGATGGGTCATACCATGGGTCTTGCATACACCTGCCATAGTCCCCCCCATCTAGAGATGTACCTTGAAGGTGTCAATGCCAAGGTTTCTACCAATGGGTGAGTAAAGTGTACTCACTAATCAGGTGCTTCCCTTTGATTGTAGTAGACAAGGATGATTGGCTTGAAGAGTTTTCTTCTTTATGAATAAACCACAAGTGTGATTTTGAGAATGTTAGTGGTGAATCTCTATGAAATTGTAGAATAATGGCTTATAGGAGTGTTAGGATGATGAAGAAAGACAGATGCCTATGTGGTTACACATTTGAGTGGGCATCAACTTCTGTGATTTTGAAGGTTTTAAAAATCATGGCGGTGATTATTGAAGAATCACCGTGATGAAAAACACACCAGATGATGATTGATATGCATTTAGAAAGAGGGAAAAAACATGTTAGAAATGGTTTTGATAGAATTTAAGACAACAATAAGTCGACAACAAAAAACATGTTAGAGATGGTTCTTATAGAATTTAAGACAACAATAAGTAGAGATAAGAATCATGGGCATGATTCTTAGAAGAATCATGTTTGGATAATATTGCATGCATACTAAGAGGAGATGACTTTTGTAGTTTAGACATGATGAGAAAATGCCAAAATACCATGCACTTTAACCTTTGGATGAAGATTTGCTAACATGATTCTAAGGAAACCGGGGCATGTTATAATAATAATAATTATTAATAATAATCACGGCCATGAGAAATAATACACCACGATAAATGAATGTAGAATATGCATATGGATTGTATTTGGGAAACCTTGAGATGTCTTCTAGGATCACCCTATCCATTGAACTTATGCGTGAGCTTCGTAAATTATATAGCCTTTCCAAAGCTACTCCATATGTTATCTCTTATAACTGGCCCTATAATTTTGGCCACTGCTCTCCCCAATGCTTGTGGAAAGGATATTGGATTAGTTTGCGAGGGTTGCTGCTAGAAGTATTGGTATAACAAGGGTAGCATGTGGTACGAAGGGCAGTTCCTACTCTACAGGCATAATGGCATGAGACCATAGGAGTAACATAAGTCTAGTAGGTGGGGGGTCATATAGAAGTTCCCATAGGTACTCATGACATATGAGCCAAGGGTGCCACTAGTCTAGTCATTTGTGAGAATGTCCCCCTTACTCTAGGTTATAATGGCAAAGTAGAGAGAGATGCGAGGAATCCAGGATTTTGGGTGAAGGTTATGTCCACCGATGGCCCTAGCAGATGATATGGATGTGTTAATTAGACGTGGAGCCATTGTTGCAGGTGTTGTCACAACTTTGGTTGTCAAAGTTATGATTGAGGGCATGAAACTCATGGGGGAAAATATTGTGTGGTTAGTCAAAGGAGGTGTAGTCCCCAATACCACTGTTATGGCTTGCCCTAACCCTCCTTGAAACACATCCAATAAGAGATTACCTGGTGAACCACAACTATCGTGATGAGGATCTTTCCAATGGCCGAGCTCGTAACCCTTGAGGTCTCCAAGTTCTACAACTCCTTAAGAAGCAATTCCACCGTGCCTCCCGCAAGCGTTGTCACACCGCCACGTTGCATTACGGGTACTCGTCTCTCCTCTCACCTCACTTCACTCACACATGCTCACTAGCATGCATTAGGGAGAGAGATTAGCAAGAGGATTAGCAAGAGAAAGACTCAATTGCACAATGGAAGAGTATCTTGTATTATGAGAGAAGTTCACTTATATACATGGCCATAAGTGTTCACTTATATACATGGCCATAAGTGTTCACACTCACTTAAACTGTGGCGGCCAGGCACTTTAAGCTCATAAGAGGCCTAATGCTATTACAATGACTACTCTCATAATATATCCATGAAGTACATCACTTATGACTTCATCCTAATGTGTTGCCACATGCTCTTGAAACGAGAATTGCCATAAATACTCTGTCACACCATTACGCGGGCGCTTGTCCAAGTTGTAGCTTTGGACACCATTACTTCATATCTTGAATGTATGACCCTTGGTGTATCTACCTTGACTCCTTGATGTAAGATAATGGTGGTAGCTCTCTTGTTAACCCTAGGAATGGGTTAACAACCACATGTTGTGGTTAGTCATAGGTGGTGTTGTTATGAGTGGTGTAGTCCCCAATACCACATAGTCTAGGATTGTGTTAATAGCATCTTGAGTGGGTACCTCTGTACAGTGTAGGAATGTGAAGCTCGTGTTGGTGGATTCTTGGAATCCTACTACATAACCTTGAGGAACAATAGCAAGCAGCCATCATGTAGCCAGCAAGTGTCACCACATATGTGGGATTAGTAGGGCTTATTGTTGATGGTGGCTCCATCTCACTCAAGGTAGGACCTCATGCATTTCTTGTCCCCCAACATGTGTCACAGGAAGTTGCCTAGGCATGGTGATTCCCTGTCTAAGACTCTCTTGCTTTACAATAGCCCGAATACATTCCATGATCATCCAAAGTCAATTTGTGAAAGAAGAGAGGGCTTGCTTAATTTCCTTCCAAACTAACACCATAAATAAAGCTTGCAGTCAAGTTCGTCAAGGTTTCCTAGGTTGCATCGAATTCCTAACTCTCAGTTTGTAGTAATGTGTATGAGAATCTTACACCTAGTTCCACCTTATATATGAATTTATGTGGTATGATGTTCTCTAGTTTGTCAGTCACATGGGCAATTGGTGCAGTTTGGCTTGCACAATTGGTGCAGTTCTACTTCTTGCACTTCCTCTTTGATTCTACCATTTGGCAGTAAGGTTTGGGCAAGGTTTTTGTCTATAAGCATTGGGTTGCCAGTCTATCAAGATTGGTCCCATGTGGATAGGGATTTCCACATGCAAGAAGGGGCTCATGTGTAAGGTAACACTAGGTGTGGCCTTGAAGCTAACTTGAACTCCCTCATCCCCAAATTGATATGCTACTTGATTAGGTGCAGAGGTTACAACTGAAGCCAAACCCCTAAAGTTATTCGTCATGTGACCTATCAAGCTAGTGTGATAGGTCTAGCATTTATTTCTTGAGTGGGGTTTTCTCCCCCCCCCCCCTTGGTCCGGTATCCCTTTCATTGATTCAAGATCGGAGGAAGTGCACTACTTGTGAGTCTCAAGCCTAGTACCACACCAAATCTCATTCTTAAAGAGGGTCTCGAGACAAAGGTGAGTTGATAAGAGCCTAATTGGGTCGACGTAGTTTCCTTTAAACCTCTATGAAACGTGCCTAGATCGCAACTGCATTTTATTGTAGGCTATTTTAGGACTAGGGAGATGTTTCAGAGACTGTTTTTATTTTTTAGATTTTTTAATTAATTAAATTTATTTATTGCCAAAGTATGTCCAAAGTGGAATCTAAGCGCTATTGGGGACACTACTGCAAAAAGAAATAATGCACTTTTTTCTAGGCAATGAGAGGTTTCCTATAGGTAGTGGCGGCAAAGATGAAGCGTCTTGTACCCAGAACATCCCCCTAGGTAAGTAGGAAGAGTTGGGTTGTCGAGTAGTAGGCGGTGATCTGTATAGGTGGTGCAAGTAAAGCCAATGGGGCTCTAAGTGCTAGTAACCATGTAACATTTTGAAATCTTGGATATCTGCACATTGAAGTGTCATGATTTCCTAATTTTACACAGTGGGCACAATAGAGTAATGGCCTTGCTCTTAACTGTGGACACTCAGTGGTAGTGTGATTTAATATGCACATAGAGCACCACACCAATTCCCTACGGGGGTAAAGATGATTATGCCCATGCCCAGATGTTTCTCTTCCCTCTTTTACTTTTAATTTCTCTAATATGGCATTACTGAGCTCATTCACCGTCATGTTTCCGACTTGCGGCCACTCTTGCTTCAAACAAGAGTAGAACCCTCAAGCCAAAGGAGAGCTTACAAGCTCCATGTAAGCTAATTTTCTTACTTTGTTTATGAATTTTAATGAAAAATCTATGGTTTTCTTGATTTTTATGTTTTGCAAATGATTGAATTAAATTTAAATGCTATGCCTTTGATGAAAAGACCACCCCCTTCTCTTCTTTACAGCCCAACCTTTCTTAATCCTAGAAAGATTATCTAGTGATTAATTAAACTCTTCTTATTGTTTACTCTCTTGAATTTAGAAAATTGTGTAGATTAGAGTTCTATAATTCTAAATTGGGTTAATTAAGTTAAGAGAAGAAAGATAAAAAATGAGAAATGGCCAGCGTTATGGCAAAATTTTCTAGAATTTTGAGAAAAAAGAAAGTTTATTTTTAAGTTATTCCAAAAGAGTAATTCCCACCATTTTTGCATCTAAAAGAAATATTCTAATTACTCCATGTACATATTCACGTACTATGAATATGCATGGATATCACTGATATTAATTATTAAATTTGATTTCTATGCATAGAAAGATGCATAAAGGAATTTTTTTATTACAAAAGTGTTATTCTTATTAAATTTGATTTTTATGCATAGAAAGATGCATAAAGAAATTTTTTTAATTATAAAAGTGTTATTCTTATTAAATTTGATTTTTATGCATAGAAAGATGCATAAAGGAATTTTTTTATTACAAAAGTGTTATTCTTATTTAATTTGATTTTTATGCATAGAAAGATGCATAAAGGAAATTTTTTTATTATAAAAGTATTATTCCTATTAAATTTGATTTTATGCATAAATAGATGCATAAAAGGATTTTTTTAATAAAAGTGTTATTCCCATTGAAGTTGATTTTTATGCATAAATAGATGCATAAAGAATTTTTATATCAAAATTAGAATTCACTTAAATTCTATGTTTAAATTCTGAGTATTTGATAAATGAGTAATTAAATACTCTAAGAGAGAAATTTCTATTGTTTTATATTCACACAGATTGTAAAAAGAAAATTCAAGAAATCTATCGAGATCGAAATATTCAGATAAATGATTAATTTATTCTTCATTGAAATTCGTAACTAATTTAGAAATCAGTTAAGTGAATATTCAAAGAAAGAAATTCAGTAAAATAGTAACTGAATTATCAAACCTTTTCGAGAAAGATAGTTCAGGAAAAATCTTATCTGACTCGAACCTTGAATCAGACTATGACCCAAGACCAAACTCTTTCGTCAGTTTTTCGAGGAAAGAATGGATGTGGATGATATGTGATGAAAATGGATGTGAATGTGTATATGAAGAATGGATGTGAATGTGTATGTGAAGAATGGATGTAAATGTGTATGTGAAGAATGCATGTGGATGATATGTGATGAAAATGGATGTGAATGTGTATGTGAAAGAATCGATGTGGATGTGTATGTGAAGAATGGATGTGCATGTGTATGTGAAGAATGGATGTGGATGTGTATGTTAAGAATGGATGTGAATGTGTATGTGAAGAAAATGTGGATGTATGTGAAAGAATGGATGTGAATGTGTATGTGAAGAATGGATGTGAACGTGTATGTGAAGAATGGATGTGGATGTAAGTGAAGAATGGATGTGGATGTGTATGTGAAGAATGGATTTGAATGTGTATGTGAAGAATGAATATGAATGTGTATGTGAAGAATGGATGTGGATGTATGTGAAAGAATGGATGTGGATGTGTATGTGATAGAATGGATGTGAATGTGTATGTGAAAGAATGGATGTGGATGTGTATGTGAAAGAATGTGATGTGATGTGACATGAATATACGTGGATGTGAAGTGATAAATAATGAATATATGGATAGATGTGGGTAGTCGTACATGTGAACAATTAGAAGGATGTGGATGAATGAGATGAGATGTGTATGAATGAGATATGATGTGGATAGATGTGATGTGATGTTATGTGGATAGAATGTATGTGATGGGATGGTGATGAGAATGAATGTGATGGATATGAATGAATGTGAAGTGATGGATGTGAATGGATGGAGGTGATGTGATGTGAAATGGATAGATGTGAGTGAATGAGATGTGATGTGAATCGGGATGTGAATGAGATGTGATGTCATGTGAATGAGATGTGATGTGATGTGAATCGGGATGTGAATGAGATGTGATGTCATGTGAATAAATGAGATGTGATGTCATGTGAATCGGGATGTGAATGAATGATATGGGATGTGAATGGATGAAATGGATGTGATGTGAATCGGAATAGATGTGAATGAATAAGATGTGAGGTGAAATGGATGTGATGTGATGTGATGTGGATCGGGGTAGATATGAATGGATGAGATGTGATGTGAAATGGATGTGATGTGAATCCGAATAGATGTGAATGAATGAGATGTGAGGTGAAATGGATGTGATGTGGATCGGGGTAGATATGAATGGATGAGATGTGAATGAATGTGATGTGATAAGATGTGGATATGGGTAGATGCGAGTGGATGAGATTTGATGAGGATAAATGAGGAAAGATGTGATAAGATGAAAATGTTGTGATTGGATGAGTATGGGAATACATATGGAATGGATGTGGATTAAATAATGTGGATTGATGTGGAAAGATGAGAGTTTGTTATAGAAACTAAATTTATGACCTGTTTTTTAAATGATTGTTTTATGTCAAGAATGCTGGGGAAGCATTTTGACCATCTTGTGAATGAGGTCGTGGAGACCTAACTGTTAAAGTTGCAACAGTTGACGGAGAGTCAATGGAGGACGTCTCGCGTAGCAAGGTTCGATCGAGGTCTTGACCAGCCTCGATTTGATTTAAATGGTGAGCTTCTGGTACGGTGGTGAGGGACCAAGGAAGCGGCCTATGAGTGAAGCGCTAGGTGACCTGCGAAGGATCCTAGAGGGTGTTAACCATACGGTGCTCTGGGTCGCCGAAGATACCTACACGTGCATTGGGGAAGATATTTGGATCAAGGAATAAGAGTTGTTTTCTGAATTCGGGCATGGATCTGGTTGATTGACCTTGTTGGTCCTCAACGGATGAGTCCATGGCTCTTTTATATGGATCTGTTGGTTGACCTTGCTGATCTTCAAAAGAGATTCCATTTTGATTTTTTTTAAAGTGATTATATTGCCGGGTACTATGAGCTAGGAAATATCGAAAAGGCCCCTGAGTGGATAGGTGGTGAGCGTTCTGGTTGCCAATGATGCCATAGGTCCACCGATGAAGGAAAAATTGGAAATTAGGATTCAACCGCATATTTTGGAGGATTCAACCGCATAGTTTCATTAAATGATTGTTTTAGGATTCAACCGCATACACGGATGAAGGAAAAATTGGAAATTAGGATTCAACCGCATATTTTGGAGGATTATGATCAATGATACTACAGTTTCATTAAATGATTGTTTTAAAGACAGCTGAATTTATGAAAAAGGCAATTTCATATTGGGTGTATAAGTGATGTGACTAGTTTTAAGTTTGCATGAATATCTGGCTAGAGGGCCTAGGAACTCTTTTCCTCCCTGGTACCCGGGAATAAACCTAACAAAATTCTTAAATGGATCCCATCACCATAGTGGTTGGGTGGTTGGCTAACCCATGGGACTGGATGGGGTTAGGCTGGACTGATGGATCCCTAAAATGAGACTCAATTTTGTTATGGTATGATAGATGAAGTAAATCCCGGATAAAAATTGTTCTATGGAAAAGAAACAACGGCTGTGCCTCTCTCAATGAGGAAAAAAGCGTTGGTCTCTATGATCCAAGTGCAAGTCTTTTCCTTGATCTGACTATGGGACTTACGGGTTCGGCCAGATCAGTTCAGTTAGTTAAGGCTCTTGACTACGTTAGAGTAAAAATATCCTGGAGGAATTACCTGTGCTTTACAGGCGAGGGAAGTTTTTTTCAGATTCGGTTTTGGAAGAACCGAGGGATTAGTCTCTTGTCCGGATATACATGGGCGAGGCCCCGACGAGTGAGGGACCCTGCCCTGCGCAAGAAGTGCTACTTCCGCTACTAGCACCCCAGAATTCGTTGCACGGTGGGGACAGGGATCTTTCATTTGCAACTGGGGCAAATGTCTCCTCATAATAATCAACCCCCATATGCTTGCGCATATCCTTTGGCTACCAATCTAGCCTTGTACCTGCTTATGCTACCATCACTATTATGTTTCACCTTATACACACACTTACAGCCAATAGCTTTCTTGCCTTCAGGAAATGGCACCAAATCCCAAGTCTCATTTCCATACAATGCATCCATCTCCTCATCCATAGCTTTCTCCCAGCACACATTTCCAATAGCCACATCAAAACATGTGGGTTTTACAACCTGCGCAACTTTTGCCATATAAGCATAGTGATGTGCCACATAACCATCATAAGTCAACCTCTGCGCAAGGTTTTTGAATCTTCCAAGTCTTTGTAACTTTGCATTCATGGCTTCCATAGCCTTATTCACACCAGGTGCCCTCATTGCTGGAATCCCAAGCTCCTCATCAAGGCTCATCTTCGAGCCACTAGAATCTCCATCAACAAATAATGCCCTACAGAAATATCAGGCATACCAAGGGGCTCAACCACTTTCTCTTTTCCTTTATGTGATGTACCAACAACATTTCTAGGACTGGTATTATGATGCAGCCTGTCACTCCATGGTCTATCAATAGATCCACTAGGATGAGGACTCTCTTGGTCCACTCAATGACTGTGATTGCTGACTTGCATTCTATGCAACCACATTTCCACTTACATCAACCCCAACAGCATCTTTTTCAGCATACCAGCTACTCATCTCATCAAATACAACATTCTTGCTTACCCTCAATTCACCTGTAGCAAGACTATAGCATCTATATCCCATTTGCTCAAGGGAATACCCAATAAACACACATTTTTCTGCCTTTGGATCCAGCTTGGTACGCAACTCATCTGGCACATGCACATATGCAATACATCCAAAAACTTTTAAGTGAGACAAATCAAGTTTCTTTCCAGTAAACTTCTCCTCTGGCGTTAAATCATGCATGGCTGTAGTAGGAGTCATGTCCATGATATAAACTGTTATAGACACAGCCTCAGCCCAATAGCTATGCGGCATATCCTTCTCTGCCACATCAATGCTCGTTCTATCTCTACAATGTGCTTGTTTTTTTGCTCAACAACTCCATTTTGTTGCAGAGTGTATCTACATGTAAATTATCTCAGAATGTCATTCTTTCGGTAAGAATTCAGAGAACTCATTGGAGAAGTATTCTCCCCCTCCATCTAACCTTAGGCACTTCACATGCTTTCCTGTCTGTTTTTTAACCATCACTCTGAAATTCTGAAAATGAGTGAACGCTTCACTCATGAAATACACCCACACTTTCCTCGTGTGGTCATCAATGAATGTTACGTAGTACCTATAGCCACCCATAGACATAGTCTTTGCAGGACCCCGTACATTTGAATGCACAACATCTAGTACATTCCTGCTCACATTTCTGTCATGTGAAAATACATGTTTTGTTTGCTTTCCAAATTGACATTGCGCTTCACAAACTTTCTGCATACCTTCAACTTTAAACTTAGGCAGCCATGTCACAATTTCTTTAGTCTACATAGACTTCATTCTGTGTACATTTACATGCCCAATTCTCTTTTGTCAAATGTCTGTATCTGCAACAACTCTTGAACCATTTGCAAACATTGCAACACTCAATGCAAAAATGTGATAGACTTCCCCTACCTCTAAACTGGCCTCTTCCACCTGTGTGTTATTTTTGCAAATCCTTGGATAGTTGCTATTGTGCTGACCATAATTTTGATTACTTGTTCGGCCACCACCTTGGCCACGACCACAACCTCTACCTCATCCTCTACCTGCACTTGTGTAGAAGGCCTGCTGCTCTGAACTATTTTTGTTTTGTGAAGATTGTTGATCTTCACCATAGTTCTTCTCTTCAATGTGATCAGCATTGACACCAAATCTGTGAAGTTGGGAATGTTCTCCCGAGTCTGAATAGATATCTTGAATGCCTTGTATTGTGGCCCGAGACCGCGTAGACACACTTCCACCTTATCATCATCATCAAACAGAAACACCAATTGATGCAAGGGATTTCACAATGCCCTTGATCTTTAAGGCATAATCATTCACATACATATTTTTCTTCTCCACAGTATGAAGCTCATTCTTCAACTAAATATTTCATGCCTTGGTGTTGGTTTCATACAACTTCACCAAGGTGTCCCATGCCTCCTTAGGTGACTTGGCATCCTGTATATCATGGTGTCATGTATACTAATAGAAACCCAATACATGACTTTCCTTGCTTTTTGATTCCAATCCTTGAATTCTTTTACATCTGCAGGCAGTTGGAATAATCTCTGGTATCTCTAGTGCCTCCTCATGTTAACTTTCAATGTAGTCCCAGTAACCTTTTCCCATCAGGAAATTGGTCAATCTAAACCTCCAAGCATGGAAGTTGTTCTTATCAAGAATCTCTACAACAATCTGGTTTATTCCATCATTTGACATCTTGTCTACAACACAAACTCACCAAAAATAGCACACCTTTGTTTGACGTGCACAAACTGATGTATTCTCTATAGCAGTACTATACTACACCCAAACTGTCACGACCTCAATTTGTATACATACACCCAATGGCAACTCTAAGATCTCTTTGCAGCACACACAATGTCTACACAACCAATCACCCTTCCTGTAGTTCCAAAAATAGAGTTGTCAGAGAATCGAAACTTATCCGCAGTGCCCGTGAATGCCTGTAAACTAAAAAATAGAGGTCCAGACACGCTCAAAATGCGTTTTTGGCTAGAAAAACTTTGTCCAAAAAACAACGGACAGTATAGTTGTCCTGTAGCTCTCCCCCTGCGAAGAAAGCTCCTCAATCGGAGTTCGTTTGCCGATGCCTCTCGAAGAGCTCCCGACAAGGGTGTAGTAGCCAAAACAAAGGGGGAAGAGTAGATGAAGCTCTTACACTCGTATCACTTATTGTTCTTCTCTTTCTTGCCACTCAGCCCTTAGCATAAACCATTCTCTGATACCATGAAAAGATGTAGGGGAGAAGAGAGCTTGAGCTGTTGCAAGCACACACACACTTACACAAACCCTAGAAGAGAACACACAAGGTGAGAGGCTGAAAATTCATCTTCTTCTTCACACAACAAAAGAGGTCTACCAACAAGATAAAGTGACTAACACACATATAGAGTATATACAAGCGGTCCATAATGTGAACACGCTAAGAGGAGTGGGTAGGTGTGGACTAGTCAGTGTAGTCCACCAACTATAGAATCTCTGGCAAAGATATGTCAGTGCCAGCTACCAAACCCGCCAGTGATGTAAATATCGAACGATCATGCAGGCACCTTGTGAGTGTCATCTCATGTTGAGCTTGACATCTCAACACCAAGCTCTTCAAAGATTCTGCACTATTATCAAAGGATGTGACGAGTGCCAACGATGTGCTAAATCACAAAAGAAGGACACGATGCCCTTGCACCCTATTAAAGTTCTAGAACCCTTTATGAAATAGGGCATTGATTTTATGGGACCCATCAATCTAGTTTCACGTAGCACTCAATCAAGGTACATTTTAATAGCTACAGATTATGCCACAAAATGGGCCAAAGCAAGAGTTTCAAGAAAAGCAGATGTTGTGGCTATTGCTAAGTTTCTTTATAAGAATATCATTAGCCGCTTTGGTTGTCCTTTTGAGCTGGTGAGTGGACTAAGGAAAACATTTTATGAATGATGTAATCCAACATCTCACCACAATGTTCATGATCTCACACCATAATTCCACTCCATACTACTTATTGTGAAAAATATGTTGACAAAAAAGGATCATAAAAAAAGTGGTTTGATAATAATCTCAAGGATAAATAAATCAATGAGGGAGAACTTGTCCTTATGTACGGAGTCTTCCAACAAGAAAAAGAAGCTTAAGTATAACAGAAAGGGACCATTTCGAGTCTACAAAATAACACCTCATGGTACCATGTGCGTTACTACATGAGAGCTCATTGGCATAGGATCTTCATCATTTGGTTGCTCCTCTTGAGATTTCTTACTTAAAAAATCATAGGCTTGTGGGTACCCATCTTCGATGAATTCTTAGGTTTCGAGCATTGTATCTTGATTGATGGGTTTTCTTGGATGGTGTAGACTTCTTCCTGAGTGCATGCCTCTTCTTCTTTGGGAGCATGGTTTGCCTTTTTGGGATCCAAACTTTGGTTACACCAGCATGGTAGCCTTAGCCTTGCAATAATACTCTTGGAATCCATATTTCCTTTACTGACATTCTCTTGTGTAATTGCTTTGGCTGCCATGATTGAGGTTGCTTTATTTTCTTCTTCTTGGTAGGCTGTTAAATGTTTCTTTGTGAATATAACTTTACTGACATTCTCTTGTGTAATTCCTTTGGCTGCCATGATTGAGGTTGCTTTATTTTCTTCTTCTTTGTAGGCTGTTAAATGTTTCTTTGTGAATATAACTTAGTTTGACTAGGTAGCCAAACAGGATTACCACCCTCATAGAATCCTTATGCTTGAAGTAGTTGCTTTTCCACCCACCTTTTTATGCTTTGGAAATATTTTGATGGTCTTCTATGTGGCGGAGAGAACAAGCTTTCCTTTTAGGAATTGAAGCTTTTATACCTGTTTTGTTATGATTTGGTGAGGTTTTAGTTATGGGTTATGGCATCATTGATGATGAGGCTGGGATCTTTAAGAAAGGAGAGGCTACCGATGTGTTGAGGCTATGTCTTGAATTTTACCAAATCCAATTGTGAATTTGCTCTCTTGTGTTATTGTAGGATTAGGGATATTAGCAAGAGGGTTTGTCATTGTTGAGGTCATAATGATGATAGCTTTTTCTTTGTCGGCTATAGTGATAACCTTGGTTGTTATGGTCAAGGGTTATGGAGTTAGCAATAGAGGGGCTATTGATGATGAAGATCCCTTGGTGTGAGTCTTTTCTTTTGTCGGTGATGTCAATCAAGTATTTTTCTTTATAGTAGAAACCTCATCACCTAGTTCTCTCTACCGTTTGTTGGGGATTTGACCATTTGTGTTACCATTGATAATTGGGAATTGTTTCAAAGAGTGGCTATTGTAGATGAGATTTTGCGGTTGAGATTTTTCTGCTTCCTTAGTGACACTTGTAGAAGAGGTTCTTGGGACACAGTGTATCTAGGGAAATTCTTCCTTCAAAAGATGTGGCCCTTTTACTGCTGTGAGCCTCAGAGAAATGGAATGGTCACCTTCATGAAGGTCTGCAATTTGACGACTCTGAATGTGTAGATTTGGGATTGGTTCCTTCTTTGGGGATATGGCTGATTTAGAGAGTCCATCACAAATGATCTTTGATGGAGAGGGTGGAGCTAATTATCTCTTTTGGACAAGGTTATAAAGAGCATTGAGTGTTGTTTTGTTCTTATCACAAAATGGCACCACCACTTCTTTGTTAGAAACCTTTATGGCACATGCTTGGTTGATAAAGTTTGGTAGAGCTTGCACCAAGGTAGCCCAATCCCTTCCTAGGATAAGATTTTCTTTCAACACAAAGTCTAACACACAAATCTTACATTTAAAGGGGTTAGACTCCACATAAACTATGTATTTCAATGTATTTCAACACAAAGTCTAACACACAAATCTTAAATTTAAAGTGGTTATACTCCATATAAACTATGTATTCATAATATCCTAGACATGGCATGCCTTGAATGTCAATCCACAAAATCCATTCATGAGTCTACAAACATGGCTCGCCTCTGTATAATGCCATAACTCATATGTTACAAGATTGTTTAGTCTATAAGGATAGATTTGAGTCTAAGCACAAATTTAAGGCTTGCAATTTAGTGGGACAATTAGGATTTCCAAAAGCCTCACAAAATTGTATCAGACATTTGGAGATACTGAAAAGGATCTCCACTCCCATCAAACTTATCCATAAGCTTGGAAATTTCCATTGAAGTATTTCTAGGGAGTTTTGAAAGGTACAATGTATGTGACAACCCTTGTGCCACCCCCTTTCCTAGAGCTCTCTCAGCATGGAAAGGAGAAGGAGGGTTGAAATTAGTTTTATACAAAGGACATGGGATTGGTGGCACTGGGGTTACTATAGGTTTGGTGAAACCCAATGGAGCACTCATGTATACAATGTAGGTATGAAGTCCCTAAGGAGTATGAGGCCTCAATATGTGGCATAGGTCTTAATGGTGGTTACCTAAGGCTAGTTTCAAGGTCTTAATGGTGGTTACCTAAGGCTAGTTTCAAGGTCTAAATCAGATATCTGCATGTGTAGGGGTAAGCTTTCACCTCCTATACTAGCCATTTTTTCCTCTTTTAATCTTGTTCTTATAAGTCTCTTGGCTAAGGAGCTTCTTTTTCTCTCAGGTTTCTAGCATATGGGACCCCTTAGTCTGAAAGTCACGCATGACTTTGAGATACCTCTAGGTGACAGATTTCAAACTTAAACTTGCATTAATATTTTATAGAAGACATAATTATAAGATTTTCACTCGTTTTGGTTCAAGTAATTTAGGAGTGTAGCACTCGTTGAGTCGATAAGTTTGGACCCCTAGGTGATAAAAAATAGACTTTTGGGTGTAAAACAGGGTCTTTAGAAGCTTTCAGATAGGTTGGGATTCTTGAGCCAAAAAGCAAGCTCCTAGCTCCTGGCTTCTTAAAAGCTTCTCCCTACTCTCTTTTGCTATTTTAGGCTCCACCTACCTTCTTTTGACCTTGTTTTTACACCGTGATTTTGCAGATTTGAGTTTTTACAACTGTGATTTTATAGGTTTGCTCATGTAGCGTGATTCTGGGATTATACACTATGTTTTTTGCTGTGACTATAGAATCACATCAATTTCACCCATGACTATAGAATCACATCACTCGTACACTATGATTTTGGATATATATTCTGAATTTTTTCATGATTATAGAATCATGCCGATTTTAATCATGATTGTTGCATCAAGATAAGATAAGATACTATTTTTAATCTTGTAATCCTAAAAGCCACGATGAGAATCTCGAGCATGATCACGACTGGGATTTTATAGGTTTTACTATAAGATCCCCCAACCTAAAAATGGGAACCCTTAAGACAGTCTACTAAGTCTAACAAAAGAAAAATTTCCTACTCGTTGACACCTCAACTGTGTAAGGATGCAAATGATATGACTAATAGGTAAGACCTAGCTCTATCCTGCAAGGGAAGCATGATCTCCTAAATTACTCTTAAAATTGAATTCTTGATTCCTAGAAACAACGTGTTTTTTCTCATCTATGCAAGGCACAACCGTTGGACTAGTCATCTAGAGTAGGGTTTCCCAGGGGGACACACTTACCTAGTGTAGAGCTTTTTTGTTGGAAGTACCCGACTAATCGGGTCCACCCATCCACCCGTCCACCCGTCCACCCATCCACAGGATGGTGCCGTTAGGGCACCATCCTGTGGATAAACAAGTTTCTTAATTAGAGATCTTACACGGTGCTTGTTAAGATAGTCACTCAACAATGATACAACAATACTAGAAAACAAGGGATTTAATTAAAAATAGATACAAGGTTCAAATCTATCCATAGCCAGAGCAAGGCTTATTTTATTCTACTGATAATCTAGAATTTGGCCTTCCAGTCTCCATAGAGTAGGCAATCCCTACAAGACCATGCACCTCTTCATTGGTAGCCAGCGAGGACTCAAGTCGGCTCCAACGTTTGATCCTCCCACTCCTTGGAGGGATGTCTACATGCTAGAGTGGGCTTATTTACCACACTAGCCTGGGCCCACAGAACTAGGCACCATTTATAACACTCGCCCAAACGAGTGAGTTCCAACTTCCCAATGGTAGGAGGGATACCTTGGGTTGACTCTAGGCCGCCTCGCTAACGTCGTTGTGCCTGACTACACAAGCACAGGAGTGGGGTTAGCATTAAGGCATGGACAAGATATACCTGTACTTTAACTTAATCAAGATAGCAACACAATTGTTTAACTAAATCATAGGATACAAGAAACCACATTATCTTCTTGAGAAAGTGATAATTTTACAAGAAATTTGGTAATTTTAAAACAAGGAAAAGTAGCACCCTCATTCTTACTTAATTAATGCTAACATTAAAGATCAATCAAAAAAACTCTTTTTAAACGATTATCAAGCTAACTAGGCCATTGGCTCCATGTGGGACTCCCATGAAAAGAGTTGGGACCACGTCTGGGGCATTCCCTCTAGGGTCGTTGTTATGCATGCTTCTCGCGGTAGCATTTTGGCATCTTCAAGGATGAGCCATACTATCCACCCTCTCATGGCTCGCGTCACCATGAACTCAATGCTTCAGTCGGATTGCGATTCGGAGTTTGTTTGCTTACTTTATGAGCATAAAACTCACTCGTTGGGAACCGCCTCGAAGAGCCAAAGTGAGCTTGCTTAAGTCTCTTTATATGGGGGGCCAAAAAGTAGAGTGTCCTTAAGCTGGGGGCAAGGCTAGAAGCTAAACTAGAGGGGGGAGAAGGAGAGTTCCCCGTTAAGTCTATTCACAGAGGGGCGCTAGGGGGGAGGGGAGAGCAGTGTAGGGACACCCCCTCCACAAGACAAGGGCTAGCTATTGGGGAAGCAAACTTGCAGAGCCTACTTGGAGATGGACTGAAAAGGGCTTGCTGGAGCTAGGCTATAGAGGGCCATTGGGTACAAGTTGTCAGTACAGCCTCCTCTCATAGCATCAAGTGTCGGCCATAGAGGGGGTACTGGGGGTTTATATAGGGGCTGGTATGGATACGAGTATGGGGAAAAGAGAGAGCAAAGCAGGGTGCAAATGATGGTGTACGGTGAAAGTACACCCATCTGTGGTTGCATGAGTCTGGGGAAAGGGGTGGTGCCTGAACACGAGCCAAAGGTGGGGTATGCATGTATCTTCCGAGCTAGTGATCACATGGGTGTTCACATGGCGCCAGTGGGGACTATACGCTACGGCAGTCACCCTTTTGGGCCGTATGTGCCCATTTGTGTGGCTGCCCTAGTATGTGTACGGGTCTTTTTGGGGTGGGGATCCCTTTTTTGGGGTATTGGCCTCGATATGCGTACCGGTGCGTTCGACTGTTTGCAAAATTTTTTTTGGGTGAAATTATCCGAGGTGTTTCCCTGGTCGTGGGGGTGTGATCCATTCGTTGATTGGACACCTGGACGGGAATTTATTGTAGTCAGAAGTTTACCATAATTTAACTAAAAATTTATGTAAAAGCTTATTCCAGTGTCCATTTTGAGTGCTGTAAAATCCTATATTAGGATCTGGTTGGTGGATTGAATGTCCAGCCTCTATGATGGGAGCGTGGAGAACCTCACAAATCCGTCTCTGTGTGGTGGAGACTCTTGATACTTTGGATCGTGGACATCTGGCTCACAGAATGGATCGAGCTCTCTCACTAAGAACTCCTCTAGGGCGTGGGATGGGCTCTGATGTCATAGTAGAGGAACTTTTGTGAGCAGTGGATTCCGATGTAGATGTGTGTACCACAAAAAATCTGTGATGGCTCTCTGTGAGGTGTCCTGTCTCGTCGTCATCGGAGAGCCGGGGCTGTCTCTCAGCATGTTGTCTCAACACTACATCCCTGTGTTGTCCGAGCTCCATCAAGTCTATGCCCAAGCACCTCTAATCCTCAAATTCTATCACCCGTGTGAGTGGTCCGAATCCCTCTCGGAAGAGGCAGTGGAATATCCCCCGTATCTCATAGTAAGCTGGGCAACTAAACATATAATGGGCCTCATCCTCTACTGCTCCTGTGATGCATATTGTGCATGTCCTCTCCTCATGTGGGATATCCTCAACTCTGCCAGTCTCTACTCTCAGGCAGTTGGAGAATACCCTGAGCTGGCCGATCATGATACGCATAGCATGTGACATGTGTATCTGTATGTATCCCGAGATCTCAAAGAATCCATCCTCGTCGGAGAGTTTCAAGAAGTGATCTCTGTGTAGTACTCACACTTCTTACCAATCTCTAACGGAGACACCCATGTTTGGTGTATGTGTAGCCCGAGTAGATCTAACCAGATGATCCGGTTGATCTCCTGTCTCGTGAGAGATCAAGGTAGGGGGAATCCAGGCTATACTAAAACGAGGGGAGACGGTCCATTTGTATGCCATGTGCATGAAACCACTAAACTACCAGAGTACCATGCATGTGTCGGTAATGGTGACAGTCGTGTCGCTAAGGAGGAGGGCAGTCCAGCTCATCATCTCAATCGCTCCCTCTCCCTCTTGCTATATAATTTCATAAAGGACTCTAGTGCTAGTCATGGGAGGTGATCTATGTCAAGCATGTATATATGCTGAATATAAGTGACAGTCTGAAAAAGGGCATTTGTAACCAGTGGGGCCACCCCAAACTCTGCATGTAGAATGTCATGTGGTACGGATGGCTTACTCCGATCAGGCATGATAACATCACCTCCTGTAGGCTCTCTATGCTCCTCTAGTGATCCTTCCCTAGGCCTGGCCCCCAAAAGGCTGTGCCATACATAGCCGTTGGTCTAATAGAGTATCAAAGAGCCAGCACTTAGTGCGAGGTTCTTGGAAATGTGCGTGGAAACACTATCTCTCGGGCTAGGGAGGCATGCCCCCTCTCAAGTCGATCAGTGGGCAGCTGTGGTCATGTAGAACAAAGGGCCTATAAAAGTGACTCCTAGATATACATACTTCTGCACAATCTCCACTGGGGCATCTCTGTATATGAAAGAAAATCGTGAGGCGACTACATAAGATGTGTTGAAGACCATAACCTTGGTTTTGCCCAAATTGACCGTAAGGTCTCTCTCCCTACAAAATATGTCTAATGCATTTAAATGTTTCTGTAAACCCTCGATTGAATCTGAGAACAAGACAATGTCATCAGCATATAGTAATATGGGCACTACTGTTTAAACTAATGGTGAACCTCTACCTTTGAAACTATCCAACAAATATTGTAATCTCATCAATGTATAGGCCAAAGAGTGTAGGTTAGAGTGGGCAGCCCTGCTTAACCCCCCAATAGTGCTACATATATCTTCTGAGGTCCCATCAGGTGCACGTACTCAGTCGAGTACTGCCTCACATAGTGCCATCACACCCCATATCATCTCATGCCAGAACTGGAGCTCCTGAAGCATCCTATATGAGACGGGATCGAGAGATGGAGTCAAAGGCTTTGCGGAAATCCACAAAGTAGCAATACACATGTCTCTTTGAGGACCTCGCCTCCTCTATGATAGCCCATAAAGTAAAGATATCATCCAACATGGAGAAGTTTCTCTTGAAGCCTTCCTGACCTGATGCTCTATTTCCCATACTCTCTGCCATAGAGCTCATCATGTCCTCTAGTACTGCCCCATAGATTTTGGCCATTGTGTGACCAATCATGATAGTCCTGTAGTTGCCTAGGTCTACGGGGTCTCGTGATTTGTGGATGGGGACAATGGTGTTAGTAGTCCAGGAGGGTGGGAAGCCTTCACAGAGTGCTCTATTAAAAAGACTGGCAAGAATGGGAGCCAATATGTGGTGCCCGTGGAAAATAATCTGTGTGTAGATCCTCATGATCTTTTGCTCTCCCATTATGCAGCTTTTTAAGATCCCTAGTGACATTGGGGGAACCAGAGAGAGAGAGAGAGAGAGAGAGAGAGAGAGAGAGAGAGAGAGAGAGAGAGAGAGAGAGAGAGAGAGAGAGAGAGAGAGAGAGAGAGAGAGAGAGATGCAAAAGTCAACGACTAATAAGTAGGAAACGTGAAAAAGTCACCAAAGAAGAAGGGAGGTAGGAAGCTGGAAGAAGAAGCATGATGACAAAGCAAAGAAGCCAAAAAAGGACATGGAAAGTTGGAGCAAAATGGAGGCCAAGAAGAAGAGAAAAGAAATAGATGTGAAGAAGAAATCGCCAAAGAACCAAGAGAAAATGGGAGAGGATAAGAGGGGAACACACGACAAGGTGCAGAACACATAAAAACAAAGAAGCAAAGAAGAATGCAAAAAACAAGGAAAAGAAGCAAGGAAGAAAGCAAACGGGAGATGATAAGAGGGGAGCACATGACAATGCATAGAACACACAAAAACAAAGAAGCAAAGAAGAATGCAAAAAACAAGGAAAAGAAGCAAGGAATAAAGCAAAAGGCAATGAAAAGAAGCAAGAAAGAAAGCAACGGAAAGAAAAAAGCAACAAAAATAAATAAGTAGACAAGAGGAAGAAGAGCATATCCCCCACAGGAGCACCCTCAACAAAGAGGAATTAGGGAGAAACCAAGGGACCATGTAGAATCTAGAGCATATCCCCAACAATGGGAGCACTATTAGCAAAGAGCAAAGACGACATTAATAATCACTAACCCCATGTAGGAAATCAAGCCTAGATGATGCAGGTGAGGTGACAGATAGCTCCAATGATTGGTGGTTTGTAGGAGTGGCAAACGACCCAAACTATGCATCAAGAAACTCCTCCAATGATTGGTGGTTAGTGATTTCGATGCTTTCACACTTGATTTCTAGCTCGATGACACTTTGGTGACTTGGGCAATGCTTTGGAGCTCCGACATTATGCGCACAATGCGCCTCTTCTATGCAAATTCTATCAACAAGTAATCACAGAGAGAGAATATACATGAGTTATATACATGAGAATCACAGAGAGAGAATATACATGAGTTATGATCTTGTACTATTGTTGCAACTACTTGACATCATAGACCATTTTTTGTAGAGCTGTACTCGATGCTAGTAGTAGTGATGGGATTGGAGCAACTCTTATGCAGGAGGATAAGCATCCCTTAGCTCATAAGAGTCACAAGTTAAAACAAAGAGAAATTACAGTACTTTTTATGACAAAGAGTTAAGTGCTATGGTACACCCTCTACGAACATGGAAGGATTATCTTATGAGATCACAATTTTTAATTAAGACATCAGTGGAGCATTAAACACTTGTTCTCATCCATTGATTTCAAATAGGCGTATCAAGTGGGCATCTTTTATTTAGAGTTTTCAACCTATGATTTAATACCAACTTGATAAAGAAAATGTAGTCGCTATCCTGATGCTCTAAGTAGAAGACCAAGCGTCACAATCGCATGTTAGCCATAGAAGAGACTACATCCTTTGAGGCTATAAAGGAATCATATGAGCAAAATCCATATTTTTCTAACATTTTGAGATAATAATTGGATTCTTGTAAATTATTACTCATAACAGGTTATCTTTTCTTCTAGAAAAGATTATGCATGCAACCTTTTAGATAGATAGTGATGATGGGACACAAGGGGGTATCCTCTACTTCTGGCTCAAGAGTTTTAATAGCGTAAAATGAAAAAGGATGTAGCTACCTTTGTTGTCGAGTGCATGATATGTTAGAAAATAAAGAGCTAAAGATAAGCAAGAAGGCTTATTTATGCCATTGCCTATACCAAATAAATCGTAAGATCTCGATGGACTTCATTACAAGCTTTCCTACTATAACAGAGTCTTAATGATTGAGTCATAACGATATGATTTTGATGATAGTGGGGATCACTTTAGTGAAAAAGCCTATTACATTCCTTATAAGAATACATTCACTTCTGAGCAAGCCACACACCTATTCATCAAGCAATTTTTTGTTCACCATGGCTTGCCTTGGGTCATTGTATCAGATAGAGATTCAAAGTTTTGCAGCCATTTTTGGACTACATTGTTTGAGAACTTAGGCACTAAATTAGATTTCATGATCGCATTCCATCCATTAATGGGAGCAAGTAAAAGTACCATACATGATTTACTTAAAGTCTGTGTTTCTTCTCAACCACCAAAACTTTGGGACAAATATATTCTCCTTCTATAATTTGCCTACAATAACACACCTCATTCACATAAAGCTTTACCCATTCTGACTACACGCTTTTTCTCATAGAATCTGAGTAGGTGATTTGAAAGGATCTTGGACAAGGAGATATTAGTCAACCTCATATAGCCTTAGCTTGAATAGACATAAGCAAATTAATCAACCTAAGATAAAACATGAATAAGAAGTAGAAGACAAAGAGCATTGGGTACAAACTCCTCCCCACTGCCTCCAACATGAGAGGCTCCCTCTTCTCACATGGGTATTTAAAAAATTAGTCCAAGGAGCTAATAATATATTTCCTTATCAAAATTGGGCTTCCCTTTACATAAATAACCGTATGCCTATGCATATAAGGTTTTTGCATAAAATAAATGACTAAAGCATATAAGCTTATGAATTAATACCCAAACCATAAACATAGGTAGAATAATATCAAATCCAAAATGTGGCACATGGCCAATTGAAATAAAACTATGTGTACAACTCCATAGTGGGTGTTCATGATGTGGAGTGTTCATGTGCTATGTACAGACTATCATCAATATGCAGCACCTCAATCGGCTCCATTGTAGTTCTCATCATGTTCGTTCTCATCATGTTCATGCGCTATGTACAAACCATCATCAATGTAGCACCTCAATTATCTCCATCGCACTGCTCTCATCACCTATCTCACAATCAAAACAATTGATTAGAATCCACATAATCAATCTTGACATGACAACATAAAATAAACATAAACACATACACCTCAATATGTTAGTATTTAACATGGAGAGACCAACCATAGTACTAATAATACTAGCATGACCCTAAATACATATAATAATAACATTGAGTCGTCAATATTATTAAGTGGTTTCACCCATGATACCAACCCGCCAGCATGGTACAATGGTCTCCAAGTGTCCCTAGAGGGATGAGATCTAACATTTCTTCTTGCTTGAGTTAACAACAACTGGCCTAAGTTGCGTGGTCAATTATATGAGAGAATGCGGTCTTTGGACAAGAATGAAAAAATAGCTCAGCCATTTACACATAATGATATCCAAACTTAGGGTGTATCTAAATACCTTAGCCTCTACTAATTTTTTCAATAAATCATCCACTCTAGGGATAGGGTATCTAACCTTTATCGAAATCTTATTTAAGGCTCTATCACGCACATACGGTAAGTTCCATTCTTCTTTCTTAAGACCAAAAGTATTGGCGCTCCATAAAGTGAGCTACTAGATCGAAGTAGTCCCACTTTAAAAGTTATTCTATTTGTTTCTGGGTTTCTTTTTGCCCTATCATGTTGACTCTGTATGGTGTCTTACAAGAGGAAGTCCACTCTATAGCTGATTGGAGACACTTAAGATACCATTGTACTATGCTAGAAGTTGATATTTTGGGTGATACCACACTAATATTGAGATAGATAGTGTTATTGGTATATGCATTTGGGACCATGCTAGTGTTATTGGAATGCAGGTGATTTACTTGTTAAATACTGAGCTAGTGTTAATGGTGTTATGTGTTTGTGCCTATATGAACGTAATCATGTTGAGTGAATGCTCAACGATTATTGTTTCTCTGGAAGGAATGCGAAAGGCTTGTTGAAGGAGTTAGTAATTGACGGGAGTGCCTAAATGATGTGGGAGCATCTTCACGTGATTATATATTTTTTCTTTTTGTGAGCTCCTTTTTTTGTACTTTTATTTATTTATTGGCAATCACAAGTAAATTTACAATGTTTTATTATTAAGTTAGCGAGGTTCTAAGGGTTGTTAGCAATGGAGGAGAAGAGTTTGGGGGTCCCAGGAACATAAACATAATCATCACAAACGAGAGTGTGAATCTTAGTTACATTGAAGAAATGTTTTATGGTTTCTGTATTTTACAGATGATTGTAGGACCTATCCCTACATTCTTCATCCCATGTTGACACGATCATCAAAACAAGAGTGTGAATCTCAATTCCTCATTTGATACATTGAAGAAATTTTGTAGATTCTTTCTTGATGCTTTTCCTATTGCACAAGACTATTATCAAGAGGACATGTCCCTGCATTCTTCATCCCATTTTTTTAGGTACATTTAAGTGCGCTTACAAGAAAATATACAATTAAGTACATGAAGGTGAGTGCCATTCAAACTCTTGATGTAGATACTAATGAGTTTGAAACCATTGGAGAGGTTAATGAAATAATTTAATGGACTTGTGAGGCTAATGGATAACTTCTTCACTATTCTTGGTGAGTGAAATGTGGGATTCTATAGCGAATATATTTTATTAAGGTTCCCCGTTATCCTCAAGGTTTTAGGTTGTTAAATACAGTAGGAAGTAGTGATAATAGAAAAGATAAACTTTTATGCTTGCACTTTTCAAGGTATGAATCATACTATGGACCAAAGGCTCACGATGCCCCCCTTGTCTAGAGAAGGACATTCAATTCAAGAGCTTACCTTAGCCTTTGCTGAATCATGTGCTATTGTAAAATATTCCTCCTCAGCTTGAATAATGAATAAACTTTTACCTCTATCCCTTGTAATCATTCCCTATTTTTGAATACAAGAAAATATTATTTTTCCTTGTTTTTACCTAGAGAGATGAAAAATTCTAGAGAGAGGTAATTCAATATTAAGATATTTTTAGATATAAAAATTCTACAAATATCAAAAATATATTTCCCTGAAACAAAAATTCAAAATAAATTCTCCAAGGTGCATTGGGAATCAATTAAAAATGATGTTGTGATATGATATTTGCATGGAATGAGTGCCAGGGCCACCATGGAATGATTTCAATGAGCAAATGATGGTTCGAACCTTCTTGGCATCCTATGATATTATGCCCTTACCTCACAACATGTTGATGCTTAAAATGTGGGCTTCTTTGTGGGGTGGATACATCAGCCAAGGCAAGGTTGGGTTGTGTTGAATTGGATTTGAAGTAGAGGTTACATACATTTAAGCTCTTGGCAATACTTGTAATGTCGTTAATGGTTCCCCAAGTGATGGATTGGTCATACCATGGGCTAGTTGCCATGGTTTCCCTCCCCAATCCAGAGATATACTTGGAGGGTTACTTTGATGAGGTTTGGTGCAGGTGTGCAGGTGCATGTGTTTGTGTGTACAATGAGATGTGAGATGTGAAAAAATTGTGATGTTCATAGTGAAATATGAGGGTGACAACAATGGGCAAAATGTGTGCCATGTGTATATACTCCTCGGACTCAAAGATTTCTCCAACTCAAGTGCTTTCTTCGACTCTTTTGGATGATTTCCTTGATATTTTCTTGACATCCCTTTTCTTGGGGATGCAAGATCATTAGATGTTGATATTTACTCAACGTCTCCTTTCTTTGGGAGTTAAGATTGTTAGATGATGTTGATATTTACTTAACATCCCTTTTTTTGGTATTCACTCAACATCCCTTTTTCTTGGGGGAGTCAAAATCCCATTTTTTGGGGAGTCAAGATTTTTAGATGTTAACACAATAGAGCTGAGTGGCCTATCTTACTCAGAGAATTTGGTGCAAACATTCGGAATATAGGCTATTTAGAGCAATGATTGGTGTGGTCAAAGAAGAGGCTACTAAAGGTTCTTTTTGATTGGACGGAGGTCCATGTGATGGGTCATACCATGGGGTAGGTTTGTGCCTACCATGGTCCTCCCATTAAAAAATGTACCTAGATAGCTATGGATGATGAGGCTTAGCGTAGGTGCTTAAGATATTAGTGCCTATTTTTACTAGATGTTTTCGAAATATAAAGCCTTTGTGTATATTGTAGGTGTCATGCATGGGCATTCCTGTGTAGAAGCTCCTTTTGATGAAAACTCCAACATATTAATTTGACTTATTTTTATGCTTTCTTTGACTTTTTCCATGTAACGTGTTTGTAACATCCTTATTTTTGGCTGTAGGTAGCTTCACTCCTTGGCGAACAAGGGTCTTCATGGCTAGTATGGTCGAGTGAAGCACCTCTTCATTGATGGGGTACTTGAGGGTTGGGTGGTGTTGTGAATTCAAGGTAAATGGTCTCCTAAACTGTAGAATTTATGAGCATGTGGTACCACCTAGTGAGGTTAGACACAACTGGATGGCTTTCAATGGAGTACAAAAGTGTTCTATCCAAAAGTGAGAGATGGCTTCATCAAAGAAGAAAAGCGTGGCAACGATTTGATATGGGCTAAGATGGTGTGGAAGGTGGGGGTTAAGATAGGGTCCGAAAAAAAGATATTGAATTGAAGAAAGTAAAGGGCTAGGGTATGGTTGATGAGGGTAACGGCATCCATAGGGGACGAACTCCTCTTGGTAGGCACAATGTCAAGGTTTCCAGTGAGAGAAGCATGTCCACCTTCTTTTGGTGTGGCACTCTCCCAGAGGAGGGATATTATCCAAGGCAACTATGCATCATCTAGTAAACATGGTGGTGATGATAGAAGTGAGCATCTATTTGTGATGCAACACATGCTCAATTTCATAACAGGAGATGTATCAATATCTAAAGATATATGGTATGTGGATTCTGGCACCTCTAACCACATGACCAATCATGGTGAGTGGTTTAGAGACATGTAGAAAATGGAAAAACCAAGTTATGTAGAAATAGGTGATGATACTGCGCATCCCATTGTGCATGTTGGCGAAGTGCCATTGTCTATGCATGATGAAAAAATAAAGTACATGGCATATGTACCTCATGTTTCAAATATTACAAAGAACTGGGTTTCTGTTAGACAAATGGTTGAGCAGGGTCTGAAGTGAGGTTTAATCCTTAAGGATGTTTTGTGGAAGACTTCAAAAATCAATGTTGCTTGGTCACAAAGGGTAACATAAAGGCATGATATTTACGTTGGATGTGTACATGCTTGAGGTAAAGGTAGCCATGTTTATGCATGGAACATGTATCATTGTAGATATTGACATATGGCACGAACACATATACAGTGGGGTTGAAGTCTATGCAAGCCCAAAATATTGTTGTAGGTTTGCCAAAGTTCAAGGTTGATGGTATGCATAAAGTATGTGAAGCATGCCAAACATGCTTTCCCACATGAAAAGCATGTCAGTGCAAGGCTATTAGATGTTATACATTCAAGCATATGGAGACTGACCAAGACTAGAAGAATTGCAGGTTGCAGGTATTATGTTAGATTCATTGATGTGGGTTTATTTCATGAAGGAGAAAAAGACATACAAATAAAATGCATGAGATCAAATGGTGGGGGAGAGTATTTCTCTATGAGTTCAGTGATTTCTTGAGAAAGTAAGGAATCAAGAGATAGTTTACATGCAGGTACAATCCTCAATAGAATGGTATTGTAGGAAAGGAAAAATAGGCACATTGTAGAAGTGACACATGCCTTGATGTCTAAAAAGAATATGCCAACCCACATTAGTTTTGGGTAGAAGCAGTAGCAACTACTGTGCACATTATGAACAGCACCCCCACCGCAACTATTCATGGGGTATGACGCCTGAAGAGAACTTTACATGCATAAAACTAGATGTGTCTCACTTAAGTCATGAGGAACTTGGTTCTCTCCCAAGGTCTTGAGTATCTTCCTCCATGCAGCCTCAAACCTATCCATAAAATCTAACACCTCTTCATTCTCCCCTTGGTTTAACATTCTCAGCTCTCTCCACAAGTCCTCTGGAGTATCTACCTTTCCATATCTTTTCTTCATGGCTTCTCTCAACTCATCCTAGCTTTCTCTCTCAGTATCTATGGCCTCATACTCAAACCACTCTCTTGCTACATCCTCTAGCTCACAAACTCACCAATTTCAACTTGTAAGAATCCTCATCTCTTTTGTTACTCAAAGCCACCAATTCAATCCTTCTCAAAAACTAAGTGACATCCTCACCCTTCTCACCGCGCTAAACACATCATATCCAAATCTAGCCCTTGAGTTGATCTATAAGTGGGTTCTAACTTGCTGATCAAAGCCCTAAACAAGAACCTTCTGATCCTCAGTGGGGACACCAAAGCATGTGAATTAACTAGGTGATGGCCTCTATAACACCACTAGTAGGCACACAAGAAGAAAACATAAAGGGACCAAAATTACAGGACGCTAAGATCCCAGCTCTAAGGGAACCAATTAACCCTGAACTTATCCTCGGTTTTTTAGTAGCCGACACCTATACACACTCCAAAATGACCCATCTGACTCCTCAATCTATCCTCCCAAGTTGGTTCTGACCTCCAACACCTCTGATCTTCCACCTATATAATAGCCCAGCTGACCTCCTGTAACAACTAGTAGACCTGAATCCTCCCCAACTGACACACAACTGACTGTAAACCGAATCAAATGACTGATGCTTACCCCAATCCAAAATGAGTCCTCTCGGATATTTTATAAGCCTCCAACATCAGCTAATCTTAAACTCACAACCCCAAAAGCTTACTGGACACTTTGTTAATGCTCTACTGACTCTCTGCTGACTGACTCAAAACTGACTCAACTGTAGGAATTAGACCTAGCTGATTCAGCTGACTTAACTGAATCAGAAACTTTCTCTCACGTGTCCTCTGACTCTTCCCGACTCTCAGGCTGCTCACACTTCAAAGAGATATCACACTAAAGACTGCTGCTGCTGCTGACAATAGTTGACTCACAGTTGACTCCAATCTGCTGACTGTTTTGACCAAACTGACTCAGTTGTGTGACACTTCTAGATTCTCAGAAAACTCAAACCTAGCAAAGATCCAACACTATGGACACTTAACTGATAGCAACAGCAGTTGATACACAACCGACTCTGGATCAACATTCAGCCCTCAAACCCGTCTATCTGACTGCGACTACTGACAGCCTCTGACTATCAAATCAGACTCACTAGCACTTTCCTCAAACCCAAAAAAGCTAACCCAAGCCCTCAACACCTTCAACTAACCTCATCTAACACACTCAGCTGACTTTGTCCAACTTTGTACCTTCTCAACTGATGCTGACTGAGTCAGCATCATACTGACTTAGCACCAACTCCCCAAACTACAACCTTCCACAATGAAAGCTGACTTGCAGGTCACGTCTCCATTGCAGTCGCTCTCTAACTCTCTCTCCCTCTCTCATGGTCTCTCTAGCAACTCCTCTTAGAGAGTCTCATTCTCCTCAAAAACTTCTCCAATTCTCCTTCTTTAACCCGTCATCACCGCATTGGTTTCTTCTAGAACGTTGCGCCACCCATCTCCTTTGATCACCCATACTGTTTCTTTTTTCATTCATGACCGCGCTTCTCCACTTGGATGCCATGTGTCATTTTTATCTCCATGGACCCTCTACACACCATCATATATACATTTCATCTACCTCTACACGATGTTTGGATTGGGCTTAGGATTTCTCTCACAACGTTAATAGGCAAGCAAATCGGAACAAAATTAGAAGCAAGATAAGTGGTGGGTGTGAGGTGAAAAAAAAGAAAAAAGACCATGCCTCTATAGCCCTTCACCTCCCAACCTTGGAAAACACCACGACAACGGGGGCACCACCAGCCACCGGCTGGAACACTTCTCATGATTCACCACCCACCCACACCAGAAAGACAGCTCAAAACCACGATAGACAATGATCATTCAGCAAAAAGATACACAGCATCATCCACACCATAACACTTTGGAAAATCCAGTCCCATCTTCATCACACTTTAAACAAACTCAGCATTTACACCAAAAACCAGGACTCTAGCCAGGATTTACTGCCAAGGGAATTCACCCTTGCGTCTGACAACCAAGCCTCTGTCTCCCGATCTCTGCTTCTCTTCAGAGGGCGCCCCACCAGCAACCCTCCTTCACTTTCAACTTGTCCCCTCTTCTCTGCTTCACTGCCATCAGTCCTCGACACAAAAACCGGCCACTTCTCACCTGTCTTCGACACTACCAGCCACCTCTGCAGCAGCTGCTTTACGTGCCAGTGACACTTGAGACGGCTTCCAACTCTGCACTGCGCTCCAGGCTCTCTCTCTGGTCAGCATCCACTCTCTGCCTGCAGTCGTCGCCCATACAAAACTAGCCACTTCTCTCTTCAGAGGGCGCCCCACCAGCAACCCTAAACTTCAGTAGCTCTCACTCTCTGTGTGTCGTGACCAGCAGCTTCGCCAACCACAGAGCCTCTGCAGCTTTCCTTACTCGTCAGCCTCTGCACAATCTCTTCAGCACCAACACTAACTACTCAACGCAGCACCCTCCTTCTCTTGCATCTAGTCACCGTCGGCTCCTGTACACTGCTCCCCAGTCGCCAACCTCACCTGCGCATCCAACCCTTCTCTTCACGCTCACCAGTATCACCAGGGCGACCCCTACCCTCTGCGTCTGTCTGCAGCTGCTTCAGCCCGACCTTCTTCCATAACGAGGCGGCCACTCCTCTTCGCGCCTCTGTCTCTGCACAGCCACCCGAGAGGCCCCGCAACAAGGCGACAACTCCAGCCCTTTTTGTCCCCGCAGTATCACCAGCCAGGCATCCACTTACTACAAGGCGGCCTCCTTTCGAATCTTCGCCAGCCCCTCTAGATGATCACGCTGGCAGCCAACAAAACCTCCACGTCCACCCCTTAAGCTGGCCACTTGTATTATATATTTAATTTTCCTCTAAAGCCTCAATAACCGCCACACTCTCCTAAAATTACCTTGCTTCATCTGAACATGCGGCGCCCACACGACTTTCCTTCCAGTGCAAGAGCTGCCCACCGTTTTCAATCAACTGCATCATCGACTTACCAAAACATGACCATTCCCCATGCTCCAAAGGCGGCTTACATTCAAATCGGTCGGAACAAAGAAGGCCTATGTTGAAAGAAAATCCAGATCTGCTGTCACTATTTGAGGTGGATATTGAGAGGATTGTACAAAGATACAATCTAGCGGTCCTGGTTGCCCACCCTGAAGTAATACTGAATGAAGAGAATGCAAAAGAAGATGAGGAAGGTACTCAAGACAATATGGCAGAAATGCAGGCCAAGCAAGAAAAGGCCATGATGGCTCTCAAGCATGAGGAAGCCCAACTAAGGAAGTGGAACATCAGATTCCAGGAAGATGAGCTCAAAGAAGTGAACCTGGAGACGAGCAAGAGCCTAAAACAGTCAAAGTCAATGCTAAACTGAATCAAGAATTCAGAGGAAGACTCCTAGAACTATTAAAATCCTTCAAAGGAAGACTCCTAAAACTATTAAAATCCTAGTCTGACATGAAGGGGATTGATCCTAGCTTCTACTAACACAAGATCAACCTAAAAGAGGATGAAATTCCTATCAGGAAGAGCAGGTACAGGATAACACCATCTACGCCAAACACAAAAAGAGGAGATTGATAAGCTGCCAAGAGTAGGGTTCATCTATCTAGCGTAGACAGAGCAGAATGGTGTTCATTGATAGTCATTGTCTTGAAGAAGAATGGGAAGCTGAGAGTCTACATAGACTACCGCAAACTGAATGCCTCCACCATATTGGATCCATTCCCGCTACCATTCATAGATTTCCTACTAGATACGGTGGCTAGGCATGAGACATACTCCTTAGGGATGATCTACTCGATTAAGAAATTCAGGCACTACCTGTTAGGAAATGTGTTTAAATTCCATGTGGATCACAAAGCACTTCAACATCAGGTTTGGTACTTGGTGAACAAACCAAACCTGGTAGGAAAATTAGCAAGATGGATGCTATTGTTACAAGAGTTTGAGTTCACTATCAAGCACTTCTTGGATGCGAAGCTCTTCATCATAGATGGAGAAAAGCCTAGCTGGTATGATGAGATGCTAGAGTTCTTGTCCAACTTGTCCTTTCCGGAGTATATGTCCAGAGATCAAAGGAAAAAGCTCTCGCCGAGAGCAAGTTGTTCATGGTGGTGGTAGGGTAGCTCTACAAGATGGGCATTGATCCAATACTGAGAAGATGCATCCCTGAGTATGAACAACATGCTATGTGGCTGAAGCACATTAAAGAATAAGTGGATGGAATTTTTTCGGAGAAGTCACGGGGCAAAAGGTATTCCAGGTAAGATTACGGTGGGGCCGACAACATTAAAAGATGCACACAAGTTTGCTAAGGAGTGCGATATGTTCCAGAGGCTAGGGCAATCAGATGATGCAAAAAGAATGCCTCACAACCCAATATTGACCCTAGAGTCATTCCAAAAGTGGGGTCTAGACTTTGTCGGCCCATTCAAGCCAGCAGATCAACAAACAAGAAATAAGTACATTCTGTTGGCTATGGATTACTGTACAAAATGGATAGAACCCAAGGCTCTAAGAGACTGTAAGGTATCATCTTAGTAGTAAGCAAAGTTTCTTAATGAAACTATCATGACAAGATTCGAATGCCTAATAGAGATATTCAATGACCAAGGGAGCCGCTTCCTCAATGAAGTGATCAAGAAGCTGACAGAGCAACATATGATCGTACATAAGAAGTGAACAGTCTACTACTTGTGCCGCCCCGCAGGAAAATGGGCAAGCAGAATCCACTAATAAAATCCTAAAGGGAATTCTGGTCAAGATGGTGAACAAAAATAGGACCAACTGGGACATAAAGCTGCACTCAGCATCATGGGCATAACGAACAACTTACAAGAATGCAACGGGACTTATGCCTTTCAACATGGTGTATGGACTGGAAGCAGTAGTGCCCATGGAGTTTCTTACACAAAGCCTCAGGATAGTAGTAGCAGAAAGGCTCTCTCCAGAAGAATCAGAAGTGCACAGGGATTGAGCAACTCCTTAAGCTGGATGAAAGAAGACTATATAGTGCATGGACAGTCGAAATTGTAAAGAAGAGAAGAAAGCTCCAAGTGGATAGGAACACAAAATTTAAAATCTTTGAAGAAGGAGATGCAGTCCTGCTTTTTTCGTCAAGAATGGGACCCCACCTAGGAAAGCTACAAATGAGATGGATGGGCTCATTTAGAATTGTTAGAAAAAAAGGGGATAGGAACCTTCGAACTAGCGAGTTTGGATGGTGAAAAGCTAAGGAAACTAGTGAATGGGTATAGGCCGGAGCTTTATCATGGACGGATGCAAATAAGAAGGAAAAGTGTGTCCAAATCCAGATCCAAGGAATGTGCAACAAGCAAAATCTGAGTCCAATCAGGATCGGGAATCGAAAGCCGAACAGGATTTTGGAGAAAATGAAAATAGAAAAGAACAAAATCCAAAATTAGGCATTACATATGTAAATATGATTGTAGTGTGACAAAGAACGAGGAGCCAGCTGCTAGCAGCGTGGAGGTGGTGGAAAAATCAAGGTTGTCACCCTGAAAAAGGGTGCATGGATGGAAAGGGAAACATGTCTCATACTGTCGCCTCTCCTCAACCCAGCCATTAATGACCTCTCCTCAACCCAGCCATTAATGACCTCGCAAACAACTAGTGCAGTAGACACTCATGGTCAGATTTTGAAAGGAATTTGGGAAAATCATGAAGATGTCGAGCAGTTATGGCCGTACCTAGGGGAGGTGTGCATCACAACAATGGCTGGATACCTCTCCATTGAAGGCCTAATTCACATGTCACTATTGTGAAAAAATTCCTTGCTACACTGCGCTCTCAAACCTTTTGCTACTAAACTCTGCTTTCACCCCCGCCTTCTATCCCCCTCAAACCTAACACTCTTAAAGATGAAGGGATGGTGGAATTCAAGTACTTCTCGTCCACCCTATACAAGGAGGCAGATAAGCATATCGAATGGTTGGACATGATGGGATTAAAATAATTTGTGAGGCTGCCCTGAGAGGAGCTCTAGCACAACTTCAAAGCTACGGAGTAGTTGGTGCAGCTTGTAGAAGTCTAATATCATCATGCTCCCATCAGGGTGAGAAGAAAGTATTCAACCCTCTGTATGTCTGAAGTATTCAAATACCGGCTAAGGGCCCGAGGTCGAGATCAACAAGCCAGCCATAATGACGAAGACCTAATTAAGGAGTTTGGCCCGCTAGAGGGCAAGGCCAAGGAGTTTAAAATCACAGGCACAACAGAAAAGGACTGACAAAAGCAAATGTGTTTTGTGGTGGAGATGCTCAATCTCACCCACAAACCATACTACATGTCAAGAAAGACCTTCGGGATGGTGAAGAGGCTGTTGAGGCTAGAACGAAGGTGGCATGGGTAGAGGTCTTGTAACACAACCTGAAGGACCAATTAGGGAAACTCAACCACCCGAACACAAAAACAAAAAATGGCCCATATCTGACAGCCCTATTTAAGGCACAACCAGGAGCCAAAAAAGATAAGAAGGAAGGCCACAAGGAGGATGCATGCCATAAGGAGGATTTAAGCCCCAAGGAAGATGCAGCAGAAAATCCTAAGAATAGGTAAGTTCCAGACATGGCAAAGACCAGGCAGCATCACAAAAGAAAATAGTCTTTGAATTCAGGGAGAAAAAGACAGACAACAAGAAGGGGAGGATTGCCAAGGAGGGGACCAGTGAGGCAATAGAGGCAATGGGCAGCCGACAGCTTAAGGAGGACTTGGCCAACATTGGCAAGTTTGTTCTATCACAGAAACTAGAGCAATAGCAGCAGGAGGCTGCCACCACCACGAGCTTGCAACTTGAACAAGCATAATCAGATCTCTTTGCAACAAGCTCTGTAAATTTTCGAGATGCCATCACAGATTGGGTGCAGGGAGTTCTCAATTACCTCCAACGCTACATGACAGATGGTTTAAAGAAAATGACTAAGATGCATGCAGTCATCAAGGAAAACGATGCTACCATCCAGAAGGTGAGGAGCCAACATGAAGGAACCCTTGTAGAAGAGTTGCACAAGAGGAGGATGGAAGCAAGCCGACTAGACGAGATGCAAAGGCAAATCCAAGAACTCCAGAAGACCAACGGAGAAATGAAAATGAAAATGGAGAAGATGAAGGAGATGATGGCCAGGAAGGAACATATGACTGTGTAACTACAAAATGACTTGGATAGGGCCAGGAAAAGCAAAGTAAAGATGGAGGGCCAAGTCACCCTGATCAGAGAGGAGCAACTTAAGGTTGTTAAAGAAGTGCAGGCCAGGGCCAACAAAGAAGCAAAAGCCAGGCTAGCAGCCATGGGATGCAGAAGAGTTCTCAAAAGTCTATGAGCTAGATGCTAAAAAGATGGAGCAATGGGAAGGGCATACAATAGAGGACTTGAAGGAGGTGTGGGGAGAGTATTTGGACAAATTGACAGTTGTAATGCAAGCCCCCACACCTTCTTGCAAAAAAATGGTTCCCTACCATTCACAACGTGGAAATCCTATCGGAGGATTCAAAAATCCAAATCTAGCCTAGACACAGGCCCAAAGCCAACAAAAAAATGGTTCCCTACCATTTTTTTGGACAAATTGACAGTTGTAATGCAAGCCCATTCACAACATGGAAATCCTGTCGGAGGATTCAAAAATCCAAATCTAGCCTAGACACAGGCCCAAAGCCAACAAAAGCCTTGGAATCATTTACACCCAGGCAAGTGGGCAAGGAGGCTAGTAGCACAGCACAGCAGGGGAGGCACCAACAGGGCAGCAGCAGTAGGAAAAGAGAGCTACAAATGGAAAATGAGCAGTGCGACAAGAAATAGAAGTCTGGAAAAGGAGGTTCACTATCGTGAAGGGAGATGGAAAGAAGCCAGCCGCGCAGCCAGATTGGAAATTGTGTTATGGAAAGGTTCATCAATGGACCTAATCCCTGATGAAGAACTGAAAGAACACATGTGGACAACTACAAAGAAACTAAAAGAAAAGGAAAATGATGAGGCCGTGCTAAAAGTCCGGATTGAAGAGTTGGAGGCACTCGTCAAGAATTCAAAGAGCAGCAGAAACAAGACGGAAAAATGATAAAGGTTGTGAAAAAGGAGGTAGAGGCAGCTACACCTGCAAGAGTGACAAGAGGAAAAGGGGGGGAAATGATAATCAATGAGCTAAATGTCACCTTGACAACAACAGCCAATGCTGATGTCAAGAAAAGAACAGACCAAATGGATGCCATGAGAAAGGCACACGCAGAGGAAGTGCGGACAAATGACAAAATGTTAAAAGACTTCCAAGGCTAGGTAAAAAGGAAAAGAAGGGCAAAGGAGTACCTATAGAAAGAATCCAAGAAGAAATAGGCCAAAAGAGTATGGGCGTCTAGAAGGAGACTACTCTAAAATGTATACAAAATTTAATCCAGATAGCTCAACGGGCATGTACCATGAGAGCTTCCAATTGGGACGAAATTGCAAAATTCATGAACCAATTGGAAGCGCCTAAGGCAGAAAGATAGGGCCAAAGCAGCTCTCAAGCAGGAGTAGCCGGACAAGGAAGAAACCTCTCCCCCAGATCCAGAGCATTGTGTGGAAGCAACGGCTCTTATGACTCACGGATTCGGGTGAGGAGGCAACAACTCATTCAAAGAGCAACACTACTAATGCCCCTTGCCAATGAAGTCACCTTGTAGAAAGGGGAAGAGGAGTGTTGAATATAGAACCTACACGCATACCACCCTATGGGTGGAAATGGAGTTAGGGGGGGAGAAGAAGGCCAAAGGAGCCAGAGCAGACAGTCTTCGAAGACGATGCCATCACCCTAGAGCAAATAGAGCCTCATGCCTTTGCAGCAAGCATGGATGTGGAAACAAAGGAAAGGACAAGGGCAAGGTATCCGGAGACACGGCCCATAGATGTACAGTTCATACGGGCCGACGAAAGGATGGTGTGTAGGGCATGCCTAGGTGAGCAGCATAAAAAGGGCTTACGAGCCAAGATATGCCCAAGACTGGCCTATCACAAGGGGCATTGCAAAAGAAGAGGAACTGGATGAAGGTGGCTAGAATAGGCCATGAAGCATCTGGATTGGAGGATCCGGATCTAGAGGCTATCCAGATACACAAGTTTTTAGAATAATATGGGCTTTATTGCTGTCTCGCAGCATCCACCGTGATCGTCATGTGTTGGCGGCCAATAAGCCCGTTTGGTCACCGTCCACATCGCCACCTAGACCGACCATTGTGCAACAAACTGAGCCTTCTTGTTGTGTAACAAACTTGTAACAGTTTCTTGAAGAATGGGTAGTACCCGTGGAGTTGTAAAGGAGCAAAGGGAGATAAGTCGGATAAGGAGATTAGAGGATAGACTTGGTCTACCCGACTGAGATTGTAGTAAGAGTGTGTTTCACCTAGATAATTTGAGAATCATGTGGGTCTACTTAGGCCCAAAGAAGAGGAACAATACTGAATAGGAAGATAGGAGAGTTGAGTGAGCAGTTCATGAGCAGAGCTCTTGCTAAGGCATTGTAGTGTATGATTCAAATTATTACTCAAGAATGACACATGGGATGGTCTTTGTCTTAATTTCGTTTCATTTTGCATATCCTTGTCTATTTTGTATTCACTCTTATGTTAAGTGTATTCTCATCTGGATGTGGAATCCTATCTGGATTCAGGATAGACTCTAGAACTAACCTGCTTGTAATTGTGATCAACTCCCTGAGCTTAGGCAGATAGGTAGCTCAATGGCCTAGTGTTTATTGCATTGGGCACAGTTGTATTAGTCGCTGCTCTTCTGGAGCTGACTAGGTGGTCTAGAACCATGTAAGTGTGCTAGGTCTTGATCGGACATTGACAATGCGTACTCAAAGCCCTAGTCGAGCCTTAACTAGGTTGCACGCTATGTGACATAAAACTTCAATGGTTGTTATTTGTACTCAACAAACCACTATACACATCCTCCATAGCATAAGCATTGAACCCATGAGCTAAGAAACACCAAGATTGATGCACAAAATTAAAAATTTCTACCCTCCTTTGATGTGTTGCAACTCAATAACCCAGCTCCCAAGTGTACCTTCTTGGAGAGAATGAATCAAAAAACTTTGATCCTTGATAGCTCAAGGGATTGATGCCTAGTCACTCGAGGCATTTGTTTGATTAGGTGGATGTATGTGCCAGATGGTTTGCACATGGGGATTTCATTGTTTCATTGCTTGGTTCGGCATTGTTCGCTTGGGATGATTCTTCCTTGGGCATCTTACATGAGTGTCCTACACTCTTGAGTCATTATGGTTATGTCCCTAAGGATGTGGACTACACCAACATAGATTCAGATGAAGATGATGATGATGATGTATCACACCCACATACCTATGATGATGTATCTCATACATATACACATGATGGTGTACCGCACACACACCAACATGATGATATTGATACACGTGCAAATGATGATACACATTATAGTGATACACATGCACATGATGCTATTGCCACATATGTACATGATGATGTATGTGATAGTGATATGTGTGAGTTGGATCATGTGGGCATGATCTCAAGGATAGAGATGGCAGCGAGTACACTCAGCATTGATACTTCTACGCCTATCTTCCTTCCTACAGATCACGTGGATACATTAGTTGATTATAGGAGCATTCTAGAGGATAGTGTGCATTTGATTAGTGATATATCTATTATAGCACACAAGTTTAGTGATACTTCACATGTGGGTTTATGCGATACTTATGAGCATAGGCCTAAGTTCCTTATGCTAGATAGGATAGGCTATTCTTCTAGGATTTTCAAATGTGGGGACATTCATGATTCGACCACTACCACTACTCCTAGTTCTCATAGCTTACCTGGCAGTGTTCGGGTGGATGTAGCACACATATTAGAGCAGTCATGCATTATGTATGAGAATAGTGTGGACTTTATTGAGGTGAAGCCTCGTAGGAGAGGCAGGCTGATGCATACGGATCTAGAGAGTTTTTCATTTGAAATTGGTATTTTCCTAGATCCAATTATTAGAGAGTTTGTCCTAGTAGAGAATATGTTACATAGTTTGGATCATGTTTATACACACATAGATGTAGTGGATCATGCCGTTGATTGTTCGAGTGGCGCTACATGGGACGAGTGCATTGGTTCACATTTGATCTTACATGATGCCAACCTCGAGTTATGTTCATTCGGCCTCCACAGGTGTCGACATGATCCTATGTTCTTTGGAGCTAAGACATTTCTCTTTGGGTACATTCCATGTCACTTGAGATATATGGTGGATGATTATCTGGTTTGATATTCAGATGCACCTATGACACATCATAGTCTTGGTTTGCATGATGGTTCTTTTGTGCCATAACTATTTGACATTTTGGCTTGCAGTTTTAAGCTAATTTGGTGGATCTCTTCAGTACCTAATTCACACTCCAATTACTGGGATGTGCTTGATAGCTTTCCCTCGTATTTGAGCTTTTCTTTTGACCTAGAAGCTATTTCTACATTGGCTTTGGCTTGAGATGTGTACCATGCACATATATTTGATCCTGGAGGATACACATGGCTAGCTTCATTGTTGAAACGATGGTGGTTACTTATCTTTTCTATTTGATTGAGATCACCATGGAGCCATTGTCTTGGAGTATGCACGCTTCAGATTTCTTGATCCAGGTGGGGCATAGCTAGCTTTATCATCGACATTGTCTCTCTACACTTTCCATTTGACCCCCAGGCGGTTAGAGAGACCGTTATCTTAGATTTCACACGGCTTGTACTTCCATTTGATCTAGGCGGTTGCATCATTAGCTTCGTCGTCGTCGATGGGATTCCCTTATCCTTTCCATTTGACCCCACAAATTATATGACTTATATGTTGTTCTTTCAACGACATTGATATTCAGTTTTGGATGTGATTTTTTAAGCTTTTGTACATAGCCTTTTTATGTGTCTTTTGTGCATGACCATCCTTCAATTTCGAGGATGAAATCATTGTAGGAGGGGATGGTTTATAATGAAGCAATTATATATGCACATGCACATGTATGGATTAGGGCCTAGTCACATGGACCTTGGGTTCTTTAAGCATAGATTTGGGGCATGGACATATTGTTAGCCAGTGTGAAATGGAAAATACATGACCTTGGTCTAGGCTATTGTACCTTTTATCCTTTTATGACCTTTTATGATTTTTGACTCTTATGTCATTTTCTTGGAGCTTATGCCCCAAGCTTTCATGGCTAATTTATGGTAGTATTTCCATGTCTAGGCACTACTCCCTATGATGATTGGGACATATGTGTACTCCATGTTAATGATTTCAATCCCCTAGGTCCCTTTATTGAGTTCAATCCCCTAGGTCCCTTTATTGTAGTTTGATTTGTATATGTGTACTCCATGTTAATGAGTTCAATCCCCTAGGTCCCTTTGTTGCAGTTTGATTTGTATATGTGTACTCCATGTTAATGAGTTCAAACCCCTAGGTTCCTTTATTGCAGTTTGATTTGTATATGTGTGTGTGTGCGCACACACACACACACACATGTATATGTATATGTATACACACACACATATACATACATATACATACATATACATATACATATGTATATGTATGTGTGTGTGTGTATACATATGTATATGCGTGTGTGTGTGTGTGTGTGTGTGTGTGTGTGTGTGTGTGTGTGTGTGTATATATATATATATATATATATATACATACATACATACATATATATACATATGTATATGCATATGTATATATGTGTATACAATATATATATATAGGTATATGTGTGTGTGTGTATACATATGTATATGTGTGTGTGTGTGTATATACATATATATGTATGTGTGTGTTTGTATACATATGTATATGTGTGTGTGTGTGTGTGTATATATTATACATACATTATATATATATATATATACACACACACACACACACACACACACACACACACACACACACATATATATATATACACACACACACACATATTACACATGTGTGTATATATATACATATGTGTGTGTGTGTGCACACACACACATGTACATACATATGTGTTGTTAAGATTCATGATGATATCTCATACACATAGCTATGGAGATTAGGGTTTATCTAATGACCTACTACACACACATGTATATACATATGTGTTGTTAAGATTCATGATGATATCTCCTACACATCGCTATGGAGATTAGCGTTTATCTAATGACCTACTAATGACACATGACTAAGCTAATCAAGGATGGATAGCGCCTAGGTACACTCATGATGATGAGTATATGCAATAGACTCAAGCACAATTAGGATTCAAGATTAAGACTTATACTCATAAAGAGGCTTGAGATGTGTGCAAGTGCTATGTTTGCATTGCTTGAAATGGCCCCCTGTTATATGAGGAGGTATACCCTTGGGCTTGTACATCAATGTGGGATAATTCCCTTTGCTCATGTGGCTTCATCCTAGACTTTGCTCTTGCTTGGCTACTCATTCTCACTCCCTACCTCTTCCTTGTGCTCAATGGCACCACATTTCTCAACACCCCCCCCTTGGTGCCATTTTCTTAGGCTATTGCAAGGCAGTCAAATGCGAGTTTTAGAACATATTTTCACCTCCCTCATTTCTAACTTGGCTGGGTAACTCAGAGGCTCTTTTGCTTGGTTAATCTCTAGCTAAGAGGTTACTTTTAGAGATGGTTGGGTTGATTTTCACTCCCCCAGGTTTCTACTTTGGCTACTCTCTAGTGGTCGAGTGTTTTACATTTTCATATCAATTTGCATACTCATTTGGTTGCTTTTACGACATATGATTTGGTTAGGATAGTGGTTGGTAGCTCGATGTTACTTAGTGCTGCTGCTGGCTTGAGATCTCCTTGGTTTTTCTTGATGAATATCCCTTGTTGCTTCCTTCATTTATCATGCTGATTTCATGTCCTTCCTCACATTATTGAATGCTTCTTGGCTCTTGGTCCTTGCTCTTTGGCTTGACTCTTAGCTCTTTGACAGATTCTTAGCTCTTTGACAGATTCTTTGATGTGCTCCTGGTTCTTCTTGTTGCCACTTTGTGCTTGGTGCTTTGATGCTTTATTCTTGATTTCCTTATATGCCTTTATAATACATTTAGTGTGGATGCCATGTTGTGTGCCATGGTCATCTCATGCACTTGTGCTTTGAGTATGCTTAGAATTGTGCTTTAAACATTCATGCTTTACTTTGTGAGGTGCTTGATTTGCCCGAAGATATGTGACTCTTCCCCAAAGAACTTCCCAATGTTTGATGCCATGTGAGAGGGTCTTACTACCATGAGCTTTTGAGAAGTATCTATGGTAGTGTCTGTACTCTCTTACAAGATTAAGCTCTGATTTTTTATGCAATGATTGATTTCAAGCTGATGAAGATGATTTAGATCCAAACTATGCACTAAAATTGAACTAAATGCAGTGAAAAATGCTTAAATTGAGCAATGCAAATGGATGAGATGGAATTGGATACAAGAGAGAGCTTCCACTATAAATTTACACCCTAACTTTCTAATTTTGAACTTTAATTAGCTAAATTTTTGCTAATAGTACACTAATGATAGTGATTAGTGCTTAATCTAAGTGATTAAGTGAGAATTTTTAGGGCTTCATTAAGCTCATGGGAAAAGATTTTCATGGGAGATTTTTCATAGAACACTTAGACTTGATAAGATGTAAAATATTTAGAAGAAACTTGCTCATAACTCCAAGAATAGGTGCAAATTGGCGATTTTCAAAATCTAGTCTTTTGCTTCTCTTTGCGCAACCACGCTGAGCCAAATGACTCAAGATTTGATATGTGTTGATATTGGGGCATAGCCAAGGCCATAGCCAAGGCTTGGCTATGCTGAAAGGGTTTAGCCCAATGTGGAGTACATATGGCCAATGATGGAAAAAACCAGTCAGCAAAATGGTACGATTTTGCGAGCGCAGGGAGTGAAATCATCTAATCTGTCCAGTGGAGTTGGGTTTTAGACGAGAGCAATGTGTGGCTAGAAATATTCTAAAATGGTGAAGAGGATGGGAAATGACAAGCCTTTCAATTTGAGCCACAAAGGGGAAGAAGTCGATAAGCTTGAGATTCGTGACTTAATTAGATGATTAGCACTAATTAACCTAAGAAATGCCTATTGGATACTGAAGGGAAATGAGAGAAGCTCCTGGAAAGAGGGGAGGCTCTGATACCATGTTAATATTCATGATATCTCCTACACATATCTATGGAGATTAGGGTTTATCTAATGACCTAATAATGACACATGATTAAGCTAATCTAGGATGGATGGTGGCTAAGTCCACTCATGATGATGAGTATATGCAATAGACTCAAGAACAATTAGGTTACGAGATTAAGACTTGTACTCATAAAGAGGCTTGAGATGTGTGCAAGTGCTATGTTTGCATTGCTTGAAATGGCCCCCTTTTATATGAGGAGGTACACCCTTGGGCTTGTACATCAATGTGGGATAATTCCATTTGCTCGTGTGGCTTTATCCTAGACTTTGCTCTTTCTTGGCTACTCATTCTCACTCCCTACCTCTTCATTGTGCTCACTGGCATGACATTTCTCAACATGTGTATGTGTGTGTGTGTATACATATATATACACATGTGTTTGTGTTTATAAGTAATTATATGTATGTATATGTATATATACACACACACACATGCATGCATATATATGCATATACGTATACATATATGTATGTGTGTGTGTGTATGTGCGTGCGCATGCGCGCCTCGTGTGTGCGTGTGTGTGTACATATACATACATATATAATTACTTATAAACACACACACACACACACACACACATGGAATGTTGTATAATTACAATAATCTTACAAACAATGGTGTTAAATGGCATTAGAAGTAAGTGATTTCATGCTATGATTAGATTTTCAATGCATTCTTACAAAATTCATGGTATTGGAATGCTTCTTGCAAACATCTGAAGAAGAATCATGTGATTTTGATGCATTTGGAAGTATTTTTGCTTTTTTTTAAAGCCTTGTTAAGGCATATGAAATTTTGCAACTTTGATTTTGATGCATATTCTTGTTTCCGTTGCATTCTTTTATTATCTTAAGAATTCTATGTTGAGTTTTTCATGTTGCCCTAAAACTATGTGTCCTTTGAGTCCTGCAATTCAAGTTTTTTTGATCAATTTTTACATTTTTTTTGTTATTTTTTAGTTGTGCACATAAAAAACAATAAATTGGGCTTTAAATTTAATGAATTAGGTGAAATAGACCTTAAAATTGGTTTTCGAACATCGAAGAGTAAATTGGGATTTAAATTTAATGAATTGGGTGAAATAATTCAAAAAACCGCATAATTACATACATATGCCAAATAGTAGTCTGGCATGTTTTTCTCAATAACATGGATCTTTCCATCTGTGAAATGTGTATATTCTTCCTTTCTGCAACTCTATTCTTTTGTGGCATATATCTTAGATTCAATTATCTTTTGATACTTGTAGGTATTTGTCAAATTCCCATGACATATACTCTCCTCCAATATCACTTCTCAAGATTTTAATCTTGAGACCACTTTGCTTTTCTACTTCAGCTTTAAATTGTTGAAACTAATTAAAAGATTCACTTTCACTTTCAAAAAATATATCCAAAACTTCCTTCAATAGTCATCAATGAAGGCTATGTAAAATCTTTCTCCTCCCATGCTTTAAGTTTGTGTTAAACCTAATAGGCCCATGTGTATAAACTCTAAAGGCTTTTGATGAATATATCCTTCTTTATTGAAAGGCTTTTGATGAATATATCCTTCTTTATTGAAAGGATTTCTTGATGACTTTGATTTTTCACATGGTTCACATAATCCAGTAAATGATTATCCTTTGAGGATTGGCAATCCCTTTACCAGACCTTTGTAAGCTATCTTCTTCAATCGAGAGAAACTTATGTGACCAAGTCTCTTGTGCCAAATCTTAACCTCTGATATAGATAAGCTTCTTAAATATGCACATTCCTCTGACGTAGGTAGAGCATCTAAAATAAAAATCCTTTTAACTTTTTCACCTCTTGCTAAAACCTTGAGTGTGTTATAATCTTGCACAACACACCCATCTAGATTCATTGTTACTTGCATATTTTTCTCCACAATATGTCCACCAACTGGCAATATGTTCTTTGTAATGCTTGGAACATAAAGAACATTCCTTATATGTTGAACTCCTCCTTTAGAAATTTCCAAAGGTATACTTCCGATATGAGTAGCACGATGTGGTGTATTATTTCTAGTGGATACACTTATCTTCTTAGTGAGCTCTTGTTTTCTGGTGCAAACAAGTCTTCTCTTCCAGCCATGTGATTTTTACATGTGGAATCTATGTACCATTTGTCTTTCTCCAAAGACTCTGCCGCCCTATTGATTGATGATGCATAGTAAACAAGTTATGTTTGTCTTCTTCTATTCTCTCTCCTTCTGTCAAGGTATACTTCCCTTGCTTCAATGTGACATTCCTAATGTCTCTTTGCTTTGAATAGCAATCTCGAGCCCAATGTCCCATCTTGCCATAATAGCTACAAGTATCTTTGTTGTTTTATCCTCTTCCACCATTATAGGCTCGTGAATTTGAGGATTATCTTCCACCTCATTTTCTTTGAGTGTTCCTTCAACTCCCCCTATCTATGGAGTCATCATTTCTATTATTACACCGGCCTCTTCGAAAGTTGCCATCTCTTTGGCCTTAACATCCTCATCCTCAGCCTCTTTCTCTGTCTTTTTCATCACCAATATATAGAGCACTTTCATCTCTCCAATTTGCTTTTGATGAGCTTCCCCTAAGTACTTCTTGCTCAAGAATCATCTTTGCCACAAGTTCTTGAAAGTTCAGTAACCTATCTCGAGACAAGATAGATGTTCTAAACATCTTGAAGTATCTTCCAAGACCTTTAATGCGTATCTCTACGATCTCTTTGTCTTTTAACTGGCTCACCAATCATGGCTAATTGATCACATATACCTTTGATCTTTGTAACATAGTTAAACATTGACAAGTTCTTCTTCTAAATCGTATGTATCTCTCCTCTAAGTTGTATCTTATAAGACTTTGTCACACTTTCAAAAATTCTTAAAAGTGTCTCCTCATCCCCCTCAGCCTCTTTCTCTGTCCTTTTCATCACCAATATATAGAGCACTTTCATCTCTCCAATTTGCTTTTGATGAGCTTCCCCTAAGTACTTCTTGCTCAAGAATCATCTTTGCCACAAGTTCCTGAAAGTTCAGTAACCAATCTCGAGACAAGATAGATGTTCTAAACATCTTGAAGTATCTTCCAAGACCTTTAATGCGTATCTCTATGATCATTTTGTCTTTTAACTGGCTCACCAATCATGGCCAATTGATCACATATACCTCTGATCTTTGTAACATAGTTAAACATTGACAAGTTCTTCTTCTCAATCGTATGTATCTCTCCTCTGAGTTGTATCTTATAAGACTTTGTCACACTTTCAAAAATTCTTAAAAGTGTCTCCTCATCCCCCTCAGCCTCTTTCTCTGTCTTTTTCATCACTAATATATAGAGAATTTTCATCTCTCCAATTTGCTTTTGATGAGCTTCCCCTAAGTACTTCTTGCTCAAGAATCATCTTTGCCACAAGTTCCTGAAAGTTCAGTAACCAATCTCGAGACAAGATAGATGTTCTAAACATCTTGAAGTATCTTCCAAGACCTTTAATGCGTATCTCTACGATCTCTTTGTCTTTTAACTGGCTCACCAATCATGGCCAATTGATCACATATACCTCTGATCTTTGTAACATAGTTAAACATTGACAAGTTCTTCTTCTCAATCGTATGTATCTCTCCTCTGAGTTGTATCTTATAAGACTTTGTCACACTTTCAAAAATGCTTAAAAGTGTCTCCCACATATTACTAGCTGATTCACAATGTTTGACATGTGGAATTATTGCTTGACTCGGTATTTGAGCAATAATACTCATCACTAGTATCATTCTTTGACAGTAATTTCATATTGTCTTCTTAGATTTTGTTGAGTGTCATGAAATTGATCCTTGACTTCTCTTCTACTACCTTCTAGTAGCTCTAGTGGCCTATTTGACATTGCATCGGCTCTAGTGAGTATACCCCATATAACATAATGCATATCTCTACAATCTCTTCATCTTCACTCGGCTCATCACCAATCATGGCCAATTGATCACATATACCTTTGATCTTTGCAACATAGTCAAACATTGACAAGATCTACTTCTCAATCATATGTAACTCTCATCTAAGTGGTATCTTGCAAGTACACATTCAAAGATGCTTGAAAGTGTCTCCCACATATTACTAGTAGTATCTGATTCACAATGTTAAATGTGTGGAATTATTTCTTAACTCACTGTCTGAGCAATAATACTCATCACCTTCTTCTCCTTTAACTGCCATGCTTTGACATCAATTTCATACTATCTTTGTGGATTTTGTTGAGTGTCATGAAATTGATCCTCGTGTTCTTTGGCTTCTCTTCTACTACCTTCTAGTAGCTCTAGAGGCATATTTGGCATTACATTGGCTCTAGTGAGTATACCCCATAGATCATAATGTATATCTCTACCATCTCTTTGTCTTCAATTGGCCCACCAATCATGGTCAATTGATCATATATACCTTTGATCTTTGCAATATAGTTGACAAACACTAACAAGTTCTTCTTCTCAATCATATGCAACTCTTCTTTGAGTTGTACCTTGTGAGACTTTGACACTCTTTTTCAAACATGCTTAAAATTGTTTCCCACATATTAGTAGCTGATTCACAATGTTTGATGTGTGGAATTATTGCTTGACTCACTGTCTCTAGGCAATAATACTCATCACCTTCTTCTACTTTAACTGCCACATGCTTTGACATCAATTTCATACTATCTTCGTAGATTTTGTTGAGTCTCGTGAAATTGACCCTTGCATTCTTAGGCTTCTCTTCTACTGCTTTCTAGTAGCTCTAGGGGCATGTTTGGCATTGTATTGGCTCTAGTGACTATACCCCATAGATCATAAGATTAGAGGAATACTTTGATTTTAAATCTCTGAGCCTGATAGTTGTTCTTTTCAAGATTTTCAATAGTGCTAATTTGTACTTTCACCCCATGATGAATAGGATAAAGTGTCAATGTAGTGGGATTTAGAAGTGAAACATTAGAGAAGAATCTTATGGATCAGAGGGGTTCGTTAAGGAATAAAAGCTTCAAAAAAATGTTTTTTTTAAATCCCCTACTTTTGCTTTTCTTCATTTTTGGAAGTAGGACGGCCTAATTTTGGTTTTTTATATTAAAAAACCTTAATTTTTTAAAGAAAGAAACCAAAAAATAAAACTGCCCTACACAACAGTATCACAACCAAGCTTGGCCAATTCTACGCAATGGTTCCAATTCTGTGCAAGAACCATTGCGCAATAGCATGAAAGGCAATCACTAAGGCCATCATGAGACCCACATCACCAAGGTGTGTAATCACACACCAAAAGACACGAGGAGCATGCCGCCCTAGATGAGACTTGAACTCACCTTGGCACAACAAAGACCCACACCAACTCACAGTAGCCAAGGAAACCATGCATCCTCATGCGTCCACTAGCAAGGAGGAGGCACTAACAATTATATTCCGGTTGTGGAGATCTTGAGCTTCTATGCACACACACATCATCACTCTTCGTCTCCTTTACACAATTGTCGGTGTGCCAACTGCACCTAATGTCTCTTCTCTTGCCTACGCTACTAGCCATTCTGATTATTTTGAAGTGCAAGTTGAGAAAGCTTGCTCCTAAGGCTTTATAAAGCTTACAAAAATTACTTTTTTTTAAGCTTTTACTTTTTTCACGCCTCTAAGATAGCTCCCATAGTAGGGAATTGCTAGACCGAGCTCTAATACCATTTATATAACGCGATAAGACTCTTGAAGTAGATAATTATGACTTGTCTATTTTGCTTGGGTCTATGCCCTTATATACAATCTTACAAAAGCAATTTACTTTTTCTCAAAAAAAACATAAAAAGTACTTTTTACAAAATACCATTAACAACAAAAACCTATCAACCTAAGAGTTTGTTTACATGCTTTACATAACGTCTTCTACTTGAGCTTGTCTACTTTCAACACATCATGGTGACAATTGGGCCATGATGAAAAGTGCCCAATCAAAGATTCAGGTACTATTTCACTTATGTCTAAAGAAGGTTGTATAAAAAGTCCTTCAAATGTTCTTTCCTTTCCGTCTAGGCCATGATGCACCATAACTTATAGGTTTAGTTTGACAAGAACGGGGGGGTAGTCATTCTTGAAGTTCATTATAAAGGAAATTCAAAGGAACAACTTTTATGAGATTTTGTTAGCGTTTGTAGTCCAATATAATTTGGGTAGTAGCAAAATTTGGCTTGAGAGATATGGGAATCCTAGTATACACACCAAGGCGGTCACTCTTCAAAGAGAAGCCCATTTCAATGTGCATTCAAGTACTTATATATAAACACTCTTTTTACATTTTTTATTTTTAAAGGACCCCCTATTATATACAAATTGATTTTTATAGAAGGGTCTAATGTATGTATACATGTATCCTTTCATATTTTTTACACCCCCATGTATTAATACTACAAAGGAAACCTATATATATATATATATATATATACCCCTTATATACACTACATATGGCATAATTTAAAAATATCTCGTCGATTAACTCACATGATGTCATACATATTTGAAGAGCGACCACCCTGGGCTATATAGACTTTTTTAGAGATGTAGAAAGGTAAGCTAGTTGAGCATTTGCCACCATTTTTTGACAGTCCATATGCATGTGAAGCTTACCTATTAGAGATATAGAAAGGTAATCTAGTTGAGCATTTTGATAGTTTGGATTATGTGAAGCTTACATGATGGGTAAACAACACCCAAAACTCTTTCCATATAAGAGGTCATCAATTTTTGATAGTCTGGATGTTTTGAAGCTTATATGATGGGTAAATAGTACCAAAAACCTTTTCCATGAGTGGTCAATTTTAGAGCAAAGTATCCTCTTTAGCTCATACACATTCATCTTTGTGGAAAGATAAGTATAATTGAACTTGGAGGTTCTTCCTATGTTTTCACATTGATGACTATAGCAGGAAGATTTGGGTGCATTTTCTTAAGGTCAAAAGTATCAAACCTTTGGAAAGTTGAAGGAATGGATTACATTGGTTGAAACCAAGATAGTTAATAGATTGAAGTAGTTTAGAATAGATTGAGGAGGAGAATTCATGTCTGATGAGAATTTTTAGGTTTTTACTAAAGAAAGATGCATGAAGCAACTCACTACTCATACTCCATATAGTAAAATGTTTTTGCCTGAGTGCAAGTCAAAGAGCATGCTTCCTTTTGGGAAATCCTCTTGAGCTAAGGCATAGTTAACATGATAGTGTACATTCTTAACCAGATTACAATAAAGATTGTCAAAGGGAAGACTCAGTTATAGGCCCACTTAGGTAAGAAGCCTTCAGTTTCACACTTGAAAGTTTTTAGATGCTTAGAGAACTAAATTGGATGCCATAATCTAGAAATACAATTCCTTGGATCATAGCATGGAATCAACGGGATATACCATCTCTACGACCCTCACAAAAAGAAGAGGAATGCTATGGTGTTCTAGGAACAACCATATTGGATGGAGGAGGAGATTCATGCTTCATCATGCAACAAGGAAATCACTGAAGTATCACTACCCCTCCACATACAGCAATGGCTTCATTATTCCACTAAAGTACAACCCATCCTATGGGGTGTAATTTGAAGATGAAGATCTAGAGCATGATGTTGTGCCATAAAAGGGTAAGCTATTCCTCAGTGGTCATTCCTAAGTGGTATAGCAAAACCCTCGGCCCCAACTATCAACTATGCACCTTAAGATATTCATAGATCTAGAAGGTTAGAGGAGTAAAATAGGTCTTGAGAGAATCTTGTAAATTTTACTCTCATGACTAAAGGTACCTAAGATTTAGGAGCCTACCACCTTTGTTAAAGCACAAGGGGATCCGAAGTGGATGGCAGCTAAACAAGCAATAAGCAAAATATGACTCCATCCTAGAAAATCACACTTGAGACCTTTTAGGTCATCCTCCAAGACACAAGATAATTGGCACTAGTGTATAAGGAAAAGTAGATGATATTTGACAGTACTTTGGAAAAGTACAATGGCTAATTTTGCTAAAAGTTTTGCATAGGTGAAGTATTTTGACTTTTAAGAGACTTTTGCTTCTACAACTTGGTTAACCATAAATTTCACCGTTCTTACATTGTGTTCTTGTGAACTGGGTGGTAGATCTCACAAGGGGTGCCATGTTCTCCAAAAGGATGTAAAATTTGCTTTCCTTAATGGGAATCTCAAGGAGGATAAATATGTGGAGAACCAGGGTTTGTGGTTCCTCTTATTATAAAAGCAAAGTTTATAGGCTATAAAAGATACTCTATGGGCTGGAATAGGCCCTACAAGCATGGTATCAAAGGATTGATGCTTAGTTTATGAGTATTAAACTTTTACTATACATGGTCTTATACACATCCCTTTATATGCATATTTGGGAATGTTTACTGTCTTATATGCAACTTCTGGAGATGATTTTTTTTGTCTTTTATGAGTAGGGAATGTATATGGTCATTGTTCTCTTTGTAGATGAGCTTATCACTATGGATCACCAAAAAAAGGTCTCACATACGCAGCATACTTAGTGAAAAGTTTGAGATGATCGATCCCTTGGGCTTATGTATTATTTTTTGGGGATTATAGCATTAATAGAAATATACAAGTGAGATACTTTAAGCATTTTTGCCTTTCAATAAAAATATACAAGTGAGTTACTTAAGGCATTTGGCCTAATTAAATGCAAGGTGGTACCCCAATGAAGGTTTATCTCTATCATCAAAGAAACTTCAGACTTTATGGATGAGACCTTATATAGAAAACTACTTTGGTAGTCTTATCTTCTTGTGTAATACTAGACAAAACATTAGTTTTATTGTTAATGTTTTGAATAGATTTTCCAACAAGCCCCAAGTGAATCATTGAAAAAACTAGGTATGTAAGTGTTGTAATACATCGAAAATAATCAGGAGCAAAGCATCACCTATGCTGGGCAAGACCCTTGATGGATTTTGTAACTTAGGGCGGGCGATTTAGTAATATGGTATTATTTTTCTCTTAGTTTGCGATGCCAGGCCACTATTGCACTCTCATTGACGGGGAGGCATAGTACAATGACTCACATACTTTGCATTTGAGGCATTGTGACTGAGGAGGATTCTACAAGATATGGGAGTGGTGTTGCAAAATCAGCCTACAATGCTGTAATGTGATAACCAGAGTTGCATGGCTATTGCTCGGAATCCTATGTTTCATTCTTACATGAAAGACATTGAGGTTCATTGTCACTTTGTGCATGAGATCATTGTGTTTAGGGAGAATGAGATGATCGATGACAAAGAATTTTAGATATCTTTGCTCGCATAGAAATGGAATTAAATAAATCATTGGAGTATACAAGAACCTTTGCTTAAAAAGGGTAAAGTACATAAGAACCTCCCCTAGTAGGTTGTGCACATTTGGTTATACTACTATGGAGGGATGTGTAAAGATCAAATATTAAATCTCAAGTATTACACTTCAATTATTCCTAAAAAGGGTAAAGTACATAAGAACCTCCCCTAGTAGGTTGTGCACATTTGGTTATACTACTATGGAGGGATGTGTAAAGATCAAATATTAAATCTCAAGTATTACACTTCAATTATTCCTAATTCTATCCATTGTCAAAAGCATCTAGAGGTTGGGCTACAAGATCTTCTTCTTGTAAGAAGGCAATATAAGAAAATAAAAAAACCAAAAAAGAGAGATCAACTATCAAAAAAGGAAGCCCAAAGCAACTAGCAATGACAATAAAGTGTGGCATCAACACCTCTAGTTAAGAGTGCCAAGCATAGATCCAACAAGGGTGTAGTAATCTACAACACAAAATGTCTTCTTCTTTTTTTTTTAAAGATGGTAATTGATATATCTATACATAAAAATTAAAAAAGCCAAAAAATATAGAGAACACTATATCAATTGCAAAATAGAGGGCCAATGGAAATAAAGCATCATCAATACCTTTAGTCAAGAGCACCAAGCATAAATCCAACAATAGTGTAACAATTTACAACACAGAATCACATGAGGAATAGAAAAACCCAATTTCACAATCCTCTTAGAATCCTTTTGTGTCGAGAGTCACCCTTGACCATATTGGTATTAGGATGTCCAAGTTAACATTTTCTAGAAATGTGTAAAGATTAAAAAACAGCATTGTGATATACCATAAATAAGTGCATTATCCTAGAGCAAGGTCAATAACATTATATCATTGAGTGGTGATGTTCTTTAAAAAACATAACAACATTATGCTAGAACAAGATCACTAACATTATATTATTAAGTGGTAATGTTATCTACAAATAATAACATTATGCTAGAACAAGGTCACTAACATTATATCATTTCACATTATGCTAGAACAAGGTCACTGACATTATATTATTAAGTGGTGATGTTATCTAAAAATAATAACATTATGCTAGAACAAGGTCACTAACATTATATCATTTCAAAGTGGTACTATTCTTATCTACAAATAAGAATAGTCTGGCCAAAAAAAAATCACCAACTTATTGGTGATGTTCTTATCCACTTTAACTCAAGAGAACCATGCTACATTTTCTACATTTTTAAGAAGAAAACTTTACAAGATCATCTTATCAATATCTCTACAAGAAACTTTACAAGATCACCTTATCAAAATATCTCTACAATTCCAAATGTTATCAATATTGATGCTAATCCACTTTCAACAAAAGAATAGTTCACCTATATGTAGCTTGCTCGAGTCCAATGAGAGAAGAGAACTATAAAATTGAGGAATTTATTTAAATAGCTTACCATCACCACTACAATTTTCAACGTTTAAAATGATAATAATAAGGTGGTCTCTCTCCCTAGTGGTTGAAATCCTTGTTTTGTAACTTGGAGGTTATGAAGTGAGGAGTTCAAAAGCCAGTAATTGGAGGCTTATGAAATGAGAAGCTTTGGGACAATGCTTGTCTTCTACAAAGTATGTTGCATGCATACTTTGTAGGAAAGCATGATTTGGCATACCATGAGCAAAATGCTCGAACTCTTTGGGGGGATCCTCAATGGCATTCTTCAATTACACTTGAGCCAGGATGATATGGGTAGGTTTGGAGCATTGTGGCGATACATACATGGTGGCTCATGATAGTACATGCTCATTGTAAGAAGAAGAAGTGAGGTGTGTTATTAGTAGTTGATGAGGCTCAAGAGTTGCTCGAAGGTATGGGCATCACACGGAAGCCGGAGGGTGCCCGGGTGGGAATAGCCGAACTCTTGGGCGGACCTTTGTAAAAGCTCTGCGAGGAGAGGGTGCCCGAGGAGGGTGGTTCGTATCACGTAGCAACAAGTGCCGTAATCGTCTCCCACCAACACAGGCAAACAGCCCTTGGGCACCTTCTTGCGCTGAAGCACATCATGTGCTTCGTTGCAGGCTTCTTCTGCATGCAGGAGGAGTCTCTGATATCGCTTCACTGCACGGCGATGGTCGACAAGAAGAGAGATACTTAGGGCGGACTGTGCAGCTTCGCGCAGCTTTCTGATCAATCTGCAGGCGGCCATTAGTGCGTGCTGCAGCGCAGTTTGATGCAGTACCCAACTGCTCAACGCTGATGCTGAGCCTTCAACAATATCATATAGCGCCCGGTGTTGTGTCCCATCATCGGCGCGAATCTCCATCGCCGCATGCAACAGCCTTCACCTTGTGCAGCTGCCTGGTCAAAAAGCTCTGCTCGCTTTGGTGAAGTGTGGCTTTCATCCCTGTTTTTTTAATTCCATACCCCCATAGATTTACTACGTGTCCATGTCACGTGAGCAATGTGCCAAACTTCATGGTGGATCCCAAAGCATGCGCATCATTCTCCGCTTTGACACGGAAGCAGATCGTGGAAGTTTTCAAAGTAGATCATGCAAGTTGGAAACCCCTCTCTCTCTCTCTCTCTCTCTCTCTCTCTCTCTCTCACTCACTCACTCTCTCTCTCTCTCTCTCTCTCTCTCTCTCTCTCTCACACACACACACACACACACACACGATTCTTCAGTATGATGTAGATAAAATTTAAGAGACAAGCACTAAAACGAGCAAACAATACATATCGTGCACTTGTAAAATTAAGCACTAGGGTTTACGATAGCATTGTAGCCACTCTGTGCAACTTCTTGAGCTAAATTCTCTCTCTAAATCTCTCTCTCTCTCTCTCTCACACACACACATTCATTTTCCAGCCCTTTGCGTGGTCTACACAAATGCTATGCATGCGCTGATATCATCAAGATGCATGACACCTTGGCTTACATTAAAAAAAACATTACAAAAGTGATGCCTTTTTAGCATTCATGCTGTCAATCCATAGTGTGTCGTTAGAAACATGGTATGAATGTAACATGTGCCATTTTTTCAAGTATTGTCATGGTTGATAGTAGTTTAAACACAATAAAGAATTTATTAGGAAGGGCATTGGTCGCACACTACGTTCTTATATGAATCACTTTTCAATTAGAATATTTCTTGTTGTACATGTATTTTCTCATGGATCACACTTTCATAATTGTATTTCAAGTACTCATTGAGTACGTTTGTAGCTCCTATAACAAAACATATCATCTTATCTCATTGAGTACGTTTGTAGCTCCTATAAGTCAGAGAAAGTGTAAGGATATTATATAACATAAAACAATTTTGTAAATAATTTTAATTGAATACAACATTAACACCCAAGCCATTATTTGAGTTTAGTTCAATCGTTAGCTTTCATCAATGCGTTGTCGTGCCACGGCACGTCTATGGTGTGAAACCATGCATGTGAGGCCATCAAATACAAATCCAGATGCATGAGTTAAGTGCCATGATGAGTCATTATATGATGCCTGAGTATATATGTTCATATTGTAGATAAGGTTCAATAAGATGAGCTGAGGCTCAGCCAGGTCTCGAAGCTTCTGACAGTGTGGTGTGAATTGTGGAGGATTTTTTTTATGCTTATGGAGAATTTTAGAGCTAGCAGACACCTTGTGCCTTGATAGGACTGGATTATGCTTGTGGGTTTGACTGCTTATTGATTCCATGAGATGGTGAAATGCTCATAAGCTGTGCCTATCATGGTTGAGTTGATATTAACACTGAGACAGAGGACTTTATGGTACATAATGGTTGCGGTCTTGATCGTATGCTTTAGATGGCAAGGTTGTATATGCAGTAAGGATACCGAATGAAGCCTACCTTGATGTGGTGTGGGAAACCTTAGCAAGGATATGATGTGAGAAGGTTGATTTTTTTTAATATGGTTATTACTTGAAATACATAAGCGTGGAATGGTAGGCGCAGTGGGAAATTTAAAATGGGAAAAGCGCGATTATAGCTGCAAAAGGTGGTATGGGCGCCGACTTCCTCGCGGGAAAGAGCAGAAAAAACCAGAGATTGGAGGCGGTGCTTATCAGATGGGGAGCTGCAGAAAAAAAAACTATGGACAGAAGCGTGTTCGACCAGTGTGAACATTTGATTTCATGCATTCGGCGACTGTCGATGGTGTGTTGGGGCTTGAATTAGAGAGCAGAGTTACTACTCTCTATTGATACGACTTCTACAAAATTACAAAAATCAGCTATGCGCCAGCTGTGTGCCGTCTGCATCAAAGTGTGGGAAATGATTTTTGAAAAGAAAATCGAATAAAATTGCTTCCCCCGCCTTCAGATAAGTAAAAATTAGATTAAATTTCATTTCCTATCTTCCACGTTGTAAATTCATGATGCCAATAAACTTTCAAAGGTTTTGTTAAAGGTGGTTTGAAATGAAGAGATGTGAGGATATTGCATCAAGGGACATGGAAACAAAGAGTCAGAAATACAGCAAGGACTCTAGTAAAAATTGACTTCGATTCTATCTTAGTGGATCTAAATGCAGGCCATGGATTTCTTTTAAAATCATGTGAATATGTTAAAGTTATGCCATATATCATTTTGTGTTTGTGAGTTGTTGGAATTTTAAGCCAGATTTTCAGGTGATAAAGAATATTATGAGATGTTGGGAATGGTAATAGTGGATGTATGGAATGAAAAGGGACACATGTATGTTGGAAATACTTGAAGGTTATGTTATGCCTACATGTGATTAGCTGGAAAGTTTTGGGAAAAGAAGCCAGTGAATCTATGCTTGGAGAGGGAAGAGCAATTGGAACATGAATTCAAGGATGTATTGGGATGAATTGACACATGTATATGTTATAAAAAAAAGAATGGATTTGTCCTATGCTTTTTGGGAAATTTTGAATGTAAGCTTCCTTGTTGGGTTTGGTACCAACTCTCACAGCTAGAAGTCTCGTACTTTCCTGGCTATTCTGCACACGTCACGATAGCGTGCAAAATTAGTAACTAAATAATTCAAATGTAGGTTATATCAATAATAGTAAAAAGCTACTACGGCAAGTCATCAACTTACCTTTACAAAACTAAAGGCCTTGTGTTCTATTTTTTTTCCCCGAAACTGTGTGTGTGTGCATGTGTGGAGTTATAGTGTAATAATCTATGTATTAAGGTCTTAAATTGAATTTGCCTAAATATTTGGTGCTATCGTGTGGAAATTATGTACTATATTGACATGTGCTTTTTTACTGGTAAAGAAGGAAAAAGTTTCTGTCCGATACCAAATTCGCAATCTGAAGGCAATCGGGTAGCAACACACTCACAGATGCAGCAATCAATATAGATAGGGAGAAGCACAATGCTCAAAGCATATTGATGAGAATTGAAGTACAAGTGAATTGACATGATAAGGTCACTTACACACTCACTCATAAGAGTATGTACACATGCTCGGGAGAAAAACCTCTTAAAGAGGGAAAAAGTGTCTCGGCCCATTATTAGCCTACATCCACACATCACTATGATATAAATATTATAAATCCCCCTGTAGTGATGATATGAACATGTACAAGTATCATATGGCTAATCAATCCCCAAATGGTAATAAGCCAAAAGATTTTCTAAAAGCTTCAAACTTCTTCGTGAGAGAGCCTTCGTGAATATATATGTCACATTGTCATGTGTAGAGCCATAAGCTAGGCTAATCTCTCCTGGAATAAGTCTCTCCTTGACATAATGATAATGCACATCAATGCTTTATCATTGTGTCTCTCCCTAACATAATGTAGAGGCATAAGCCGTGCTAATCTCTCCTGCCAATGAGTTTCTCCCTAACATAATAATAATGCACATCAATATGCGAGCATGAAATACTAGGTTCCTTTTGCAAAACGGTGGCCACCAATGCACTCTAGGCAGTTGGTGAAAATGGAGGTGGGAGACTGCTATTCAATACCAAGATCTGCCAAAAGGCATCATACACAATACACATTCACTATAAAATCTACCTTGTAGTCAGCTTCATAGCTCAAAGTAGCCACCATTGTGCCTGCTGATTGCTGAGCCATGATATACATAAATCGCCAAGATAAAAGCAAAAGCCACTAGTAGTGGACACTTGTGCGAGTCACTAAGATGAAAGCAAAAGCTGCTAGTGGACACTTGCATGCCATGATATACATGAATCACCAAGATAAAAGCAAAAGCCACTAGTGGACACCACTCGTGTGTCATAACATCCAACCCAATCTAAGTCACTAAAAGCATGTAGCTGAATGTCACTCCCCTTAGCAAAATAGCCCAAGGGATATTGAGTGCCCTGTAAGTATTAAAAAAACCACTATTGGTAGATAATGCTTACTTTCGGGACTGTGCATAAACCTACTCCACTGGGATACCCCAAACTCAATGTTTGGCCTCATATTACATAGATAGCTATGAGGCACCCATTAAGCTACTGATAAAGTGATGCATCAAATAACCGTGTAAGCAAAGGCTTTATGTGTACTTTGACTGTAACATCATAAGACCATCATCACATTGCATAAATGTGTGTTCAAATAATAATGTAATGAGCCCAAATCTATCATCTCAAATGAGACATGTAATTTAGTCTTGAAGGCTGAATCATCTCCTCATTAGGGCATTTGAGAAGCCCAAATCTGTCTTCTCAAATGAGACATATAATTTATTCTTGAAGGCTGAAATCATCTCCTCATTAGGGCATGTGAGAAGCATGTCATCAATGTATAAACTGATAACCTATAAATAGTCTTTACTCCTCTTTACATAGAGGTAATCTCAATTAGACTATTACAAAAACCATTTGCAACCAAGTGTGCATTTATCTTCTCACACCATGCTCTAGGAGCCTGATTGAGATCATATAAAGCTTTTCTAAACCTGCATACTTTAGAATCATATGAATAAAACCACAAGGTTGAGAAACATAAACCTCCTCCTGTTAGCCCTGATATCCTAACTGATGTTGTACATTTCCTTCATGATGCATTTCCCAATGCAATAATACACTTGATTGTAGTTATATAAGATGGTGGGGGCAAAGGTCTCATCATAATCTATGCACTTCTCCTAAGAATAACCCTTTGTAAGACTTGCCTGGTAGTGGTCAATGCTTTCTGCTTAAGCTTAAAAACCCACTTTGTAGCAATGGACTTTTCATCATAAGGAAAATTTACCAAATACCAATTGTCATATTTGAGGATTGAATCATACTCAACATGCATGGTTTTCATCCACCACCACTGACCATTATCATGTGCTTCAAAGGAATCATGTTTCTTTCTTCATTACACATACTAGTGGGAAATGAGATCATAATCCACAAAAGAGTAAGATGCATGATGAGAACCTACATGTGTCCTGGTAGGTAAAGGAGTAGCTAATCACACAATGTTTGCATCAACCATTTTGGTGTACTCTTGGTGGCTGTCCTTTCCTCATCCACTCCATCATCCATAATTGCCTCATCAATAAGCTGATATATGGGTTAAAATTTGAGCTAATTTCCAACCCATATGGATTGATTTGCAACACTTTGTTGAGCATTCATTGCTCCAGACATGGTTGTGTCTGACATTGTACAAACATAGGAGTGTACCAAAGATGTCTTGTTAGCAAACATTTTGTTGTTTTTACATAAAAGCGTGAGGTGAGCAGAGTTCTTAACAAAGATAACATCTCTGCTCACCGAAAGTTTCCTTGTGGCCGAATGGTAGAGTCTATACCCTTTGCTTTCTGAGCTATATCCCACAAAAATACATTTCATCACCTTGTCATCCAACCGTAATGCATTGTTGCACAAGCATAAAAGCATAAGCAAGATAACCAAAAACATGCAACTAAGCCACAAAGGGCTTCTTGCCATTTCAGGCTTCATAAGGGGTAATTTTATACAAGGCCTTGATGGGGCATCTGTTTAGCACATAAGTGGCATAGATATCTGTCTCCAATCAAAAAACATGACGCACATCCTAGCCTTTAACCATGTTGTTATGTGCCATCTTCATGAGAGATCTTGGTTATGCACATGATTTTGTTTTTCAAGACCCCATCTTTTTTGCCATATGATGCATTCCACGGCACTTACTTTAACATTAGAATTTTAAGGTTGCATACTCACACCTTCTTCACACAGATTCCCATGTGGCATCAACTTCATGAATACTTTTTCCACACCTACATTCTTGAGTTAGTGAGCTATAGTTTTATGATTTGATTTGGCATAGCTTATTCCTCATAGTAGGAGCATTGTTATTATTATGCGGGTTTAAGCCATAGGAACTACAAGATGTCACATTATAAAGTGGTTATAGATGTGTGGGCATTACATGAGAGGTAAGAAGCTTTATGGAAGTTAAAAGGTCACAAGGACATAATTATTTAGAGCCCCTTTGTATCAAAAGGAAAGAATGGAATGAAAATAATGCTTTTCTCTTGCCCCTACATGTGTGTTTTACAATATGAGATTCCCTTAATGTGTTCTATTTATCTCTTTAGCACCTCATTTATGTGTTCTATTTAAGTCTTTAGCACCTTATTTATGTGCTTAGCTAATAAGCCGTAAATAATACTCCAAGTAGGGCAGTCTACCACCTTGTATAATCCCCACATAAATAGAAGCATTGCAACGTTTTTCTAACTACAATGTGTTTTATTTATCTCTTCAGCACCTTATTTATGTGCTTAGCTAATAAGCCGTAAATAATATTCCAAGCATGGTAGTCTACCACCTTGTATATTGAGTCTAATCATCTCCAAGTGATTAAGACTTATTATGGTTCACAAAGGACTAGGCATTAGGCGGATAGGCACCTACAGAAGATTAGAACTTGTGTGGTTAGCGAAGGACTAGTCATTGGTGGAGGAATAGGACTCACCACCAAGAGTGTGAACTATGGGTGACACACTCAAAGACATATGATGGGTCCAATTAGGATTTGTACTTGAGGCATGGAAGGGATGTTGAGGGCACCCCTGAGTTAGTTGTGGCTTGCATTATATTGAATTCTCCTTGATGAGTCAGTGCATAACTCTCAAATAAACACTTTCTTTTGGTTTTTTATTTTTTATTTGTTTAATCATTGGATTTTTGGTTTTTGTAAAATTTTTAAGTTTTTGAGGTTCTAGATGTTTTTAGAGTTTTGATGTTTTTGGATATTGGCTTAGCAAGACAAGAGACACTAATTTACATGTATGCAAATATCCTCTTAAGTAAAAGTACAAATGTTTAGACAGTATAATTTAGGTCTCAAAGATGTCCAAAAGTAAGCACAAATGAGAATGCATATGATTAAAAATTGAGGTCTCAAAGATGCCTAAAAGTAAGCACAAATGAGAATTTACATAGTTAAAAATTGAGATAATTTGTCTATCTTTATTTCTATGCATGTATGCGAGATGTGTGCACTCAAAGAGGGATCCTCATGGGTACACCAATATGCATTATGGAATCCCTAAGTGAGGCCTAAGAGTGCCCAAGTGGCCTAGCTTTCATTTGCTAACAACAACTCTAGACTATGTGTACATGTAAGCAAACACTTGTGATTAAGACACTGGCATCTAGCTCACCGCCCAATCTATACCCCTTTCTAAGCATATGAGTCCCAATTATGAAATTCAAGTACCCCCTATTTAAGGTTTAAAAATCAAATAGCAGATATTGATGGTATACATGTGACGAGTTGTAGCCCATGTAAGTAGCATGGATGTAAGTGCTAGAAGCACACAGACCTACATGTACTCTCCAAAAATTGTTCCATGTGTGGTTAGCTTAAAAGGCTAGTAAAATAATTAAGTTTTCAAACTACACCACTAGATCACATATTTGTAAACTACAAGAAGAAATGAAACCCATACTTTCATTCTCCCCTGCTCCCTTGTCCCCCCCTGCCTCCATAAATCCCCTTCTTTCCGTAACTTATAAGCTTAAGCCCCCCTTCTAAAAACCCCCTCCATTACACTAACATGATACCATAAGATATGGCTTGTGAATCCCCTGGGTCATAGTTGTGTCGTGGAATAAGCAGACTTAACCCTGGAGTTTTAAAGAGGATAATTCCCTCCACTCTTTTGAGAGAGAAAGTTTCCCTTATCTCCACAAGTCCATTTTGAGGGGTGTCTTAAGTTTCAATTTTTTTCCTCTCTACATCTTTTAGACTTGTGGAGAGTATCTTCCCACTTCTCCAAATCATCTTCCCATTCCTCATTGCTATATTGGGTCCCTTTATTGACTTTATCTTTGGCATGAAATAAAAAAATTTGACATAAAAAAACTCTCTTTTTTCACGGTCGTGAAAGTCTATGGTTTTTTACAGCATGAAAAAATCATATTAACCGTATCATGAAAACCTCCGGTAAACTCACACACTATGAGAATTGGTCATACCATGAAAAAGTCATACACTATGAGAATTAGTCGTACCATGAAAAACTTGAACATGAAAAAATTATTTTTCACGACATGAACATCTCTCATTTTTTACGATGTTCTGACTTTTGGTGGATAAACTTATCTGGTCTCAACACCCTAATCTTAGCCATGTTCTCCCTATAATCATTGCATGACTTCAAAAAGATTTTTAGGATGTGAAAAGTGTTTTTCACGGACGTGAAAAATCAATCATTTATAGATTTGATATTGTTAGATATTTTTTTAATGATTTTTTATATCCTAAACTTCAGGTTTGCTCTCCTAATCATGGGGATTATGATTTTAAACTCAATGAGACCCAATTATATTAAATTTGTTATTTTTCATCTCTTGACTCTACAAAGGCATGAAACCAAGTGGATTAGTGAAAATTAGAAAAAAAACACTTTCTTTCAAAAAAAATATAATTTTTTGCTTGCTTAGTCTTTCCTAATGCCTTGCTAACCTACCTATTCCTAGACATTTTCTACAGAAATGTGAAAATCTCTTACATTTGCTTTTAGCTCTAGTTCCTAGCATGCTCTGAGATTTACAAGTTCAAGGCTCTCTTAGAAGAGAAGTTCAAGGCTTTTCAAAAATATAGGGATCAATCCCTAAATGGCAATAAGCCCAAATATTTTTGAAAAGCCTTGAACTTCTCTTCTAAGAGAGCCTTCATGAAGATAGCTACCACATTATTGCGTGTAGAGATATAAGCCAGGCTAATCTTTCCTACAATGAGAATCTCCCTAACATAATGATAATACACCTTAATGTGCTTTGTGCAAACATGAAACATTGAGTTTAATACACTCTGAATGTCAATGAATATGGGGTGGGGTATTACTATCCAATCCTAGATCTACCAAAAAGTGTCTAAGCCATACACAATCCATAGTTGCCATAAAAGCTTTCCTATACTCAACTTCATAGCTCAAAGTGGCCACCATTGGCTACATCTTACTAAGCCATGATACACATTAATCACGAGGATAAAAGTAAAAACCACTAGTGGACACTCATATGTCATAAACATCCAACCCAATTGGAGTCACTGAAAGCATGCAATCAAATATCACCCCCTTAGCATAGAATAGCCCAAGGGCTTGTAAGTATTAAAATACTCACTTGGTAGCCTACCCCAATGCTCAATACTTACTCGCAGCCTACCCCAATGCTTACTTTTGGAACCATGCATAAACCTACTCAATTAGGAGACCCCAAAAATTTAATGTCTAGCCTCTTATTACATCGGTAGATGAGGCACTGGTTTGCTAATAAAGTAATGCATCGAATTCTTTACATGCGTCCTTGAGATTATAGCACACATGTCTCTACTAGTGTAGCAATAGGCTTAGAGTCTTCAAGACCAAACCTATAATAATTTCTATATGTACTTTGATTGTAACGTCGTAATACTATCATCACACTAAATGAACTATATGATGAAATGAGCCCAAATATGCCATCTTAAATGACACATGTAATTCACGCTTAAAGATTGAAATCTTCTCCTCATTAGGGCCTATGTGAGTAGCATGTCATTAATGCATAAAAATGATGTGACCAAGAATCTTTACTCCTCCTAAGATAGAGGGTACTCTTAGTTGGACTGTTGCAAAAATGTGAGACCTCTACCCCTCTAACTATACCCCTCTACCTATACAATAATCTGACATAGTGAAAATCACACTAAGGGTATAGCAACTCACTCGAGGGCCTAATATCATGATGCTTGGCTATCCCATCAGCTCTCCTGAGTCTAACTAGAACAATCCTTATGTAAGGAAAGGTGAATGATTCCACTAGGTTTTTTCCCTTCGTAATTATCACAACCAAATCACATTGAGTAGCGCATAACAAGATTTCTTAACTCTTCAATTATGAAGGAAAATTCTCTATCCTTTTTATAAATTCTAATCTAGACTACTCTTCCCACATTACTTGTTCTGAAATTCTAATCTAGACTACTCTTCCCACATTACTTGTTCTGAAATTCTAATCTAGACTACTCTTCCCACACAGTACTTGTTCTGAAATATAATTTGGTCTTGTTTTAGAAAGTATATGTAAGCTCATGTCCTCCCTACTACCCACTTTCTAGTGTTTGATCCATAGGTTCACCCTAGTCTCATCTAATCCTATGAGTCTAGCCTTCTGCCCGACCATCGGACCTATGGAATTGGTGTGAATTGACACACCTATAATTTAAATTTCCATTTAACTCACACACACCACTTAAGAGGGTTCACACACATACTCCTCTAAAAATAGGTTATTTCCTAAAAACATAACATCATATAAATATTTCAAATAATATCTGTAACTTCACATATCCAATCACATAGCACAAGTAGCACATCATTATTACATATCTCCGTGATCCTCAAGAAGATGGTGTGACACTCACTATAGAGCATGATCACTCCAAGATCTCGATAAGATCAGCACATGGAGGAGCCCACATATGTCTCACATCCACCAAAGTTATGAAATCCCACTATCCCAAGGAGTTGCTTCACCCAGTCTCGCTCTACCAATCCCAGAATCTCATACACTCCAAGTCCAGGGTCACGTATGTTTAGTATCAGCATGCATACTTAGGCCCTTGCCCCCAATTAATTCAGAGCCTCTTCCTTGTCATTACACCAATCATGCCATAAGCCCACCCAACGTTTGATTGAAAGGAATCAAGATGTCGGATGATCACATTTATGTGACGCACCAGGTGGATAACATCCACACAACAATCCATAAACATGTGTGGTTTTTATGGCTCACCCTAACCTTCCTTGAAACACATCCAAAAAGAGATTACATGTTGATCCGCAACTATCATGAGGATCTTTCCAATGGCCGAGCTCGTAACCCTTGAGGTCTCCAAGCTCTTCAACTCCTTGAGAAGCAATTCCACCGCGTCTCCCGGCCACGAGCATTGTCACACCTCCGCATTGCACTACGGGTCCTCGTCCCTCCTCTCACCTCACTTCACTCACACACACTCACTAGCATGCATTAGGGAGAGAGATTAGCAAGAGGATTAGCAAGACCAGACTCAATGGGAGAGTATGTTGTATTATGAGAGAAATTCACTTATATACATGGCCATAAGTGTTCACACTCACTTAAACTGTGGTCGACCGGGCACTTTAGGCTTATAAGGAGCCTAATGCTATTACAATGACTACTCTCATAATATATCCATGAAGTACATCACTTAGGACTTCATCCTATCTTGCTGCCACTCGCTCTTGAAGCGGGAATCACCATAAATACTCTGTCACACCATTATGGGCGCCCGTCCAAGTTGTAGCCTTGGACATTATTGCTTCATATCTTGAATGTATGATCCTTTGGTGTATCTACCGTGACTAATCCTAGAATTGGATTAACAATGGTACCTTCATGGGCTTCCACAAACAAACAAAAAATATACATTATAGAAATACAATGTCCAAAATGTAAAACATGGTTTCAAGCAATATGCACCATATTCAGGTAATGTAGACCAATCGTAAACTCAATGAGACATCACAGCTCTCTACTCAAAACTCCAAGTAAGTAAAATTCCTCTAGCCAAGCATATATCATGGTGAGGTCTTCTTAATTCCTTTATAATGTCTTGGGATCACACCTAGATTCCCATAGGAGTTTACGACTCAACCATGTGGTCTCTCATCACAACTTTAAGCTAGAGATTTCATGTACAATAGAGGTCATCACCTAGATTCCATTAGGAATTTACGACTCAACCATGTGGTCTCTTGCCCCATCACAACTTTAAGCTAGAGTTTTCATGTACAATAGAGGTCTTTTTAAGGTTAATCTACATTGCCTTTCTTATTTGAAATTCATCACATCAATGTTTATGGTCTCTAAGTGTCTTATGGCCTTAATTTGGTACACATCTATACACATTGAGCCAGGAGACTAGTTTACTCCAAAGATTATTGTAGGGTATCTTTTACCTTCAAATAACTTACCTTGATTTCCATTCAATTTTCTCTTGTTTAAGGAATTATTCCCCTTATATATCTATTGAATATTCTACCATATCCTTAATCCTATTTCTCGTTTAGGATTCTTTATCTAACTTTTCCTCTTATGATGATATAACTCCATGCCTAACTTAACTCTAATCAGTTGAATTTTTTCTCTCTCCTAGGGTTTGCATATTTTCTCTCCTAGGTATGTCTATTTTCTTCACTATTTTCTAGAGAGGAAAAATATGAAGCTAGTGGGGTTTACTAGGATTAAACTATATTCACATGGGTCATTGTATAAGGAACTTTTGCACATACACCATGCCTATCAGAGCCACATCTACATCGTTACCCCTATGTAGGGAGCTTGGAAATTGGCCTCTAGATCTTCTAGGGGCATTCTACACACCTAATTTAACTCTAATTGGTCGGATTCTATTTTCTCTCCTAGGATTTTACTATTTTATTCACTATTTTCTAGAGAGGGAAAATATAAAGCTAGCGGGGTTTAAACTAGATTCACATGGGTCATTATACAAGAAACCTTTGCACACACACTATGGCTGCTAATAGAGCCACATCTACATCATCACCCCTATGTAGGGAGCCTAGAAAGCAACCTTTAGATCTTCCAAAGGCATTCACCAAAATGTCCCTCACCATCGGGATGATTCCTAGATCCCAAAATGCTCTGCAGCCACCCACACATCTAACAAGGGCAATGGGAGGGTATTGAGAAGCCAAATGGATGATGTTCAGGCATAAGGTGGATGCAGTCATTGGATCCAACCACACCCTTAACCTCCCATAGCCACCATCCCCATTGGATGCAGTCATTGGATGCAGTCATTGGATCCAACCACACCCTTAACCTCCCATAGCCACCATCCCCATTCCCTAGCCCACTCAAGAGGAAGCTCCTCTTAGCTCCACAACAAGTGATATATTTGAGGTTACGACTTCTTGGCACACCTGACCCACATCCGAGAAGGTGTGTGGGGCACCCAAGACAAAGATGCCCATCAAGAGAATCACTAAGTGACCTACGAGATGACTACCACCACCCTTGTCACCAACTCCTACTTCATCCCAAATTCCACCACATCTGCTTTGGCTAGCCTTCCACCCTTGGTACCCTCCACACTCAAGGATGTTATAGATTGGTATCTCATGGACCATCTTATTCCACCGTAACCAAAAAATTATTTTATAGCTCCCCCCAATACTTTAGAAATCAACACTCACTGGTGGGTTGAGTTGAGTAGCCAAAACTTCCAAGTGCCACATCTTTTAGAAATAGTAAGAGCTCAAGGTATATAATACATAAATCTAAGTAGAGTACCGAAAGCTTAGCCATCCATGAGAAGAATTCCAAGCTCAAAGCTGCCACAAATTAAATCCATTAGCTTAAGAATGAGCTTGTGTGGTAGCCAAAGCCTCCCAAGAGGGGCTAACCAACACTCACAAAAGTAGGACATGGATGCCCTCCAACTTCAATACCATGCCCTAGAGACCGCCAAGATTGTGGCACCGAGGGACATGAAGTCCAAAGAGACCAACTAATAGATGAACTCAAGCAAGATAAAGTCAAAGACACCCAAGCAATGTGTGAAGCTAATCAATTTGCAAAGAGTGTGATGTCTCCCTTATCATAATAAATGAGGCAACTAAAGCTCTCACTGAGTTTTGTGAGGGGAGTACAATCATGTAGTGAGAAAGATGACTACTTAGGAAGAAGCCTACTAAGACCTCCTCCCCCATAAGAATACCCTCAACATCCAGGCACACATCCAGGCACACGCCAAAATTCATAAGATGGAAACCCCTACCTCAAATAATACCCCATTGGAAGGGCACTACCAATATGCTTCTCTCATGGGCTACCAACCTTGACACTACCAACCATGAGCTAGTCTCTTATGGATTCCCTTATCCTCATCAATCAAAACCTAGCCCTTTATTTTCTTTAATTCTATATCTTTTTATTGGACCCCATTTCAACCCCCACCTTCCACACCATCTTAGCCTGCAACATGACAACCTTGCCACCCTTTTCTTCTTTGACTAAGGCATATCATTCTTGGACACCGCATTCTTATACTCCATTGAATGCCATCTACTTATGTTCAACCTAGCCACTTGGTGTCACATGTTCATGAATTCTATAGGAATATCATTTCTTTCAACCTCATGGCACCATTGAGCCTCATGTTTCCCATCCATCTAGACTCACTTCACATGTTAACCATGAAGAACCATTTTCATTTTGTGAGCTATGAAGTGCCAGCTTTGCCACATGCCCATCAACTAGTATTACCATTTGGGCATCCCACGACTATATCACATTATCAACACTTACCTTGAGCAATCCCTCTCAATTGGTGAAGCCATCATTCATCCCATCCATGTCGTGATGAGGCACATGATCTCTTTGTCTTTTTTCCCAAAGCCATAAGCCTGATATAATAAGAAGGATGACCTTGATAAATCCTCAGAATGGAAATAGGGCCCCAGGAGCCAAACCCACCCAACTCTCAAACCAACACAACTCTAACCCCCTCCCATAACCCTCATGTTAACCCTCTTGTCAATCTATCTGCACCATCCTCCATGGGAGCCCCCACCTTATCCCCACTATTTAACCCCAAATCCTTGGCCTTTTCCTCCAACTCAACCCATTAACTGTATCCACAAGACCCCATCCTTAAAACATTCCATGAGGGGCTGGATCTTAATGAGAAACCCATCGCTAACTATTCAAGAAGAAGCTAGTGAAGATAATGGGAAGGACCCAAGGGTGTCCTTGCCTGTCCATGAACAACAACTCGCATACCCACCAACCATGTGGGATCTTACATTCTAAGGAAACTTCCATAACCACTTGGACACACCCTTGCCAAATCACGACATGGATGGGATGAATGCTGGCTTCACCAATTGAGAGGGATTGCTCAAGGTAAGTGTTGTCTCATGAATTAACACATAGGCTTGGATTACAAATTGTGAATGAAATTTTAGGAATAAGGCTTGGATTACATGATTAGATAGAGCACAAAGAATTGATCATTTTTTATTTTTACAATTGGTTTATCCATGCTATGTTTTTTAGAGGTATGACTGTTTTTTTAGCATCATTTGAATGTCTCTGAAGAATACTTTTGATGCTAAAAGAATATTAGGAGATCCTTGATTTTTTCATGGAGATGAGCATGGTGTACCCTTTTATTTGCAAAGTTGTCTATGGAGGCATGATTTTTAAATAGGTTAAGAAACTAAGTAATGACATATAGAAAGTAGCATAAAATGAATGAAGATTGCACTCCTCTTTAAGAGATCATAAGCATAATTTTTATCTCAAAGAACAATCTTATTTATATCTCTAATAACTTCAATGCCAAGATTATAGTAGTGAAGTTTTGTTAGTCTCTCATTTCATATTCCATTTTATTGCCTATTTCCTAATTGCATTCACATTTTCCAACTTACTTTGATGTTTAGTACTTATTTCCTGATTGCATTCACATTTTCCAACTTACTATGATGTTTATTATCTATTTCTTGATTGTATGCACATTTTCCAACTTACTATGATGTTTATAAGATCATCAAAATAAAAAATAATGAGATTAATATGAGTGTCTTCATGCTTTTTATGTTAAGAGTGAAATCTACCAAGATTATAGTGAAGTTTTGTTAGGTCTCTCATTTCATAATCCATTTTATTGCATATTTCCTAATTGTATTCACATTTCCAACTTATTTTGATGTTTATATTTTCTAATTGCATTCACATTTTCCAACTTACTATGATGTTTATTATCTATTTCTTGATTGTATGCACATTTTCCAACTTACTATGATGTTTATAAGATCATCAACATAAAAAATAATGAGATTAATATGAGTGTCTTCATGCTTTTTATGTTGAGTGAAATTTGCAACACTACTTTAAAAACCATGGGTTGTTATTGCACCATGCCTTTTAGACATGTTGAAGAAAATAAGTGAATCCTTGAACATACACATTTTGTTTGGAAAGATGGCATCATTAAAATAAAAAATAATGAGATTAATATGAGTGTCTTCATGCTTTTTATGTTAAGAGTGAAATTTGCAACACTACTTTAAAAACCATCGGGTGGTACTATAGGTGCTAAAAATTCAGACATAAGGGGGAAAAAAACATGGACTATCTTTGTATAGTGCTACCTAATGGTTCAGTAAGTCACCCTTTGATGGAGATAGTGGCTCAGAACAAAGCCTTGAGGTTAATGATGGTACTACAATTGTTGAAAATTCAGCAAGCTCACATGCAAACAAAAAGGTAGACCAATTTTCTATAATGCCTCATGTTTTAGTAAGTCTCATCAATCCTTTATTGATGGAGAAAGTGGCTCAGAACAGAGCCTCGATGAAAAGTTTGGAACCTCGACTATTGTTACACCTAGTGTACAAAGAGCCAAAGTAGTGTTGAGTACACTTGGCAGTGATCTAAGTGTATGCAAGTATACTAGAGGTAGATATCCAGTAGACAGGTAGAGATATAATGGGTATACAACCCATCATTATACATATATGGTCAAAGCTATACAAGATATAAAGCCCACATGTTTTAAGGTTTTGAGGGAGGCACTTTGATATAGGAAGATGCCATGGATGAAGATATGCATTCCATACAAAGGCATATTTTACAAGTGTGGATTCAAACATGCTTTTAAGGATTGTCCCCAACAAAGTAACAATTACCCTAGTGGTAGGAGTATCAGCATGATGATCCTTAATTTATTGAGTGTACAAGGAGGACTTATTCATCTAGTCTCCCTTAATGCTAATTTCCACAAGGAGACATCCAAGGTAATAAAGAAGCAGAAATCTCAAGCTTTGACCCCAAAGCCAGTAGCCCAAGAGCTAGAGGTGCAAACCTATATCAGCCCCTAAAAAGGCTAATGAACTAGATCCAAAAGTCCAAAAGAAGAAGACCTTGAAGAGAATATATAGACACAATTGCATGACCCATCAAAAGTGGTTCAGACAAAGCTGCCCCCCTTACAGAGATAGCCAATGATCTTCCACTCCAACCTACACTTCCTGGAGAAAAGAAACCCACAAACTTTTGAAGAAATTCAAGGAGTACCCCAACCCTGTGTTAGTAGATGAAACAAGCCCAAGAGCTTGTAGGGAAGGTGTAGGCTGGAACTAGAGAAGCAATACTTGAGAAAGTAGTCTAGTACAAATTAGTGATTCTGCCTAAGCTAATCCTTGATCCCATCCTAGAGAGCCAATCATAGAACCAAGGAGGGAACCTCAGTGCTAGCCAAAGGGCTTGACTGAAATTGTAACCATTCTTAAAAAGCCACAAACGGAACCACTTTTGGAGCCTCTACCTCTAGAACTAATGCAACCAAGACCCACATTACTAGATGCAGTGAGGGAGGAGTGGGAGGTAAAAGTTGGCCTTCCCTAGGTCACCATTGCCAATGTAACATCTTTTCTGAGGTGATTGGTGATCAACGATGATGACTTTATCTTGTCCCCTTCAAAGGAATTACCTCCTAGCAGGGAAGGATCAATGTGCATACCTTACCTTATACATTAGCAAGTCCTAGCCTACCTCAGAGTGAGTACAAGCCAAGTGAGAATGAATATCAAACGAGGGATATAAAGGCCTCACACCCTTTTTATCCTTGAAAGTACAAGTCCCGATAAGGTCTCTTTTATAAGTAAATTATCAATTATGGAGAGACTTATCTGATTAGATGAATGGGAATTTAAGATCCCACACAGCTGAACTTGAACCTACAGAGGAGGAGGATGAGTTGTGCTATAGTGTGTACTCTCCTTATATACCAAAGATAAAAGGATAGCCAAAAGTGCCCATAAATAATATGGGATACTAACTCAAAAATGATAAAATTAATGTTGTGTTACCTTTCATTTATAAAGGAATGATGGTCTTTGCAATGGTGCTGGTGTCAACATAATTAGCAAGGATTACTAGGAGGTCTATTGGGAAGCCCACCACTCATGGGCACAAGCCTCACAATCTTGTTGATGGGAACATAGATAAACCTTTGGGCATCCTTCAAAATGCAAAGATTAAGATCTTTGGGCTAAGCTTCTACCACACATTCGTGGGGTGATGGATTTTCAAAGAAGAGGATTATACACCATGATCATCGAAAGGCCTTACATGAGGGACAAAAGGTTGGTTCACGATTGGGAAACCAATCATATTTACATACACAAGGATGATTAATCCTTGAAGATAAACCTTAAAATAGGGAAGAGGGGAAAGGCATTCCCGCGCTATACCTGATGAATCAAACACAACCGCTTGAACCGCTTCAGTTGATATTTATGAGCATGTAATGCAAAAACTCACACCACATCAATTCACATCTATAGAGCTTATAAAAAAGATATTGGATGGTGAAGATGAGAACCAAGAATATGAGTCTCTCTCAAAGCCTGCTAACTCTAAGGACTGGATTCACGTTCTTGTAACCATGGTATCCAAATCTTAAACTTGGATGGGTGCCCATAAAGGTCTGATGGATAATTAATGGCATTTTCCACTCTCCAAGAGCATGTGGTAGTGAGCTAGGATGTGCTTCCTAGTGTTATAACACATCATTATATTATGAGATGAAGCAATGTACAAGCAATAGGCTAAGTAGAAGCTCTGTGGACCTACTCAGTCACAGTTTAAGTATGTGTGAACACTTATGGCCATGCATATAAGGGAATTTCTCTCATAATGCAAGGACACTCTCCCATTATGAAATTGAGCCTTCCCTCTTACTAAACCTCTCTCTAAGCTTCTCTCTAATGCATTCTAGTGAGTGTGTTGAGTGATTTTAGGTGAGAGAAGGGAGTAGTGCTTATGGTGTAATGTGATGGAGTGACAACACTCACGAGACAAGGCAAATGGTAAGCTACCCATGGTGGTGTTGAGCTTGGAGGCCTCAAGGGTTATGAGCTTGGTCATTAGAAATATCCTCTCATGACACGTTAAGGTGACTAGAGGTGAGTGGTTCCCTCGAAGATCTCTATTACCCTTAACATTTTTGTCGCCAATGTCGGGGAGCAATCCCTTCGCTTTATCATTTGTTTTTTTCTTTAATCTATGGTTTACCCATTGCTCACACTCTTGAATAGTGGAGTTTCATGAACGAGAGTGGTATTTGATGGAGATTTGTGTGGAAATGGTGCAGTTTTTCCTTTCTCTTTGCTGTCTTTTATGTGTTAACATAGAGCTTAGATGCTTTAATCTTTGCATGTTAACTAGATTTCTTATTGTTGCAGTTAATTACATTAGCATGTTAGCATTCATACTAAGTAGCTTAATCAGCAAAAAATAATAATAATAATAATAAATTCTTAATTTTTGTTAATTCTCACTAATATATTGGCTATTTGATTAGTGAAGTCGAGAGACAAAAATATTGAGTTTAGAGAGTAGATTAGGCTCCATTGAACACATATTCATGATCTTCATGCTTAGAAGACCCATACTAGATGATTTGATTAAGAACAAATTCATTGAACAATATTCATGATCTTCATGCTTAGGAGACTCATACGCGACAATTGGTCAAGAAAAAACATTAAAAACTTCCCAAAGATTGAATTTTAAATTTCATGCAAAATCACATTTTTGGGTAAATGTAACATGCCCATCTTCAATATTAATTTATGACCATTTAATAAATGAAATTATGGTCCTTTTTATAATGAAAAAACGTCATTTTAAACAATTAAGCTATTTCCACTTAGAATCTTAAAATTCTGAGTCCAAATTTGAAATTTGCGTGTGGTTTTACCCTCACATAAGATTTTACAGCACTCAAAAAACAGACACCGGATTAAGCTTTTATATACATTTTTAGTTAAATTACGGTAAACTTTTGACCAGAATAAATGCTCGTCCAGGTGTCCGATTGACGAATGGATCGCACCTCCCACGACCAGCGAAACACCCCAGACAATTTCATGGAAAAAAAATTTGTAGCCGTTTGACGTGTTGGCATGCATATCGAGGCTGGCATCCCAAAAAGGGGTTCCTGTCTCCCAAAAAGGGGTTCTTGCCCCAAAAAGACCCGTACACATACTAGGGTCCCCATACAAATGGGTGCGTATGGACCAAAAGCCACCTGCCCTAGCGTATAGTGCCCACTAGCCCACCATGTGGACACCCATGCGACTACTTGCTCAAAAGGTACATGCGTACCCCACCTTTGGCCCGCGTTCAGGCACCACCCCTTTCCCCGGACTCATGCAACTACAGACTGGTGTACTTTCATCGTACACCATCCTTTACACCCCGCTTTACTCTCTCTTTTCCCCGTACCCGTACCCATACCAGTCCTTATATAGACCCCCAGTACCCCCTCTATACCTGACACCCGACACTCTAAGCGGAGAATGTACCGACAACTTGTACCCAACAACCTGTACTCGACAGTCCTCTACAGCCTATCTCCCAGTAAGCCCTTTTTAGCCCATCTCCAAGTAGGCTCTGCAGGTTTACTTCCAACAGTTAGCCCTTGTCTTGTGGAGGGGGTGTCCTACACTCCTCTCGCCCCCCGCTCCCCGTGTGAATAGACTTAAGGGGCAACTCTCCTTCTCCCCCCTCTAGTTCAGCTTCCAACCTTACCCCCAACTTAAGGACACTCAACTCTTTGCCCCCCCATATACAGAGACTTAAGCAAAGCACACTTTGGCTCTTAAAGGCGGTTCCCACCATGAGTGAGTTTTATGCTCATAAAGTGAGCAAACAAACTCCGAATCGTAACTGATTGAAGTATTGAGTTTGCAAAGTGACACAAGCTACGAGAAGGTGGATAGTATGGCTCCCCCTCAAAGACACCAAAATGCTACCTCGAGAAGCATGCATAACAAAACGACCCTAGAGGTAATGCCCCGGACGTGGTCCTAGCTTTTCTTGTGGGAGTCCCACATGGAGCCAACGGCCAAGTTAGCTTGGTAATTATTTAAAAAGAGGTTCTTGATTGATCTTTAATATTAGCATTAAGTAAGAATGAGGTTTTTCTTGTTTCAAAATTACCAAATTTCTTGTAAAATTATCGCTTTCTCGAGAAGATAATGTGGTTTCTCATATCCTATGATGTAGTTAAACAATTATGTTGCTATCTTGATTAAGGTAAAGTACAAATACATCTTCTCCCTACCTTGATGCTAACCCTGTTCATGTGCTTGTGTAGTCGAGCAACGACCTGAGTGAGGCCCGGAGTCGGCCCAAGGTATCCCTCCTACCATTGGGAAGTTGAAACTTGCCGGTTTGGGCAAGTGTTATGAATGCTGCCTAGTTCAATGGGCCCAGGCTAGTGTGATAAATAAGCCCACCCTAGCGCGTAAACATCCCAACAATCAAGTGTCGGAGCTTGAGGGGGAGACAGGCTGGCTTGAGTCCTCGCCAGCTATCAACGACAAGGTGCATGGTCCCATAGGAATTGCCTAGTCTATGGAGATTGGAAGGTTGAATTCTAGATTATCAATGGAAGAAAATAATCCTTAATCTAGCTATGGATAGATTTGAACCTTGTATCTATTTTTAATTAAATCCCTTGTTTTCTAGTATTGTTTTATCATTGTTAAGTGGTTGTTTTAATGAACACCATGTAAGATCTCTAATTAAGGAACTTGTTTATATATGTTGCACTGCGTGGTAGGATTGATTAGAAAACAAAATTGATGCGTGAGTTGGGTGGAAAGTGGAAGGATGGAATGCCCTGACAGCACCATCCTGTGGATGGGTGGTGGACCCCTGATTAGTCGAGTAGCTTTCCAACAAAATTAACTTAAAGCTCTATGTTAGGTAAGTGGGTCCTTGGGGAAACCCTACTCTAGAGGACTAGACTAGCGGCTGTGCATCCCATAGATGGGAAAAAAAGCATTGCTTCTAGGAATCAAGAATAGAGGTTGCCCAAGTTAGGTCAATCACTCTAAGGGGGTTTCTATTTTAAGAGTCATTTAGGAGACCATGCTTCCCCTGCATGATAGAGCTAGGTCTTACTTATTAGTCGTATCCTCGCATCTTTACACAGTCGAGGTGTCGACGACGAGTAGGAAATTTTTCTTTTGTTAGACTTAGTAGACTATCTTAAGGGTTCCCCTTTTTTAGGTTGGGGGACCTTACAATTGGTTTTCAGAGCTGATCTTAGTTCCTTGGATTTGTTATTTAAGGTTGTTTTGGAATGTATGTTTGACCTAAAATAAATGTTGATTGATAAAATACCTTACTAGTACAATTTGAATTGGTAATTGAATGATTGTAGGAAGAGGAAGACACTTACTCCAGATTCCTAGTCTTCCAATGTGTCCTCCAGACAGCTTGTCACTCTTCGAATTTCGAATTCTGTGATACCTCCATATTTCAACTACGTGGACCGCTTGAGCCTTATGCCTTAGTTAAGGCTAGGAGTCTCTTTTATGATAAATAAGACTAAGTACATTGGTCTCAAATCCTTGTAATCAATCTTGTCCTTGTAAATATTTGAATTGAGAAATAAAGTGATTTCAAGGTTTTACTTTTAAATTATGAGCGTAGTATAAAGTATAAATCTCGTGATCCTAAATTTAATCTTGGATAATGGCCAGGGAAGGTTTGAAAATTGAGAAGGATGCTAAAGTATGGATTGAAGCAATGGACGATTACTTCTTAGTAGCTGCAAGTACCGGAGTTGCAAACCAATCCATGCTTGCACAGTTTCGCCTCACTAGGGATGCTAAATTCTGGTGGAAGCAATGGTGCCGTGATAAGGGAGTCACTAAACACTCCCAATCCTGGGATGACATCAAGCAAGCTGTGAAGGAGCGATATCTTCCCCTATCTCATGAGTCCATCATCAAAATGAATGAAGCCTCAAGTAGCTCAGCTTAACTCTAGAGGAGTACTACTCTAAGTTCATCACTCTCCAAAAGTATGCCCCACCCATGATTACCTCCTAGCAAGTGGCTTGCTTCTGCTAAGGCTCGAATGAAGCTTTGGATTCCCACCTCGAAGAAATGAGCCCGAGTACATTGCAAGATGCTCTCATACGAGCCAAACCTCTTGTGAAGGAGCTGAAGTCTGGCAAAGCTAGGCCCCATAAGAGATCTCACCCTGAATCAAACCCTAAGGATCAATCTTGCAAGAAGCTCCAGCCAAATGCTCCCAACTACAACCAAGGTTGGCCAACCAACCTCTTTGTTCCCCGCACATATACTGCTTCTGCTAGTTTGCAATGAGCCCGGACACTTCAAAGCCAATTTCCCCAAGCTTGCAACATCTTTTCCTCAAAGTGGTCGAGAAAATCAGGGTTGTGGAACCCCCATCCCACCAAGGTGCAAGAGGTGGTGGATGTGGCAAAGGTCACGGGGCAGTTGCCCGCCCCTGTGCTATAAATTAAGAACCAACTTTGGAAATGGCCAAAGAAGAACATGCCACCATCCATCAAGGTCCTAACGAGAAATTTGGTGTTATTCAGACCCCAGGTTCTCATCAATGATAAGCCATTCCAACTTTTGATTGATTGCGCCAGTACCCATTCATTTCTTTCTCCAAGGGTGTTTTTACCAAAATTAAACCTGGATCAAAAACCAACTAGGAAAATGGTTATAAAGCTAGCTAGTGGTGGGAAGGAAGTAGTATCTCACCATTCTATAAGAAACCTTGATTTTGAATTGGGTAGTGAACAAAATCATGAACATTTTAGGGTCCTACCATTAGGTATTTATGATGGGATCTTGGGATAGACTTGTTGCCATATATATAGGCAGTGATGTGTGTGAACACACTTAGGACCGCCGGGGCACTTTTTTCCTCTTTAGGAGGTTTTTTCCCCGGCTTGTATATACGCCCATTATTCTAGGGCTAACTTATCTTTTGTACATTGACACAATCTAATACATTGTGTGTTGTGTGCATTCTTGCTTCTTCTTCTCCAAGGTTTGTGTGCTTTCTTGCAACCCTAATTCCAACAATTGGTATCAGAGCAGGCATCGGCTTCCAGGGCTACGTCGCTAATACCCTCCGACTCACGTTCTCCGATTAAGGTGAGCTTTCACGAGCGCTTTTGCAGGTCCCTATACTCTGCAAATCTACCCGTAGGACTTCGCATTCTCAGAAATTGCATCTGAGGTCGTTTCGGGCTCCGTTTTAGCATTACAAGTTCTGCACAGGTGTTTTCATCATTTTGTGCAGAAATTTCGACAGTGCAGTTTTCTACAAAACAGGCATACATATTCCATTGTGGACCGTGCTACATAGCACGAGTTGTTTTCTATTCAGTCTTTGCTTCATTATAGGCAGCTTTTGCATCAGTTTCAGCCAGTGGCCATGGCTGATAACAACAATGATGTATTGCGCATGTTGTCTGCTGATGACAAATTGGATGAAGACAGCAACTACCCACTTTGGGCATACATGATGCAGCATGTTTTGGTTGCAACAGGAGTGTGGAACATTGTGCAGGGTATGGATGTACGTCCAGGTTTTGTGGATGTAGGATCTGTTGAGGATGTTACAGGTTCTAGCAGCTCTACTGTTGTTGCTGCTGTTTTAGCCTGCTGAACAAGCTCGTTGGGATGAAAAAGATGTGCAGGCTCATGCCTTGATTGCACTTTCTGTCAAACGTAACATCACTCCACATATTTGTTCAGCTAAAATAGCAAAACAAGCTTGGGATATTCTAGCTAGTTTGTATGTAGGTCGTAACAAGGCAAAAATCTCTTACCTGCGTAAAGAGCTAGAATCGAAGATTATGCAGAAAGACGATGACATGAATGTTTTTCTTGCTGAGATTAAAGATCTCAAGGAACAGTTGATTTTTGCAGGTGAGATTATTCCTAATCATTCTCTTGTGCAGACTATTCTTGATGCTTGACCTGAGTCATATCATACTTTTGCTTCCACGTGGTGGAGACTTGTTATTACTGAGGGACAGACCTGATGTTGTCAAGTATGATACTTTAGTCAACAAACTCTTGCAAGAAGCGCAGTCCAGGCAAAATAGGGCTAGGCAGCGTGCAGTTGATCAGGCATTTGTTGCTGCCCAGTAGAGAAGAAGTGGTAAGGCAGCCCCTTCCACTGTTTCTTCTCCTATTAGTAAGTCTGCAACTTCTTCACCTTCCACAAGTAGCAACAATAGGTCTGAGAAGGCTCTTGATAAAGGCAAGAAAAAAATCAGGTGCAACTATTGTAAGGCAACTGATCATGTCATTAAGAATTGCCCTAAGCTAAAGGCTAAAGAGGCAAAGAAGAAAGAGTCAAATGCAGCCACAATAGCGGATGCTTCTACAAATGCAGATTCTGCAAATGTTGTGCAGGATACAGAATGGGCGTTTAGCGTGTATTGTTAGTATGACCCATTTGTACATGATGCATGTTTGGTAGTTTCTGTTGACTCTGATGTATGGTATTTTGACAGTGGTGCTACAAAACACATTACCTCGCATCGTGATATGTTCACTTGTCTTGAGGCTGTCCCTAATGGGAATACTCTCACATGTGTCAATAATGCTTCTTACCCAGTGAAGGGCGTTGGTAAAATTATGCTTACTGCTGCAAATGGCAGCACTTTCACACTTTCAGATGCTTTGTATGTGCCAGGGATAAAGAAGAATCTATTGTTTGTCTCTGTGCTTGCTAGACTTGGACTTGTAGTCAAATTTGTGGATGACAGTGTATTGTTCATGATTTGACTTTTGGTGATACGATTATTGTATATGGCACCTTGTTTCGTGGGCTGTATAGGCTCAATTCTTATGACAAGTGTGTGGAAGATTCAGCAAATGCAGTTTCTGATGAAAAGGTAGTTTCAGATGCAAAACTATGGCATGCTCGTTTTGGTCATCTGAACTTTGCTAGTTTGCTGCGTTTGCAGAAATTTGATATGGTTGCTTCATTGCCCCCTCTTTGAGGCACCATTGAAACATGTTTGTGAAGGCTGTATTTAGGGCAAAATGCAGCGTTCTGCATTTCCAAAGGATGGTTCTGTGCGGGCCACTCGCAAATTGCAACTTGTACATAGTGATGTATGTGGGCCTATGCAAACTCCGTCATTTGGTAAACACATGTATTTCGTGACTTTCATTGATGATTACTCAAGGCATGCATGGGTATATCCACTGAAGGCAAAGTCCGAAGTGTTTTTGTGCTTCAAACAATTTTTGCTTATGGTTGAAAATGTATCCAATTGTACTGTGGGCACCCTCCGTTCTAGTACATGTCTAAAGAGTTTAATGCATTTCTGGCTAGTCGTGGGATAAAACACCAATGTACAGTGCCGTATACCCCTCAGCAAAATGGTATTGCTGAGAGGAAAAACAGGTCACTTATGGAGATGGCACGATGTATGGTCAAGAGCCAAGATTTGCCACATGCATTTTGGCTTGAGGCTGTCATGTGTGCTGCATATGTACTCAACAGGTGTCCCACTAAGGCCTTACTCCATACGAAGCTTGGCATCGCAGGAAGCCTTCTATTGGTCACTTGCGTGTCTTTGGTTGCTTGGCCTATGCTTTAGTGCCTGTGCAACAACGTAGAAAATTGGATGATAAGGCTGTCAAATGCATTTTTGTTGGTTACAGTGCTGAGAGCAAGGGTTACAGATTGTATCATCCACAGTCAAAGCGTATCTTGATTAGTCGAGATGTTGTTTTTGTGGAAGATGCTGTGTAACCTTTGTTATCATGTGTACCAAAGAGACAGGTGTGAGCTCACGGGATGTATTTGATACGTTGTTGCCTCTATTTATAGGTGGGAATTCAAATGTAAGTCCTAATGAGGCAGATATTCAGCCTATGCAAATTTCAAACGACATCATAGATCAGCCTATTTCTGATGCAGATTTACAGGATGTAATTTACGAGGATAGGGCTGAAAATGAGCAGGCTAGAGGTATGCCTAAATGAGGATAGGGCTGAAAATGAGCAGGCTAGATGGATGCCTTGCATAATTTTTGCACTCAACAAGACCTCACTATTATCCTTGGTAAGACCAAGGTGCCCCTTAACATCCAAATTGAGCTTCACATATAGAGGGGATCCTGTGGAGATCGTCCCATCCTATGTCTACCTTAGTATCACTTTCAATTAGCCATGGTTCACCATGCTTCCTGTAACACGCTTCCCATAACACATGCCATAGTGACACGGGGATATGCAGCCTTGCGCCAATGCTTCCATGTACATTTCCATGAGCCCAAGATGAAGGCTTGGCTTTTTGACACCCTCATGGCATGAGCCTTGATGTATGAAGAAGCCTTATGGGGGCCATATTTATCTGATGAGGATTGGCATCGAGTTGAGAGGCACCATGTCATGATGTTCTCCCATATGATTCATAAACAAACCATCAGTCCCCCACTAGATTATCCAGGCAAAGTTGTTTGCAGCCCCAATGGTAGTGGATGCACTCTTCTTGACAATCACATACCTCCATTGCCTCAGTCACATGGATCCACATAGGTAGTCGAGGCTTGCCCTATAGTCCTTGAGATAGGAAAACCATGGACTATGGTATGCCCGAGTTTCCACTTGGTTCTCAAGATATGGGCTCCACATGGACCGCCTCCCACCCCTTCAATATAGTTTGGATACCTTTTCTTTAGCTCTCTCATGAGGAAACTAACCAGATTATCTTCTCAGCCTCTACACCCATTACATGTGGATCACACCTTCGAAGCTCCCATTAAAGATAGATTTATCCTAGCAGCCGGGCTACCTCAGTGTTCACATGTCCCATGCTTGCCCCATGCCACCATGCGGATTACAATTGGTCAGATAGGGCTTCATCCCACCACCTCATAGTGTGGAGACAAGAAGAGCTGAGCACGTCTTTAGAGCAGGGGATCTCATACAGAGGCCCAAGGAGGAGAGGATATACCAATTGAGCCACACATAGGTTGAGATAGAGGAGCATTATATATGTCGCTCTTTGCCCAAAATGGGTCCCAAATTCCTTTTTGCTATTAATTAATTAGTGTGGAGAGGCTACGTTGTAGCATTTGAAAATAAGCCAAACCTTGTGTCAAATGGAGGTTTGCTTTTTTGGACACGTGGAGGGCACATGTGGGATGGAGGTTTCTGGATTTCTCCAGAGGTGTCGTGGGTCTGAAAATAAACCTTGTTCGCTAGTCTGCTGGATTTCTCTGGTCTTTGTGGGTGTGAGCTAAAATGGTGGGGTGAGGTGTGTGGAGAGGAGGGAGTCGTGGTGGCGTGAGGTGTGGGGAGAGGAGGTAGGCATGAGGGAGGCAGAGAAGCCCGTACAAAGAGGGAGAGGAGGGAGGCGTGATTGTCAGAATACGCAGCGGAGATGATGACCAAATCTGGGAACACAAGAGCAAACGCAATGCAGAAAAATAGCACAAGAGAGGGAGAGAGATAGAGGCATGTAACTCTGCTCTATATAAACAAAGAAGATCCCGAAATATGATACAAATGTGGCAAGGGGCTGTGGGGCCATTTTATATGGCCCCCAAACAGCAGTCGGCCTACTGTAGGACAGCCGACAAGAGTCCAGAAGTGCCCACGACTGTATACATCAGTTGGCCAGCTCATAGGGGTGTGCCCAGCACCAAGAAAGTCCATGACCTGTACACATATAGTCGGCCAGCACCACTAAGAAGACTGATGCAGTCGGCTACCAAAAAAAAAAGACATCCTGCCACCTCAGGGCTGCCACCTAAGCCACAAAAAAATGGAAAAAATGGGGGGAAAATAGGGGGAGTGAGGAAAAATGAGACAACACCTACAAGGGCAGGCACACCCACAATAGAGGCCCTGGTGTCTCAGTAAAGACAGGAGATGACTTCTAACACACCCCCTCTTAGCTCCTGGCTGTGAAACCAACCAAAGGGAGCTTGGGTGCCGCCTGAGCAAATCCTGAGATAGCGACTTCGTGAAGAGGTCCACCGTATTATCCTCCGTCGAACAAAACTCTAGCAAGATGTCATCAGCAACGATCTGTTCACGAACAAAGTGCCTCTGGATGACCGTGGGTTCCTCCAGTGGAAGCTCAATCCTCCCATGCAACCTCTGCAACCTCACCACCTCACAAGCAGCCTAGTACTCTACCTCTCTCGAGACGACAAGGCAAAAGATGACTGCCTCTTACTGCTCCATAAAACTGCTCCTCGGCCTGAAGTAGATCTCCTCGTGTATGGATCTCCTCCCCAATATGAGTCACTCCAACCGTGGAGTCAAGACTCCATCCATCAATCCCCCTCCTGTGTAAAAGAGTCCATGATCCTTCGCATGCTGCAGAAACCACAAGATATGCAATCCTGCCTCCCAAAGAGTCATTTGCAACCATGAGCTCAACTGCCTCATCAGGAAGCTCCCTTCCAATCTTGTATCCATCAACCAAATCAATGAACCATTCTGCTTCCGAGTTAGAGGCATCACACTGCTCACAAGGATCAACACCTGTTACGGTGGAAAGCCAAGTCCTGGAAACCTGCTGAAGACCACTCAAGGCCTTTTGAAACCTGTCAACCACCCCCTCTGAATCTGGAACCACAAAGCCTGGAGAATCCACCTCCTTCTGCAAGTAATCAACTGCCACCTGCCTGGCTTTCCGAGAGGTCCCCGTGGAAAGAACTTCCTCAGCTACTACAGGAGTTTCTTTGTCCTGAATACTACGAGACATCAGAGCATAAGTTACCTATCCAGTTTCCTCTAACTGACGAACATAAGAACCACCAACATCAGTACTGGAAAGTTCCTGCCAACTGCTGCCATCAACTGGCAAGCTATCCTCCATCTGGTCCCGGAAAGCCTGCACCTGCAGCGTATCAACACTTAGGTGGCCATTACCAGATTGCCACTCATCACAAACCTGAGGACCTGGGAGATAGAGTGCTGAAAGCTTGTAAACTCCATTCTCCACTCCGCCCTCCCAAACCACATGGCCTATTGCCTTGTCCTCCCGGAGAGCAACAAAATGAAACTCCACCTATACGCCAGTCTTGCAAACCTGATGCACTGACAACAGATGAAAACCAAGTGATGGAACATACAACACGTGGGAGGAATGCTTCCCCCCTCTGCCATCGGGAACTATCTCCAACCTGCCCTCACTGTGAACTGGGATAGTGGATGTATCCCTAGTAAGAATGTGACCAGAATACCTGCAGAGATCCTATAAATCTGAACGGGAAGGAGTCATGTACCTGGAAGCACCACTATTTAGAATCCACTCCCGAGTATCCGTTGCGGCGGAGAGTCCTCCAACCTCCTCCCTGCCTGAAGAAAATGAAACATCGGTGTCCATCACCTCCAAGTGCACAAAAGCCGGAGTCTTCATGATGGGTGCCCATCACCTCCAAGTGCACAAAAGCCGAAGTCTTCATGATCGGTGTCCATCACCTCCAAGTCCACAAAAGCCGGAGTCTTCATGATCGGTGTCCATCACCTCCAAGTGCACAAAAGCCGGAGTCTTCATGATCGATGTCCATCACCTCTAAGTGCACAAAAGCCGCAGTCTTCATGATCGGTGTCCATCACCTCCAAGTGCACAAAAACCGGAGTCTTCATGATTGGTGTCCATCACCTCCAAGTGCATAAAAGCTGGAGTCTTCATGATTGCTGCTGAGGAATCTTCACCCTTCTCGGTCTTCGTAAAAACATGAGATGACTTCTAACAGTGATGAGGGAGGCGTGGTGGGGGAGAGGAGAGAGGCGTGAGCTCAGACGATGAAGAGGGAGGCAGAGAAGTTTGTGAGCAAACAGAAAGGATTGGAGAGAGAGAGGATATGGTTTACTAAGGTTCAAAACCTTAGCATATATCAAAACCTTAGCATATATCAATTAGTGCCCATTTGCGGGCACTAATTAATATATTATTCACTGGACTGAATATGTCTAGTGAATAATATATATCTGCCCAATATACTATGAGATCCGTGAGAGGTTTCATTGTCTATTCCATGAGGGATTTGGCCCACTCTCTAAGATCATTAACTTTTGAGACTAGCATTGCATAGGGCTCTTCTTGCTCGAGCTTCGTAGACACATGGACACTTTCTTAAGAGAGCTTTGGCCCCAACCACCCTTACCCCTCCCTTACAGCCAACCCATCACCAGCTTCTTCTGGACCTTGGAGGAGGAGGACACATATATAGTGGATCTTATGGACCCACCTCACCCGAGAGGAGTTACCTCGAACTGGGCCTCCACATTCCAGCATGTCTGATGCCTCACGCCTCTTGAACGTGCTCCATCACCATCGTGCTACCTTTCCACATGGCGTAAGTGAGGGAGACCTCTTAGCCATACTCAGTAGCCCCATGCTTGAATTTTTGGAAAGTGGGTATACCATCTAATGGGGGCTGATGCTCCTCTGATGTTTCATGTTCCAGGTATTCCATGATGAGATTTTCATGCACAGTGTATCACTCGAGTGATATAGCTATGATTTGTTTTATTTTACTTTATGTTCCATGATGAGATATGCCATGAACATTATTGTACCACTTTGGCCCATTCGGCCTTTAGTGGCGAAATCTGCAAGGAAGAGGTACATTGTGCTTGTTATGCCAAATCTACATATAAGCATCACCCAGGTCGCCAAATCGTCATCGAGCTACCCTCGGTCTAGGTCATTACTGTTGTTATGTTTTTATTGCTCGCTTAGGAGTTGCCCATCACCTCCTCTGCTTGATTGCATGGCATTCTTGTGTATGGCTTGCACTCGCATGGGCTACTTGGCCTTTGGATGCCTTAGGCTAGGTTGCAAGTGGCAATACAAATCCTAAGGAGGGTTGCATTGCCATGTTGCAACCCAGACCCACATGCCTTTTTATTTTTTTATTTTTTTTGCGAGCAACTTTAAGTAAAGGGAAAATTTTTATTAATAAAAAATGAGATTAGGGAGGCATTTATTATTATTATTATTATTGGGGGTGAAATTGAAAAGAAAGGGGGGTGTTTTTAAAAAGTGGGAGAGGTGTTTGAAAGTGAAAAAGAAAAAGGGGAGCACTTAAAAAGGTGTGTATATGTGCGTATGTGTGTGCGAGTGTATGCGTGTGTTTGGTTTTGTTGTTTTTAGTTTGTTTTAGATTTTTAAAGTAAAATTTCAATCATGCCTAGGTATGTGTCTGTAAAACTGATAGTAGGAGAGGTGCTACATTACATAAGTATAAATGGGCTAGAAGGCTTCTAGCTTGCTGTGTGAGCTTACTGAGCAAATGCCCATCCATGAGACGAAAGCATTGATGCCAGCTTTGCTGATGCGATTGCTTGAGCTTTAGCCTTCCAGCTCACAAGAATTGCTATTGTACCGTGTGGGACCTTGGTGTGATCCCTTTAAGCCTTGAGATCACTTGGTGATGCTAAAGGAGTGTGTGCGTAGTTCTTTTGGGGGCTTGGCACCATGGGTAGGTCTTCTTTAATCAGAAGAGAGTTAGGTATGACCATTGCACATGGGCTTGGTGATGCTAAAGGAGTGTGTGCGTAGTTCTTTTGGGGGCTTGGCACCATGGGTAGGTCTTCTTTAATCAGAAGAGAGTTAGGTATGACCATTGCACATGGGCTTGGTGATGCCTCACTGCACATGGGGCTTGGTGATGACTCTTGCTAGTTGATGTTCGTGGACTCTTCCCGAATCCTTTGGAGGTGGAAAAAACTCCACTCCAAAAAATAATTGACACATGTTTAGTTCCGATGAAAAACTCCGCTTCAAAAATAATTCACACAGGTTTAGTTCCAATGAAAAACTCCGCTTCAAAATAATTGACGGTTGTAGATTGGGAGCTATTGATTGTGATGAGGGTAGCTATGGACGGTGCAAGCGATGGTGGCCTAATGAGGTCCCACATCCCCCAAGATACAATGTTGTGACTCCGTTGAACCAAGGTTGGCCACACAACTAGGTGGGAGCATGTTCCACCATTGTTTTGATTTTAACCGTATCCTGAAGGTTGGCTATATGTACATAGATCTATATGCTTATTTGTAGCTTATGGCCTCTTTGGATCTTTCTTTGTTCAGGCAATCGCCTCGAGGCGTGATCTCCATTTTGAGTTGTCTACGCCTCATTTCTCTTCATTTTTCTTGTAAATTTAATAGAGCATGTCCTAGTAATGTTTCGGCTTGCTACAAACCTTCCATCTTAGCCCCATCGAGGATCTCCATCTTTACTGCACCTTGAGGAGCAATTTTTGTGACTCAATGGGAACTTGGCCTCTATACTTGAGTTTTCATTTTAGTGTTCTTGACGAGTAGTCCATTGTGCAATAATGTAAAGACCAAAAGTGAGTAAAGTGGTGAGAGGAGGAGTTGAAAGCTTGGGTAGACCTCAAAGAGCAAAACGTAGCTCACTAGTGAAGCAACGAAAGGAAAAGATCAACCTAGAAAGGCTCATGACTATTGTGGTCATGTAGTCAAGAGGATGGGGGAAATGGAAAGAAGAGAAAGTCAAGCTTGAGGTCACTTTAGGAGAGCTAAAGGATGAAATCAATGAGTAAAGGAAGATGTTGCAACTTAAGCCTTAAAAAAAGAGCACCAGAAAGGAGGCACACCACTCCCCTTATCATGTTGTATAACATGTCATTTTATCATTCATCTTTCACCTCACGTGTGAAGAATACCTTGCAATGCCGTTGCACTACATAGGCACCAACTAGGCTCAACCTCATGTGGGAATATTATGTCACAATGGTGTCGAAGGTAGCTGTATCAAATGTGCGCAACTAATTTCTTTTCCCTAAAGCTAACACGCTCCTATGTAGTAGACTCTCTTCTAAGTCTAGGGTCACAAGCTTGCGATGGACAGGTTGTACCCGTCACTTGTCAAGGCACAATTGGAAAGGTGCCATGGAGGGGTCCATAAGCAACATCCACTAGGTTGAAAACCTCTTGCTGTCTTTAGGCCAGACGGGGCAAAAGCCGGAAGTAAAAGGGGAAACCACCAAGCAAAACGAGGCCATGTACAGATTAGAATATGGTTCCATCTGCAACATTTCCAACTGGCTATATCCCATTTTGATGTCACTTGCTGTTACACTTTTCAATATCTTGTGTTTGTGAGAGGACACGAGTGGAAGGATCAACGAGAAGCGTGTGAACCTAGCCCTAGAACCGTAGAAGAAAGTTTAACTTAGGTTGACTTTTTTATTGCAATTTAAGTTTGGTTAAGCATATTTTCTGCCCTCTCTATTTAGAAGAAAAAGGGGGAGAAAGATAATAGCCCAGCGGAAGCGAAGCATCTCCAACGTTTACTGAAAGCAGAAGCAAAGCTATGGCCATGGTGTTCCCTTGAAAAGATCGAAGTCAGCAGCGTGTAGGAAGCTCTCGATCTCCATGGCTTCAGAGGCGTCTCATCAGCAGCAAGAGCTCGTGCAGGTCTGCATTGCCAAAGAGTGGTCCAAGGCCATCAAAATCATCACCTCTCTTCTCTTACAGCAGCCCGATTCAGTTGACCTGCTATGGTACTCTCCTCTGACCCTAATTTGAACCTTCATCAGCTTCCTCTTAGCAGAGTGATGGTTTGCCTCCCTTATCCAGATCTCTGTAGTCAATGAATGGTTTTTAGGGTTTCGGGAGACAATTGGGCACCGTCCTGTTAATCCTCGCAGTAACCGCCATTTCTGTCAACAAAATGATGCGATTTCCCTCCTTCCCCCCTCTATTTTGGTTTTCGATTCTGCAGATAAAGCAATTTTTGTTTTTGGGGTTTCAGAATTTTGTTGGTCATTCTGCAAATCAGGGTTTCTTTCATTGTTTATGCTTGAGTGATGCGTTTTTTCTCTCACTGTAATTTCCTGTAATCAATTTGAAACTGCTCAACCCGCAGTGTAATAACTTTGTACTACATTTACGTGGCCAAATTGACTCAGGGATTGCTTTCGCAATACCTAGCTATCAAGAACAGTAACGCACTTTGAGTGCCCGAGAGAGAGAGAGCCGAAGGGTCTATTAGACCAAAAATTGTTACATATGATCCATGTAAATTTTATGTCAACAACATGATGAAGAAATAACTGCTGAAAGAAAAACATGGCCAACGTGCTAGCTGACTTTGCGTCTACAATGGAGTTGTCTTTGAAAACTCATGTATCATTCTCTCCTATGATTGTATTGTTTACCTTGAAAATACAGTAGAGGGATCAGTGTCCACTGGCTGTTATGAGCCGCTCGGTGACTCATTCTCTCCTATGATTGTATTGCTTACCTCCAAAATGAGAATAGAGTAGATCTACTCTTAGAGGGGATCACTGTCATTCTCTCCTATGATTGTATTGTTTACCTCCAAAATGAAAATAGAGTAGACTCTACTCGTAGAGGGGATCAATGTCATTCTCTCCTAAGATTGTATTGTTTACTTCCAAAATGAAAATAGGGTAGACTCTACTCGAAGAGGGGAGCAATGTCCACCGGCTCTTACGAGCTGCTCAATGATGCTGGAGAATATCCCGAATGGATGAGATTTGTCATCCTCTTCGATGACATCTGTCAAATCCCCACGGATCCCCTCGTGATCGATCTTGGTTCGAAACTCGAATCCTGCAAACAAACAAACAAACAAACAAGCAAGGGGGTGCAGGCCTGACTCACCTCCCAACCATGACAGCCGTGGGCGAGCCCACAGTCTTGGCTGCCCCCACCACCGAGCCACGAGCTGAGCTAACTAGGATGACGTACCGACCAATCTCCTCCTCGCGACGTCCCATACCGCCACGAAGCTGCCCTCGCGGGCCTCAAGACTGCTGTCGGCCTCGGCTGCACAAAGCAGGTGCACGTCTGCACTAGATCCAGGCTCCAAGACCATAGAGCTCTCACAAACTCGCGAGACTCTCTATAATACAATAACTAACCTTGGCCACCCTTTTATAGGCTCTTGGCCGGTCATTGGGCGTCCACACTTGGCCGCTTGTCCGTCCAAACTTGGGTGCCCGCACGTTAGTATTTCCCTAACTCAGCTCGTCAATCAGCCTGCCTAGTTCCAAGCTTCCCCAAACCTCGAAACTAGTCTTGCATGCGTATAGCACACGGTAGATACACACTGTGCACATGACATACTCCCCTTCCTCTAAGAGCTCACTCTTGAGCTCACTAAAAAGCCAGGGTAATCTCTCTGAAGAGTAGTCAATGTCTCCCATGTAGCGTCCTCCTCAACACGATCCTTCCACTTGATCTTGTATTCCGTGATAAGCGTATTACGCAATTTTCGTTCATGAAATCCAAGAATCTTTTCAGGTTCGTGCGGAACAAATGTCATGTCCTCGACATCTATAATTTCTTGAGGAGTAACTAACTGATCTGCTCCACCCAGTACTTCCTTAAGTCTACTGACATGAAATACAGGATGAACTTTCACATGAGAAGGCAAATCCAATTCATATGCAACTGAACCAATCCGTCGTGTAATACGAAATGGTCCACAGTATCTAGGGGATAATTTCGGAGATCTACCTGTCCGTAAAGTCTCGGAATCTTTCGGAACTCGCAAATACACCATCGTTCCTTCAGAGAACTCTCTGGGTGAACGATGTCTATTAGAATAAAACCTGTCTCGGTCTTGAGCACTTCTAATAGATCCCTTTGCAACTTGTAACATTTCCTGCATATCTTGCAAAAAATTACGTGCTGCATTATGCTGAAGTCCTGAGAATCCTACTGTAACAGGTGATCTTGGTTGAAAACCATAAAAGGACTAAAACCTGTACTCGTATGCTTAGTACTGTTATATGCAAATTCTAACATAGGAAGATAATCCTCCCATGAACTCTGTCTTTTGGATACATATGCTCGAAGCATATCCTCCAAAATCTGATTCACTCTTTCAGTCTGGCCATCAGATTGAGGATGATTAGAGGAACTCAAATTCAAAGTTGTTTCCAACTTTTCAAAAACAAGTTTCCAAAAGTCACTCGTAAACTTAGAGTCCCTATCACTGACTATGTCCTGCGGTAACCCGTACAGTCTAAACAATTGCTCGATAAACTGCCGAGCTAATTGCGTAGCTGTAATAGTCTTCCGGGTCGGTAAAAATCTAGCCATTTTTGTCAAGCGATCTACCACAACCCAAATAGAATCGTGGCCTTGATGTGTTCTTGGCAATCCGGTAATAAAATCCATGGAAATACTTTCCCATTTATTACCTGGGATTTGCAAAGGATGCAACAACCCAGCCTGTCTAAAGCGTTCAGCTTTATTTGCCTGACAAATCTGACACTTGAGAACATAATCTTCTACATACCCTTTCATCTTCGGCCAATAAAAAGTGTGTTTCACTAATGATAGCGTCCTGTGTACCCCAGGGTGTCCAGCAGAAGGAGCGTCGTGACACTCCTTAAGAATCTTGGACCTAATGTCCGCGATCTGTGGTACACAAATTTTGTCATTACGGAAGAGTAAACCATTCCGAATCATCCACTGACCTCCTGCAGCCTGTATAGTAGACTGCTCAGTCATCGAGTCTTGGTCAATCAATGAGCTCCCGTCCTGGATCTTCTGCCAAAATGGACCAAAATAACTATCAGTCCTGCAAAGCCCTCTCAATGACTGAAATAAGTCAGTAGAAATCTCGGTGAACAACAAAGTATTCACCTCTCTAATCCGACTAAGCGCATCTGCAATACTATTCATGGACCCTTTCCGATAACAGATCTCAAAATCAAAATCTTGTATTAACTCTGCCTAATGAGCTTTCCTGCCTCTCAAATTATCCGCATCACACACATACTTGATTGACTGATGATCAGTCAATACCACAAACTTGGAGCCATATAAATAATGTCTCCAAACCTTGAGAGCATGAATCACAGCATAAAGCTCCTTCTCAAGGGTTGGCCAACGAGATTGAGTGTCGTCTAGCTTTTTACTTTCAAAAGTAACCGGTCTACCATCTTGAAATAAAGCAGCCCCGATAGCATAGTCACTGGCATCAGTTTCAAGAACATAAGGCCGACTAGGATCAGGCAATGCTAAGATAGGTGTTTCCTTGACTTTATCTTTCAAAAGTCTGAAGGCCATATCCAAATCGTTATTCCAAGTGATAGGCTGATTGGACTTACGTCCACGACCTTTCAATAAGTCGGTCATCGGTAGTGTGAGCTGAGAGTACTCCCGTACAGATTTTCGAAGAAAAACAACAAAACCGAGAAAAGAACGAAGTTGTTTCACTGTTCGCGGTATAGGCCAGTCCAGAACCTTCTGAACTCGGTCATAGTCAATGCTCAATCCATCTCTAGTGATCTTGTGTCCCAAGTAAATGATGTCAGTCACATAAAGAACTCACAGTTACTCAATTTAGCATATAGTCGATTCTGTCTTAAAATAGATAAGACAATCGTGAGGTGTCTGACATGATCCTCAAGAGTACGACTATAAATCAAAATATCATCCAGGAACACCACCACAAATTTTCCCAAATGTTCACGAAAAAGATCGTTCATCAGTTGCTGGAAAGTGGCTGGAGCATTGGTTAACCCAAAAGGTAATACGAGAAACTCGTAATGGCCATACCTAGTCCGAAAGGCGGTTCTTTCGACATGCATTTCATGAATACGTATCTGGTGATAGCCAGTACGTAAATCTATCTTCGTGAAATATTTCGCTCCTGCTAACCGGTCAATCAGGTCATCTGATCTAGGGAGAGGATAACGGTTCTTAATGGTCAGCTTGTTCAATCTCTTGTAATCTATACACATTCTCCAAGTATTGTCCTTCTTTCTCCTAAGCAACACAGGTGCACCCCAAGGTGATTTACTTGGACGGATCTGGCCCATCCTCAAATAATCTTCGAGTTGTTTAGTCAACTCATCTTCCTCAGCTTGGCTCATCCTATAAGGTGGAATACCGACAGGATGAGCACCAGGGATCAAGTCAATACGATGATCTACTGCCCGTTCAGGTGGTAAACCCGATGGCAATTCTTTAGGAAATACATCTTGAAACGAATCAAGTATCTTCTGTAATTCTTTGTTTCAAACACACTTAATTGATTCACATCCATGGAAGGGATGAGAAAAGAAGAAAGTGGAATCAATACACAATGGAAAGCGGTATACAAAGAAGAATTCATTATATTTCCAAAATCAATTGTATTTACAAGAGGTCCCTGAGAGGGATGAATCCAATCACCTAAAATACTATACTTGGTGTCCTTATGCTGAAAAGAAAAAATATGACTAGACCAATCTATCTGGACTTCAAGAGTCTTAAACCACTCAATCTATCTGGACTTCAAGAGTCTTAAACCACTTAATCCCTAATAACAAGTCTACATTTTCCAGATGCATAACATAGCATTCCAGCTTTTGCTTTAGCTTTTGTGTTTTTTTTTTCTCTTGAATAAATAAATAAATAAATAAATATATATATATATATATGGATATATATATTCTTTTTTCTTAAAAAAAAATAAAACACCTTTAAACTTTGGAGGAGGGTGCTTTTAAAACTTAAAAATTTTAAACTCCAAAAAAACCGAAAGCTAAAAATAAACGTAAGCTTTCCAAGTGTTTTTTTCCCTCCCCCCTGGATTTGCCCGTCGGTGAGCTGGCTGCTGTCGCTTGCTTTCTTGCGCCAGCCTGCGCCTGCGCCTGTATGGGCCGGGCATCGTGGCATGAGCGTCGGCCTGGCCTGGCCTGGGCGCTGGCCTGCCTGGCATGAGCGCTGGCTGGCCTGGGCGCTGGCCTGCCTGGCATGAGCGCCGGCCTGGCCTGGCGTGGGCGCCGGCCTGGCCTGGGCCGCCTGCGCTAGGCTGCGTAGGCCTGGCTGCCTGGCTACGCATGCCTACATGGCCTTAGGCGCCTGCCTACAGGGCCTTTTGCGGCCAATACGCACACCCGCCAGCAACGCGTCAACCAACACTTCGCTCGCTCTCTCTCTCTCGTTCAATCAACGAAAAGCAAACTTGCTTTTTTCGTTTTTCTGATTCTCTCCCTGCAGTTTATGCGACTGCGCACACAAACATGCCTCTTCTTTGCCAAGCAAAAAGACCCTACTTCTTGCAAAACAATCAACCCTTCTAAGACTACCATCTCCCATCAACATGGGTGTCTTTGATGAAGAAAAATACATACTATTTCTGAAATCTGCAGTATGCACAGAAAAAACAGCAAGTTTTTTAACACATACCATTCTTCGACCTCATCTTCTCTACCTACCGACTTGCTCGTTCACGAGGTATGCTCTGATACCACTGTCAAATCCCCACGGATCCCCTCGTGATCGATCTTGGTTTGAAACTCGAATCCTGCAAACAAACGAACAAACAAACAAGCAAGGGGGTGCAGGCCTGACTCACCTCCCAACCATGACAACCGTGGGCGAGCCCACAGTCTTGGCTGTCCCCACCGAGCCACGAGCTGAGCTAACTAGGATGACGTACCGACCAATCTCCTCCTCGCGACGTCCCATACCGCCACGAAGCTGCCCTCGCGGGCCTCGAGACTGCTGTCGGCCTTGGCTGCACAAAGCAGGTGCACGTCTGCACTAGATCCAGGCTCCAAGACCATAGAGCTCTCACAAACTCGCGAGACTCTCTATAATACAATAACTAACCTTGGCCACCCTTTTATAGGGTCTTGGCCGGTCATCGGGCGTCCACACTTGGCCGCCCGCCCGTCCAAACTTGGGTGCCCGCCCGTTAGTATTTCCCTAACTCAGCTCGTCAATCAGCCGGCCTAGTTCCAAGCTTCCCCAAGCCTCGAAACTAGTCTTGCATGCGTATAGCATACGGTAGATACACACTGTGCACATGACAACATCATACAAGGAGGTAATGTCATGTGTCTGGGGAGGTTCTGCTCCGTGGCACTGGAGTATTTGGAGCTGATGCGAGGGTGGACGGGATCTTGAGGAGCGGTGGCGTCTAGATCTGCAATGGGATTGTGCAGTCCCTGGTGACTCCATGTGTACGAGGGATGTATGTGGTCCCATGAGAACGTCACCTAGTCAGCAGCCAAGTGTGGACATAGTTATTGGGTTATTGTGTGAACGCACTTAGTTGGACATTTTTATTAGGGTTGGTAGCCAACTCACCAACATTAGACATTATAAATAGGAGTCTAGGTCTTAGTCATATTCATTCATTGATTAGTTAGTCATCATTGAGTAATTGAGAGCTTAGGAGCAGTGCTAACATTGTGTATCTCTATTCAGCATTGTATACACTTGATGTTAGTAATACATGGTAGATTAGGTCATCGAAGAAGCAATTTGCTGGTATTAGAGTGTCAAGTTTTGACGGAAGAATTTTTTCTCTCATAAGGGCATGGAGATCCATAACGAAGAACCCCATCATCATCAACGTTTTCACTCAGGTTTGCTTTTTTTTGCATCAGAGTTGTGTTTTGCAAATTTTGTACCGGATAGTAGGGGACGCTTGGCCAAAGGGCAAGAAAAGGGCCAAAAGCACCAACTAGAGGGTGGATAGAGCAAGAAGCAAGGTGGCACGTTGGTGCTTCAAATGCAGCGAGGCAAGGGTGGAAGAAGCATCAAGGGGGGTCGAGTGATGAGCACTCAAAGGCTAGATCTGGGAGAGGTTAAGGGTGGCCAGATTCAATAGGGATGTAGCAAAAACACATTCTTATTCTGGTTGTAGGACAACACACAATAGGTGGGCATCCACAATAAATGCATTAGAAGGGCACGTACAAGGGGGTGCTATAGGTGCCTAGGCTAGCTTGTGGACAGAGGGGGCAGCTTTGGCAGTGTTTACATCTGAGTCGAAGATATCATTGGAGACAATAGGTCTAGTAGCCATGCTATTGGAGTTCGTACTGATGTGGAGATGTTACCAGCGTGGAGTCTGGACATTTCCCAGTATGAAAGGGGTGTGGTGGACTCCAGGACATCTAAATATTTAGGAAGTACAAGCTTTGGGAATGGGGGATTATTGTGGAATACAAAGGATCGCACTCCTAAAATTTAGGAGAGTGGCTATTTTTGACCCGACTCCGATGGAAATTCTGTTCATGTTATTACATCTCGAATTGAGCAAATACCAAGAGTTGCCAAAGTACCTATGACAAATGGGCTACTAGTTGGGATATTTTTAAAGGTAAAGATTATGGGAGGACCCATCTTTTAGATTGGGACATGTGGCAAGAAAGTGGATCAAAGTGAGACAAGTGGCCTCACACTTGTCACTTTAGCTATCGTATGGCTCTCCACTTGTCATTATAGCCTTCTCTTGCCATTTTAGCTCATGGGAGGTCCAAATCTATAAATTGGAGCCCTCTTCATTTGGAGGGGACTCTCTTGCTGCAAATTAGCCTCTGCTATGATGGTTGCTCGCATACAACACTTTATGGAGAATTCTTTACTCCTCACTCCCCTCAACAGAAGGTATCTCTATTTCTATAGCCTCTTGATGGCTATACCGAGCTATACCAGCTGATTTATGTACTACATCGGTTGCATTAAGTGATGTACTGGTTGATTTGAGGGCTGTACCTACTGTACCAGCCATTGTAGCTGTTGTTCTAGGCTCTAGCCAATGTACTTGCTGTACCAGCCATTGTACCTACTGTACCAGCCCATGCACTAGTTATACTGGCTGAATGGAGAGCCGTATAGTTCTATTGCATGAAGACCCGTGGTTTTGGGGAAGAGTACCCACACAGATATATATGGATTATATTGTTGGCTTGGTATTTCTACAGTCTGTGTACCGGCTGAATTTTATTGTTGCCTCGTCTTGGGCTGTGTTATGGCATTTGTATATGGATAATCCGGCATCTCTTGTGGGGAGAGTAAGGCCCTCAAAGCTTAGATATGATATTTTCTCCTTGGGTAATAAAATACTCCTAGGGGGGTCGGCTCATTCCGGCGGAGTTAGCGTTGCACCTCTCTTTTACAGGTTTGTGGATTAAGTTGCATATGTTTAAGGTTGTGGTCAATTTTAGTGTTTAATTGCATTAATGGTCAAGTGTTTTGCGAAACCCTTGGGCCCTCCCGGAAGTTATCAGAGCATTGGCTCTTTCACACTCTCGTGTGAAGATGATCGTGTTGGGGTATAAACCATAGTTACAAAAAAAACCGGTTTCTAACTTTCGAAACTTCGAAATAGTTTCAAAAACCCTTTGCAGTACGGTAGTTTTGCCCAAATTTCAAGTTTCGCTTTCTTTCTTATTTTTAGGTTTTTGAGGTTTTTTGACGTTGCCCTCTTGGTCCAAAGACGCCCTTGGAACTTACCAATAGGCGGTTGCAAGGGAAAATCATGTCCATGTGCAACTCCCCTTGGTCTAAAAAACCTCAAAACTGAAAGAAAATCTATCCCCGTGTAACTCCCCTTGGCTACATACATATCCTAAATTGATGATTCTCATGTCCCATTGAAAAACGCTTAGAGAACTATCTTCTAATGACCCACAGCTTGCCCTTGTTGCACTGGATTCGTCCATTCAAAACCTTTGAAATGTATGTAGATATACGTATGTATATATACATACATACATAAATACATACATATATAAATATATAAATACTTATATACATATATAAATATGTATATTTAAACGATCTTTCGTAGCACTGGATTCGTCCATTAGAAACCTTCAAAACGTATGCATATGTATGTATATGTATATGTATATGTATATGTATATGTATGTGTGTGTGTGTGTGTGTGTGTGTGTGTGTGTGTGTGTGTGTGTGTGTGTGTGTATAATTTTTCAAAACCTGCGGTTTTTTAAGTGACGGGCGAAACCTTTCGGAAAAAAACCTTCAAAACCTCGAAACGTTTTTTGTGACTATAGTATAAACACTGATTGCTAGTGTAGTTAAATACCGTCAGCCTATCTAGGGAGCAATCATGCGTCAAGAGCATGAGCATAAGGCGACATGATCTATGGATTTGTGGATTCGTGGAATCTATCTTGGAAGCATTGAATTGGCTTTATTATGCTCGTTGGGTATTCTCTTTTTTATCAAGCTCAAGATAACCTGTATGGAGATACATCTATTGGGCTTTATGACGAAGCGTCATTAGGAGCATAGATGGAGTGTCAAAGAACCGAATCCTGACAATTTAGGAGCAGAAAGGCATAGATCTGTCCGTCAGTCTTCCTCCACCGACACACATCCTCCGTAGAGGCAATGTCCGGCAAGCACCGATTTTGTACGAGAGAAACTCCATCAAACCATACTCCCTGAGAATAGAAGTAACCTGCAACTTCCATGACTGAGAGTTACCACCATCCAACTTGTCTGCCTCATCTAGGAAATAACAAGAAAGTGGTACGAGAGCCAAATTTGAAGCTGTCATCATTGATCCAACCAATAGGACCAAACCTCATAAGATAAAAAATTGTCCAAATCAGAAAACGCTGATGTAGGTCCCTTCCTCCCACCAAAACGCAGCCCTAAGAGGCTGGACAGCACCTGAAAAACCTCCTGTAGCAAAAAAACGAAGAAGCTTCTATTGACTGTACCTCCAACCTTGAGGCCACTAGAAGAGGGAAGCAAAAAATGCAGATTTGATATAGAGAGAAAGGCAGCCACACAGGGCTTGGAAATATGCTGTAAGAGGGTGCAAGAGGGAAAGGCAACAACAAGGACACTAGCTTGGGCTCTCCTCAAAAAACGCACAATCTTTGAAGAAGAAGTGACTTCCACAGGTACCAAGTGTGCCACCAAAGCCCGAAACACCACAAACCCCCTCTGCAAAAGGGAATGACCACTGGAGAGGAAAACGCAGCCAGAAAAGGGCTGCTGTCCTGAAAAAACAGGCCGCCTATGTCCAAACTCCACGTGGAATGAAACGCTGATCAGAAAATTACCTGACGGCTGCAAGCGATGAAGCCAATCTGAAGAGGAAGTGATCAGCAGATGCTGTCCAGAAAACGCAGCAACAAAGAGGCTGCAAATCTGAGAAAAACGCAGAGGAGAGGGTGCTGAAAATAGGGCTGAATCTGGGGCAGCAGAGGAGTCGCTGAACCGGGAGTGATGATACCATGAAAGAGTGCACAGAGCGGAAGCAATAAGGGCACTAGAGTGTGCTGAATAGAGAGTGCAAGAGAGAGAGAGATATGAAGCAACTATGCTGAATATATTGAAGCAATACAGTCCCAAGCAAGAGACACAAGCAGTCTTATAAGTGAGGGATTAATAGATGTACAAGGCAAGATGAAAAAGTGAGAGGCCAATCCACCTATTTATAGGTGGGGAGAGCTGGCCGACTGGAGCTACATAAGCTGGCCGACTGGACATGAGTAGCTAGCCGACTGGGAAAAAAACCATACAGGCTGGGAAAAAATCCTAGAAAAATATGTAAAATAGGGGTGGCCAAACCACAATCAAGGGCCATGCAAAAGGGACCAAAAGGACACCAGACATGGGCAGAAACTGGGGATGAATGTGCTAACAATTTGTCATGTGCATAAGCAATGCCATGGACCTTCTCAAGGCTAAGTCCAGAAGGGGGCAAACAGATAAAGACCATGAACCAGTAGAAGATAGAACCAGAATGTAGGAGCTTCAGGTGTAGCATCTGAGGTGGGCATGGAGCAGGACAAGTGGGATCATGGAGGGAAGCAGACGGCTGAAGCGCATGATCCAGATAAGGGCTGTCGGCTGATTCCAGAAGGGCCAGGGGCTGAAGCGCATCATAAAGTCAAGAGCATCTAATAAAAGAGCATGCGTTTGGGTATTTTCTGGCAGGGCTGCTGGCCGACCAGCAGTCGGCCAGTTTCCCATGGATCCCAAGGCCTATATAAAGGCGCACTTGCTCTTTGTGTTAGGCATTCTCTCCCACTAGGGGATTGGATCAATAGAGGTCCCATAGGGGACAGATTTAGGTGTTACCACCTTTTACGTAAGGCAGCCCATGGCTGCAGATTTAGGTACCTTTTTGTACCATAGAATATACTAAATTTTCCAGCACCTCTCTCTCTCTCTCTACTCTCTCTCTATACCTGCGTTTTTGCATCAGATGGTTCTCAAGAGTGTTTAGGGCTGAAAGAAGACTCCCAGAGCTTCTGCGTGTTACACAATTACTCTATGGAAGCAATTGTTATTTGAACTATGGACCACGTTCATGGATTATTTGGATGTATCTATGGAGATTTCTTTCTTGGACGAGATTTATATAGATATTGGGCTTTACAAGCACTTTCTATGGACAAATCTGTCCAAGTTTATAAGTAGAAATATTTGGATATCTCATGGATATGATACTTTTATTGATTTTTCTATCGACGACCGAAATGTTGATAAACTAAGTCCACATTCACTATAGGCTGTGGCAAGCACGGAGTATGTGGTAGAGTTATGGTAATGATTTGGTATGACAGCTCATTTCCATTGACCATGCCAGTATGGGTCTATGGATAGCCAGCTTTACAAACCAATATTTTGCATGGTATGGGACACACAGTGTAGTGATCTTATTGTATGGTGGTACTGTGATCAAAAAGACTTCATACTTTGTGTGGACATGATCTTCCGTTGGGACTTGACGTGTTCATGTTCGGAATGTCATGTTTGGGATTAGATGTTCCACTAGGACTTGATGTGTTCATGCTTAGAACATTTGGTGGATTTGGCTTTCTGTTGGGACTTGTGCTAGTGTGTGCACTGGAAACGCTTGGAGGATTGGCTTTCCACTGGGTCTAGTACCTGCCTGGAAACGTCAACGCTTGGAGCATAGTTGTTACGAGGCACGCCTCTAACAGTTCGATGCGTCCACAAATTTTTTTATTTTTTTATTTTTATTTTTTATTTTTGCTGGTGTGAGTCTTTAGATGGGGGCTTTAAGGGCCCAAGGCAGCCCCTCTCACACACACTTTCTCTCCCTCCCTCCCTTAAGCCTTTCTCAAGACCCAAAGTTCAAAGTTCAAACTTCAAACACACTAGGATGATGATGTTTTTTATACCCACTTTTGGAGCTGTCTCTATACTCTACTGGTTCATTTCAGTTCATTTCATTTTACTTTGTACCCTTAAATCTTGATGATGTATCCAGATGATGAGGATGGACTATTTTGGTCTCATAGGTCATTTTGGCCTTTTGCAGACGTTTAATACAGCTTTCTTTCTTTCACACACACTCTCTCTCCCTCTCTCATACACACCCTCTCTCTCCCTCCCTCAAGGCTCATACATACACACTCTAGTCTCTGTCTCTCAGCTCACCGAGACAGGGGATGAGACAGGCCACCTCCCGAGGTTCAGGAGGTATTGCAGTGCTTTTCAAACATGGGTTACATGAGCATGTTCGAGTCGTAGCATGAGACTCGGAGGCGAGATACATGTGGATTAGCTTACGCCTCTCGGAGACCAGATGGATTTATATCACCCTTTGCTACTTTCCTCCGAAGGGGTCGTGGTTTGCCACCACCGAGGAGCCGGGTGGAGGAGAGGCTAGTGAGTCTCCATACTCTGTCTTATCTGAGGAGATCTCACACTATTCGACACTGGGAGAAGTCTTCTTGATGTGGGACTTCAATGCGCAGACTTAGAGCAGACAGTGCGAGATCTATGGCTTTGAGGATCCCTTGAGACTAGAGCCGCTAGCTACAGAGGATACAGGGACCACTCGGATCTCCGCTGTTGGAGGAGCTGACAGCACTGGATATGGGGCCCGACACCATCTTGTTATTTATAACGGGATGACTCAGTGGCCAGACTCAGGTGGGTTGACTTGCTTTCCAGTGGGAGGCGGCAGTAGTACAGTGGACTATGTGATGGGATCCCGGGAGGCAGCAGATATGGTGTCTCACTTCACCGTACCACCATGCCCCATTGGGGCGGATCATACATACCTATCCCTCACTTTCAGGAGCTTACTGGAGACCCACCCACCACCACGCACTATTTTCCACTTCACTCAGGACCTAGCCGATGTGTACGACTATCATGTTCATGATCAGCTATTTGCCTTAGATCCATCGGCACCCATGGCTATGCTCACCTCCCAGCTCTCACATGTACTGCACTCCGCAGCCGCGAGGAGTTTCCCATACCACATACAGACAGGACAGCCACCTACACCTAGTAGCATGCCCCAGAACCGATGGTATGATGATGAGTGCAGAAACCTTTACCGCAGTCTCCGAGTGCAGAGGGCTCGCGGGGAGATCACCCAGAGGCAGGCGGGCAGGAGGATGCATACTCTCACCCGCCGTAAGCGGCGAGCTTATGAGGAGGCTCAGTACTGGGACACATATCACATGCTCATGAGCAGAGATGTTGCTGCTGCTTGGAGGAGACTCAGAGAGCCCCGTCCTCCCACACCTATTACCGATCCTCAGACCTGGCAGACATATGCAGAGAGACTTTATGATGTGCCTGCACAGCCCCCTATACCACAGCCCACAGAGCCATGCTCCACAGTCTCCACCTTCTTCACCCCACCTATGGTTAGGAGGGCCATATGCCGACTTCAACATGGACGGGCGACAGAGCATACAGGATTACAGGGAGAGCATCTCATCTATGCTATTGATACATTGGCACCATTTCTTGCTCATCTCTTCAACAGAGCTCTGTCAGAGGGGTTTCCGGCTGAGTGGACGATGCACACTATTGTGCCGATCCATAAAGCGGGAGATGTACTAGACCCTGGGAACTACAAGACCATCATGATTGGCCATATATTGGCCAAACTATACGGGGCAGTTTTGGAGGCAGAGCTGAGCACTCATGCAGAGGTTGGGGGATTGAGAGCAGTAGGCCAGGCAGGCTTCCGTCGAGCCTGACCACATTTTTACATTGAGGTGCCTGATTGATCAGGCCAAGGCACGGAGGGAACGGCTCTATTGTTGCTTTGTGGATTTCCGCAAGGCATTTGATACTGTGCCCAGAGAGCGCCTCTTTCGGCGGCTACAGACACTAGGCATACCTTCAGACATGATGTGGGGCATATACAGGCTATATGAGCAGGTCTTTGGGAGAGTCCGATGCCCAGGAGGCTTGTCCGACACAGTTGCTAGCACCATTGGTGTGAAGCAGGGGTGCCCGCTCTCCCTCACGCTCTTTGGGCTCTATATTGATGAGGTGGTCGATTACATCACACAGGGAGGAGGCTCTGGGGTTGAGCTATCTGGTATTACTGTCCATGTTATGCGTTATGCTGATGACATCGTCTTGGTATCCGACACGCAGGTTGGGCTTCAAAGACACCTTGTGGCTCTTGATGACTTCTGCGCACAACAGAGTCTCACAGTGAACCTTGGGAAAACCAAGGTTATGCCAATCCTCCAAGCCATGGTTGTTATAGGCGTCAGGGGCGTTTGGTACGAGGCGGGTATGGTACGTCCCTCGAAAGACTCGTATTTTTTAGAGACGTTAGAGGCATGTTAGAGGAGTATGTTATATATATATATATATATATATATATATATATATATATATAGTGATAGATAGATATAATATATATAGTGAAAGTTGAGAGAGAAAGAAAGAAAGAAAGAAAGAAAGATATATTAACGTCTACAAGAGGCCAAAGTCGGCCTATGAGACAAAAAATAATACAACTATGTTCTTCCGGTCATCGGAAGAAAAGAAAGAAAAGAAAAAGTGTGCATGTGTTTGGATACAACCATGAATCATCATGGATCGGTGGAGCCCATATACAAACAATATAAGGGGGGGGTGGGGATGTGGATGGAGTGCTAAGGCAAGATGCATCTCTATATGCTGAAGGGGTAGTACAAGCATGCTATGCAGATCTATGTCTAACTCCATCCAGTGCCATAAGAGGGATATAAGATATCATACATCGCCGATGCTGAGGCTGTGAATGGCGTGAACATGTACCCTGAGTCTGAATGAAAGCGAGCTACCCTCTCCTGTGTCTCCATCTGGTGTCTCATTCGGATAGCTGCTATCTCTCGATGACGGAGTCGGGGTGCTCTATGTCCAGTCTGTCTAGGTCTCCTCCTGGCTCTCAATTCTTCTGCTCTCTGTGCGGTCACCCCGCGTGGTACATCAGCTGGCACTGGCATAGCTCTCTGGAAGAAATCTGAGCTGGGACTGTCTCCCACCCCTAGTGGGATCGGGTGTCTGGAGGAGTCTCTCTCGAGAACTATGAAGCTCTAGTAGTAGTCTGCCATTGGGTTTGGTACTTTGTGTACTTGCATGGAAACGTCCTTTGGTATAGCTTCATGAACAGGGACTTGGTTGGTTAAGTACATGCGTGTATTCCCGTGATGAGGCCAATTGGCAAGAGATACCATGTCACCTAGTCCATGATATGTAATGGAGGAAGTGTCACGTGCACACCCGAAAGGTGTACAAGTGACATGGCATCATTCATGGCATCATAAACATTAATCAGGAATTAATTGGGATTTATCTGGTATTTTCCAGCATTTTATCAAGCATTTAAGCATGGTATTCAGCATGTATCTCGCGGTATAGGCTGAGTACATCATCTAAAGCAGCACATTAGACTTCATTAGGCTTCATAGGCATTTTTGGTGGCAGCCGACAAGTATTATGAGCATTTATGGCATTTATGGGCAGGTCGTGAGCATCTAGGAGCGGGCCGACCAGCATCATTCACACATATATATAGAAGCGCATCAGATTCAGTCCAGCATCCAAGCTTCTCTTCAGCGTTTTCCTTCCCAAGAGACAAGGGAAGTCAACGGGACAGCAGTTCACTCAGCATACAGTCATCATAGGCAGCATATTCAGTCCATGGTCTCATCTCTCCTCAGCGTTTCTCATCCATGGAGCAAGGGAGAAGCAGATTAGCAGTATAGCCAGCATATTCAGCACATAGTTCATCTTTCCTACCATCCTACATAGAGGGAAGCCGGCATCGAAGGGTGGACTTCAGCATTGGAGCAAGGAACAGCCCTCATCATCAGCATTCATCATATCCCCCTCATCCCGAGAAGGATCTTCATCTAGGACAGCAACATAGATCTATTTACATCTCATTGTAACCCATTCATCTAATATAGCTGCATTGCATTGCATTGATCTCTTAAGCATCATTAAGTGAAGTTTAGTTAGCCTAAGGTTGTGATTACGACGATCAATCCCTCACATGTCACATTGGTATCAGAGCGTTACAGGGTAACCAGCCTTAGATTATTTTCATTCCATCACTCATTCTCATTCCATCACTCATTCAGTCAGTCATCATGTTAATCGCTTCCGCACAGTTAAACCCAGTTCTCAAAGTCTTGCAAGCCATCCTTAGGGATTTCCCCTTAGGCATGCATTAGTAACCCATCCATCTGCATTCTTGCATAACATATAGGGTTGCACATGGCTTGCATAGTAGTCATCCTAGTAGTCACTCTTGCATCTGCAAGGCATACATGTTTTGCCCATGAGTTTTCTGGGGAAGAATGACATCCACCATCAAAGGAGTTAATGAAGTTTTGAGCTTCCACTGGCAACAGCAGGGGGTTTTGTCACGTGCACACCCATCAAGTGTACAAGTGGCATGGCATCATCAAGCATTAATCAGGACATGTAAGTATTAGTCAGGCATGTATTAGCATGAGCATGTATATGGGGGTGTTTCAGCACCAACATCAGCACTTTAGTCATCATAAGCATATAAAGTATTCATGTGTATCAGGGCGGGGCTGTTAGCATCAGCCGACAGCACCTTAGCACCAGCCGACAGCCTTTTATAACCAGCCGACCAGCATTTATTGCATTTATGTGTAGTCGTGAGCGTTCAGGAGCTGGCCGACCAGCAGCATGCACACATATAAATAGAGGTGCATCCATTCAGTCCATGAATCATCAGCGTTTCATGCATACAGCATCTCATCTCAGTTCAGCGCATCTCATCCAGTTCAGTCCATCAGTTCAGCAAACACCTAGAGCATCCATCTCCTCAGCGTTTCCCTCCCAGGCAACAAGGAGAGCATCTGCGTTTCAGCATCAGTTCAGCATCCCATCAGTTCCAAGCCATCCCTTTAGCGTTTCCTTCCCAGGAGACAAGGGAAAGTCAGTGGGACAGAAGTTCATCCAGCATATCAGCATATCCAGCACATAGGCAGCATATTCAGCATATAGTTCATCATTCCTATCTCCTACATAGAGGGAAGCCGGCATCGAAGGGTGGACCTTAGCATTGGAGCAAGGAATAGTCCTGAGCATATTCATCTAGGACAGCATCATAGATCTATTTAGATCTCACTGTAACCCATTCATCTAATATAGCTGCATTGCATTGCATTGACACTATCTGTCTTTCTTAAGCATCATTAAGTGCAGTTTAGTTAGCCTAAGGTTGTGTTTACGACGGTCAATCCCTCACTGTCTGCGGATTCTTGGACTTCTTTTCTAAGGATTTGGATCCATCCTCAGGTTTATGGATTATGTTTATGTCAGAATACGCAGCGGAGATGACGACCAGATCTGGGAACACGAGCAAAAACGCATGCAGAAAAAACAGCACAAGAGAGAGAGAGAAGTAGGCGTGTAACTCTACTCTGATATACACAAGAAGATCCTGGTATGATACAAATGTGGTATGGGGAGTGGGGCAGAGTCACATGGGGACGGGGGACGGGGACGGGGACGGGGAAGTGCCGTCCCGAGGACGGGGTCGGGAACGGCAAAAAAAAACCTCTTTTTTAAAAGCAATTTAGGAGTTGTATGCATGACATACATATAGAGACACACTTTGAACAAAATTTTACACCGAATAGACAAAAAAACAAGAGTCATTTTGAGCAAAATGCGCTAATAAAACATCGATGGCACACTGATTATGTGATTGATAGTCTGATAGATACAAAGAGATAAGTACATGCCTCATGGGCAGTGGGGGTTACAAAAAAGAGTGGGTACAAAATAGGGATACTAGATAGATCACAATAGATCATGGCCATTGGCAGTGGGCACAAAAAAGGTGAGATGGCTCAAGGCTCAAGAGTCAAGCCTCAAGCTCCTGAAGTGCTAGCCTGGCGGGAGGCTTGGAAGTCGAAGTCGTCGATGCCATTTGAAGCCTCCTCCTCCCCCTCAGGCTGTAGCTCCTCCTCTACCTCCTCAAGATGCTCCTGAGCTGCAGGATCCTGCTGTGCCATCTCCCATTCGGTGAAGGGATCCGCCTTCCCTGTTGCTGTCGCACATAGCATGCGCAAGTTAGCGCTCACAAAAACCAAATCACTTGCCCTTTGCACTTCAAGGCGGTTCCTCTTCTTAGAGGCAATGTGATTGTAAACGCTCCAAAGTTGCTCCAAGCAACTAGAGCTCACAGCCTGGCTAAGGATGCGAATAGCCAAGCGCTGCAACTCCGGCCCATCTGATCCGTAATCCTCCCACCAAAGAGGAGACCCAATCTTGAGGCGGTCAAGCTGTGCATCTAAACATCCAAAAGATCCCTGCTGCGTCCTGTACTGAGATAGCTGGTCTCTGATCTTCCGCGTGATGGTAGGGTCGGGCTCTAAGCGCTCCAAAATGATCCGCCATCCCCTGCTTACTTCCTTGTCGGCCTCTTGCTTTCTGCCCTGGAACTCTGGATCAACCACAAAGGCAGCCGCATGAAGAGGGGAGTAGTAGGAGTTCCACCTGGACTCACATAATGAGTGGATCTCCTCAAACTCGGCCCTGTCTGGCACAAGCTGCTGGAGTGACTCGATCATGCGATCCATGGCCTCATAGACCTTGCCGATACATGGTTCACGGCCGTCAATGACTCGTAGAAGGTGAACAATAGGCTTGACCAAGGCATCGAGTGTCTTCACCTTCTCCCACCAAGCGGCATCGTCGGCGCGATCTCGGCACGTTCTCCCTGTTGCCGATTTTGACTGCGGCATGGCAGAAAATTCATCACTAAGGAAAAGCCCTCTTAGGGCTCCGCCACATGTAGACAAGCGGCCTAGCATGAGGAAGTTGTATGCAAACCTTGTCTCAGAATACTTGAGGAGGGAAAGAGTGCTCCTTTTAGAGAACTCATGTCACAGCCTTTGGTGGTTGAGGACAAAGGATACAAGCTGGTTAGCCTCCTCAATGGTGGGTGCAATCCATGGCAAGGCACATATGTCTTTGAGGAGGTTGTTGAGACAATGGGCCATGCAAAAAGAAACTATGATGGATGGATACATTGACTCAATAATGCTCCCGGCTGCCCTATTTGACGCCTCTCCATCCGCCACCATGCCGACCACAAGCTCCGGCCCAATGACCTCGATCGTGGACGCCCATTCCGCGGCAAGCACATCCACGGCCTTCCCAGTGCCACTCACATCATGTGACTCGATGAAGTACACTTTGCCCCTTGAGTAGGCCACCACTCCATGGATGGAGCGCTTGCGCGTGTCACTCCATCCGTCTACAATGAGAGAGACTCCGTTAGTCTCCCACGTTGCCTTTGTATCCGCCGCCGCCTGCTCAACGGCCAACTTCTCCCTATCAAGCAAAGTGGTGCGAATCTTTTCCGATGAAGGTGGCACATAAGAGGGGCCATATTCCCCGATCTTTGTGGCCACATCAAAAAAAAAAAGAGTGAAGAGAATTGAGTCTCGACTCTCACCGTGCCGATTGAAACGCAATGTGGTCGTGGTAGAAGAACCTAGCCACCGACCTATCCACCTCATCCTTCAATTTTGGGTTCCAATTCTCGTTAAGAGTGGATTGACGGCGGATGGGAATGGAGGCACCCGATGTGGATGGAGTGGACTTGAATGGTTGAGAGCTTGAAGCAAGATTTGGGTTCCTCTCCACCTCCATTTGCGTCGGTTGCTCTCGTGCTCTCACCACATCATGAGGATCAACGGCAACATGTCACCCTCTCTTTGCCGCCTCGGCCGCCTCATAAACCTTGAGCTTCTCAAGAAGCTCTGCTCGCTTCTCAGGAGTAACGCGTGCGCAAAATTGCACTTGATGACCGGCCTCGTGCAAAAAGTGAGCTCGCACTTTGTTGGCGCCGCCACTTCTCTTGTAGGAACAAAGCTTGCAATTCCATGCCCTTGAACCACCGCCCACTCCACGACTAGCATAGTGGACCTCATCCCACCATGACCATGTGTGCACCGCCGGCCTCCTTCGTGAAGAGCCCGCAACGGAAGATGTGGCGGCGGCGCCTTCACCTTGAGATGCCATGAATGATGATAGTGTGAGAGAGAGGGAAGAAGGGTGCAATAGAGAGTTGCAAGTTGCCGCTTGACTCTTGAGGCTTGCAAGTCTCAAGAGGGATGGATCATGGAACTTGGAGAGAGAGAGAGAGAGAGAGAGAGAGAGAGAGAGATGGCTTGGAGAGAGAGAGAGAGAGAGAGAGAGAGAGAGAGAGAGATGGCTTGGAAGTTGGCACAACTTGGAACTTTGAAGTTTGGATTCTGGAAGCTTGAGGCTTGAGAAATGAGTGTGGGTGCAATAGAGAGTGTGCCTTTTTTAATAGCTGGAAATCTGCCCGTTTCTGGCCGTTTTCTGCCCGTTTCTGGCCGTTGGAGACGTCCCCTCACCGCGTCCCCTGCCCGTCCCGCGTTTCGGGAACGCGTCCCCGGGATGCCCTCATGCGTCCCCGTGTTGCACGGCGTCCCCTGCGCGCCCCGGCCGTCCCCGTCTCCGCGTCCCTAAGGCCCGTCCCCGCGTCCCCGTGTGACTCTGGAGTGGGGGCCTATTTATATGCCCCCACATCAGCAGTCGGCCTGCTGTAGGCAGCCGACTGGACACAAGAAGCCTCACGACTGGATAAACATAGTCGGCTAGCATCAAGATGGGTCGGCCAACAGCAGAAGAGTCCCACGACTCATGAGGTGCAGTCGGCTATCTCACAAATGCAGTCGGCCAGGCTCAGGGTCCTCCTGCCACTACAGGGCTGCCTCCCAAGCCACAGAAAAAAGGGAAAAATAGGGGAAAAATGCGGAGAGTGGGGAAAAATGATAAAACACCTCATAAGGGCGGGCACACCCACAACAAAGGCCCTGGTGTATAAAACTAGACAGGAGATGACTTCTAACACCCCCTCTCAGCTCCTGGCTGTGTAACCAACCACAGGGAGCTGGGGTGCCGCCTGAGCAAATCCTGAGAGAGCGACTTCGTGAAGAGGTCCACTGTACTATCCTCTGTCGAACAGAACTCTAGCAAGATGTCATCAGCAACGATCTGTTCACGAACAAAGTGCCTTTGGATGACCATGGGTTCCTCCAGTGGAAGCCCAAACCTGCCATGCAACCTTTGCATCCTCACCTCCTCATAAGCAGCATCACAAGCAGCCCGGTACTCTGCCTCTGTGCTCGACAAGGCAAAAGATGACTGCCTCTCACTGCTCCGAAAAACTGCTCTCCTCGTGTCCGGATCTCCTTCCCAAACCGAGTACCGTGGAGTCGGACTCCATCCAACAATCCCCCTCCTGTGTACAAGAGTCCATGATCCTTCGAATGCCGCAGAAACCACAGGAAACGCAATCCTGCCTCCCAAAGAGTCATCCGCAACCATGAGCTCAACCGCCTCATCAGGAGCCCTTCACTTGCTGCTGGCCAGTTTGTTGGCTGCGTTTTCTCCTACAGAGGCAAGCCGGCCAGGTTCTTGGCTGCGTTTTCTTCTACAGAGGCAAGCGTTGGAGTTTTGGCTGCAAATTCTGCTCCGGCATCAGTTGTTGGTGAGTTCTCTTGCATGTGGAGTTGCCAGACAAGTGGTTGTACATCTCCTTCTTCCTCCATGAGTCCCTGCCCTTCCGGTAGGAGGTTCCCGGTGGTTTCTTGGACTGTTTTGCTGCTGTCCAGCCTCCTCCTCTCTCAGGTTTGAGAGGGGGCTGATTGGTTCTGGAGCCTCGCTTCATTGGAAAGGACTTGAGAGAAGTGTTTGAGAGCTGAGATCTGAGTTTCTTGTTGCTGTGATTATGGCTCTCCTCTGTACGAACAAGGATGACAAGTTGAAAGGACCCAACTATGCCCATTGGAAGCTTCAGATGCGGATCTGGTTCATCCACCACAAGTGTTTGTGGGATGTTGTTCAGGGCACTGAGAGGAAGCCCGAGCGTCCTCAAAACTCTAGGAGGTGGACTCAAGATCAGGAGGATGAATTTTTGGTGGAATTACAAGATTGGGAGAATCGGGACTCGAAGGCGCATTCTGTGTTTGTGTGGACCATCACAGAGGAGGTCTCATTGGCTGTGCAAACTCTCACCAATGCTTATCAAGTATGGTCTAAATTGGAGTATCTCTTTGCTCAAGATTCGTCGATGAGGGCAGTTACCTTGTAAGGGCAGCTCTATGGTTTGTTATTCCTTGAAAGCAGTTCCATGCAGTCGTTTCTTATGAAGGCAAAGGTTATCCATGACCAGCTACTGGCTATGGGTGTTGCTTTGTCCTTTGCTCAGCTGGCTGCACTTATCCTCACTAAGCTTCCTCTGGACTATGATGTGATTTCTCGATCTTTGTGGTGCCAGGTCACATCCACTTAGTTGGATTTTAATGATCTTAGCTCCCTACTTTTGGAGGAGTCTGTTCTCGTCTCATAGGGTAAGTTGAAGGTGTTAGTCAACAGTTCTGACCAAGCACTTTCCTCAGTTCAGAAGAAAGTTCGGAGTTGTTGCTTCTCTTGCGAGAAAAGAGGACATCTGTCCAAGAAGAAGGACAAGACCAAAGGCAAGGCTTCATCTCAGAGAAAGGGCAAATACACGACACATGACAGTGATACAGATTCTGGTACTACTTCTAGGGCTCCCAGGGTGTTTCCGGCTCAGGAGAACCCAGATGGTATACTTCTCTAGTATACATGTAGTTTCCCCCCATGTGCTTCCAGCCAGAGGAGGTTTATGGGCGGGAGAGGGGACTGATTGCAGCTCCACATATTGGTGTCAGAATATGCAGCGGAAATGATATCCAAACTTGGGTAGACAAGAGCAAGTAGACTGCAGAAAATAATCAGCACAAGAAACACAGAGAGATGTGTGTAAACTCTTCTCTATACACAAGATCCCGAAGATACTGAATGAGAAAGTGGAGGAGGATGGGGGGCAATATATACAAGCCCATGAGGGCAGTCGGCCAGCTCTAAAAGAGGCCCACGACTGGACAAAATCCCACGACTGCTGAATATAGCAGTCGGCCAGCATCTGATGCCCCACGCCTGGACAGAACAAGTCGGCCAGCACTCCTACAGCCCACGATTGATACAGATGCAGTCGGCCAGCTTCAGAGTGCTCCTGGCATCAACTGGCAGCCCTCCAGCCACTAGAAAAAAAAATGGAAAAAATAGGGAAAAAATACGGGGAGTGTGGAAAAATGATATACGGGCGGGCACACCCACAACAGAGGCCCTCGTGTATACAAATAGACAGGAGATGACTTCTAACACCCCCTCTCAGCTCCTGGCTGTGTAACCAACCCCAGGGAGCTGGAGTGCCGCCTGAGCGTAGCCTGAGGTAGAGACTTCGTGAAGAGGTCCGCCGCATTGTCCTTCGTCGAACAATAAAGTAGCAAGATGTCACCCGCCAAGATCTTCTCACGAACAAAGTGATACTGTATCTCTATATGCTTGGTCCGGGCATGGAAAACCGGGTTCCGAGCAATAGCTATACAACTCTGGTTATCACACTGGATGACTGTGGGCTCCCTCTGTGGAAACCCCATCTCGCCTAGCAGCCTCCGCAGCCATACAACCTCACAAGCAGCACCACAAGCAGCCCGATACTCTGCCTCTGTCGAAGAAAGGGCAATAGTTGGCTGCTTCTTGCTGCTCCAAGAAACCGCTCCTGAGCCGAGGGTAAAAGTGTATCCTGAAGTAGATCTCCTCGTGTCTGGATCTCCTCCCCAATCTGAGTCACTCCAACCTTGGAGCTTGACTCCATTCCCTCCTGTGTAAAGGAGTCCCAGATCCTTCGTACTCTGCAGATACCGCAAGATCCGCAATCCTGCGTCCCAATGAGTCTTCAATGGCGTCTGCATAAAAGAGCTCAACAGCCCCACGGAGAAGCTCAAGTCCAATCTGGTGTTCAGCAACCAGATCAATGAACCAACCAGCTTCCGGTACTGCGAGGCATCAACTGGCTCACAAGGATCTGTAATGGTTAACTTTGTGTTCGGGTCCATCGGCGAAGTAATAGGCTTGCAGTTCTCCATCCCAAAGGCCTCAAGCAACTCATGAACATACCGCTGCTGAGAGACGAAAAACCCCCTCTGGGTCTGCCAGATCTCCAATCCCAAGAAGAAGTGGAGTAAGCCTAAGTCGGTCATCTCAAACTCCTTTGACAAGGCAGCCTTCGTCACTCTAATGTGCTCCACATGACTGCCGGTGAGAATGAGATCATCCACATAAAGGATGATGAGTGTGACCATGCCGCGTTCCCGAAAGAGATACAGGTTCGGATCTGCAACCGATCTCTGGAATCCAGTCCGAATAAAGAAGGAATCAATCTTCTGATTCCAAGCCCGCGGAGCCTGCTTAAGACCATACAAGGCCTTACGTAACCTGTAAACCATCCCTTCCGATCCTGGAACAATGAAGCCTGGAGGCTGCTCAACGTACACCTCCTCCTGCAGGTCACCATTAAGGAACGCCGATTTTACATCCATCTGGTACACGGGCCACCCCTGAGAAGAAGCAAGGGCAAGAACGGTCCGAATCGTGGTCATCCGCGCTGTCGGTGCAAAGGTATCCTCGTAGTTGATGCCTGGCCGCTGAGCATAACCCTTAGCCACGAGCCTGGCTTTGTGTTTGTCCACCGACCCATCAGCCGCGTACTTGGTCTTAAAGACCCATTTGACACCAATGACTGACCGCTTCGACGGCCTCGGTACCAACTCCCAAGTGTTGTTCTTCTCGATGGCGTCAAGTTCCACCTGCATGGCTTCCCTCCAAGTATCCTGTGAAAGGGCTTCCTTTACGGAAGTGGGCTCTTTATCCCGCATGATACGAGACATAAGAGCATAGTTCACCTGAAGAAGCTCCGTCGTGTTGCTTTTATCTCGAACTCGATGTGATCTTCGAGGGCCGTCCTCTGTGGTCCACTCGGAGGGTAGCTCCGTGACACCTGACTCCCGAAGGGTGTCCATCAACCACCTAGGTACTCGAACAGATCGTGGAGCCTCCTGTGGTCGCGGGGGCTCAACTCCAGCTGCGGGCTCAACCTCCTGTGATGACTGAGGTGGATCAACTAGAGTGGTAGACTGGGAATCATCATCAGACTCTGGATCTCCAAGAAGTGGCGGCTCCTTGACAGTGGATGCTGGAACATGCTCGTCAAAGACCACATCCCGGCTGACAACAATCTCGTTCCTCTCTGGATCATACAACCTGTATCCCTTGGAAAGAGAGTTATACCCCACAAATACCAGCTTGCGGGACTTGGAGTCAAGCTTCCCCCTCTGCTTCTTCGGAATATGTACATACGCGTCACTCCCAAAGACACGGAAGTGCGAGACATCGGGTTTCCTGCCAAAATATGCCTCAAATGGAGTCATATGGGGTACAGAAGTCGTCGGAGAGCGGTTAATGGTATGGACAGCTGTTGCCACAGCCTCACCCCAAAGTGGACGAGGAAGATCACGATGCTCCAGCATAGTCCTCGCCATCTCCACCACAGTCCTGTTCTTACGTTCAACAACTCCATTCTCCGAAGGCGATCCGGTATTAGCCAATTCCCTCTTGATGCCATGATCTGCACAAAACCGAAAGAATACAGTCGAGGAGAATTCCCCTCCTTTGTCAGCCCTGAGAGTCTTGACCTGAAATCCAGACTCTTTCTCCACCATCACGTGCCAATCCTTGAACCGAGCAAAAGCCTGGTCCTTCTGTGAAAGAAAGTAGACCCACGTGAATCTGGTACAATCATCAAGCAGCATGAAGTAGAGAGATCCTCCCAAGGATGGTATCTGCTGTGGTCCACACAAGTCAGTGTGAATCAACTCCAAAGGTTTCGAAGCCCGCCTGGAAGCCTGCTTCAGAAAGGATTCCCTGTGCTGCTTACCACGTATGCAAGAACTGCAGCGTCCTTGCCTACTACCAACATCTGGCAAGCCAACCACCATCTGGTCCCGGAAGGCGCGCCGCAAAGCATCCACATTTAAGTGGCCAAAACGAAAGTGCCACAAGCCTCCGACCTGAGAGCCTGTCAGTGAGGAGAGTGCAGAGAGCTTGTAGATGCCGTTCTCCACACCGCCTTCCCAAACAACTTTGCCTGTCTCACGGTCCCTTAGAGCAACTGAATGCTCCTCAAATTCCACCCGAAAGCCAGTCTTGCATACCTCATGCACTGACAAAAGATGAAAGCCCAGAGCAGGGACATAAAGAACACGGGAAGCATGCTTGCCCCCCTTGCCGTCGGGAATGATCTCCATCCGGCCCTCACTATGAATCGGAATGGTGGAGTTATCACCAATAAAGATACGACCTGACTGCCATTTCAGATCCAGGAAGAAGTCACGGGATGGAGTCATGTGCCTGGAAGCACCACTGTCGAGAATCCATTCCCGAGTATCCTTTGCGGTGAAGCCAACTGCCTCCTCGCTCGAAGACGATGAATCATCGGAGTCCACCATCTCCAAGTGCACAAATGCCGGAGTCTTCGCAGCTGAGGCTGAGGAATCAGCACTCTTCCCTGTCCGCTTGGGGCACTTCCTCCAGTAGTGGCCTTTCTCGCCACAATCATTACACGATCTTTCGGCCTTCAGCTTCTCTCGTTCTGGATCAGGCTTCTTCTCGGAAGACTTATCTGGTGAAGCCTTCCCTTTGCCCTTGTTGGTATTACGGCCTTGACCGTTGGCCAGTTAAGGCCTCCGAACCTCCGCCGTGAGGAGGGTTCGTGAAACGTTCCTCCTGGTCCAAGACCATTGGCACAAGCTCCTCCCAAGTAATGGTGCTGAGCCTGCCACTCGTGATCAACGAGGAATAGAAAGCGGAATACTGACCAGGCAAGTGGGAAAGTAATGTGATGGCCATATCTTCGGACGATATCTCTTTCCCAGCTTCAAGGACTTCCTGCTGAAGGGCCTGCAGCTTGTCAATGTGTTCCCGCATCGTCGAAGACTTTGCAGGGTTCATAACCCGCATCTGCACTTCCAAGGATATCCGTTTCATGGGTGACACCCTGTTGTACAAAGAAGCCAAGTGCTCCCATATGCCTCTCGCCAGCGTCATGTGCTTCACATGGTTGATCACCTGTGGTGTGCAATTGAGGAATATAAACGACCGGACCCTGGCGTTGACATGGTCCCACATTTGTGCCTGTGCCTCTCGGTCCTTCCTCGTCGATAATAACTCCCCTTCCTCAGCTTCCGGCCTTGGCACCCCTTTGATAATAAAATCAGCAAGATCATATGACTCCAGAACTGACTCCATCATGACCTTCCAGATGCCATAATTGGACCCGTCCAACTGCCGATCCACTGGGAACGTGGGGAGAGTCGGAATCTTCACGTGCTTCTCTGCCATCTCGAGTAAATCCGCCATCTTGGAGAGTAACCTGAAAGGGTGGGTGGGTGGGAAAAATCTGAAAATCTGAAAATATGCAAGTGGCTGTCCAGCTCCTTTGCCCGCCTTCCTCTTGCACCTTCACTTCCCGTTCAGCCCAAGACAGTCCACCGATCAGCAACCTGTTGCTCCCCCTCTTGCTCAGAAAAACGCCCAAGATCTCCTAGAGCCTAGGGCTCTGATACCATGTCAGAATATGCAGCGGAAATGATATCCAAACTTGGGTAGACAAGAGCAAGTAGACTGCAGAAAATAATCAGCACAAGAAACACAGAGAGATGTGTGTAAACTCTTCTCTATACACAAGATCCTGAAGATACTGAATGAGAAAGTGGAGGAGGATGGGGGGCAATATATACAAGCCCATGAGGGCAGTCGGCCAGCTCTAAAAGAGGCCCACGACTGGACAAAATCCCACGACTGCTGAATATAGCAGTCGGCCAGCATCTGATGCCCCACGCCTGGACAGAACAAGTCGGCCAGCACTCCTACAGCCCACGACTGATACAGATGCAGTCGGCCAGCTTCAGAGTGCTCCTGGCATCCTGGCAGCCCTCCAGCCACTAGAAAAAAAAATGGGAAAAATAGGGAAAAAATACGGGGAGTGTGGAAAAATGATATACGGGCGGGCACACCCACAACAGAGGCCCTGGTGTATACAAATAGACAGGAGATGACTTCTAACAATTGGTGCATGGGGATCGTGTTTCGGAGTTTCAAGCATTAGACATCTGGCAGGACATGGTTATCTTTTGTATAGCAGAGATTATGAACTGGATCTGTTCCGAGTTCATTATTCGAGGCTTTTGGACGTGATGTGTTTTCTGTCCACTGTTGGGGATTATGGCGCGCGGTGTGTCCAGCAGCTCATCATCTATTCTTGGAGTTCACTGCACACTATGTGGGAATTGGTGGCCAAGCAAAGTTACTTGCTGTTTGTGGTGGCATTTTGTTTCGAGAAAATAGGTTGGTGGATACTCTCTCCGAGGTGATTCCAGTATTTGCAGTGTTGGAGGGTCCATGGTTGCATCTTCATTAGCTTATCTTTTTCTGATCTTTTGCACACTATGAGCTGCAGAGGGGGTGTTGGAATTATGCATCTTAGTGTTTTAGGGTTGTACCATTTATTTGGTATTTTATATATTTTTGCATGATTTATGCGGTCGTGGAGTAGTCGGCCGGTTCTAGGGGCTGTCGACTAGTTCCCAAGTCACTATATAAGGAGTTTCCCCATTATTCACTTTCTCATCCAATCCCTTGCACAAGTTCAACATTTCCTTGCTGGCCAATTGCCATTGTAAAGCTTTAGGCTAATATAAAAGGTGATCTTGTCCACAAGCTCTCTCTACTCTCTCTCTTGTCTTGTTTATGCTTCCGCCTGTGCATTCTCCAATATTACAAAGATAAACTGTTGTGCCTTTTGAGATATGTGGATGCAGAGACCAAGTGTGAGTCCGTCCACATCCAAATGATATGGCACTAATATACAGCTCATTTTGGTAGCCAACTGGGGAGAGATGGCGTCCTCAGAACTGCCCATGTCAACTAGGACTACAAACTAGCGGCCCTTGGCAGAGCCATAAGCTTGGATAAGGCTTTTCTGTGCAGCATCGCTCTCACCCTCTTGCTTAGCATCAAATACCATGGATGGCATAGGATGCATAGAAGGTAAAAGCTGAACTACGTTTGTGGTAGTAGGCGGGGCAAGAGGAGCAGGAGATGCTGTGGCAACTGTGGAAGAAGGTGTTTTGGAGGCTTGCTCCGCTTGCCATTTCTAGCAATCCTTCTTATCATGCCCAATGGTATGACATAAAAAACATCTGTTCTCTGACTGATACTTCCTTTGCTCCTCTGGAGGAAGATAGCCTCCAGTGATGCCTGCTTTAGCCTTTTCCTCAGGGGTTTTCTTAGGCTTAGATTCCTTATCCTTCTTACCCCTTGAACTAGAGCTAGAACTACCGTACTTCTTATCATCTTTAGAAGATGCATTACCTTTCCTTGGCTGCGCAATAGATTGCTGTTGCTGGGGTTTGATACTAGACTGCAGTTGCTGAGGCTTGTCTCCGTTCATCTTGATTTCTTCATTTTGAGCCAAAGTCAAAGCCCTGTTATATGTGCTGGGTTCAAAGTTACGAACTATGAATCGGATGTTAGGATCTAATCCACGAATGAATTCATCCATCTTGGCCTGTTGAGATAGCCCTAATTGTTGTGCTAAAGTTATAACCTTACCAGAAAGCTGAATCACGGGTGACCCGTTCTATCTGAGTCCATAGAACTCATCTGTTAGGTTGGTCAAATACTGGGGAGGGAGAAATCTGGTCGTAAGGTCATGGACAAAGGTATCCCAACAAAAAGCTGTGACACCTGTGATTAGGTCTGTATGGAGACTAGACCAATGGTGTCACCAAGTGACTGCCACACCCATAAGGTGGGGAGCCGCTATGTGGACTCTATCTTGAGAATCTGTGAGCCTAGCTAAAGGAAAATGAGCATTAAATTAATGAATAAACTGAGTAACAGCTAAATGATCACACTTGCCATCATACTTACTAAAGTTCGGCTGAGTTCGGATGACGGTTGTCAATGTCGCGGGATTCTAGTTGGTGGCACCTATGGGTGGGAAAACTGAAGAGAGGTTCTGATACTTTAGATGTATGGCCTCCTTTTCCCTTTGGTGTTCGAGTAACATGGGCTCTCGATCGAGCTCTTGTTGGTGCTCCCGAGCGGCGAGTTTAGCTTGACGCCGGTATTCGTCGATCCTGTGTTGGGCTTTCTCATAGTCTTGTCTATCTGCTTTTTCTTCCCGCCGTCTAGCTTCATCCTCTCGTCTTTGTTGTTTCATCTGAAAGAAGAGGGTGATGAAGTCAGGGGTATCTGGAGGAGTGGGTTTTGCTGCTGTTGCCTCCAAGAGTACACTCCATAAGAAGCTGGTTCTGTGCTCGGAGTAGAGATATGGTATCTGTAGTAGGCGGAAGAGCAAGGTCACCTTCAAGGGAGATGTCTTCCTGCTGATGTGTAGTCTCCTTTGTAGACATGATATTGAAGTCGAGGGTCGTGCTGGAGCGAAGTTTGACCATTCAAGGATGCTCTCACGATAGAATGCGGTGTGTGTGGACAAGCTGAATCTGATACCAATGTAACATGCAATGGAATTATGCGTAATGAAGGATCCTGTCACACAAAGTCTCACACCGCCTTCTTTATCCTGAGTTTCGCGAGTCTTTAGCAATCCACTTTATCACTTCAAACTTTAAGAGATGAGAGAGAGAGAGAGAGAGAGAGATCTTTACACCTTATTGGGTCCCAAATTATTCATTGAAGGCCCCCCTCCTATTGATAGGAGTATTTGCTTTATTATCTTTGAATAGAATGACTGAGGGACTGACTTTGGACTGTAGATAAGCCAAACGCAAGACCTTTGAAAGACCAAGAGTCGGGCTGAACTATACACGGCTGTAGAAGCACCAATGATGACCGATCTCAAGCCTATGCACTCTTCCAATGGAATGTAGGAAGGCTACAAATTTGAGGCTGAGAGAAGGGGCTGATTGGGACTGTTCCAGGCTGTGAATGTATGCTGAAAATGAATGTATGGATGCGTTTTACCTTCACCGGAAGGGCTGTAGCAAAACGATGCTATGAGTGAAAGCTGAAATCTGTGTGAATGCTGAAAACGCAAGGTACTGTAGTGGCTGAGTGCTGAAGGTGCTGTGTTTTGATGAAGATGGGTTGAATACTCAATCGTAGATGCTCCTTGGGCTGAAGGATGAAATGCTTGAGTCCAATGATTATGATATGAATGAGTGAATGCAATGATTGCTATTTATATGCACATGTTGCTGGTCAGCTGGCTGAAAGCTGGCCGATTGCATCATGTCTTGCATAAAATAGATAATGTTGATAATAATATGGTTAAAAATGCCAGATAAATGTTATAATATGTGGGAAAAATACTGGATGATATTATGAGTATTCTGCAATGATCTAGATGGTCTATATGCATATTGAATGAATGAAATGCAAAATGCAAACGTGTTCTGATGCAAACCCTAAGGCTTCTATGACTTCTTCTATATGCATTAATGATTCTCTCCAAGTGGGTTAAGGGACTTTGACTGACTGACTGACTGACTCTCTAAGGCTGAGGAATGACCTATGTAGCTCGTGCCTGACATATCCTGGACTGAGGATTACAATGGGGTCACAGTGTACGACAAATATCAAATCCTAAAGGGTTCTACCGTTGCTGTACAGTGTTGCACTGATGATGAGCCATCTTATCACCATGCGCTACAGTGCACAGTGCATGTGACAGTTCTGTATGGGTACTGAAAAGTCCAGAAAATTTTATATATATTTAAAAAAATAAATGGTTGCCTTATTCCTTAAAAATCATACCTCTGGTTCGTGGTCTGTGCACCCAACCCTGCCACACATGTTGCGCAGTTGATCGCCCCCCTCTCCGAGGCATGTCTCGTATGTCAGTATTGTTTTATTACTCTGTGCGCGCGCGCATGCGCTTGTGTGCGTGTGTTTCAACTCTCCCTCTCACTATAAATCCCTAATTCTGTGTGCGAGCGCACGCGCGCTTCTAATCCTTCGATGATTTCTGTTAATTTTTCTTTTAAGCATGCAAGTTTACCTATTTCATACCAGGTTATCAAAATTTCATACCAAGTTATCAAAGGTTTCCTATTTTCCTCCAAAATTGAAGTCCCCAATGACCCCCAATTTCTCTTAATCCTCCAATTTCCCCAATTTTCCCAAATTCCCGTAATCCCCCAACTTTTTTACTTTACCCAAGTACTCCAATTTCTCCAAAATTCCTTGGATTACTAGAGCATAGTTGACAGGTATTTTATTGCCACATGACATATAGATGGTAGCTGTAGATCATTCATGTTTTATACTTTTTATTTATATCTTACAACAGTAAAAAAGCATGAACATGCCTATTCTGCTGCGTATTTTATGTACTCATTCGGAACACGTTCCAAACACATATTGTACCTAATGTAACTAACCCCTTGTCTCAAAGTATGGTAGGATGCGTTGGTGGGAGCTTGCCCAAGTAGCTATCACATCACAGTGCCCAGAAGGGGGCGAGAGTTTGAACCTAAATATATAACTTATATCTAGCACAAAAAAGTATGATTGGATGTTTTGTGTCTCTTACAAACATACGTTTATTTAAAATTTTCTGAATTTAACTTTGGCGCATGTGTGGTGTTTATGCACATGCTGATGGTGGCAGCAACCGGGCCTTTTGTCATAACAAGTTGGAGCTGCACAAGCATGCGATTAAGGATTGCGAGAAAGCATTGCGGATTAATTCAACTGCTTTTCAAGCTTATATTCATAAAGGCAAGTTCCATGAGGATTTCTGCTTCTGTGAGAACTTTTCTCTACTTTAATTTATGTAAATTTTATTATTGATTATTATAAACTTTATTAAACCTAGTTGGTCATATCAGTTGGTTGAGTTCATTATGAACTTTATTAAACCTAGTCGGTCATATCAATTTGTTGAGTTTAGAAGCTCAACAATGTTTTTACCAAAGCTGGTTCAACCTTGAGCACTCTCTCATCACTCATTGTCTTTGTCCCTTTATTAATAGGGCTCACATGTGCTAGGGGTTTCTCCATGGGCATGGCACTTGCATCTGGTGCTTGGGGCTGACGCATAAGGCATCATGTTGTGATTTAATTATTCTTTATTTGGGGGATTATTTTGTCCACTTCAACTCAGTCCCTCCTTTCTTTCTATGTAGGTCATGCTTTGGTTGGATTAGGAAAGCACCAGGATGCATTGCAGGTATGGAAAAAAGGATACGAGTCTGCAGTCAGTTATTCAGGAAACATAGAGCTACTATTGGAGCTTCACATGTTGATGATGAGCATACAAAAGGAGGACAGTCCTACAGTGGTTGTCGAAAAAGATGATGTAGTTGTTGCAGAAGCACCTCCAAAAAAATCCTCCTCTTGCTCGCCTCCCAAGACGCCTCCAAGGCAATCCATGCAGATAGACGAACAACCAAAAGTGTCCAGGAGGGATGATGATTACATAAGTTTTAAGCCTAAGCGCACAACACACATGATAAGTTTGGATCTGAGGCTATCAAGAGGCATAGGCATGGTGAGCTCTCTCTCTCTCTCTCTCTCTCTCTCTCTCTCTCTCTCGTTTTGTATCAAGAAGCCTATGGAAGGCATTCAAGGCATGTGATGTCTTGTCTTCTACTATCTTGGAATGGTGAAGTGTCTTTTACTAACCACTTTCGAGAATTTAGATCAGGCTAAACTTTTTTGTTGTTGTTAAGAATGTTATGTGTGTATATCTACAGCCATATCTACCTACCTACCTACTACCTACCTCCTACCTATCATCCATCCATCCATCCCATTTGTCTATCAATCAATCAATCAATCTATCTAGCTAGAGAAAGAAAGAAAAGAAAGAAACATATATTAAGTGTCTACTAAAGACCCAATGGGCCTATGAGACCAAAGTGATACAATAATGTCCATGGCATATCTCATCATGAAATGGAAAATAAAATTGAATAAATCAAAACTATCTCATTGGAGTAATACAAAATTGTCCATGGAAATCTCATCAACATGGAATACAAGGAACATGAAACATGAGGAGCATCAGCCCCGAATAGATGGTATACCACTCTCCAAAATATCAAGCATGGGGCTAATGAGTATGGCTGAGAGGTCACCCTTAGCTATGTCACATGGCTAGGTGTTGCATGCGTGGAAGCCTTGCTGTACTGCTCCATAGCCCTAAGCCTAATTAAGAACATTGATGCTAATTAACGTGGTTAAGATAGAGGAGAGAGAAGAAGAGAGAGATTGGGTGTCAAGGTTTTTGGTATTTATATATGGTACAAAAAGGCAGCTGAATGCTTGTACAGGGTTTAGGGCTATGGTCAGCCCCATAGGGGTGATCCTCGCCCTTCTACATAACTTCTATTGAAGACTAGATGAATGAACTATTGAATGAATGAATCAATGAATGATGAACTGAATTATGTGCTTATATATGTGAGAAGTTGGTGGTCGGCTATCTGCCCTGCTGTCGGCCAGTTTGTTCGGACAAAATAATAATAAATGTCTCATAAAATGGTGCGCTTTACATGATGTGATGCCACCTTGTCCTGGCCACTATTATGGTTTCATCCTGCTACAAGAGTCCCAAATGGCTGCCGACTGGGTACTCATGCCTCCCAATGATGATTATGTTGATGTTAATGCTGATGATGATGTTGATGTTAATGCTGATGATGATGCTGATGAAGATGATGATCTGAATCCTGATGCTATTGCGACTGCTGCTATACTAATTAACTTATGATTAGTCAGGGACAAGATTAGCCATGGCATGGGCATGCACACTTACATTCCCTTCTGCTAAACTTGATGACGGGGTGGACACTCTATCATCCTTCCTCCCTGGACTTCTATTGACCTTGAACTGGTACTGACTTTGACTTTACTGACGACTGATATTTTTGTCTGAACACCTTCATTCCTAATCTCCATTTCCAAGCCTTGATGAAGAACTGAGCATCTGTTCATTGTTGTCCCCATGCTTGCTTTCCCTACCGGAATTGATCATGCCTATTGCTAGGCCTTTGGAAATCATCTGAGAGCTTAATGAGGTAGTGGGTATGCGTACCTACCCTCAGGGAATGCTTCCTCTAGCTTCGCCTATTGCAGACCACTCCATCTGCCACCCTGCTGCATGCTTTCTGCTGGAACTGTGCACCTTCCTTGGGACATAGCTTAGTGGGCTGAGCCTGAATGCTCTGATACCAATGTTGCATGCATGGAAGCCTTGCTGTACTGATCCACAGCCCTAAGCTTGATTAAGAACATTGATGCTGATTAACGTGGTTAAGACAGAGGAGAGAGAAGAAGAGAGAGATTGGGTGTCAGGGTTTTTTGTCTTTATATATGGTACGAAAAGGTAGCTGAATGCTTGTACATGGTTTAGGGCTATGGTCAGCCCCATAGGGGTGACCTTGGCCCTTCTACATAACTGACTAGATGAATGAACTGTTGAATGAATGAATCAATGAATGATGAACTGAATTATGTGCTTATATATGTGAGAAGTTGCTGGTTGGCCATTTGCCTTGCTGTAGGCTAGTTTGCTGGGACAAAATAATACATAAATGTCTCGTAAAATGCTGCGCTTTACATGATGCGATGCCACCTTGTCCTAGCCACTATTAGGGTTTCAGCTACCTATAGGAGTCCCAAATGGCTGCCGACTGGGTACTCAAGCCTCCCAATGATGATTATGTTGATGTTAATTCTGATGTGATGATGATGATCTGATGCTACTACTGCTGCTGCTGTTGCTACTACATTGATTAATTGATGATTAGTGAGGGATTAAGACAATTCGTGCACAGGATTAGCCATGGCACGGGCGTGCACATGACACAAGGTAGCTTGATGGCGATGGAGTATGTCTTGGATTTGGAGCTCATGACGGGATTGTGGCCGACGACCGAGCACATGTCATGAAGAAGAGCCTGTCTCATTTGAAGAGGCAGAAGAGGATCCGCATTGGATGGCAGCCATGAAATCAGAATTTGATGCAATCATGAAGAATGGCACATGGTTTCTGACAGACTTGCCAGTGGGCAAGAAAGCAATTGGTGTCAAGTGGGTCTATAAGATCAAGAGGCCTGCAGATGGCTCAGTGGAGAGATATAAGGCTCGTCTTGTGGCCAAAGGGTATGCACAAGAGAAAGGCATTGACTATGATGAAACCTTTGCCCCCACTTCTAGGATGACTACTGTCAGGAGCTTGATAGCATTGGCTGGTCATCATGCATGGGTTATACACCAGCTGGACATAAAGACCGCATTTCTCAATGGAGATATTACTGAGGAGGTCTATGTACTGCAGCCCCCAGGGACAAGAAGCTAAGGTGTGCCGGTTGCAGAAGGCCCTTTATGGTCTTAAGCAATCACCTAGAGCTTGGTATGCTAAAATTGATTCCCATTTACTTTCACAGGGCTTTGTACGCAGTTCAGCAGAGAGTACTCTATATATTAAGAGTACTATTGATATGTTTCTCGTCATTGTACTTTATGTCGATGACATGCTGCTTACAGGACCTCAAGAGGATCATATTGCAGCCTTTAAGGCTGAATTACAGCAAGCCTTTGACATGTCAGACCTCGGTCCTCTGCACTACTATCTTGGGATACAGTTTATGCAGACAGAGAGGGGCATATTTTTGCAGCAAAGAATGTATATTCAGAATTTGTTGCAACGGTTTTCCCTTCAGGACAGCAAGCCCGTGGCTACTCCTGTGGAGCCAGGTGCAAGGTTAACTCTTGAGGATAGTGGGGAGCCGTTTGATGGCACTCTTTACATGCAAGCTGTGGGATCATTGCTTTATGTGTGCAACACTAGGCCGGACATACAGTATGGGGTTTCTCTGTTAAGCAGGTTTATGCACTGCCCAGGAACAAAACATTGGCAAGCAGTGAAACGGGTGTTTAGGTACTTGAAAGGTACTATGCATCTTGGATTGTTCTATCCCAGGGGGGGAATGTCACGCTTGCATGGATTCAGTGATTCAGACTGGGCAAGAGATTATGACACCAGAGTGTCCACAACCGGTTATTGCTTCTACATTGGAGATGCATGTGTTTCATGGCTTAGCAAGAAGCAACCAACTGTGGCCACCTCTAGTTGTGAGGCAGAGTACAGGGCTGCTTTCACAGCTACTCTTGAGTGTGTATGGCTCAGGAGATTATTTGCAGATCTGGGTATGGAGCAGCATGCTCCCACATCCCTCTACACTGACAATATGAGTGCCTTGGCGGTTGCCAAGAATCCCGTGTTTCATGCTCGCACGAAACATATAGAGGTGCACTATCATTATGTCAGAGAGAGACTCTTAGCAGGGGAGATCAGCATGTCTCATGTGTCGACACACGAAAATGTGGCAGACATTTTCACCAAGTCATTACCTCGTGATAAGTTCGAGAGCTTTCGAGAGCTTTTGAACTTACTTCCTTTTGGTGATTGAGGCTACATTCCTGTATATGTGTACATTCACCACACATCACTCCAAGGGGGTTTATTGGGTTTTTATCTTCATAATTGTACCGTCCATGGGAGTGCTGGTGGTTGGTAGGTGGGCCGGGGCACTTTTTACTTCCCTTATGGAAGGTTTTTTCCCCAGGCTAATAATAGCCCATGTGACCTCATTCTGAGGCTAGGGGCACTCTATTCTTGGCCTAGGTAGCACATTGTGCTTAGAGGTGTGCTTAGTAGGCACAAACCTAATTTATTAGGTTGTGTGATATCATTGCTTTGTACTTCACTTCACATTGCTACTACTGCAATACTACAGTCGTTTTTGCTCTCTCCTACTTGTGTACTCATTCTCTTGCATCCATATCCAAAAGGTGGGTGGGAAAAAAGAAGAATAAGAGGCTGCAAATAATATGCAAGGTGGCTATCCAACGGTGATGGCCGCCTTCTACTTGATCTCCGAGTCCCGAACAGCCCAAGCCCAAGCAATCTCCAATCAGCACCTCAAATCAGCAAAAACCCTCGTGGTCCCATTGTCTCCAAGCTTCAAGCCACCTGGGGCTCTGATACCATGTTAGACTGCACAACGGAAATGAAGACAACTGCTGTAGAGAGCAAAACACAGATGAGAGAGAGAGAGAGAGAGAGAAGCTGTGTAACTCTGCTATATACACACAAGAAAAATCCCGGAATACACAATGGAGAGTGTGGGGCACAAGGGGCCATTTTATACGGCCCCAGGCTGCTGGTCGGCCAGTCCAGAACAGGCCGACAGCAGCCATATGCTCAGGACCAGCACCGGGTGTGCTCACGACCTGCTATATGCCAGTCGGCCAGGTGACCAGCAGAAGTCGGGTAGCAAATCAGCTGTCCAGCAACAGGAGACAGCCGACAGCCCTCCCACACCCAGAAAAATGGAAAAAATAAATGGAGAGTGAGGAAAAATGGGGGAACACCAAAACTGGGCGGGCACACCCACAACAGAGGCCCTGGTGTTATGTACAGACAGGAGATGACTGCTAACATGCACATCTTCCAGTAGTTAACATTATAGCTATTGTACCATGGTCATAGTTGGGTCCTGCTTTAGAATCCCTTCCCTTACTACCAGGCTACACACATGTAGGTAGGCATGAGAAAGGCCAGGCGAGGTTTTTTTTTCTCAGTTTGTGTGCATGCTATGCCTAAACGGTTTTTACTTGCAGATATTTGAGAGTGATGTTTCTGTTGGCTATCTTTGCAGGTTAACAATGGAAAGTATCAACAGGCTGTTGGCATCTTTGATCAGGTTTGTGACCTTGATATAATAATGACTTGGGGAAAAAAGTTAAAATTTCAAATGCTTAATTAAAATAAAAAAGTTTTGGGCTTGTCAAATCATAATTATAGAGTTTAAACTTTGAAAGGTTAAGTGGTCTTTGTAGGTTATTCGAGATAATCCAAATTCTGTTGAGGCTCTATTAGGACGAGGAACTGCCTATGCCTTTCAAAGGGACTTGGATGCTGCAATCTTGGACTTTTCAAAGGTTTAAATCTTTACCAAATCCTTTCCCCCCCCATGGTGGTTCTTCTTGGTAGTTGTCTCTATTTTCTCAACTCTGTACATCTCAAAATATAGCTCTCCTTTGGACACAGGCATTGCAAGTAAATCCTCAAACAGGAGAAGCTTGGAAACGCCGAGGTCAGGCAAGAGCAGCTTTGGGAGCAAGTGCAGAGGTGAGCTTTTCCTGCTCAACTGTTCCACACACACACACACACACACACACACACACACACATGCGGGCGCGCGCGCGCTCGCGCACACACACACACAGAAAGATATATTAACGTCTTCAAAAGAGCCAGAGGGTCTATGAGAATGTATCCATGATGCATACTGAACAGTGGAGAAGAAAGAACTGTGCGAAATTAGCTTCATAAGCGAAAGTGACAATGTGTGGTCATACAGTGATACCATCCAGCCATAACATCTGTGATGGGAGCTTGCCATGCCGTTGAAGGAGATCCTGGATCTGCATCTGCCTCCAGGTGGAGGGATGAGGATAAGGCCTTTGAGATCTGGGGCGTTGCTCTCTCTCTCTCTCTCTCTCTCTCCCTCTGTGTGTGTGTGTCTCTTTTACACACGCGCGCACGCGTGCACACACACACACACACAATGCAATAGATTTCTGATAAGTGCTTTTGTTAGTCAAGTGTGAAATGGTAGCCTAGTAAATACAATGGGTCCTAGAAATTCCATAATTTGGAATGTTCAGTTTCTCATCACATATTTAACTTGTTTGTTGATTGGTTGCTTGTGGCAGGCAGTTTCAGACCTGTCAAAGGCACTAGAGTTTGAGCCAACGTCTCCGGATATTCTTCATGAAAGAGGTGCTCAGTTCACCTTCCTAACCACAAATATAATATCCAGAAGATTTCCCGCTTGCCATACTTGTGTGCTACGTATGTGCCATGATTGATGTGTGCAAGAATTGCAGGTACGGTTCGCTACAGGTCAAAAGACTATGAAGGTGCTGTGAGAGATCTGCAGGCGTGTGTAGCAATTGATGCGTCCAACAAACTTGCTTATAACTATCTAGTATGAGTCTCCTATTTCAACCATTAATTTTTTGTATTGACGTTCACAGCAAGCCTTGTTGGTAAAAGGGGCACCCCTTGTTTAACTCCAGTGATCTGTGGTCTTTATCTTTCACAGGGACTTGCTCTTCTAGCAACTGGTCATCACATGGACGGAATCGGTGCCCATTACAAGGCAGTGGAGATAGACCCAAATTTCAAGGAAGGCTGGACCCAGCTAGCACAGGTAACCCCTTTTTTTTGAACTAACATTTGAGAACATCAGCATGGGGAAGTGCTAAGCTTAGGGTGTACATACCTGGAGCATTGTGTGTCCAAGCTCACCCACTCCCCGCTCATTTTCAGATGTCTGGGGGAATTGTATAAATACCCTTAGCTTGTTGAGCCAATTTATGTCAGGCTTCTTTTGTAGATTTAAGATAAGGAGGTGTAGAATGATGGTTTTTTTCCCGTCTCTAACCATGGGTACAAAATGTGCAGTCCTTTTCAGAGCTTGGGAAGACCGATAAAGCCATGGAGTGCCTGCAGAAAGCTCTTTCCATAGATGAAAAGTAAGCTCGAAGTTGTTTTTTTCTCCCAAACAAACTTTTTAATGAAGTGTGTTGTGCATTCTCATGTTGATGTTAAGCATTGTGTCCAGGTATGTCAATGCATATCGGCTACTCGGTTTGTTACGGCAAGGACTTGGAGATCACAAGTAGGTTTCGGTGGTTTCCAATCTCAATATTTCTTTCTTTTTTCCTATTAGTTTTTTCTTCTTCTCCGCGCTCTCTGAGTTCTCCGTGAATGGCGGATCACCCATGTGCAAGCCCCTGCCTGTCCGATGGGTGGGGGATGATGTGTTAAGGTCCTCACTTACATATATGTTTCCTGTGCGTTTCTCTCTACTCTTTCATATTGAATAACAGATGTTTATTGGAGTTATACACATTTTACAGTGTATGAGATGTCTCATTTTAACCTCTAGATGTTCCTTCACTACAACGTAGCTGGAAGGTTTATATTGAAACAGAACAGGAAGGTTTATATTGAAACAGAACAGGTCCTGGGAAGAAGAAAAGTTAGTGACACTCAAATTACATAAATTTTTGTGTTGATGGCTGCTGAATAGAATTAAATTGTTGATATTTGATTTCACAGTCATGATGCTCCACAGAGCAAGATATATATTGCAGGAAAGGCACCCTTAAGTAAGGTGAACTCAGATGCACCACCAGAACAAGCTCATTGAATCAGAAGTCATGGACCTCTAGGCAGCAGCCTTGAATGAGTATCAACAAACAGGATGCCTCTCCTCTGATTATAACACCTGACTAAAAGCCACTCTTCTGGTATGTGACCTCAGGAAAGGGGTTCACCTTCTGGAATGAGTCCCAATCCATGTAGTCAGATGCATTACAATAACCCTTCAGGAATCAGTACTAGCCTTTTTGGAACCAGTACTAGCCTTCAGGAATCAGCACCCTTCAGGAATCAGTACTAGCCTTATTGGGGGCTTACTATATGGACACTAGTGGTCTGGTGCATAGTGAGAGAGCAAAGACTTATTGAAGGTTGTAACTCATAGCGAGCCTCATCACGGAAAGCCAGGGGGTGTGCCCATGATACATGCATATTGCAAAGCATCTATGCTATTCATTTACTGAAGTGTAGCCAACCTAATCCATGCTTCCTTTAGTACTCCCAAAGAAAATGGTTTACCTTGCAACATCTAACACTATATAGTTGTTGGCTAATTAGCTACACGGCCTTCTTGCTTTGCATCATGGTAGTGAGGCTTGAGCACCATTCCGATGCGATTAATCGCTGCTGGCAACTTCAGCCTTTCCACCAACCGATAACAGTACCTCTTCCAGTAGTGCTTGTCTATCTAATTCATTCCAACACCAAGTTTGAAGTAAGAATAATTTAGATAGCAGAAGACGTAAGTAAGGAGGGTTCGGCGGAACCCACCAAAGGGTTCCCTTAAAGTTGATGGTAAGTCGGTAACATTGACTCAAAACCTCTCTATTGCGAGATTCCTCTCAATAAGGAAGCCTTTTATTTTTAGCTGGGATGTGGTTTAGTCATCTGTTCACAATACATATGTAATCCACTTTCGGCAAACTCAAGAAGGAAGAAGCTTCATTGCTGAAAAGAGTCTGAGCATGATATGCGGTTCTAGTTTTTGAATGCAAAATGTGGTTGTTTGTGGGGGGGGGAGGGGGGCTGTCTGTGTGCATGTGTGTGTGTGGGCACTACTTCCACCTACAAGGTGTTACCACATGTTGAGCATGGAAAAAGAGTGCACCAAACTTCTAGCTATAGCTTCTAGTCCTGACAAATCATTCACTTGTTTACCAGGGGCGCTGTCAAGGAACTGACTGCAGGCTTGCGGTTAGATCCTGCTAATATGGAATGTAAATACTTACGAGCATCTTGTCGCCATGCACTTGGGGAGTATGCAGACGCTGTATGTCAAGAACAGTTGTTGGATAATATTAAATGTTTAACGTAGCATCTTTAATTAATGCATGGTGTTGTTTATACTAGCTTTTTTGTAACAAAAAGTATTCTTGCTTGCTAATACAGGTAAAAGATTATGATGCTGTTTTGGACATGGAGGTAGACAGTATTGAGAAGTGCGTGCTGCAATTTTTGGCATTTTATCAGGTATATTGAGAGTACTAGCATCCAACAATTGCTAAAAGAAGCATAGAAGTCTGAAAACTACATAGTAATGAAGTATGAATTTGATTTTTTTCTGAACAAGACAATTTGATTGTTTTGCCTTTTGCAGCGTGTTCTTGCACTATATACAGCCTCGAAAGCCAACTACCCGTTCAGCTTCTTTGACATAGATCAGGATCTTCATCCTTCCTTAAAGGTGGTGAAGACTGTCTTGCCAATTAGTTTGATATATCTCAATAACCTGAAGGCTTTAGCTTGTTAATTATATGCCTGTGTGGTTGTGAATTTTGTGTGATATGTATATGGGCATGTGTGCACATGAACAAATACATGGAAGTATGCTTATATTGATTGCAAGGGATTTGAACGAGGATTGTTTGAGGTTTCAGTGCTTTCTGTGGACTTTAAGAGGAATGCTGAAGGGTTGTGTATATGACAGGAAGCTTGGTGCAAGAGGCTACGTCCCACGGTGATTATTGCCTCATTTTGCTCCCAGCCACCTGTGAAGGAATCACTGAAGAGCGGTCGTCTGAGAGGGCAGGACTTTGTCATATCGAAGGCCAAAAGATCTCTATTGGAGATGGCTGACCAGCTTGGCTGCAAGATGCAGTACAGAAGTCCAGGCTTCTTGGAAAACAGGCGTCAGGTACTTCTTGTGTACAATGTCACGTTTAATGCTTTCCAAATGTCCTGTTTTAGTTTTCAATCGCCCTATGTTTCTAATGAACTGGCTTTGTTGCAGCATCGCATGGCAGGGTTTGCTGCTCTGGAGATTGCACAGAAGGTGCTTAACACATGGAAAGCAATGCGGGATCCTTGGGCTTCTCAGGAAAAGCCCAGTGGTGCTAAAGCTGGGAAACGGGCCAGAAGAAGGGAGAACATAGGAGTGATTAGTCATAACCGTGGTGGAGTTTGTAGCAGCAGCAGCAGTGGCGATTTCTCACTGGCATGTGGCTGCCATGAGGACAAGTCCTCTACTGGCAGGCTCACCTTAAACTGGCAAGACGTATACTCAATTGCTGTAAAATGGAGGCAGATTTCTGAACCTTGTGATCCGGTTGTCTGGGTGAACAAATTAAGGTATGGCGAAGAGTAAATTTTTTCTTTACTCTTCCTTGATCCTTTGCAAAAACGAACCTTTCATACAACGACCTGTGCAGTGAGAAGGAATTCAATGCCGGATTTGGATCACACACCCCAATGCTGTTGGGCCAAGCACGAGTGGTGCGATATTATCCAAACTTTTTTCGGTAGGACCTAGCTCCTTTTTCCCCGATTGCTGTTACCCAAATTGGTGAAATTTTGATCCTTTTTAGATTAGCTAGTTTCGTACAGTTTTTCTTTTCCATGGTTCAGTCATTCATCATGGTTACATCGTCCTACTCTCTCTGGGCCTTTTGAAGACGTTAATATATATCTCTGTCTTTCTTTCTTTCAAGTTCAGTCATTTTACATTTGAGTGTCTCTCAAGTTTTGTGTGGTGCATTTTATTCAGGGCATTTACAATCTTGAAGAACTTGATGATAGAGAAGAAGTGTGTATACAATGCATCGAACAATCCCATTGAATTTTTGAGTTTGAAGCGGTTGCAAGCTGTGAGTACTTCTCCCCGCTCCCCCCCCTCTCTCTCTCTCATATGAATGTTCCTGTTTCAAATACCAAATTAAAAAGGTTTGCACACGAATTTCGATAGCCACTATTGAAACACTCTCTCTCTCTCTCTTGTGCCTATGTGCTAGCATTTTTAGAATAGAGAGAGAGAAGAGAGCAGCAGAACTCTCTCACACACAGGACACACACAATAGCCCTAAATCTTTTGTATTGTATATGTACAAAGAAATTGTTTACAACTGAATGTCCAAGTACAGAATGTGACTAAAAATATTGACTACAAATATCCTACTGTATATCGTCCTTGATCATTTTGTTCTCTAGAGAAATGCTAGGCCTGAGCCGCACACTCACACCATAGTCACAATTCCAAGGGTTTGTTTCGAAAGGTTTCGTCCCTCGCTTAAAAAACTTCAAGGTTTCATATATACATACATACATGCATACGTACATACATAATTAATAGATAGATAGATAAATAAGAACAAAATTGTAAATAAGAGGAGGAAGGGCCGGGGGGAAACACACACACACACACACAAAGCATAAGAATAAGAATATGAATATATATATATATATATATATATATATATATATATATATATATATAGACCATAAGAGTAATTTTCCAATGTTTTCAAGAAGAATAAATCATAAGAAGAAGGGACCAAGCGAGAAAGGAGAGAGGGAACATAAGAACATACAAAATATATATCTTCCCTAATATATAAATATTTTTAAGATAAAAAAGTATATATTGTTTATTAAATATTTGTTTGTATGTGTGTGTGTGTTTGAGAGAGAGAGAGAGAGAGAGAGAGAGAGAGAGAGAGCACGATTGCAAAAGATAAAAATATTTGTTTGTGTGTGTGTATGTTTGAGAGAGAGAGAGAGAGAGAGAGAGCGAGCACGATTGCAAAAGATAAAAATAATAACCAAAAAAGAAAAAATCGATGAGCTATAGACAAATGTGCTTTAATGGCTCAATTGAGGGACTGCAAATGCATTGAATAGGCCACCAAAATCTTATTTTGACTTTGTATTATGCTCGACACTGTCACCCCTCAGCTCTAAATGACACGCTCAGCTCTTGAGGGGATCAAGGGTGAAGAGAGAAAAAAAGTCAAATCATGACATATGGACTGTCGATCGGCATTTTGTAAATTCGGGAAAATTGGTAAATTCGGGAAAGTTGGTAAATTCGGGTGTAGGACGGCGGACGGCGCCAATAAATGAGAAGGAATAATATATTTTTTGAAGTAAGAGCCCCAAAAGTGAGATGGGTATGTATTAATGACCAATTGTAGTAGGTATGTAAAGTGTGAAGAATTCAGAAGTTAAGCATAAGAAGTTAAGCAAGATACGCTCGCAACTAGTAAATTCGGGCTGTCAAGTAAATTCGGGCTGAGTGATGTGTGTCCTCTTTATTCTTGTATTTTATTGATCCCTCAACTAAATACCTCTTTTCCCTTCTTTATTCCTCTTCTCTTTGTCATTTTTATTACACCCTTGCTCTATCATCACCATGGAGTGGTATGTTCAAATGGATAATGTAGATGATGACTTTCTTATTGAAGAAAGCTCATCTACTAGCTCGAGTGAAGAAGACGATGATGCACACAAACACAAACAAACTGAATGGGTTGATGTCCACGATGAGGATTCCACGTTAGTTAATGTGACCCAACATATATCGTCCAGGTATTTTTCATTTGATAGAGATGCTTATACTCTAATGGTCACATCACTAAAAGATGATACCTCCATGTCTTTGCATACACTCAAAATGATTGATCATAGAGGAGTTCTTGATCTTAAGAAATGGCGCAAAATAAAAGAGGTATTGTGCTTAAGAGAGGTAGAAAATGGTTCACTTTGTATTTGTCTCAAGTCCAATCCATCCATAAGGGTTGCTTGTATGGAGGATTGGCAAAACATTTTTGAGGGTGTGCATTGCATAGATGGCGCATCTTGTCATAGAGATCTTGCAAATACACTTGAGGCATTGAGGTCTACATGGTGCATTGATACCCGTTGTTATGGAATTCCTGTATCCTTCATCAAGGACTTTGTCAACTCTTCTGGATGTAGCCATCAAAAGAAGACTAAGGTGGTTACTCAATGTAATTTGGATCTTAACAAGCCCCCATCATACATAAGAGGTACACTTAAAAGCAATCTAGATTTTCAACTAGAGCAACTAATGATTGAGCACAAAGTGAGATTAGTTATGGTGCGATCTGCAAAGAGGCATCATTTGTCAACTCTTGTGATTGACTATATTTGTCATAGAGGTGGAAAGCCTAAGCGTTGTGGTTCACAAAAGAAAAGGATTAGAACATCAAAGAAGTGTGGTTGTCCATTCAAAGTTCAAGTGCAAAGCTTTGATGATAAAGATGAGGTTACTATACACATTCATCCAAATCATGATGGCCATATCTCGGGCAGCAAGAGTGATCTCTATCATTTGCCGGTACACCCATCCGTTGTGGAATGTTGTGCAGAGGATTTGTTTGATATCGGTAGTTCTCGTCATGTTGCACAATTGTCAATATCCAAAGAAAGGTATCAGTTGGAGAGAGCTACCATGCTTGATCAAATCATCTTTCGATTCTTTATGATCCCGAAGGAGGTTCAAATGTTGTCATATCACAAACGCATCGAAGGTATAATGAGTAAGATGTTGCAATTTTGCAAAAACAACAAAAGGTTGCAAATTTATCTCTTCTTTTCCTACAATACTTTCGCTGTATTGTATTGACATTTGTTATGTTTATAGGTGGTCTACTTTCAACCTTATAATCCAACCGCACAAAATCCAAAAGACAAACCATTCATTTTAATCATACAAGACAATTGGATGCTGCAAATGGCTAAGCGATTTTCCTCTAACAATTCATGGGCAATTGATAGCACATTCAAAACAAATGTGTTTGGTCTTCCCTTATTTGCAGCAGTACTACCAAACCAACGTGCGCAAGGCATCCCAATATGGTTCATGTTATGCACAACAGATGCAGGGACACATCATGATGTTATTGCTTTGGAGATGACACTCCGCATTATATTTTCAAGAATGGGAAGCATTCGACCTGTTGCACTCGTCATTGATAAGTCACAGCAGGAACTTGAAGCATTCTTGAAGGTGATAAATGAAGATCCACATTGTTGGGAAATGCCAGTAGAAGGACCACGCCATCAAATTGCCTGCCATATTATTTTATGTTGGTTCCATGCCAAGAAGGCATGGGTAGATAATCTCCTTCCATAGGTAGAGGCATCTCTCACTTTCAAAAGATAGTCTAACAATTTAGGCATTCAATGTTCTCTTTTATGTTTGAAGGTTCCGAAGGAATTACGAGGAGAGCTATATATGGAAATGTCAAACCTTATGCAGTGCCCAAGTGAAGTGGAATTTGATAGTCAATTTTAACAATTACTCAATCGATATTCAAACCATCTCAATGTGGTGCGCTATGTCACAAATGGGTGGTGCGGAAAGTATTGCATGTGGAGATCACGATGGCCAAAATTTGGAAGGTTGTTTCTCCATCGTAACGTTGACACCACAAACTTGATAGAACGATTGTGGCAATATATCAAGTATACTCTATTGGAAGCACGCATCAATCGCTCTATTGTGGACCTAATACATGCACTTGTGGGTGATTCTAAAACTAGAAATCGCATGGGTGGAACCCTTCTCAAATTTTTTATCCAAAAACAAGAAATAGGTATCATGAAAATCATATATCAACAAACATATACTATTCTTTTTGTGAAATGACATGCATGCTCACAAGTTTAATGCGTGCAGCTGACTCAGGCAGATTTGGACTTCAAGGTTCTTCCCAAAAACATACTAACAAGTTGCGAGAGGAAGAGGCAATTTTGCAAAGGTATATACTTGACCAATCATGCCTAGTGGTTATCAATGAATTGAGCTTACAATTTTAAATACAAAGCTCAAGTGTCCCAAATCAGTGGTATAATGTTAGCTTACAAGCAAACTACTGTAATTGCCCGGATTGGAGCTCCGAATGCAAGCACCTATATGGTATTCGATTGATAGCTACACGATATTTTCAGCACTTAAATGCTCTTCTTCCTATCGTGGATAATGCTCATGATGGATGGAATGGAAAGTAAGAACGCGATCAGTAAGTAGTAAGAACGCGATCTCCCCCCCCCCCCCCCAAAAAAAAAACCCAAAGCTTGCCATCCGACAACAACAGTAGATAAAATGTATCCACAGAGCAGGCTTTGCTTATGGGCTCCACAGAGATTTTCCATCTCAACTACAATTGGCAAAATCTTAATCCGTTCTCTTTCTCCGCTCTCCATCTTGACTGTCCCGATGACTCTCGGAGCGATGATGTCTTGACTTCCGTTTGTCTTCAAAACTCTTTCCAGCATATTCTTCTGGTGTTTCCGATTTGTGTCTACCTCGCATACCTGAGAGGTCGGACCTTCCATTCCTGTTTTGATGCATACGAACATGGTCATCACCATCTTCACGCCTGCTTCGTGGCCACAGCAAAGAACCGAAAAGCCCAGTGGGCAACTTCAGCATGTTGTCCTTAGTCTCAAGAAAATCATAAATCTCAATCAATTAACGTAAAAGCCTGGAGCAAAGAAGCCATGGAAACTGAACTAATCTCAAGAGGTGGATGGTGTTAAAAAACACCATGAAGAAGCAACAACAGAGAACCCAATTCAACTGCTTGTTAACTTAGCAACTGCATGTAAACTTGGTAACTGCTTATAAACTTGGTAACTGCTTATAAACTGCGCTCCAGCTCGTGAGTAGAAGATTCCACCAGATGCACATGTACAAAAAATTCAGCCCGCATTTACAAAAATCCTACAGTCCGAATTTACAAAAATTCCAGAGAGTATATCTAATGTCAAAAGTCCTACAGCCCAAATTTACAAAAATTTCAGACCGAATTTACAAAAATTCCAGATTATGTCCTACAGACCAAATTCATAAGTTATGAAGCCCGAATTCACAAAAAAGTGCAAAGCAAATTTACACTTGCCGGAGTTGAAGTTTACGAGATTAAAAGCACTCATTACAAAGCACTCATTACGAGATTAAAAGCACTCATATCCAACATGGAGACATAACATAAGTGTATGTTCTTGATTCCAAAAGAAATTGATACATGATTATTCCAAAAGAAATTGATACATAAAATAAGTGTATGGGCGTCTAGCTCGGTAGCCACAAAACTATACATCGCTGTCTCCTGCTTGCTACTTGGTGGAATCCGAAGCCTCATGTTGCGCCCATGCTCCAAACTCCATCTTGAGCGCCTCCACAATTGCATGAGAGAACCAACCCGAAGTAAGCTGCAAATTTTAAAGACAATTATCACAAACCATTCTACTCTAAAGTATCATAAGAAACATAACTCCATGATTTACTTACCCACTTCTTTGGTGTGCATTTCTTCACATCACCTTGAATCAGTAGCTTCATCACTAGCATAATATAGTATCCGCAATCCTTGGTATTGGCTTGTCTCGGCATCTAAACAACCAGTAAAATTTCCATGCATACAAATCAAAAAAAGTTTCTATGAACTTACAAGAACTCCATACCTCCATTGTTTGAACATGACAATTCTCCAAAATTTGTAGCTCTTTTTTAAGTTGTTCATGCGATGTGTACATTGAAAAAAATTGCAGAACTCTGAACACACAAAGCGCCACTATATTATAAATAGAGAATCCATCATGTTATAATGCTAGAGGAGAAGTACACATATCTTGTCAAGGGAACAATGTAGCGATCAATTTGACAAGGTATGTGTACTTCTCCTCTAGCATTATAACATGATGGATTCTCTATTTATAATATAGTGGCGCTTTGTGTGTTCAGAGTTTTGCAATTTTTTTCAATGTACACATCGCATGAACAACTTAAAAAAGAGCTATAAATTTTGGAGAATTGTCATGTTCAAACAATGGAGGTATGGAGTTCTTGTAAGTTCATAGAAACTTTTTTTGATTTCTGAATATGTATGGATGGAAATTTTATTGGTTGTTTAGATGCCGAGACAAGCCAATACCAAGGATTGCGGATACTATATTATGCTAGTGATGAAGCTACTGATTCAAGGTGGTGTGAAGAAATGCACACCAAAGAAGTGGGTAAGTAAATCATGGAGTAGTGTTTCTTATGATACTTTAGAGTAGAATGGTTTGTGATAATTGTCTTTAAAATTTGCAGCTTACTTCGGGTTGGTTCTCTCATGCAGTTGTGGAGGCGCTCAAGATGGAGTTTGGAGCATGGACGCAACATGAGGCTTCGGATTCCACCAAGTAGCAAGCAGGAGACAGCGATGTATAGTTTTGTGGCTACCGAGCTAGACGCCCATACACTTATTTTATGTCTCAATTTCTTTTGGAATAATCATGTATCAATTTCTTTTGGAATCAAGAACATACACTTATGTTATGTCTCCATGTTGGATATGAGTGCTTTTAATCTCGTAATGAGTGCTTTGTAATGAGTGCTTTTAATCTCGTAAACTTCAACTCCGGCAAGTGTAAATTTGCTTTGTACTTTTTTGTGAATTCGGGCTTCATAACTTATGAATTTGGTCTGTAGGACATAATCTGGAATTTTTGTAAATTCGGGCTGTAGAACTTTTGACATTAGATATACTCTCTGGAATTTCTGTAAATTCGGGCTGTAGGATTTTTGTAAATGCGGGCTGAATTTTTTGTACATGTGCATCTGGTGGAATCTGTACATGTGCATTTGGTGGAATCTTCTACTCACGAGTTGGAGCGCAGTTTATAAGCAGTTACCAAGTTTATAAGCAGTTACCAAGTTTACATGCAGTTGCTAAGTTAACAAGCAGTTGAATTGGGTTCCCTGTTGTTGCTTCTTCATGGTGTTTTTTAACACCACCCATCTCTTGAGATTAGTTCAGTTTCCATGGCTTCTTTGCTCCAGGCTTTTACGTTAATTGATTGAGATTTATGATTTTCTTGAGACTAAGGACAACATGCTGAAGTTGCCCACTGGGCTTTTCGGTTCTTTGCTGTGGCCACGAAGCAGGCATGAAGATGGTGATGACCATGTTCGTACGCATCAAAACAGGAATGGAAGGTCTGACCTCTCAGGTATGCGAGGTAGACACAAATCAGAAACACCAGAAGAATATGCTGGAAAGAGTTTTGAAGACAAACGGAAGTCAAGACATCATCGCTCCGAGAGTCACCGAGACAGTCGAGATGGAGAGCGGAGAAAGAGAACGGATTAAGATTTTGCCAATTGTAGTTGAGATGGAAAATCTCTGTGGAGCCCATAAGCAAAGCCTACTCTGTGGATACATTTTATCTACTGTTGTTGTCGGATGGCAAGCTTTGGGTTTTTTTTTTTTGGGGGGGGGGGGGGGGGGAGATCGCGTTCTTACTACTTACTGATCGTGTTCTTACTTTCCATTCCATCCATCATTTCATAAGCATTATCCACGATAGGAAGAAGAGCATTTAAGTGTTGAAAATATCGTGTAGCTATCAATCGAATACCATATAGGTGCTTGCATTTGGAGCTCCAATCCGGGCAATCACAGTAGTTTGCTTGTAAGCTAACATTATACCACTGATTTGGGACACTTGAGCTTTGTATTTTAAATTGTAAGCTCAATTCATCGATAACCACTAGGCATGATTGGTTAAGTATATACCTTTGCAAAATTGCCTCTCCCTCTCGCAACTTGTTAGTACGTTTTTGGGAAGAACCTTGAAGTCCAAATCTGCCTGAGTCAGCTGCACGCATTAAACTTGTGAGCATGCATGTCATTTCACAAAAAGAATAGTATACGTTTGTTGATATATGATTTTCATGATACCTATTTCTTGTTTTTGGATAAAAAATTTGAGAAGGGTTCCACCCATGCGATTTCCAGTTTTAGAATCACCCACAAGTGCATGTATTAGGTCCACAATAGAGCGATTGATGCGTGCTTCCAATAGAGTATACTTGATATATTGCCACAATCGTTCTATCAAGTTTGTGGTGTCAACGTTACGATGGGGAAACAACCTTCCAAATTTTGGCCATCGTGATCTCCACATGCAATACTTTCCGCACCACCCATTTGTGACATAGCGCACCACATTGAGATGGTTTGAATATCGATTGAGTAATTGTTGAAATTGACTATCAAATTCCACTTCACTTGGGCACTGCATAAGGTTTGACATTTCCATCTATAGCTCTCCTCGTAATTCCTTCGGAACTTTCAAACATAAAAGAGAACATTGAATGCCTAAATTGTTAGACTATCTTTTGAAAGTGAGAGATGCCTCTACCTGTGGAAGGAGATTCTCTACCCATGCCTTCTTGGCATGGAACCAACATAAAATAATGTGGCACGCAATTTGATGGCGTGGTCCTTCTACTGGCATTTTCCAACAATGTGGATCTTCATTTATCACCTTCAAGAATGCTTCAAGTTCTTGCTGTGACTTATCAAAGACGAGTGCAGCAGGTCGAATGCTTCCCATTCTTGAAAATATAATGCGGAGTGTCATCTCCAAAGCAATAACATCATGATGTGCCCCTGCATCTGTTGTGCATAACATGAACCATATTGGGATGCCTTGCCCACGTTGGTTTGGTAGTACTGCTGCAAATAAGAGAAGACCAAACACATTTGTTTTGAATGTACTATCAATTGCCCATGAATTGTTGGAGGAAAATCGCTTAGCCATTTGCAGCATCCAATTGTCTTGTATGATTAAAATGAATGGCTTGTCTTTTGGATTTTGTGCGGTTGGATTATAAGGTTGAAAGTAGACCACCTATAAACATAACAAATGTCAATACAATACAACGAAAGTATTGTAGAAAAAGAAGAGATAAATTTGCAACCTTTTGTTGTTTTTGCAAAATTGCAATCTCAATGTACATGGTTGTCCAATCATCATTAGGAATCCTACCTGCACAAAAGATCTCGATAAAAATTGCAACAACACACACTTTGATAATAGCAAAAAAAACATCTTACTCATTATACCTTCGATGCGTTTTTTATATGACAACATTTGAACCTCCTTCGGGATCATAAAGAATCGAAAGATGATTTGATCAAGCATGGTAGCTCTCTCCAACTGATACCTTTCTTTGGATATTGACAATTGTGCAACATGACGAGAACTACCGATATCAAACAAATCCTCTGCACAACATTCCACAACGGATGGGTGTACCGGCAAATGATAGAGATCACTCTTGCTGCCCGGGATATGGCCATCATGATTTGGATGAATGTGTATAGTAACCTCATCTTTATCATCAAAGCTTTGCACTTGAACTTTGAATGGACAACCACACTTCTTTGATGTTCTAATCCTTTTCTTTTGTGAACTACAACGCTTAGGCTTTCCACCTCTATGACAAATATAGTCAATCACAAGAGTTGACAAATGATGTCTCTTTGCAGATCGCACCATAACTAATCTCACTTTGTGCTCAATCATTAGTTGCTCTAGTTGAAAATCTAGATTGCTTTTAAGTGTACCTATTATGTATGATGGGGGCTTGTTAAGATCCAAATTACATTGAGTAACCACCTTAGTCTTCTTTTGATGGCTACATCCACAAGAGTTGACAAAGTCCTTGATGAAGGATACAGGAATTCCATAACAACGGGCACCAATGCACCATGTAGACCTCAATGCCTCAAGTGTATTTGCAAGATCTCTATGACAAGATGCGTCATCTATGCAATGCACACCCTCAATAATGTTTTGCCAATCCTCCATACAAGCAACCCTTATGGATGGATTGGACTTGAGACAAATACAAAGTGAACCATTTTCTACCTCTCTTAAGCACAATACCTCTTTTATTTTGCGCCATTTCTTAAGATCAAGAACTCCTCTATGATCAATCATTTTGAGTGTATGCAAAGACATGGAGGTATCATCTTTTAGTGATGTGACCATTAGAGTACAAGCATCTCTATCAAATGAAAAATACCTGGACAATATATGTTGGGTCACATTAACTAACGTGGAATCCTCATCGTGGACATCAACCCATTCAGTTTGTTTGTGTTTGTGTGCATCATCGTCTTCTTCACTCGAGCTAGTAGATGAGCTTTCTTCAATAAGAAAGTCATCATCCACATTATCCATTTGAACATACCACTCCATGGTGATGATAGAGCAAGGGTGTAATAAAAATGACAAAGAGAAGAGGAATAAAGAAGGGAAAAGAGGTATTTAGTTGAGGGATCAATAAAATACAAGAATAAAGAGGACACACATCACTCAGCCCGAATTTACTTGACAGCCCGAATTTACTAGTTGCGAGCGTATCTTGCTTAACTTCTTATGCTTAACTTCTGAATTCTTCACACTTTACATACCTACTACAATTGGTCATTAATACATACCCATCTCACTTTTGGGGCTCTTACTTCAAAAAATATATTATTCCTTCTCATTTATTGGCGCCGTCCGCCGTCCTACACCCGAATTTACCAATTTTCCCGAATTTACAAAATGCCCATCGACGGCGCATATGCCATGATTTGACTTTTTTTCTCTCTCCACCCTTGATCCCCTCAAGAGCTGAGCGTGTCATTTAGAGCTGAGGACTGTCACCCACAACCTTGAGCAACACGCGGCAATTGATGCATGGCAGACATGTTTGTGACGTCTCTCTCTCTTTGGATCTTGTCCTCGCCTTGTGTCAAGCTCCTCTCTCTTTCTGTGACCATGCAAGTGCCGCGTGCTGCTCTCTCGCGAGCAGGGGCAGGAGGAAGGGAGAGTAGGAGGGCGAAGGGAAGGGGGAGGGGAGGGGAGGGGGGAGTAGTAGGGCAAGGTGTGAGAGAGAGAACGAGTAAAGGGAGTGAGAAGGGGATGAGATACAGCGAGGGTGGGGGGAGGGAGAGAAAGAGACACAGAAGGCGAGGAGAGAGAGAGAGAGAGAGAGAGAGCTAGGGGAAGGAAATAGGCAGATGATGTAGGTGGACAAAAAATCGACGAGCTATGTCATGACGAATGCAGTTTATAAAAAAATTGAGCTATAGACAAATGTGCTTTAATGGCTTGAATAAATAGGGGCATACAACGAGTTATAAATGCTTATTCATTAATTAGTAAAGATGGCTTGTAAGCGAAGATACGTTGAAGCGTATGACTGTTGTGGGCTTTGCAATTCACCATAATGTTCTAATCATTTGTGAACTCCTCTCCCGCCTATTTGATGCTCCATTCGCTTCCAATTTCAACTACATCAAATGTTAAACCAACCCACCACCTTAATCAACATGATCAACATGGCTATATACGCACAGAGCAAACGATTGCAGATTCAAAATCTGGTTCCATAAAAGTTTGTTTTTTTGATGGTTCATATTCAGAGTTTGCAGATTCAAAATCTGATTCCATAAAAGTTTTTGTTTCTTTGATGGTGCATATTCAGAGTTTTTTTATGATGTATTAATTAATGCCTGTTCAGCGCGGGCATTAATTAATACAATGAAGGTCTCAATTGCAAGTTACTAATGTTACTTCTATTGATATGCCTACTGCCATGCTTGCTTTAAAGAACCGGCCACGTGCAGGCCATGTGATGGTACGGCAAATAGGTGCTCGTACGTCTTCTCTTCCACAGAGGAAACAACAAAAGAAGCCTTGCCCACTTTCAAGAGGAAAACATGTACACAACATGCATGAGCAGGACTCAGCAAAGGGGACGAGTCTCAGTATCGAAGAAGAAGGGAGGGAGCGGGAGGGCAAGGTGCATGAGAGAGAGAGACCGGGTAGAGAGGCTGAGTGCCTATTTTTGAAGTGGGCACATCAGCCAGGATATACCTGCAGGGTAGCGAGCCTGAGCACATCACATGCAGAGCAGCCAAGCAGTCACCAGACAGAGAGCGGGGGAGCTCTGAGTTTTTAGGTTGATTAGGCACTCAATACATAAATAATCCCCGATTAATAAACAATCCCAGAATTGGGTGAAATGCCTTAACGACGCACACGCACGGTAAGTGCACGCAGGCAAGAGTACACTACAGATAGCGGACACAAAACAAGACAATGAGCTAAAATTTTATGCTGTATTCAATCCAAATGATGAAGCAAATGAATTTCTTGAGGCGCATCAGGTGGTATTGAAGCTTGCATTCTTGTTATTTTATGGCTGTGCGCCTGTAAAAGACTTATGCAAAATTGGAAATGGAAAGCTTTGATTTTTACATAATTGGCTTGCTTTTTGTGGTCGCTTTGTATCACTATTAGGTCTGTGAAGTTTCATCAAAGCACTTAATGGAATGCTTGGAAATTCTTTAATGTGCAGATTCAAGCTGCGGAATCCTGTGCGCAGCTTTATGACGTCGTTGGTGAAGATTTCTGGGTGGTTACACCCTGTCATAGTATGGCTGTTGACGGGTAACTCTCCACCAATATCAGATCTCTCTCACTCACTCACTCTCTCTCTCTCTCTCTCACTCTCACACACACACACACACACATGCGCCCACGCTGCGTGGAGCGTGTGTGTCCAGGAGGCTCTTCGACGCCACGACATGCTTCCATCACAGAGGCCTGATATTCTCTTAGCCATCAGATCGATATTGGCTGAGGTGGGCATTACCATTAGTTTTACCTCATACACAGGGTCATATGCTGATATCACATGTATATACAGTGATAGTTTTTTTTTCATTTTTGTTTGGTTACTTTTTCCATGGCTCATTATACATATTGTATCATTGTATCAGTCACGGTCTCACAGACTTTTAGGGTCTTTTGAAGACGTTAATATCCCCCCCCCCCCCCCCCCCCCTCTCTCTCTCCCCGTCCTCCTCCTTTCTTTTAATCAGGATGTAACCTAGCCTTGAAAATGCAGGAAAATACTGGATGGCACGCGGCTTACCTTGCAGAAGATGTATGTGGCACCTCCATGTTGAATGACACATTGGTCTCCTATTTGTGATGTATTTAAATGTACAGTTTATTCTTTCTTTTTTATCTTTGATTGTCAGGGGGGAGAACAGCTTTGATTTTTCAATTAGGACTCCTGGCACTCCTCCACGTTGGGCTGACTATGACCATGAGATGTCAGTTGCTTGGGAGGTATGAAACAGACAGCTCAGTTTTTTGAAAGACCTACTAAAGATTGGTATTTTTCAAGTAAACTAGTCTGTTTCTGACTGTCATTGCAGGCTCTTTGTGATACTTTCTGCTGGGAGGCATATGGCTCAACTGACATGAACCTTTTGGAAAGGGTTCGAGATTGCATATTGAAATTGACATTTTACTGGTAAGTATCCAATCCATGGTCTTGGGTCATGTCCTGTTCTTGCCAAAGGGCAAGGAGCTGTTCTGCCAGATGTCATAACTACAGTGGCGGCGTCATAATTTGATGATGATAGGCCACAGACTAATCACGCCTGAACTTCATTTTCTGAAAATTGGGCTTCACATTTGTCCACAGTTTTGTGGGCTTGGTCGATTATAGACGCAACTCTTGCCCATGGAAAGGGAAGGTCTCACCTGCCGGTCCCTCGTGGGCGGGGGGATCTCTCTCATGTCAAATCCCGTCCCAGGGCAATGGATCTGTCTGCAAAGCACCCTTGGTAAAGCTTTTTAAGCACGCTAGGTAATTAAGAAAATGAGCTTCTCCTTTTTCAGGTATAATTTCATGCCACTCGCCCGGGGCACAGCTGCTGTCGGCTATATAACACTACTTGGGTTGTTTCTTGCTGCGGGCATGCAAATCACCGCCGACATTCCGGAAGGCTTGCAGGTTTGTTTTGACCACTTACATCATCACAAGTAGCAATGTGGCTTTTGGTGTATGGGTATGATAAAACGCTGTACGTGCCACAGGTGGATTGGGAGGCAATTTTGTCTCCAGAAGTCAGCACCTTCATTCAAGCTGTAAGCCCTTGGATGTATCCTTCAGTGAAATCGAATGTGGCTTGGCAAAGCCTTCCTGATGTGACCTCTACCTTTCCGACTACAGGATCAGTAGTAGCTGCATTAAGCACTTATGACTCTTGACCAATTTCAATCAGAGCATTATTCAACTATAAATTTTGTCTTTGGGCGATTATAAGTGCGCCCTCCCCCTCCCTCTCCCCCTCCCTCTTCTTCTTCTTCTCCTCTCTCTGTCTCTCTCTCTACCCGTGTGTGTGCATGTGGATAACATCCTTTGTGTGTGTGTGTGGGGGGGGGGGGGGATCATATGTCATGTGTCTTGGCTTGGGTATGTTCTTGAAAAACTCGTCGCATCTCATCTTTATTTTCAACTCATAGCATGTGACTGGTCAAGGAGTTTGAGAGAGAGAGAGAGAGAGAGAGAGGGGTATATTAACGTTTACAGAAGATTCAAGGTTTATGGGACCGAAAGTGCTATACAATAAATCCACTTATCATTGAGAGAGAAAAAAAACCAGCTACCTAAATAAAAGAGCCTTATGAAAGAAAGGTTAATTAGAAGGTAGCCCTGTAGTGGTTGAAGCATGTAGTATGAAAAAAACTGCACATCTCAAGTAAAACCGAGCCGAAGTTATCTATCTGCAATAAAGCTGAGGTCAATGTGTTGCCTCCGCAGCTACGACTTCATACATGCTCTCTACATCCATTGCATATGGTGGAGTGCGTTTATGTTTGGAGTAGCTCTTGGATATGAAGTTGTGAGTAGAGGATTGCCTCAACTTAGACTTACTGGATGTTTGGCTGGTTGCAATTGGAGAGCTCTCCAACAATGTGACACCTTTGAGGGAGTGGTTGGGTGGTTCTAGAAATGGCAATGTGCAATGTCTATTTTGTTTGATGGGATTGATTAAGTCAATAGCTTACTTAAGCTTTATTGAAGCATGTGTCATTGGGCTTTAGAGCTGCAATTGCAACTTCCTGATGTGGGTGTGGTAGCTCGCTCGTGTTATTCTCACTTTTTTGTCACGCGGAAATGCTCTTTGTCGATGCCATGAAGAGAGCTCTCTTTGCCTAGATGGAGGCAAATAGAGATGTCCTTCAGTTCTTTCTCACAAAAAGTGAAGAAAGAAGAGGAAGCTAATGCAAGACGAAAACCTACAAACCAACCTATCTAGAATGCATCCATCAAGCAAGCAAGATTCATAAGTATAAAAGTAAGCAAGATGAGGAAAGAGGAGATCACAAGCATTCTATTGCAAGGGAATAATTGTGTATACAAGTGACCAACAAGGTCTAGTCTCTATTATTGGTCCTATGTAAGTATGCGCACGAAGTCCGTGGACTTTCCTTATTTGATATTATGGTCAAGGTAAGGTCACTTAATATATTCCAACGTTTTCATATAAAAGATAAGTGTTCGTTTGAGCAGGTAAGATGACAAAGTGTCCTAATGTCAATCGGGTGGGTAAAACCATGTTAATATGTGGAGTGGTTGACATACTTCCCTTCATAGTGGTGTTTGTAGCCACGTGGTACACGTCGGTGGTGAAGTGCTTGTTGGAGTAGAAAGGCGTGGATGGCTAGGACACACCATGAAGTTGGTATGTGAGGTTAAGTGATACGATTTGGAACCAATCCGTAGTAGGATAGAGGGTATGTTGGTGAGAAGTTTTTGGTAGTTCTTGTGGTAGGTAACTTGTCAAGGTGGCATGAAAGGAATAGGTGATGTGAAAGTTCTTCATACATGGTCTCTTCTTGTTGTGGAAAGGGTTTACATCCTTCAAAATCAGGTAGTTGGTAGAAGCGGTGTGTACCCTAGGATTGGCAAACCGATTCGCATTGACATGATAGTATATCTCGAGCTCAATGTGTTGCCTAGAGATCGGGCTTCTATGTGGTGGATACTTCAGTCAGGGCGAGGTTGTGTTAGTGTTGAATTGGAGTCAAAGTGGAGGTTGCATGCATTGAAGCTCTTCGGAGGTACTTGCAAGGTCGAGGGTGCTCCAAGTGATCATGGGTTGAGCTCGTGCTCCCAATGCTCTCCCCATTCAAAGATGTGTTTGCAGTGTTGGTGTTGATGAGGTTAGTTGCACATGCATTTGTTTGTGTGTAGCGTAAGATGCGAGATGAAAAACAAATGAGATGTCCATGGTAAAATATATATGTGACTTGCATGGGCAATGGTGGACAGAAGGTGTGTCGTGTGTATGTACTCCTTCCAAAAGCAAGGATTAGCTTCCTTCAACTCTTTTTATTGCCTTTTTTAGCATTTTCTTGACATTCTTTTTCTTTGGGAGTTAAGATTATTAGATTGTAAAGGCATGGCGGTGGACTTTGTCCATAGTTGTGATGGGGTTGGGTGGCCTCTTGCGGTTCAGGGGATTTGGCGTTATCGAGCATTGGGGATAGAGGCAGTGTGGATCAACAGGTGGTGAGGTTGATGAAGAGGCGTAGATGGGTCATACCATGGGCGAGGCTTGTGTGTACCACCATAGTCTCTCTTGTTAAAAATTTACTTGGATGGTTGTCAGCAATGAGGCTTAATGCAGGTGCTTGAGATGTCGGTGGCTATTGATGCGTCTACTTATGCAAAGCTCATGTGTATATTGCAAATATTGTGCATAGACATTGGACAAAAGTTGGGCTCATGTAGAAGCTCCTTTTGGTGAAAACTCAACACATCGCTTTCTTTGACACTTATTTGTTTGTTTTCTTCGGCTCTTACACATGGCTAGAGATGTAATGTGTAACAATGATTTTTAAAAATACCCAATGATTTTTAAAAAATTATAATTTTGTATGCCACATGGAAATGCATGTCCACGTTGCCATGTGTGTGTGTGTGTGTGCCATGTGACAACGCATGTCCACGTCATGTGGCACAAGGTGCCATATCATCACCCGAAAAAAAAATAGGTTACCCACATGACCGCATGCCCACGATGCCACGTGGCACCCAATGCCATGTCCTTACTTGCAAAAAATATCAAAAAATTAAAAAAATTAGGGTTACATGTGTCGTGGCAATGCAAGCTCATCATGCCATGTGGTAACACCACATCATCGCTCTAAAAAAACAAAAAAGCAAAAAAGGATTACGTATGCCACATAATGTGGCCCAACTTGTGTATGTGGCAACGTGGGCTTGTATACTTTGTGGCACACACAACTCTTTTTTTTCTAAGATGATTATTATTATTTTGGATGGGGGTGGGGGTGTGTTTATGTGCTTGTGTGCAGTTAATTGCATGTGCGTGTATAAATTTTCTTCATAAGAGGGAGGGTTTCAAAAATTTAAGGAAAGAGAATTGAAAGGGCTTATGGGGTGCAATTTTCAAAGAGGGGGGTGATTAAAAGGAGAGAGCGACGGAGGGATGGCCTCTGGTATCCACTCCATCTTTGGTTTGGCAATTGATGGAGTGGTTGCAGACACTTGGGTTTTCTTGACTTTGAAAGCCAAATGTAGGGGTTTCCTTTGTAGAAGCCTTACACTTCTAGGAGTGTCATTAGGACCTAGTGGAATGACGAGTATTGGGCTTGAATTGGCATTTGAGGCAATTGTTTGACTGCCTTTGGTTTTGGAGATTGAGGTGTGGTCTGTGCAATTTTTGGAGCCCAAACACAAGTGTAGAAGCCTTGAGCTTCTAACACCTTGATGGGGATCCAACGGGGCTCAGGGGTTGGGTAAAACTCTGTTGCATGGGGATCTCACTTGGCAAATCTCCGCTCATTTGGGTAGGCTTTAGGCTAAATGGTGGTTTGCCATGTCTTTGCACGAGCATCGTACTTTCCCTGGGCCAGGGTACTTTTAGGTACCTAGTCTTTCTTGGTGACCTCCTTGAAGGGTTGTTGAGGTTGAGGTTTGGGGGGTGGCCTTCGTTTTTATCAGTGAGGTTTTAGATCTCCATAATGGTTTGAGGGGGTGGTTGATGGTGAGGCAAGAGGAGTGTTGATTGTTAAGAGTTACCTGAGGTGATGGCTTATAAGTGGGATAAGGCTTGTGATGTTGATAGGTGCAGGGTGTTCTTATCCATCAAGAGTACAGTAATCATTTCATGGGAAAGCTTAAGTATTGTGGTTCTTTTTCACCAAGTGACTACACAATCTCAGTGGCGGCTGCAATCCATCCCCTCCCAACAATGATGCTCTCTTATATTGTACTTGCAAGGGTCACATAAAACTTGCAAGATGCATGTTTTAGTTTTAGAATAAAATCTAGCTTTAAAACAACCTACGGTCATGGATTGGGAATTGTTTACCGCAGTAATGATTGGTGTGAATGGTGCGAGGGAGTGTGGGTGGCCTAATGAGGTCCACATCTTCCAAGACAATAATACATTGTAGCTAGTCTCGGTGTCAACTCTAGTGGGCCGTGTAGTTAGGTGGCCTTTCTAAGGAAACTCTAGCTCAAGGCGAGTGGGTTCCCATGTTGGCTGTGTTTCAAATGCATTGCACACGAACATGTATGTGCTTTCAGCACCTTCCAATCATGCAAACCTTGTCCATGGTGGTTTTGGAACATGAATCTAATCCTCAGAGTGTGTAAGCTCCAGGAGGAGCTCGTATTTGCCATCTCACATCTTGTTACAAGTTCTATATATGTTAGTTGACTTGGTTCTCCGAGGTCACACTAGAATGCACCTTATTGAAAGATATTTCTTTGCATGGATGGAGGTAAATAGAGATGGTCCTTCATGATGGCTCTCTCTCACAAAAGATGGGGGAAAAAGAGAAAGCTAATGTAAGAAAAAAATTTATAAACAAATCTATCTAGTATGCAGTCATCATCAAGCAAGCAAGATTCAATAGTATACGTGCAAGCAAGAGGAAAGAGGAGATCACAAGTATTCTTTTGCAAGGGAATGATTACGTATTGCCTACTGTAAAAATGGCTTATATACAAGTGACTAGTTTTCACACTAGGTCAGCCAAACTTAAAAATGCTATGGCCTATTTTGAGCAAATATGTACATGAAGTCCTTATAGTTTTCCTATTTTAAATTAATCTCAAAGTAATGTCGCTTTATATGTTCTAGTACCGTCTTACAAAAGATAAGTGCTCGTTCGAGTGGGTAAGAGGGCAAAGCATCCTACTGTAGGTCGGGCGAGTGAAACCATATTAACCTACAGAGTGGTTAACGTGGGTTATCCAAACTTGGGTGTCCTTGTGATTATTCCTTAGCATCTTCATTTTGGGTCGAGTGAAAGAAATTAGTGATGGGTGGCTATCAACAAGTGTTTGAAAGTTGAGAGAGAGAGAGAGATTTTATCAACCTCTATGAAAGATCAAAAGGTATAGTTAAACATACTTGTACAAGTTTGTCATGAATAGGCTAGAACTATGAGGATGAGTAAAAACCCTCTTGAGAAAAAAAGTTTTGCATATTATGTGAGCCTAAATACAAATAGTAGTGACATATAAAATAGGAGATTGAATCATGGGTTGTTCCCTTTATATGTAGAGTTCCTAGCTACAATATCCATGTCTTAATTTAAAGTTGATGGGATGAACTTTGAGGGGGATGATACCTTGTTCTCTTGTGTCCTCTCCTTGGTGGCACTATCAGTCCATTGAATGGTAGTTTCACTTGAAGAAAAGTCAATCCCTTGGTAGGATCTACTGCATTTTCCCTTTGTTCAATGCTTTGGCATATTTCCATCTTTGTGTCTGTTGTGCTCATTCAATACTAAGTAAAGAAACTTGTCATTGAAGTCTAATTGATTGATTTGGTCTCTTTATAGTAGTGGCATCAAGGTCTCCCATGATGGAACAACTTTATTAGGTACATAACTAAGAATTTCTTGTCTCTCTAATGGATTACCCATGAAAAGGGACTAGATGCCTCTCTAAAGAGGCAAAGAAATCTCCCTTGTGATCTCCATATCCCTAGTGGTGCAAACTTTGCATTCTAGCTCCTCTTGTAGTATATGGCCTTGGCTTTCCTTGCCTCAATCTAGAGACAAGGATTATACTCTCATCTAACCCATGAAGGGACTAAAACCCCCTCTAAAGGAAAATGTAATCTCCCTCATATCTTATTGTAGACTAGGCAAGTAAACAATCACTCTTACAAAGCAGTGGATACTTTGCATGCTTTCTCCTCATGTAGTATATGGCGTTTTCTCCCCTTGTCTTAACTTGAGAGGAAAAACGATTATAATCTCATCTAACCAATAGTAATCCTCATGGCATGAGTCGTATGTCTTTAGAAATATGTAGGTTTCTTCACAAAAGTGTCTTCTGTCGGTCCTAAATATTAATGTTTTTAGAAGTGAACCTTTGAAATACTTAGTCACCAAGATTGTCTCATGTGCGATTGACTCAAATATAGGTGGATGATTTTGTTAATCTTGAGTTTAGAGAGGTCCAAGAAGGGGGGTTCCATGTCAACGAGAGGAGGGAAATCCATTTGGAGATCGTGGAGTGAGAGTATAATGATTTGTTGTGTCCATCTTGTGTAGATTGCCTTGAGTCTCCGTTTGGTGTTTATAGAAGGTGAATGTAATAGCCTAGAAGAGGACATCTAAGACTAGTGGAGTCTCTCTAAACTCAATCAACACAAATTTTTTTGGCAATGAAGGCTTATTTTGATCATGCGAGGACATCATCAATCCTCCTCTCTCCCAAATTTGGCCCCCAAAAGGAAGATTTGCACATTCAAGTTGGTCATAGAAAATGAACCTAAACTCATTGCCTCTTGAGGAAAATAGGGCATGTGAAAGTAATCCCTAGATATAAATATGAAGTGGCTAGTTAAATTGGACCACCTTGATAAGAGAAAGATTGTCTAGTTGTAACTTAGTGTGAAGTAATAAAAAATTAGAATCTTTTTTTTTACCAAGATTCATTGCAAGATCCCTCTCCATAGAAAGAATAGAGTGCATCCATGTGCTCTACTGTGTTAAGATTTTAGCTTAATAAAACATAATTAATGATTTTAATACTTAAATACTTGAGTAAACATGAGGTAAAGAATGGAAAGCTTTGTTATTTGCATTGAGACACAAGGCCTTCTTAAATGGGGCTTGAAAAGTTAAAAATGAAGAGGCACATCCCTAAAGGGTGTGACTCTTGAATGAATATTTATATATTTTGAATAATTAGTTATGTCCTTAGGATAAATAGTCACGTCTCTTTGATAAGACACATTTCTTTCTTTATATTCATAGTCCTATAATTCTCTCCCACTTAAAATAAGACTCTGGCTAAGTCAGTGACTTTTGATGTCAAAAGGGTTTTGGAAATATTGTTGGTGAATGTTGTTGAAGTTCTTTGTCATTTTGCCATGTCAGAGTTGAGTTCTTTGTCAGCCCATTTATGAGTGAAGCTTGCATTGAGAAATACTAAAAAGGTTTACTCTATCATCTTGTCATCGTGCTTTAAATGCTAAATCCCATGTGATCTTTAATGTCTTCATCTTTGTTGGATTCCAGGTGTTGGGCTTGAAGTTGACTGGGTTTTTTTGTAATGTAGAAGAATCTAAAGATTTAAGCAGGAATTCTCTAAATAGTATTTGCTAAAGTGTTCAGTTTGAGAGTAGTGGAGTACTCAGCCAAATTGTTAGAAGAATGAGTGAAACTCTCTCCAGTGTTGAAAACATTATCCTCTTGCTTGGTGTCAATTGTGTCATACCATGTGGGTAAGGTTGAAACAAGTGTTATATTTGCTTTGCTAGTCTCGATATCTACAAAGGAGTCCACCATTGGTGACTCATCATTTTGAGATAAAGAATCCAAGGACTTTTCAATATCATCCTACTGTTTTTCTGAAGTCATGTTGGAAGAATCCTCGGTGTTGTCATCAATTGACTCAATAAAGTTTGCTATAGATGTGTCAAGGTTAGGAGAGTCAGATTTAGCTCCACAAATTTGTTCCATATCAGTATGTGAAGTCTTTGAAGAAATTGTTGAAGCTAGGCTAGTACTAAGATGAAGTGCATGGGTTGTTTCATGTTTTCGTTAGAGCAGTCTTCTAAAGTTGAAGGTTCCATATTATCATTTTGAGTAGCATTAGGTCATTTACCGCATTCAAGTTTTGCTACAATAAATTGTGCACACTCCTATCTTATTGTTCACGAGAAGACGAGACCTATTGTTGTAGGGCAAGGATTGTGAGGTTGATCACATCTAAAGTCCCGTCCATGATCAAATGCACGTGGTTGAAAAGGAGTGCTCTTACGCTCATAATGATAAGAAGATGACCTTTATTATCAGTGAAAGTGGACTTGTTGGATGATGAGATAGACATAAATGATGAGGATGCTCATGTAGATGGTAAGTCATTTTCAACCTCTCGAGATTTGAGCTTGGTATATTCTTTTTGTTGCGTTGATAATACGTTATGTCAAGTTATGGTTTTTGTCTTTTGTATATACTATCAACAAGTGCATGAATAAGGAAAGTGTTTTGACTGTAAATCTTTGTTTGGGTTGTTTTCAAGAAGAAGGCCTTAATGGAAAAACAATAGGGATCGTTTCTAAAAGAATGACAACATATGTCTACGAGTCACATTTGCCAGTTTCGGATGTGTCATGTGGGAATAGTCCAAAGTGTTTGGCTATTATTGGGGATTATATTGCTATTGGCAAGGATTTTATGATTGGCAAAAAGAATGCATCTTATACCACAGTTCATGAGCACATGTAAAAATTCACACCCAAGGGTAAACACTATGCAAGGAAAGGGAGATCTGTTTCTTGGGTGGCTGATTTGATATTTTTGGACCTCCCTTTTGGTGGAGTAGTACATGGTGCCGACGACTCTAGGCTCCCATGGAATATACTATCTGAGGACCATGTGCGGTATGGAGTTAGTTTGGCTACTTCGACTCTTGGTGATTCTAGCTGGTTGTTGATTATGGCATCGATGGGAGGAGGTAATATTCCATATATTGGAAGCTTTCAAGCCTTTCCTTTTGTCTTGCAATTTGTTTAATAAAAGTTATGTTATCTTTTATAGAAGAGACAATGGCTTGGGTTGACTGCTATTGTCTGTATCGGATTTGGAGATTTGGTGCCATGTTATTGTCATGCATCACTCACCCTATGGATACTATGACACTGCCTGTTTCCAGACAGAGGTAGTGTGTTTAGTGGTAGTTCCAAGGAATTACGATTTTTTTCATTCATTAGACTGTTGTCATTGTGTTGCAGTATACCTCTTCTATACTCTTTGCAGTTCATAGATGAGGTATGATTCCTGCAATTTACTACTTGGAGAGTGCACCTCTTTTCGGGGCGCTTCATATGCATTCTATGGATTCAGTGGCATACCATTATTTTCTAGATGTATCTCGTGCTAGGAATCTTGTCGGTGTGGAGATCCGTGGTGTTTTAGAGCACATCGTTACTTTCATTGCAGGGTATTTGGAGTTGTTCTATCATCCTGGTGGTGTTTTCCTTGAGTTGGGCTGCTGTGGCACAACTCCTCTACTTAAGGCATGTTTGAGGTCAGGTCATTTATGTGCTTTGATGAACTCTAATGAGGGTCTTCTTCTTCATACGTACAACCATTGCTTCTGCCTGAGAGACAAGGAGGCCAGGGGGAGGCTAGCAGCTCACATGATTAGGATGATGAGATATTGATGAGCGTGTGGGGGACACAATCTATATGAGTAGTGAGAATCTTGATCTTATTCAGTGCTACATTGATGACTATTTATTTGGGTTTGTTTTTTTAATGTGCTTAGGACTATTGTCACTCTATTTTGATAAGGATTTAGTGGTGTTTTAAAATAGGTCAATGCTTGAGGATCCAAGTTTGTGATTTTGGTTACCTTCATGCATATGTTTTAATAGAACATTCAAGTTTGATATTCAAGACACAGATATACTTAAACATGTGAATTTGCAAAAACTAAACAATTTTTATTTTTTATTTTCATGCAAAGTGTTATGCCAGTGTATGCTGAAGCAATGGCAAGAACCATGTGGCTAGAGACGCACGTTTTGAGCTGGACCATGCAGAACAACATCATGCTCATCATGTTTTTATAGACGAGAAGTGTGACTCAACTTGATTTGTTATGGTGTATGTAGTGGGGATAATGCAATATATGGTTTTTGTGTTTGCTTGTGAGCCATGATTGGCGATTTTGTTTCGGTCTTATTTAATGCAGATATTGTTGAGCTCTACATTTTTTGGAGAGAGTGGGTCATGTTCCGTGCAGTTACCAAAATGTAGTTGGTATGGTATTTTAATTTTGTACGTGATCTTCATATGTATTTTAATGATAGGAAATGTGTTGCTTCAATCAAAGGTTATCCTACACGTGAATGGAAAATAATGTAACTGCTTATATCTTCTACTCATTTAATGCAGATATTGTTGAGCTCTACATTTTTTGGACCCCATTGAGAGTGGGTCATGTTCCGTGCAGTTACCAAAATGTAGTTGGTATGGTATTTTAATTTTGTACGGTGATTGACGTGATCTTCATATGTATTTTAATGATAGGAAATGTGTTGCTTCAATCAAAGATTATCCTACACGTGAATCGAAAATAATGTAACTGCTTATGTCTTCTGCTTATATCTTTTGCTCATTTAATTGGTGAACAATGTTGCATTATTTTCTAGGTACATTTTTGTTTTAAAAGTTTGTCAAGTTAATTCCAATTATTTTGAGTTTGTTGCCAAGTTTTGCTCCAATTTTCACCTAGCTCAAAAAAGGTTGCTCGGTGTTTGGTAAGACTTATCCACACCCTACTAGAAGAATCTTTTCTTGCATTGTTCTTGTAGGCATAACATAAAACTTTCCTTCTAAGGGGTTATTTCCAATGTGAAATAGAATTGTAATTGTGCCTATACATTGGACCGTATGTGAAGTAATAGTAGTGACAGTAGTGGCCGAGGTGTTCATTAGTGTTGGCATTCCAAGGGAGTGCCATGTGTCATAGGACATTAGATTATGATTAGCTCTTGTGTCAACAAGGGCTAATTTTTGTGTGAAGCTCATCGGGGTGGTCATGCCTAACCACAACCATGCGGGTTTCACTTCCCAGTCCTCTTCTTCAAGGTCCACTACCTGGGCCATGTTTACTATTATGTGTTTGTCGTTGTTGTTTGGCTTTGCGTTTTGTGGTTTCTTTCATTTTCTCGTGCAAATTTCTAAATTGATTTTTGAGATGAATGGCTATTAATGTATTGTGAGTGGGCCGTAGTAGTGTTTTAGTTTGCTATCATTGAAATAACCTGCCATCTCGATGTCGTCGACGATTTCTATGCACGCTGCGCCTTGCGGGGCTATTTCCATGATAAGAAAAGGTCCCAATCCTTTGTATTTGAGTTATTTTGGTGATTCTTCGTGTTGTAGAGGAGGACCATATGTCCCTCACTCATTTCCTTGTCTTTAAGTTGCCTTGTCTTTAATTTGGTCATCAAACCACTGTTTATGCCTTGTCTTTTCTATAATCATGCTATACATAGCTCTAAGGCGTGTTTCATCAAGCCTTTCAATTTTCTTTAGTCTATAGTTTATGAGATTTCTTGCGAGTTCTTCCCGTACTGCTACCCTTAAGCTGGGAACTAAAAATTCCATAGGCATGACAACATCGATGCCATAGGTTAAACTGAAGGGCGTTGTGTTTGTGGCTACTTTGTACACCATGCAATACGCCTAGAGTGCAACAGGAGACTTTAGTTCCCAATCATTTGGGCTAGCCTCGACTGTCCTGGTCAAGATAGCACATAAAGTTTTATTTCTGATTTCGGCTTGGCCATTGGCTTGGGGGTAGTAGGGGGGAGGATTTTCTTTGAGTGACTAAGAATTCTTGTAGTAGTAAGAATTATGTCACTTCATTAATGAAGTGTGTGCCATGAATTGTGTGCCATTATCACCCATCAACTCATGCGGGCATCCAAAATGAGTGATTACATACTCGTAAAGGAATTTTGCAGTGGATCTTGCATCGACTTTGGGGGTGGCTTTAGCTTCAACCCATTTTGTACAATAGTCTGTGGTGGCCGCTATGATATATCGCGCTTGAGTGTTGCAAGCCACTGGACTAATGGGTCCTATAAAGTCAATGCCTCACTTCTCAAATGGTTTTAAGGACACGACTGGGTTCAGGGGAATTTTGTTCTTAGTTTTAAGGACATGACTGGGTTCAGGGGCATTTTGTTCTTAGTTCGAGGAATTGCCACTTGTTGGCATTCATCACATTGTTTGATATATTCCCCAATGTCTCCAAATAAGGTGGGCCACCATAGTCCTGCCACCAGGAGGATTTTTCAAGCAGTAATATCTGCTACTGTGCGAAGTGTCCACCCATGCCTCTCGGAGTGGGCCTACTCTAGAAGAAAGATATATTCATCTTCTCAGACATAGCGCCTCATGATTCTCTCTTTTCCTTGCCTGTAAAGTTGCCCTGCAATCAATTGATAGGGGCAACTTTTTTAATGAGGCATCTTGCATGGTCCTTGTTGAGGAGTGGTCCGGTGGGTAGGCCATTGGTGAGGAAGTGTGCAATTTCCTCTCCCCATTCGGAAATTAAGTGTAGCTGGAACAAGGCGACATCTGTCAAGTCATAATCAACACCCACCGATGGCTCACCATTGGGCATACGTGACATATGGTCGGCCAAAACATGTTATGAGCCTTTCCGCACCATGATAGTGAAGTCAAACTCCAGCAAAATTAGCAGCCCATCTGGTGATTTTGTTGGTGGTACAGGGCTTATTTACAAGGTAAAGGAGAGCATGGTGGTCCACAAAGAAAATGAACTTAGTCTTAGAAGATAATGGTAAAATTTATTAACCGTGTAGACCATGGCTAACCCCTCCCTTTTTGTGGTGGTATAGTGCCATTATGCCTCGTATATTTGGATTGGCAAAGCTAATAGGGAAATCCCTATTGTATTCTCTTGGTTGAGCGAGTGCGCACCCAATTGCAAAGGCACAGGCGTCAATGTGAACGTGGAATATGATCTCCCAATCTGGAGACCTCAAGATAGGAGCGCTTGCCAAGGCCTTTTTTAGGGTATCATACGCCTTTTAGCACTCCTTTGTCCATTCAAAAATTATGAGGAGTCCATAGAGGAGACGAGCAATGTCGGCATACATGAAGATGAAATGTCGATAATACCCAACATGTCCCATGAAGCGTTGGAATCTTTTGAAATTGGTCGGTGGGGCAGCTCAAGAATGAGGCACACCTTGCTGTCATCTATGGAGATTCCATGTTTTGAGACAATGTGTCCTAGAACTACTCCATGCCAGACCCAAAATCGATACTTGAGAGGATTGAGAGAGATTCGGTAGAGTCAACATCTCTCTAGCACTTTTTGTAAACACTCTAAATGTGCTTTCCACGCGTAGAGTTGACACAAGGGTCATCCATGAAGACTTCCATGAATTCCCAAAGATATTTCTTATAGGCCATGTATATTAGGCATTGGAAGGTGCCTGGGGCATTGGTCAGCTCAAATGGCATGACTCGGTACACATATGTGCCCCACTCGGTAGCAAAAGTTGGTTTATGTTGATCCTTTGGGTCGATTCAACACTTGATTATAACCAGAAAATCCGTCAAGGAAGCTGTAGGCTTCCTTTCTCGTGACTCTCTCAAGCACATGCTCTATGTGAAAGGCAGTGGATAGTGATCCCTTATGGTGGCAGCATCGACTTTTTTGAGGTCCTCGCGCACACTCGCACTTTACCATTCTTTTTTGGCACTATCACTATGGGTAAAACCCATTATGTGTGCTCTATCTTGTAGATTAATCCGACATCTATAAGTTGTTCAATTTCCTCCCGGACCAACTTGGAATATTTGGGGTTCCCCATCATGGACTCTTTGGGCTGTGTCACGTTGTATAAAGTGATCACCGACCTTGAATGCCCGGAAGTGTTTGGGGACTTGTTTAGTCTCCTCGGCTTTAGCACTTTCTTCTTCCATCAGTTTTTTGTCCTCTTTTTCCACAAGTGCTATTTTTTTGTTTCGTGCCTTCTGCGCAGAGTGGCAAAGCTTTTGAGATTCTGGTTGGGAATCGATGGGTTTCTTCAATTGGGAGGTGACCGTATTGACCAGAATGGGCTCCTTTTGCCAACCTTGACAACAGAAGTAATCATGTGTGTTGATAGCTCCAATATATTTCAGCTAATGTTCTTCTGACTTAATCGGGAAGACGTATGTATCTTTTCCCGGAAAACCCTTGGGTTTATGAGTTTTACGCAAATGGTCTCTCTGACGATTCTCTATCACCCACCACTCTCAGGCTCGGCTTCTAGTGTCGGAGGCACGCATGCGGCACTTACGAGTTTTACGCAAATGGTCTCTCCAACGATTCTCTATCACCCACCACTCTCAGGCTCGGCTCCTAGTGTCGAAGGCACGCATGCGGCACTTAGCACGTAGAGGGATGAGATTTCCTACCCATCAGCCGTAGTAGCAAATCTGGTACCCATGCATCTTGGAAGTATTTTCAAGGTCAAAAGCATATGCATCCAATTCTCAAAGTCCTCCGACTCTGGAAGGGGCACAAATTCTTCACTCACCTGCTCCTCCTCAAGCGTCTTATGGCATGTTTGGCACAGGTGGATTGCAATGGATCGGATCATTATTATTGAATCTTCTACTAAAGGTCAACCACTCAGAGGATAGACTTTCCAAGTGTGCAGGTTGACCTTTATTGTTTGATCTTTCTTTCGGAGGTAAATATGATCCGTCTCCCAATCATGGATCATTTTGGTTTCTCTCATGAAGGGACAACCTAGGATGCAATCTTAGGAAATGGGCTATTGGCCAAAGCTCATCACCAGGAAGGTATGTTGGAAGTTGGTTCTAAGGATCTTTATCTTTAGATCCCATAGAAAGCCTATGGGCCTTACAGTGGCTCCATCATCAAGTTTCACAAGTAATGCACCGTGTTATCCATGGCAAGTGCTCCCCATTTCTCCCAGCATTGTTTGGTAACAATGCTCACTCCTGCTCCTCCGTCCAAGATGGTGGTGACTTGTAGTGCTGTGTTCACTTTGAAGTATTTCCCTAGTTTGTTGACTTGAATAGTGGGGACGTTGGTGATTCCTTGTGGTTCTACAAATATGTCCTCATCAGTCTTGTCAGAGCTTGCTAGTTTCGCGGGCTCTTGCATTCCTACTCCTAGGTGTCCTTCCATCTAATCCTTAGACTCAGGCTTCCTTGGAGTAAGGTGCCAATGGAGATTTGGATTTGCGAAGATAGGAAGGAGGAGAGACCTGCAACGTCTCTACGAACGGATGAGCTGGATCACCCTTGCCCATGTGTTTAGGCTCTTTGCGGGTATAGGGTACCTACCGAAATCTGGACTTCCATGGCCGTTATCATCTCTCATGTTTTTGAGATACTTTGCAACCAGGTTTCCTTGGTGAGGGGTACCCATAGCTATTGGTTTTGCCATTCGAGGGGGTCTCTCAAAGGGTGCTTCGTCATCGGGCTCCTATTATATTCTTGGGTTTCCTCAGTTGTTGGTCTTATGTCAGGGATAGGAGGACATTCTTCAAGGTATGTTGTTTGAGGTTCCTCCTCCAATTGAGCTTGACAATCCCTGACCAGCCCTTGAGCGACCTTCAGCCTTTCTTTTTCTTCAAGGTATGTTGTTTGAGGTTCCTCCTCTAATTGAGCTTGACAGTCCCTGACTAGCTCCTTAGCGGCCTTCAGCCTTTCTTTTTCTTTGATGGGCTTTGGATATTCAATTAGCTTCTAGGCAGCTGGTGAGGGTATATCTGTCCTTTTACGAAAGGGGTTGAAGGTGTCATCTTTTCCTCATCAGATGAGGAGGTCGACATATTGGTGGTTTTCCTATCATTAGACCCACTCTTTATGACCACTCGGCTATCCCTGTTGCCTATCTTTTTGGCCTTTCTCTTTCATGAGCACCTTGTTGAGCACACTTGTTCTGGGACTTCCTCATAGGATAGAATCCATACGTGTTCTGGGCATCCTTGATTTTGCGAGGTCGATGCCTCAGTTGTATAGCAGTGTGAGTTGTGGCCCTTCTTTTACTTTACATTCTGGTAACTGCATTATAAGAGGGACCGTGGATGCAGCCATCTCGTACACTTAGCAAATTTATGCTGGTGCTAGGATTAGCTTCATGTGTTTTCCCCATTGTGCTTGTTCTTAGTGGATAGTCCTTGTAAATATGGTCTATGCCACACCCTGTGCATAAAGGAGTTAAGATGGAGGTACTCACAGGAGTACTAGCCATCCCTTCTTTAACTGGACACTCAGTTACTCGGTGAGGTCGTGCATAGTGATAGCATTGCATGGGTGGTCATTTGGCCATGTTATTCAAGTCTCGTCCCCCCACGGGGTTGGGGCTGGTACATAGGGTACATCTGGTCTCCCACCATCACATAGTGACTTAGGATCTAGGAGGGTGGGCTATTTGATTTGAAGGGCTCGAAGGAGGTACCTTCAACAGCGCTTCCCCCTCATCACCCTCTTCGAAGATCTCTGTCAAGGTTTTGACAAATGGGGATGATTCGAGGTAGTGGGGGGGGTTGTGGTGGTAGTACAGGGGGTGGTAAGGGAACTTCGGGTATCCTAAGAATTCCTCTTTAAGCCACTTCATGGCCTGTTAAGGTGCATTATACAATACTAGTGCTAGCAAGACCAGCGGTGTTATCTAGGGTCTGCGGGGGCAAGGCTTGGGATAGGGCTCGTTGTTGGTGGTCTCATGATTGCCCCACCTTTGGCACTAATAAGCACAGTAGAGACTGGGTCGAGTTCTCAAATGTGGACACTCTATTCTAGTGTGGTTAGCTTGATAAATCACGAACCATACTAAATCCCTCTTTGGGTAAAGATGGGGTTGGCCAACTCGATCCTGACCTTGGCTTGTTCTCCAATGTTGGGTCATTTGCTACATCAAGGCTGCTGCCAACTATTCCACCTGTTGTCTTTAAGAGGACTCTTTTACTTTTCCTTGGGATCTTATGCTGGTAGTTTTGAAGGATGCCTTGGATGTGCCCTCATGCAGTTCTCAGGAATGAGTTCCCTTGAAATTATCCTCAGAGTCCATAGCACTCATACAGCATTGCTCAAAGGAGGTGTGGGCTAGATCATGTAAGGAGTTGTGCAAGGGTACATATTCAAGGCCCTTGAGGAACCTCCCAATCAAACTTTCATCTAAGAACTTATCTCTATCATTATAGTGAGAATGGAGGTATCTCACCCGGTTGATATAGGCCTGGATGGATTCTCCATCCTTCTATTTTATGTTGTGCAATTGTTTGATTGGGCTCCACTGGGTCCTCTTTCAAGGCTTCACAGGTGGCTTTATCCTCTACCTTGAGCGATTGAAACCACTTACCAGCTTTTCCATCTAGCATGAGGCCAAAGGCACTCACCTTAACCTGATCATCTACATGGCCAAATGCCTCACAAATCTGATTGAACATTTCCAGGTGAGGTATGGGATCTCCAATTCCATCAAACTTGGTGGTCAATTTAGAGACATGGGCTTTTATTTCTTTCTTGTCTAGGCCCTTGTGCTGGCTAAGCCAATGCTAGTGGTGTTATTCCTGTAGCTAGCCCCTCCCTATTCCATGGCTATCCTCAACATTTCAAGAGTCAATCCTACCATGGATGGGGCTGGTGTGGGTTGAGGTAAGATGGGCGGGGAGCTGGGTCGGGCGGAGAGTATACCATTGGTGGTTTAAACTTTATAAGGTCCCATGTGATATTTGGAATACATTCCGTGAGACAGGTATTGCTGGTACCTAGGTGCTGTGCATGTTGATAGAATTGTTCAAGGTGACCTATCTCCCTTTGATAGGACTTTTTCGGTCCCTGGTGAGTGGGTTCCTATTCTAGGTCGGGCATAGACCTATAGTCTTGGTATGAGTCTACCATTCAAGTGGTAGGCAGGGTCCCCTAGACTGCTGGATTAGTCTAGATCGGGTTACTTTCACTTTGTCCTATCTCAGGTCTATGGTCTAGTGGCGGTGTGGACTCTCTTTCTAGCTAGGGTTCCATGCCCATGTCCCTTGGATGATGTGGATCATGTGATTGTGTGTTTCCTAGGATAAAGTTTATGAGCCTTGCAAGCAAGACTCTCTGCGAGTGCTTAGGGGATTCTAGGTCTTGCTCGAGGGTCGATGGGTTGTTCATGCACTGGGCTACCAACCCTCCTATCTCTAGGTCAAGGGTAGTGCGTCTCGTGCTAGGATGCTCCTCGCTCTCACTAGTGTTGTCAAGGACTAACACCATTTGACTCCATGATACGAAGGGTATGATCTCACAAGCGATTGAGTGTAGGAAGGCTTTGTCATCGAATAGAGGGTTATTTTGCATTAATTTACCCAAGCGTAGGTGCATGAATGTGGAAAGAGATGGTGCTGGATCTCCCTCTAAACAATTTTAGTTTTTAGTTTTTGTTGTTTTTTTTGGTGAAGGTACGACCATACACGAGGTAAGGTACATGCATTCTCTTCTAGAAGGTACGGGCATACGCAACCACGGGAATGGACGTACGCTAAGCAAGGAACGAGCATTCGCTTTAAAGGGAACAGACATGGCTTGTCAGAAGTAACAGGCGTATGCTTTAGGAAGGACCGAACATGGCATAGCAGATGGTGCGGGCGTACTCTTGTTGTGAAGGAATGAGTGTACTCTTGTGAAGGGATGGGCGTATGCTTGTTAGGCCAAACATATCTCCTAAATGTGCAGGGATGACGTGTGTCCTGACAACCACCCCCTAATATTCTCTTAACTGTACAGTTGTGCCCTATTTGTACACCTCTTCTATGCTCTTTATGCCCTTATAAATGCACTTTATTCTCTTTGAATGCACACTGCTCATATTTATAAATAAGATTTGAAAAGATCTGGCTAAGAGGAGTGAACAACTGTGGCTAAGGAGCATACTTCTGTGGCTCTGAGAAGTGAATGGCCATTCACTTCTCAGAAAAAACAGGCAGAGCCAAAAATGTGCCAAACTTCCTCCTGAGATCTTTGAGATTTTTGGTTTTTCTTGATGTTTTTTTGTGTTTACTTTTTATGGATGGCTTGAACTAACCTGAAGCTACCCAATGATACCTAGATTGCTTGACAAAACCTATTGACCTAAGATTAATTAAAGGATTAAGCTACTTATGCAAGTTTTAACCAATGTTGAAGGAAACAAAAAATTAATGAACTTCAAGAGCAAGATTAGGCACTTAGTTGTATCTCCTGCTTTTGATGAAGACTCCCAAGCTCTTCATGCTCCATTGAAATCCATTGTTGAAAGGAATAAGATGGAATCACACAACAAGCATACCTACTACTGGTAGATTTGCATTCCAACCGGGCAAATTAAAACTCTAACAAGGGATAGACTGTGGAGGACCCTAAGCTAAATGCCTTTCCCTGTAGGCACCAAAGATGTTCACTAAATCAAACATGCTACCTTGCACAAGAGAGGGAGAGAAGAAGAGAAGGAAGACCATACAAGGGTCGACTAGCTCTTAGCCAACCCTAATGAGGGTTATTTTCCCTTTTGTGTGAGACCGCTAGGGGCTCACTCCACCTCCACTTGTGTCACTCAAATGAAGCTTCTGCAAACTTGTTAGTGAGCAAAGAGGAAGGGAGCTATGGAGAGCTCAACCTCTACTCTATGCCTTTGTGTGTGCAAGAGTGATATTAAGAAGAATACAAAAAGAGGGAGAAGAGGAAGCAAGACAAGAACCATCACCTACATGCACACAACCATAATCAAGCAAGCAAGCATAAACATACATAAGCCTACCACCATAGCCACAAGAGAGTGTGACAAAGAGAGAAGGCAAACTCAATTGTGATAATGGGATTGTCCCTTTTCATATTTCATAAGTCACTTATATACGTGAGCTCTCTTTTTACAATGGCCGGCTGCCCATTTAACAATTGGAGGCCAAAAACAGATTTCCTAGCTCTATCTACATCTAGGCAGTATTACACGTCATAAGCTCGGTCATCCCATATATCTTTTACATGAAGTGCTTAGCACACAGTTATATAAAAATGAGTTACAAGAAGCATAACCACTCTTTGAAATGGTGTTAACCAATGTGGTTAACAACACATTGATAGGATTTTTTGTGGCCCAAGGCTTGTGCCCAATGGAGGAGTCCACCCCAACCCCAAAAGAAAGAAATACACATCGAGTGTGTTAGGAACCTTAGAAGATAGGAGATTGTTGCATGGTCATCTGTGCATTAGTAAACTGGTCGTTATCAACTATTGTTAAGTGGAGGGAGGATTGTGCATGGAGAATAGCCGACTAGGTTGGGTAGAACAGTTAAGGTGTGCATGGAGAGGGAGTGCATTGCGAGGAAGAAGAAAAAAAGAGAAAATTGTGTTGTGTGTGAGGGCTTTGATTTGAAGAAGAGAGTGGCGAGAGAATCAAGTTTTATGTTAAAAGTTCTGTGTAGCTTCTTGAGACAGCTGTTTTATTTGAGAAGAAGGCGACGTGGGGACTTCTAGAGGAGACTGGGATCTTTCCAAAGCATGGGTTATAGAGGTGATTGTAGAGAGTTCTATTTGGAAGGTGGTGTCCCAGGACCTCTGAAATTGCATCACTATTGGAACTTAGACTAGATCAAAGATTGCTCAAAAAAATTTCCCGTTGTATTTGATGGTTGAAGCGTGCAAGCAGTTTCTGTAGCTTCTATTGTTGTTGATCTCGATAGAGTTGAGAATATTAGACTGGTTTCTGTTGAGGTTAATTGTGTGGGATTCTCTTGATCTCTTACTATTTTCTCTCATGTGTTTTATCCCCAACTCTCAGGGTTTGTTGAGAGTGGCATAGTTTTTCCTTTATATTCACAGAAGGTCAGATTGTGTGGAATTGAAGAGTTCCCTTGTTTTGGTGCTATCAGTGTTGTTTGCACAAAGTTCTATTGAAGGAAAATCTATCAGTGAGTGAAGAGCTGACCTTGGTTGAGTCTAAGCTGAGTCGGTTAGTTTGTGTGTAGGGGTCAGCCAATAGTCAGCTGGACATCTATATAATCAGCTAATGGTGTAGGGATCTTTTTTTGGCTTGTTTGGGTTGAGGGGAATTGTTTGTGCGTCCCGGCTGACTATTGGAGGTTTGTCAAAGGTGAGTTGTCTGCAGTCAGAAGGCTTTGTGGTCTGATGGAGTTTTTGTGTGGTAGTTGTGAGTCAGCTATTGTCAGCTAAGTGGTTATAGGGTTTGGTACTGGCTTGGTTTGAGTGTTCTAAGGGTCTAGAAGTGCTAGTTGACGTAGTGGAGAGGATACCTACATCAGCTATATCAGTTTAGTTGGTTGGTCGGGGATAGTCCATTTGGAGGCAGAGCTGGGTGCCAGATGGAGTCAGCAAGAAGCTAATTGTGTGATATCCCTTCAAATTTAGAGGTGCGTGAGTGCATGTGTGTGTCTAAGAACATTTGGAGAAGATTCTAATCTATTGTAGGGTTCTGAGTCAAACGGTTCTGTGTCAAATTTTTGAGGCAGAATTCAACAAGTGAAAGGTCGAAAGAGTGTCGAGACAGGGTGTCCAAGGAGTTTGTGGAGTTGTGGAAATAAGATCACCTAACTCTAGAGGACAACAAAGGAGCCTAGAGGACAGCTTTTCTAACTGGGGACAAGTTGAGACACTCGGAGGAAGAATCATAATGATCTGTGATAGTTGGAAGCTATTTCGATCACATGAGGTTAGGAGGGGCCTTTAGTTGTAAGATCTAAGCTCCTAGAGGTGAGAGCTGACCTAAGAGGACAGTTTGAGTAGACAGTTGGACTAGATAGAGAGGCTGGGAGGGTGTTGAAGTGCTCAATTTTGTCATTTGAGGATCAGGGGGGACGACAGTCGAGTGTATTGGTGCCACCTCCTTTTGGTGTTTCTTCAAGGTTGTGGTGTTGTTGGTAGTTTCCTCCTCACAGTGGTGTGCTTCGGACGGGGCTATAAAGGGAGGTTCTCCCAAACACATCATTATTTTGGTGCCTCCACGAAGGAGGGTTTTCAAGGCAATCTTCAGACTATTGGCAGAGCTGAGAAGTGTCAAATGTTGAAATGGCTGCAATGATGACTTATCCCATGTTCCATGGTCATGCTAATGAGGATCTAGAAGACTTTTTGGCGGGGATGGAGTTGGCATTTTTCACCTTTGGGAAGGATAGAGATGAGGAAAAATTGGCAGTGTTGTCCATGTTGTTGAAAGGGAATGCCAAAAGGTGGTTCCAAACTTAGAGAGGTCAGCCACGTCAGGGGCAAGCACGAAGATGTTAGAGGGCGGTTCTGGTGTAGCATTATAAGAAGGGTGAATCCCCAGATGCTATATGATGGCAGGACATTCAAAAATTAAAGCATAATCTATTTGATGTGTTTGATAGATTCGGAGATTGTTTTGAGGATCTATGGGGAAGATGGGATGCTTCCTTGGGAGCAGAGCACACCCGCTTGTCTTGCTTAAAAAGGATATGTTTATTCAATCCCTTCACGTTGATCTGAAAGAAAAGGTGGAGCTAAAAATACTAGGAACCTTTAATGAAGCCTTAAGGATTGCAAGAGAGGAATGGAAGCTTCTTAGAGGTTGTCTCAGAAACAAAGGGAAGTTCGAGCTAAGGGCACACCTGTTTATGACTGGGGAGAGAAGGACAGACGAAGGGAGGAATGCTCCAGTTCTAGTGGCTACTTATCAAGGTATTAATCAGCTGACTCAACAAATGGAGAATTTAAACCTAAGTTTGTTGCAAGGATCCAGAAATTCCCCTAGGGGGGGCAGGAGATAGAGAAGGAATGAGAGGTAGGGGAAGGGGAGGTCCCAACATGAATATCCCCAGTGTTTCAATTGTATGGAGAGGGGTCATATCCCTCCTCAGTGTCCTTACCCTAGGAGAATGGGAGGAGATGTGTATCCTCTAGCACACCTAGGAGGGAGGAAAGGCAAGATGTCAGGAGGGAAGATGAGATCCCAAATCCGCAGGGACCTCAAGTTCAGCAATAGCCAGTAAAGGAGCCTAGACAAGGTGAAGTAAACTTGATTGGTTATGGATGAAGAAGCCAACATGTTAGCCAACAAAAGAACTAGAGATGAAGAGGTTGAAGATGAAGCAGGGTCATCCAAGAGGAAGAAAGGAAAGCAAGTGGAGGACTAGTTCAAAGAGGGTAAGAGGAAGAGCAAGCCCAGAAGGCATATTGGAATGCAAGATTTTCCTTTAGGGGCTCAGGGAGAAGAGTAATGAATCTTGGCTTAGATTAAAAATACTTGAATGGTCAAAAATTGAGAGATTAGTCTTTAATTAATCATAATTGCAATTCTTGAGTAAATCTTGTTCTTAAGGAGTTTAAATCTTGTGGTTGAATATATTGTTGACTTAGCAATTCTTGGTCTAGAAAGAATCTTGTACTTGGATAGATCTTTAAACTAGAACACTTGAAAGAATCTTGTACTTGGTCTAGAAAGAGTCTTGTACTTGGATAGATCTTAAACTAGAACACTTGAAAATTTACATAAAACTTTACTTGAATTGGTATAAACTTCGTAATTGTGATTGGTATACAACTTAAACTTGGTTTCTAGTCACTTGAGAGCTATTTCTTTACTTTTCTCATCATCACTAAATTCGATGGTAAAGCAATTGATAACTTGAATCAAAATTGGAGAAACTTGCTTGGATCTTGAATCTTCAAATTGGTCTTAACCTTCTATGAAATGTCTAGCAATCATTTTTACTTGAATTTGGCAACGAGATCTTGAAGATAACTTTTGCTAATCTTGTCTTGATCTTTCTAGTTAGGTCACGGTATCTAAAATTCTTTTCAGGAGCTAAAGTTTTCTAACTAGGCTAGAAACAAAGAATATTCAGAAAACAGATACAAAAGCAAACAATAAATTGTATACAATAAATAATTTTTAACACATACCTCCACCTTTGGTTAGTGTGTCGAGTGCGTTAGCCTCTTCGGTGTCAAGCTGTTCCTGAATAGTATGATGGTTAGTACGATGGTGCGGATATTCACCCATTTCTTGTCAATTAAAAAAATAGGAAAAAAATTAAAACAAGAGAAAAGATAGGGTTTCTTATCTCATATGGAATGTCGAACTAGATGATAATCCTGCCAAGTTAGCTCAATACACAATATGCATAATTTTTTTTCAAGAATTAATCCATGTACTTTTAAAATTAAAGCTTTATTAATTAGAGCTCAAAGAGTCTTAATTAAGCTTACTAATAAAAGCTTTGCTTAACATGATTTTTTTTAACTAATTTAAATCTAACGCATAATTAAACCCAAACTTAATAAAGGCCTAAATGAAATGATTCAATCATCTTGGAATTCATGAAGTTCAGGGTAGATTTGATAAGGAAAAACTTTGGAAGAAAATATAATTAGTGCCTCCAACCGCTCCTCGATTTAACCCAACCGGCGAAGATTTAACCCAACCGGCCAAGATTTGAGGGAGAAGCAAAAGCTCACAAAGCTTTTGCTTCATTAAGCCCAAATCTGAAATAACTGCAAATCTGAAAATTTCTCTCTCAGCTAATAAGTCTTTAATTAAGCTTATTAAAGCTTTTATAAAATTATGTTTTCAACCTCTCCCACAAGGCCAGCACCTAGCGCGCAGGATTTTTTTTTAAAAGAACTAATAATAATAATCCTGAATTTCGCAGCCGTGGGCGCCGCCGGCCGAATGGAGAAAGAAAAAGAAAAAATCAGCGCCTCCCTGAATTTCCCAGCGCTGGCCGCTGCCGCTGCCGGATACCAGTGCAACCGGACCTTCAAGAAAATTAAATTTCACCAAAGCTCTGATACCAGTGCAACCGGACCTTTAATTTTCTTGAAGGGAATAAACAAAAGACTCATAAATTAAATCAAACATCAAACAACTACTTGAATTAAATTAAAAATTAAAGCACAAAACAAAACATAAGATAAGAGAAAGAAATACATCACCATCAACACAAGACTGGGTGCAATCTTCCCCCCCCAACGTGAGTGGCTTCTTCTCGCGTGGGTATTTTTATATATTCCAAAAAGCAGGCTTTAAGCCAAAAATAAAGTATACATCCATATTTGGACTTTGCCATTTAATTAGCCTTTGTCCTCAATTTTAGCCTTTGTCCTCAATTAACCTTTGACCTCAATCCTTCTAAGGTTTGCACTATTTTTCTAATTCATAAATCTAACTTGTGCACATATGCACATTACAAAATAAATCAACTAATGCTCGTACGCACACTTTACAATAAATTGACACGTGCACACACACACACATTACACTGATGTCAAAATAATTTCAAATGCCATAATACAGCCACAAAATATTGTGAGATCGGTCCACACGCCATGACTCAATCCACCATCCGTGTGACACCTAAATCGGTACCCTCGCACTGTGCAACACCTAAATCGGTACCCTTGCACACCTCATCACCTAAACTCATAAACATAAACCACGTCAGTAGTAACAATCAATTGACATCACATCAATCAATCCTAACGTGTTCATGATGAGAAATAGGCATCATAAAAAATATAAATCAAATATTAAATGACCATGATTATTATTCAAATAACATGGGTTATAACAAGAAGAGTATGATTTGATGCAGTATCTCCAGCACAGAAGGGACCCAGTTTGACTTGGCCCCAGCTTTTGCAGTTGTGCCCTAAGCTCAGAAGGACCTGGAGTAAGCTTTATGGGTGCATGGGTAAACAAACATAGAGTTTCCAAAGTGTACATTGATGGTGGTGCCCAGGTTTGTGTGTAGACAATGGAGACTTTAAGGCTAAAGGTAAGTTCACCTTCTGAGTTTAGACTTAGAATGGCAAATAATGCAAAAGTCAGATGTTTGGGAGTGGTGAAGAAGCTGCAGGTGACCATTCTTGGACAAGAAGCTGAGCTAGATGTTCATGTGATGCCAGCAAGGACAGAAGCTTACCCATTAATTTTGGGGAGGTGATTGCTGATAGCAATGAAAGTAGGACAAGATTGGTGGAGAGGACACCTTATCTTGGGGTTGGATCAGCCTGCCAGAAAACAAGTCAGATATGACATGGACAAGGGGAGAGAATTTATTCCAGAGAGTAGTACTTCAAAAGATGAAGATGAAGAAACCAGTTCCATAGAGGACTTAGAAACAAACGATGATGGGGAGGAGGAGGTTCAACTGTTGGAGCCAGATTCTAACCTCATGTGTATGTCTGTATGTGTATGTCTGTACAGCTGTGTGTAGAGGAAGGGGAGAAGCTGAAAACTGAAGTTGAAGTACAGCCAGATAGGGAAGAAGTCTTACAAAAAAAAGTTTGCCAAGGATCTAGCTATGTTGTAGAAGTTTTCAAACCTCTTCATTTCCTCTTATACACAAGTTACAGGAGTGTCAACAGTGCAGAATGAGATCCAGTTGAAGCCAGAGGCTAAAGCAGTTCTGCAGAGGTTGAGAAGATTGGGAGTTGTACAACAACAGGTATTGAGAGAGAAGGTGAATAAACTATTTGAAAGCAAGGTTTATCTTCCCAGTTGACAATTCTAAATGGGCTTCTCCAATAGTAATCACTCCAAAGAACAATGGAAAATGGAGAGTCTGTGTTGATTTTAAGCCTCTGAATGCTCTAACCAAGAGAGATCATTATCCACTGCCTTTCCAAAATGAGATTCTGGATAGTGTGCCTCGGCATAAAAGATATAGTGTCTCTGATGGATATTCAGATACTTTCAAATTTCAATTGCCCCAGAGGATCAGAGGAAAACTACCTTCATTACCCCATGGGAGTGTTTTGCTTACAAGGTTATACCCTTTGGGCTTACAAATGCTCCTGCTACCTTTCAAAGGTTTATGAATCTGGTGTTCGAGCCCTATCTGGGGTCCTTCATTATTGATGATTTTTGTAACTGCAGTGGCAGATGGATCCATTGTGAGAAGCTGAGGTTAGCTTTGAAGAGGCTGGATGATCTGGGTGGTCAGTTGAACCCTGACAAATGTCATTTGGCTCACGCCAAGGTAACTCTACTTTGTCATGTGGTTTCTGAAAATGGAAGATGGATCCATTGTGAGAAGCTGAGGTTAGCTTTGAAGAGGCTGGATGATCTAGGTGGTCAGTTGAACCCTGACAAATGTCATTTGGCTCACGCCCAAGGTAACTCTACTTCGTCATGTGGTTTCTGAAAATGGAATTGAGGCAGATCCTTCAAAAGTGGAAACTTTGCTCTTATTGGAGGCACCTCAGATTGTGAAGCAGTTGTTGACATTCACTTATAAGGTAAGATACCTTACCATATTCATCTTTCTTTTGTCTCATGCTTTATATCCATTGCAGCAAGCATCCCAAAGGGATCCGTTTGTGTGACAAGACAAGGAAGAAGAGTCTGTTATGCAAATTAAAGAGATCCCTGAGCACTTTGCAAGTGGTCATGCCCCTTGACTAGAATAGAGAGTTTTTTGTGAACCCTAGTGTGGGTGAGGATGCTATAGGTGTAGTACTGTTACAACAGGGAAAGGAACATTCCTATATGAGGCTTGTATATTTTGTCAGTAGAATAAAGACACTAGGAGAAAGGACGTATTCTGAAGCAGAACTAGTGATGGCGGTTGTGGTGTTTGCTTTAAGGAAATTCAGGTCTTATTTACTCCCAAAGCCTTTCACTATACTGACCCATTACTCTCTACTTCCTCATTTGATTCAGTCAGGCATTCCATCCAAGAGATTATCTAAATGGTTGATTGAGATGCAATAGTTTCAGTTCACTTGTATAGTAGAAGATAGCACAAGAGCTACACTGGTTGATATTTTGACATACAAACAGAATCATGTGGTGTTGAAGAAATAGTTACAAAGAAGAAGGTGCCCACCAGCAGGTGGAAGGACCCTGAAGCAGGATTGCCAAATGCTACACTATTTTTTGATGGGGCTTTTAAGAGAAGCTCTGGAGTGACCAGTGGAGGGATAGTCTTGTTGGATCCATAAGGTAAAGTAGTAAGTCAAGAAAGGATTAAATTGCAAGTGTAGACCAGCAATGAAAGCTAAGTACGCTACCTTAGAGTATGGACTTCAACAGTGTATTAAGAAAGAAATTAGAAGGCTTGTCATCAAGGGAGATAGCTATTGGTCCATCAGACAACTTCAAACTGTCTGGAAAGCCAAGAATCCCAAGTTGAAAGAATGGTGTAAGAATGCTGCAGAGATTTGAGGAGGTACAAATTCAACATGTGAAGAAGGAGATAAACCAAGCTACAGATGCATTAGCAAAAGGGGGGTTAGGCAAGGATTTGGATGTATATGCCATCACTATATCCCATCCTAGCATTGGAAGGGAGAATTTACAAGAAATTGAAGATTTTTTACATACGGGTCTTGTGCCTTCAAGTTTATCCAAAAGGTAGAGATATGGTTTCATAAGGAAGGCTCTGCAGCCGTACACTATTGTGAATGATCAACTTTACATGAAAGGCAAGGACTTGATTCTGAGAAGAGTTCCAAACAGGGAGGAGATCTTTGCCATTATGGCCTCTTGCCATGAAGGGGTCTATGGAGGGCATTTTACCCTGAAGTTGACACTGAGGAAGATTTTGACTACAGGTTATGTATGGCCTATCTTAAGAAAATATGTTTATCTCACTGGTGCAGGAGCTGTGAGCCCTATCAAAAACAAGGTAGGATGGTGTTGCATCATGAGTTAAGGAAAACCATTGTATCATATGGGGCTTTTGAAAAGTGGGGTTTAGATGCAATTTGTCCTCTAGCCACTACTGCTACGGACAAGACCTACATCTTGACTGGAGTAGACTATCTAACCAGATACGGAGTGAGGCTAGATGTGTGAAGAGTATTACTGAAGAGGTGGCCAGATTTGTTTTTGAGGACATCTGTGCAACATTGGAGCTGTTGGCAGAATAGGATCCTAGATTCAGAGGACATTATATAGGAGCTCATGCAGAAGTTGCATATCACACATAGGTTCTCTACTCCTTACTATCCATAGTGTAATGGGCTGGTAGAGAGATTCAATGCCAAACAAAGGGATTTACATGTGTCCTTAGCTCTGTGGGCTTACAAGACAGCAATTGAGTTTTCACCTTATCACTTGATCTTTGGGAAAGAGGCCCTCATGCCCATTGAAGTTGAAATCCCCAGTTTGCAGTTTCGTCTAAAACACTAAGAAAGGGCCATAGATGAGTATGAAGAAAGGTTGTTGAATCTTCAGGAGCTGGAGTTGGCTAGAGAAGAATCTTTGGACCACTATATTCAGTTAAGCAATAGGAGAGATGAGCTTTTCAATGAGATAGTTAAGGACAAAGGTATCAAAGAAGGAGATATGGTGCTCAGATACAATAACAGATTAGACAGCACATTCTAGACCAAGTTTCAGATCAAGTGGGAAGGTCCCTTCAAGGTTATACACATATATGAGAATGGTACTTATCAGCTCGCAAGTTTGGATGATCTGCTCCATTTAAAGAGAGTTAATGGTTACAGGCTAAAGCCATATTAGTGCAGAATTATGGCTATTCAAAAAGATTCAGAGACATTTGATGTAAGCTTGCGTGCTAATGCAGCTGCTCTAGTTGAACATGGAGAATCTTGTTGGGACTTGGATGCACTTTTTACTGAGGATTGTTTCAATGAGTCGACAGAATTTGGTTGAGCATGAATGCTCTAACCATGGGGGGTCTCGCAAACTATGATAGGATCTTTTGTGGCCCAAGGGGTGTGCCCAATGGAGGTGCCCCAAGAGAAAGAAATACACATCGAGTGTGGTTAGGAACCTTAGAAGATAGGAGATTGTTGCATGGTCATTTGTGCATTAGTAAATTGGTCGTTATCAATTGCTGTTAAATAAGTGGAGGGAGGACTCTGCAGCATGGATAATAGCCGACTAGGTTGGCTATAACAATTAAGGTGTGCATGGAGAGGAAGTGCATTGTGGGAAGAAGAAAAAAAGAGAAAATTGTGTTGTGTGTGAGGGCTTTGCTTTTGAAGAAGAAGTGTGGTGTGAGAGAATCAAGTTTAATGTGTAGCTTCTTGAGAAGAAGGCAACATGGGAACTGCTAGAGAAGGCATGAGAAAGACCTACACCAACTCTCTCCGCCTCCTGCAGCCCTGTGTGCGCCTGCGCACGAAAAGACCCTGCAGCTTGCACCAGCTCTCTCTCTCCACGACCAACCGCTTCCACGTGCAGCATGCACCCCAATTCCTCCACACACAAAAAAGGGTTCTCCAAAAATAACGTGGGATCCCCCTAAAAAGGGCCACGATTCTCAAAAGGAGATATTCCTTTGGTTAAAAGGTTTTTAAAACTTTTGAAGAAAATAAAGAAAGAAAAGAACAAAAAAGTTATTCCCCATCAAACCAGCAATGGTAGTTAGAAGAATCCTACGATCCCCTTGTCCCCTCCACACATGGAGTTTTATTAGTTTTTTAAACCTTTGTCCCCTTGTCCCAAGTATGAACATTAAAAATATGTCTTGCTCGCCGACCACCATGCTCATACTTATGTTGCACAAATTCACAGGGTCGTGACATACCCCCCTCTTGAAAAATGGCAAGCGTCCTCGATTGCATTCTGGTGACACAGCAAGACATCCAAAGCGGAACCACATTGATAATGAAGACTGCCCCAGACGATCGGGGTTCAAGTCCCAGCAAACGAAACCTTGAAACCGGCATCTCGTAGAAACCAAAGTGCGGTAGACTAGCAATCACCCAAACACAGTTGTAATCCAGCAAATAAGACAGAAAAAAAGGGAGCTAGAGTGCTCCTACACAAAAAGACCAGCGACACCTATTGGCCCCAAAGCTTGGCGCCCCTTTCAGTATTTCTTTATTCACATTCAATGGAAGAGTTTAACTGCATACATCATGGCCATTCATGGCTTATACGTATGCACGTCCAAACTGCCAGTCCTCTGGACCTCTTAGCATAGAGGTTTCACAAAGCCCTGTGCCCCAAAACACCACTGTCATTCACCTCTAATCAACCAAGATAATACATCCACGAGGCCCTAATTATGCATCCAATTGCCCCATGCACAGAGCCAAAAACACAGCCATACATTAGCCCGTAGACTCTTCCAAATCAATCCAAAATCTTGCCCTGTTTCCATCCTCCGAACTGCCAAAACCTTCCTCTCACAAAGGGCCAGATGAGCACCTCCGAAACAGTCCCGAACTAGTGGAAAGAGGGACTCGGTTGTGCACCTTCTGCAGTCCCACCTGCTCGCAAAGAGAGAGAGAGAGAGAGAGAGAGAGAGAGAGAGAGAGAGAGACCTGCAGACCTTGCGTCACCTTCCCCCAAAGAGAGAAGAAAAAGAAAACAAAAACATGTTGTCCTGCAGTCCTAGCCGCTGGCCTACTCACAAAGGGAGAGTTGTCGCCTACAGACTACCTTAGGAAGGAATGCTCGTGGCTTAGGTGTGCTTTTTTTGAGGAAGGTATGCTCGTACGCTTATGAGCGAACGGTCGTGGCTTTAGAAAGGAACGGCCATGGCTAAGATTTGATTTTTTTGAAAAAAAAAATAACGAGAAGGTAGATCCGTACGCTTATGAGAGAATGGCCATGGCTTTAAGAAAGAATGTGTTAAATTTGCAGCAATGTGATGAGCTATGGTGGATCAAATGCAAGAATCAACATAATTAGCAAGTGATTAGATGATTAAAATGAGATTAGTGAGCAATTAATCTAATAGCTTAATGTAGGCATGGATACTCAAAAACCAGCAATTTCTCATTAGGCCAATGCCTCAATTTATAGGTTGTACATCCACAAGATGCCAAGCATCTAATCCACTGATTTCTCCTTGATTTGTGCCACCTCCTCTACATCTGGGAAGGCACATTTTCCTAGAATCTTTCCACAGTCCTATATTCACTCATTCTACCCTTGATTCTCTCATCAGTAGATTCCTCTAACCTTTTCACTGCTGCTACCCTTGATTCTCTCATCAATAGATTCCTCTCACCTTTTCACTGCTACTACCCTTGATTCTCTCATCAATAGATTCCTCTCACCTTTTCACTGCTACCCACTTAATTACAGACTCCCTTTTATAGTCTCTTGCTAAGGGCTTGTTCCTGCACACCCATTCACTTGCATATTTCAACATCTCTCCTCAAGTGAATAACTCTAGCACACTTGAACCCTATACCAAGTTTCCCTCTTACTTGGTAGCCCGCGACCAGTGCCTCAAGTCCCTAACTCATAGTCCTTGACACTCCCTCTCTCTATGTGTCCAAGGCTACTACAAGTGCCCATGACCTTGACTAAAGTGCTCACACATACATCTACCACATGGCCTACATCATCGGTGGCTCAGAGGTGGACCCGCCGGTTCTCCACAGCCCAGTCCACGTGTAGTCCAACCGTCGCCAAAAAGAGAGAGAATCGTTTTGGTCCTATGTGTCCTCAGCGTGAAGCCCAACCAGTCGACAACTTTACCAAGCACCAAATCTCATGCGTGTAGCTGCAATCCACAACCGCCCATCCTTTCAAAGAGAAAAGCACATGTGTGTGTGCTGCAGTCGACTCTTAGCAAGAGAGAGACAAAGCCTATGTGATGTTCAACCCCACGCTTCCTTGCAAGAGAGAGAAGGCATGAGAAAGACCTGCACCAGCTCTATCCGCCTCTTGCAGCCCTGTGTGTGCCTACGCACGAAAAGACCCTACAGCCTACACCAGCTCTCTCTCCACGACCAACCTCTTCCACGTGCAAAATGCAACCCGATTCCTCAAAAAAAAAAAGAGTTCTCCAAATTTAACGTGGGCTTCTCCTAAAAAGGGCCACGATCCTCAAAAGGAGATATTCCTTTGGTTAAAAGGTTTTTAAAACCTTTCCCCTCCACACGTGGGGTTTTATTAGTTTTTAAAACCTGTCCCCTTGTCCCAAGTATGAACATTAAAAATATGTCTTGCTCACCGACCACCATGCTCACTTATGATGCACAAATTCACAAGGTTGTGACAGTGGCCAATGGATCAAGTATGGTTGTTTGATCAAGGTAGTGTGATTGTGTCCTCAAAGTGTGCAAACATGACAATTTTGTTCCTTCATAGCAAATATGGTTTTTCCTTAAAACCCAATACTCCCTTAGCTCGTCTCACCCCCCTCCCCCCATGCATAGAGCTCAAGCCCTATTAGAACCCACATATGCTTATAGGGTAATACTCGTATAAATATAAAGCACCACCATGTACCAAGGGATGACTTGAACCTCAAGGACCTAACACCACAACTAGTGCAAACATGACAATTTTGATCCTTAATACCAAATATGGTACTTCCTTTTCTAGCTCGAAAGTTGGACACCAAAACCCAAAACTCCCTTGACACAGGCCAAACCCCCCATGCCCCCCCCCCCCCTCCCATACTTGTAACCCTCTTGTGCAAATTGTATATATTATTTTTTAAAAGAGCCAATATAATGTTTAGTACCATAACTCTCTTATTGAGTTTGGGCATTATGACCTTACAATTACTTTAACATGAATCAACACTTCGGTACATTTAACTTCCCAATACACGAGACAAAGCTTACAACTATGACCTTCAACTTTCAGTAGAAATAAGTAAAAACTAACTGAATTGCCATGATTAGCCTAGAACATACTATACCCCCCTCCCCCCACCCCCAAAAAAAAAAAGGGGGCACCCTAGGTATACCCTTTTTTACCTTCTTTTTTGAGGGTGTAGGTACTGAAATAATATGCCACTAGGGTATATTTAAACCAAAACCTCCACCTTGGGAGGCATAGGTGCTACCGCTGAGCTACTTGACAAAGTGGTTTTGAGTGTGGTCTACTCAAAGCCACCTTGGGAAATGGCTCCTTAATAGTTTCATATCGACACTCATTGGCACCTTTAAAATGTCAGTGCACTGTTACTTCATCTAAATTTTAAATTCAGACTCACCAAAATCTGAATGGAGGTTTTTGCCTAGGGCATCTCAATAGTGTTGTGTTCCATGAATCAACAATAATGGATGACAAAAAACACAACATATGAGATGCGCGGCCCCTTGTTCATGCAACCACTTTATGCCTGGTGACATGCTGTTCAGTGTCCTTGATTGATCATTTTGGGATCATAAAATACATCTGCAAGGTCACATAGATGTCTTCTTGACATTCAACTGTGTCATATGACTCAGTCCTCACGTGTGCTCATGCATAGCTCACAATATTTTTCTTCAATGCGACCTTGAGGTCATGTTTATCACATACAAAGAGACTACTCATCCACCATACTTCAACCAAGTTCATTGAGCTTCTGTATACTCTGACAGAACACACACAAAACCAGGAAGGCAATCCATGGCAACCATCACAGTGGTAGAAAAGCTGTGCAATACTTTCCAGGTCAATGGCAGCTTAGCCACTGTTACCTACACAACAAGAGCTACATCTCCACACAAGAACCAAAAAAAACATATGCAATGATTTAAACAGAAAAAGGACTTGGGGGTTTCAGAAAACCCACCAACACTAGAAAAACAACTTCTACCACCACCACAGTGGTGGTCTTTGAAAACAATGGTCAACCAAAGCAGCTAGACTCCCGCCTCAAGTTTTCCTTCTTACTTACATAACTTGTAAGCCAGACCACCAACCCGACACCGCAATAAGAGAGGGCCTGTTTCAATCACACAGCTATACACGACTTTGATGCCAAGATGCCAAACCGGCAGATATTTCTTGGGGAAGGGAGCCACTCTAGATGTCTCCCATGTAAAAAAACGCACTGCTGCTGCAGAGCTCAATCCTTCCTTCCTGCAGCACTGCTCAAAGGCCATCCTCTCCACCACTTAGTGCTGAACCATAACTGGCTGGCTTGGCATGCTTTTAGAGGCGACTACTTCTAGACGTTGCCACGTAAGTTCGCGCCTTTCTTGAGCCACCTTTGCGTTCTCTTCCTCTTCTTCAAACCTGCGCTTGCACTCCTGAAAAAGCTCCTGATCCATCTCTAGAAACATTTTTCTCGCATTCAAAGTCAAACTGTGGACAGCCTGATTCCAGTGACCTCTGGTGTTCTTCTCCAATGCTGAGTAAATCACAGGTAAGATTACTGATCGATTCTGTGTAGCAAGACTTACAATGTGATCATTGTTCCATAAGAATAGAGCCCGCTCTGCAACCTGTAAAATAGTAAAGTATTATTACAAGAGATCCGGGTTGATTCAACATCAGCATTAAAACCTTTACCATCATTAATATTTTTTTGACACTTCAAAACCACCCAGTCTGATTAGAGGTGACAGCCTTGATGCATCAAAACCACCATTATAATACCTTTCGATACTCCTGGTGCAGTAAGAGGTGGCCACCAGGTGCAATGGAGATGTGCTGCTGTCCAAGGTGATAAAATCACTTCACTCTAGTTTGTATTGATAGGCTAGTGGGCTTATACAAGTGAGTGGTTGCACATAACCAGGTCAGAAGAAGTCAATATGTGTGGGCCATGGATTAAGCCAGCCCCTGAACCCACCAGGGGGTACTGTGAATGGTATGGGATACATCCTATTGTACTTGTGGGCAAGGTCAGCATTGTGCTCGGGTGATTATTGATGACAACTCTACACTGCTTGAGAATGGTTCCAAGCTGTCAGGCCTACTTTTACATGCATCAAACCTCACATCAATGTGCCAAGACAATCCTGATGGCACATATACAGCATAGACTAGCGAAATTAGGGTTTAACATGCCATTGTGAGCCCTCACACAAGGGATGCAGTCAAAGAGTGACGTAAGATGAGTTGGGGCTTGCACAGGGTAGATGTAGGTGCACACCTATGAAGCAATGCCCAGAGACACACACCTATAAAGAGGAACAAGCCAAGAACCAGAGATGCCCACTAGTCTCTTGTGGAAGTGCCTGATGCCAACAAGGGAGGGGTGATGTAGAAAATCAGCAAGCCATGGCAAAAGCGGCCAGCAACAAAAGACCGCACATGGGCAGGAAACCCTAACGCACATGCACAAAATTGGATGCATATGCAAAAAACACAAATCCTGAGTGGACTAGGAATGCAAAAACACAAACCCTAATTTGTTGGATGCCCTTCTTGCAAACCCTAACTTGATCCTACTTAGTAAACACACAATAGAGAAGAGGCAAGAGAGACCCTAAACTATTGTATATTGCCAAAACATGAATATATGCAATTAGTTTCTAGATCTACACTAAAAACAGAACTGTATATTGTGTAAACTAGCTACAATGCATACAAAAGATTACAGCCCAGCTCTTCCCAACTAATCTTGATGATCCCGACACCTTGGCTGCATGCCCATAGTTGTCAGGTACGATACCATACGATACGATACCGTACGGGAAATACGGTATGATTTTCTTATCATACGATAAAATACGGTGTTTTAAAAAATTACTTATAAGCTTAGGTAATTCCAATTTCGAGATATGGAGTATTTTAAAAAGGAGGGAGGCATCATAGTACAAAGGAAGCTCAAATAGCCATAGACAAGCAAAAACAAGACCATTAAATGGAAAAAAAATTCGGAAAAAAAAAAATTTCCCAAAAACATCCATACGAGTCTTTACGATATCGTACCGTACGGTATTCCATACGATATGCCGTCGTACGGAGTCAACTATGTGCAGCAGCATGCCCTTGGTATTTAAATGATTACAAATGACCCCTGACCTGCCTTTAGGAATCTGATATTAGGACGAATGCAGGTCGTTGATTGGCCAGAACTTTTCAAACCCAAAAATATCATCAAAAAGGTCATTGAAGATGTTTGTATTGTGCCCAACTTGTCTCCCATCCATCGGTGCACATCCTAAACACCTCCGCGCACCTATTGGGCAATCAAAACTGCCCCAATCAGTCCACTCGCCCTCAGATCTTCCCCCTCCAGGTGGCTGCAGCAGAGAATCATGTCCATGAGCATTCCACTGGGACATGCGTGTGACACCCAAGCTGGAGGTTGAAGCCTTCAAACAAAACTTTGTTCACAATGCCAACTATGAGCAGGTTGGGATACTATGGACAGGTGCCTGTATGTTAAAGATAGGGCTGTAAAAAGGACGATAAAGATTGGGGTTTTTATTTCCCAAAAAAGATCCAGCAAGCAAAACTGGTGCACCAAGGAGACTCTTACTCGGACAAATATGACCTTTGTCCAAGAGCTCAATTAACCCCAGATAGCTCGAATAGTCTCCGCAAGGGAACTCTCCTCCAATAGTCTCATTGCAACACCTCATTGCAACACGCTTATCAGCAAGTGTGCTCATGGCAGTGAAATCGCAAATAAGCTCCCAACGCTTCTGTTAACCCCAAATGGATCGAATCCTCTCTGCGGGGAGGGGGGGATTGTCAGCATGCACAACGGAAATGAAGACAACTGCTGTAGAGAGCATTACACAGATGCAAGAAAGAGAGAAGCTAGTGTAACTCTGCTATATACAGCAATGAAATCCCAGAATATGCAATGAACAGTGTGGGGGGGCAAGGGGCCATTTTATATGGCCCCAGGCTGCTGGTTGGCCAGCACAAAACAGGCCGACAGCAGCCCACGACCTGCTCCAGCCCAGTCGGCCAGCAAATGAAGGTAGTCGACAGCCCTCCCACACCCAGAAAGAAATGGGAAAAATACATGGAAGTGAGGAAAAATGGGGACACACCAAAACTGGGCGGTCACACCCACAACAGAGGCCCTGACATAGTGTACAAATAGGAGATGACTGCTAACACCCCCTCTCAGCTCCTGGATGTGGAACCAACCCCAATGAGCTAGAGTGCGCTGGAGCATAGCCTGAGGTAGAGACTTCGTGAAGAGGTCCGCCGCATTGTCCTCCGTCGAACAATAAAGAAGCAAGATGTCACCAGCCAAGATCTTCTCACGAACAAAGTGATATTGTATCTCTATGTGCTTGGTCCAGGCATGGAAGACCGGGTTCCGAGCAATAGCAATACAACCTTGGTTATCGCACTGGATGACCGTGGGCTCCTTCTGTGGAAACCCAATCTCGCCAAGCAACCTCCGCAGCCCCGCAACCTCGCAAGCAGCACCACAAGCAGCCCGGTACTCTGCCTCTGTTGATGACAAGGCAATAGTCGGCTGCCTCTTGCTGCTCCATGAAACCGCTCCTAAGCCAAGGAAAAAACTGTAGCCTAATGTGGATCTCCTCCCCAATCTGAGTCACTCCAACCTTGGAGTCGAACTCTTGGCATGGCATCATCAAGCATCCATAAACATTAAGCAAGACATTTAAGCATTAATCCAAGTATTATTCAAGCATTTTTCAGCATATGCAAACATGTGTTTAGGGCTGTTTTAGCACCAACATCAGTACATTAGCCATCTTCAGCACATAAAGGTATTTAGAGCATTTATGGCATGTAGTCGGGGCTGTTATGATCAGCCGACAACACCTCTACAGCAGCCGATAGCATCCATGAGCATTTATTGCAGGTCGTGGAGTCCAGATACCTGGCCGACAACAGCTTATCTGCCCGACCAGCAGCACTTACCCATATATAAACCATCGTATCATTTCAGCATGGGTATCTCAGCTTCTCTTCAGCATTTCCTTCCCAGGAGACAAGGGAAATCAGTGGGACAGCAGTTTACTCAGCATATAGTCATCTAGCCAGCATATTCAGCAGTATTCAGTCATCCTCCTCCTACATCGAGGGAAGCCCGCAGCCAATTGGTGGACCTCAGCATTGGAGCAAGGATAAGTCATCATCAGCATTCAGCCTATCCCTCTCATCCCGAGAAGGATCTTCATCTAGGACAGCATCATAGATCTGTTTAGATCTCATTGTAACCCATTCATCTAATATAGCTGCATTGCATTTCATTGACACTATGTCTATCTCTTAAACATCATTAAGTGCTTAGTGAAGTTTAGTTCGCCTAAGGTTGTGATTACTATGATCAATCCCTCACATGTCACATTGGTATCAAAGCATTACAAGGTCACATGTCATTTTCATTCCATCATTCATTCAGTCAGTCATCATGTTAATCGCTTCCGCACAGTTAAACCCAGTTCTCAAAATCTTGCTGGCCATCCTTAGGGATTTCAATTTCCCCTTAGGCATGCAATAGTAACCCATCCATCTGCATTCTTGCACAACATATAGGGTTGCACATGGCTTGCATAGCAGTCAATCTTGCGTCTGCAGGGCTTACATGTTTTGCCCATGAGTTCTATGGGGAAGAATGACATCCATCATCAAAAGAGTAAATGAAGTTTTGGGCTTCAACTGGCAATAGCAGGGGGTTCTCTTCCACATAAGAAGACGGAAGTTTACTCCAACATCACCTCAGGAGGTTCAGAGACTCAGGAACGAGACGGAGATGGTGTGTGAAGGGATTCTACAGACACGTCAAGGTTGGCTCAGTTATTTCCAAGCAGTTTTAGCAGCATTTTCCATTCAGTTCCCCCAGTAGACAAGTCTGTGCTCAAAGGATTCAGCTCCTACAATCAACCTCAATCCCGGCAGAAGAAGTCAGAAGGGGGCAGTGGTTTCAGTGGAGAAGGATCAGCAAAGGAGTCGAAAGGTTGCCAGGTTTACCACCTAGCAACAGTTTAGCAGAGGGGAATGTCACGTGCACACCCATCAGGTGTACAAGTGGCATGGCATCATCAAGCATCCATAAACATTAAGCAAGACATTTAAGCATTAATCCAAGTATTATTCAAGCATTTTTCAGCATATGCAAACATGTGTTTGGGGCTGTTCTAGGACCAACATCAGTACATTAGCCATCTTCAGCACATAAAGGTATTTAGAGTATTTATGGCATGTAGTCGGGGCTGTTATGATCAGCCGACAGCACCTCTACAGCAGCCGACAGCATCCATGAGCATTTATTGCAGGTCGTGGAGTCAAGATACCTAGCCGACAGCAGTTTATCTGCCCGACCAGCAGCACTTACCCATATATAAGCCATCGCATCATTTCAGCATGGGTACCTCAGCTTCTCTTCAACATTTCCTTCCCACGAGACAAGGGAAGTCAATGGGACAGCAGTTTACTCAACATATAGTCATCTAACCAACATATTCAGCAGTATTCAGTCATCCTCCTCCTTCTACATCGAGGGAAGCCCGCAGCCAATTGGAGGACCTCAGCATTGGAGCAAGGAACAGTCCTCATCATCAGCATTCAGCCTATCCCTCTCATCCCAAAAAGGATCTTCATCTAGCATCATAGATCTATTTAGATCTCATTGTAACCCATTCATCTAATATAGCTGCATTGCATTGCATTGACACTATTTGTCTATCTCTTAAACATCATCAAGTGAAGTTTAGTTAGCCTAAGGTTGTGATTACTACGATCAATCCCTCACACATCACATTGGTATCAAAGCATTACAAGGTAACCAGCCTTAGATCATTTTCATTCCATCATTCATTCAATCAATCATCATGTTAATTGCTTCCGCACAGTTAAACCCAGTTCTCAAAATCTTGCAGGCCATCCTTAGGGATTTCAATTTCCCCTTAGGTATGCAATAGTAACCCATCCATCTGCATTTTTGCACAACATATAGGGTTGCACATGGCTTGCATAGCAGTCAATCTTGCGTCTACAAGGCGTACATGTTTTGCCCATGAGTTCTATGGGGAAGAATGACATCCATCATCAAAGGAGTAAATGAAGTTTTAGGCTTCAGCTAGCAACAGCAGGGGGTTCCCTTCCACATAAGAAGACGGAAGTTTGCTCCAACATCGCCTCAGGAGGTTCAGAGGTTCAAGAACAACGGAGATGGTGTGTGATACGATTCTACAGACACGTCAGGGGTGACTCAGGTATTTCCAAGCAGTTTTAGTAGCATTTTCCATTCAGTTCCCGCAGTAGACAAGTCTTTGGCTCAAAGGATTCAACTCCTACAGTCAACCTCAATCCCGACAGAAGAAGTCAGAAGGGGGTAGTGGTTTCAGTGGAGAAGGATTAGCAGGGAGTCGAAAGGTTGCCACGTTTACCACCTAGCAAAAGTTTAGCAGAGGGGAATGTCACGTGCACACCCATCAGGTGTACAAGTGGCATGGCATCATCAAGCATCCATAAACATTAAGCAAGACATTTAAGCATTAATCCAAGTATTATTCAAGCATTTTTCAGCATATGCAAATATGTGTTTGGGGCTGTTTTAGCACCAACATCAGTACATTAGCCATCTTCAGCACCTCTACAGCAGCCGACAGCATCCATGAGCATTTATTGCAGGTCGTGGAGTCCAGATACCTGGCCGACAACAGTTTATCTGCCCAAACAGCAACACTTACCCATATATAAACCATCGTATCATTTCAGCATGGGTATCTCAGCTTCTCTTCAGCATTTCCTTCCCAAGAGACAAGGGAAGTCAGTGGGACAGCAGTTTACTCAGCATATAGTCATCTAACCAGCATATTCAACAGTATTCAGTCATCCTCCTCCTCCTACATCGAGGGAAGCCCGCAGCCAATTGGTGGACCTCAGCATTGGAGCAAGGAACAGTCCTCATCATCAGCATTCAACCTATCCCTCTCATCCCGAGAAGGATCTTTATCTAGGATAGCATCATAGATCTATTTAGATCTCATTGTAACCCATTCATCTAATATAGCTGCATTGCATTTCATTGACACTATGTCTATTTTTTAAACATCATTAAGTGCTTAGTGAAGTTTAGTTAGCCTAGGGTTGTGATTACTACGATCAATCCCTCACATGTCACATTGGTATCAAAGCATTACAAGGTAACCAGCCTTAGATCATTTTCATTCCATCATTCATTCAGTCAGTCAGTCATCATGTTAATCACTTCCGCATAGTTAAACCCAGTTCTCAAAATCTTGCAGGCCATCCTTAGGGATTTCAATTTCCCCTTAGGCATGCAGTAGTAACCCATCCATATGCATTCTTGCACAACATATAGGGTTGCACATGGCTTGCATAGCAGTCAATCTTGCGTATGCAGGGCTTACACGTTTTGCCCATGAGTTCTATGGGGAAGAATGACATCCATCATCAAAGAAGTAAATGAAGTTTTGGGCTTCAACTGGCAACAGCAGGGGGTTCTCTTCCACATAAGAAGACGGAAGTTTGCTCTAACATCGCCTCAGGAGGTTCAGAGACTCAAGAATGACGGAGATGGTATGAAGGATTCTACAGACATGCCAAGGGTGACTCAGGTATTTCCAAGTAGTTTTAGCAGCATTTTCCATTCAATTCCCGCAGTAGACAAGTCTGTGGCTCAAAGGATTCAGCTCCTACAATCAACCTCAATCCTGGCAGAAGAAGTCAGAAGGGGGCACTGGTTTCAGTGGAGAAGGATCAGCAGAGGAGTCGAAAGGTTGCCAGGTTTACCACCTAGCAATAGTTTAGCAGAGGGGAATGTCACGTGCACACCCATCAAGTGTACAAGTGGCATGGCATCATCAAGCATCCATAAACATTAAGCAAGACATTTAAGCATTAATCCAAGTATTATTCAAGCATATGCAAACATGTGTTTGGGACTGTTTTAGCACCAACATCAGTACATTAGCCATCTTCAGCACATAAAGGTATTTAGAGCATTTATGGCATGTAGCTGGGGCTGTTATGATCAGCCGACAACACCTCTACAGCAGCCGACAGCATCCATGAGCATTTATTGCAGGTCGTGGAGTCTAGATACCTGGCCAACAGCAGGTTATCTGCCCGACCAGCAGCACTTACCCATATATAAGCCATCACATCATTTCAGCATGGGTATCTCAGCTTCTCTTCAGCATTTCCTTCCCAGGAGACAAGGGAAGTCAGTGGGACAGCAGTTTACTCAGCATATAGTCATCTAACCAGCATATTCAGCAGTATTCAGTCATCCTCCTCCTCCTACATTGAGGGAAGCCTGCAGCCAATTGGTGGACCTCAACATTGGAGCAAGGAACATTCCTCATCATCGGCATTCAGCCTATCCCTCTCATCCCGAGAAGGATCTTCATCTAGGACAACATCATAGATCTATTTAGATCTCATTGTAACCCATTCATCTAATATAGCTGCATTGCATTTCTATCTCTTAAACATCATTAAGTGAATTTTAGTTAGCCTAAGGTTGTGATTACTACAATCAATCCCTCACATGTCACAGCACAGCTTTCCCAGCAATACATCACATTCCTACAATGGTGCAACCAAGAAATTTTCATGATCAAGATACCCTTGGATGTGTATACGCAACTTTCCAATGAAAGGGTCACTTGCACTTGTTTGCCCACAAAAGTGGCCTCTACCTCAATATGGGGTCCCATGTCCCCTACATCAATGTTCAATGCTAATGCCATCTCCACAGAAATCAAGTTGTTTGTGGCACAATCATCAAACATAAAGAGTGCCAGCTGATCCTTAAGTTGTCCCCATGCTTTGCAAACCATCCTCTCTTTGTCATCCTTACATGTATTCCTTTGCACATTGGGAATGGCATGCACATTAACCTTTTGTTGCTTCTCATTGTCCTTTTACTTGCGCTTAGGACATTCACGAAACATGTGATCTTGGCTGCCACACGAGAAGCACTTACCCTCCTTGGCATATTGCTCCCTTTGCTCAAGAGTGAGGCTAAACTTGTGCTTTTTCTGAGAGGCATCCTTTGACTACTTATTTTCAGCCTTGCCACCACTCTTTACATCTTTCACAAAAGGTTTAGCATGCTGACTGCTCTTTTGCATGCTATGACCAGCCCTTTCTTTGCTCTTGAATGCATGGTCCCCTTTGCCAGAATGCTGCAATTTGTGCTCCAACTGCTCGGTGGCAAAAGTGGCTACAATGTAGTCCTATGAAGCGGCATTATGATGCGTATCAAGTCCGGATTTGTAGACCGGTTGGAGCCCGGACTTGAACTTCCTTTTCTTCTCAGGTTCACCCACAAAGAAAAATGGAGAGACCACCAAATAGATCTTCCAAAATCTGTTTACATATGCCTACACGGACTCATTGTCCTTTTGCTCTATCTTGTCCCATTTGCTCATGATCTTCTCTACGACATTGGGAGGTAAAAACTGTGCATAAAACCTTTCTTTGAAGTTCTCCCATGTTTGCTCAAGGCTACTACAAGCTTTTCTGTAACCCACCAATGGACCACCGAGCCCTTTAGAAACCTGCTTACATGGCGAATCTTGGATTTCTCATATGCCTGCACGGACTCATTGTCCTTTTGCTCTATCTTGTCCCATTTGCTCATGATCTTCTCTACCGCATCAGAAGGCAAAAACTGTGCATAAAACCTTTCTTTGAAGTTCTCCCATGTCTGTACAGGGCTACTAGAAAGCTTTCCGGTAATCCACCAATGGGCAAGTGACCCTCATCTTCCAGTTCCTCTTCCCCTTGTCCAATGGGACAGCAGTAGATACATGCATATGTCCATGGCAAGAAACGTGCGGCATGGAGGCATTTACCCTATGCAACAGTGGTCTCCCAATACTTGCATTCACATAAGGATCCCTGCGTGAAACTTGTTCACCATGGACATACTCGATGGCATGAGTAACGGGTGACACTGGATCTTCCTTGGCTGTTCCCAACATTATACATAGCTTTCAGCCCATGATGGGGCTCTTCTCTGACCAATTCCATAGGCAGCTTTCAGCCCATGACGGGGCTCTTCTCTGACCAATTCCATAGGCAAAGTGTTGCGGCTTACATACCTATCACTTTCCCCATGAGTAGCATGCATCACATGAACATTTTCAGCATGTCTGCCATGTACATCTCTTTCGAGAATCTCATGCAGGGTGGAAGCTTGCTTTGAAGTCACCGAAGCCTCATCCCTGTGTAACCCTGCGAGATACATCATTTCCCATCTCCACATGTGGGGGCTCTTTAACACAAAGTCCACCTCCAAGTCCTTTCACCACATCCCCACTGCGTATGAGATAATTGAGAGCTATCTCACGAGGGCTCACACCCAATTCCTTAGCTATAGAATCCATCGTGTGTGCCACCATAGACTCGGCATTTGTAGCCTCCATAAGCTTGTGAACTTGCGGGTTCTCGTACTCGTACAACATTTTAAGCTCTTCTTCATTGGCATACAGCTGCCTCTTCATGTCCTCCATCTCAACTTTCAATACATCTCAGTCATCTTTATGCGTCTTCTCTTTGCCTCGAGAAGGCTATTCCACATGTGTTTGCTTCTCTACATAACCTGTATACATATATATATACCTAGATGAATCCAGGAACATGCCCAAATTCACCTTTTAGGAACGTGCATGTTATTGTCAGAATATGCAGCGGAGATGATGACAAAATCTGAGCACACAACAGCAAGTGCACTGCAGAAAAAAATACAGCAATGGAGAAGGAGAGAGAGAGGCATGTAACTCTGCTCTATATACACAAGAAAATCCCGAATCTATGATACAATGAGTGGGGGGCCATGGGGTTATTTTATATGGCCCCAAATGTACAGTTGGCCTGCTGTAGACACAGCCAACAGGACAAAATGTCCACGACCAGCATATATCACCAGTCGGCCAGCTTCTTAGGGTCAGCCCTCACACGTGTGGAGTCGGCCAGCAGCAGAGAGAAGCCGGGACAACCAGTGACCAGTTGGCCGGCATCTCGTATAGCCGACAGGTCCAATACTGCCTCCCACACCTAGAAAAATATGAAAAAAAAAATAGGAAAAAATATGGAGAGTGTGGAAAAATGAGAAAACACCTAATCCGGGGGGGCACACCCACAAACAGAGGCCCTAGTGTAAATGTACAGACATGAGATGACTGCTAACAACCCCTCTCACCTCCTGGATGTGGAACCAACCCCAGGGAGCTAGAGTGCCGCTGGAGCAAAGCCTGAGATAGAGACTTCATGAAGAGGTCCATCGCACTGTCCTCCGTCGAACAGAACTCTAGCAAGATGTCATCAACAACGATCTTTTCACGAACAAAGTGCCTCTAGATGACCGTGGATTCCACCAGTGGAAACCCAATCCTGCCCAGTAACCTCTGCAACCTCACCACCTCACAAGCAACACCATAAGCAGCCCGGTACTCTACCTCTGTCGACAAGGCAAGAGATAGCTGCCTCTTACGGCTCCATAAAACTGCTCCTGAGCCAAGGAAAAAACTGTAGCCTGATGTCAAGGTCCTCATGTCTAGCTCTCCTCCCCAATCTGAGTCACTCCATCTGTGGCGTCTGACTCCATCCATCAATCCCCCTCCTGTGTAAAAGAGGCCAAGATCCTTCGCATGCTGCAGAAACCACAAGATACGCAATCCTGCCTCCCAAAGAGTCCTTTGCACACATGAGCTCAACAGCCTCATCAGGAAGCTCCTGTCCAATCTGGTATGCATCAACCAAATCAATGAGCCATTATGCTTCCAAGTCCGGGAGGCATCATACTGCTCACAAGGATCAACACTATTACGGTGGGATACCAAGTCCTGGAAACCTGCTGAATACCACTCAAGGCCTTCGGAAACCTGTAACCAACCCCCTTTGAATCCGGAACCACAAAACCTGGAGAATGTTCAACATCCACCTCCTTCTGCAAGTAATCAACTGTCACCTGCCTGGCTTTCCAAGAGGTCCTCGTGGAAAGAACTTCCTCATCTACAGAAGTTTCTACTACGAGACATCAAAGCATAAGTTACCTGTAAAGTTTCCTCTCGCTGACGAACACAAGAACTACCAACATCTGTACTAGAAAGTTTCTACCAACTGCTGCTATCCTCCATCTGGTCCCGGAAAGCCTGCACATGCAGCATATCCACACTTAAGTGGCCATTACCAGACTGCCACTCATCACAAAACTAAGGACCTGGGAGAGAGAGTGCTAAAAGTTTGTAAACTCCATTCTCCACTCTGCCTTCCTAAACTACCTGGCATGTTGCCTTGTCTCGGAGAGCAACGAAATGCTCATCAAACTCCACCCGTACGCCAAGTGAAGGAACATACAACACCTGGGAGGAATGCTTCCCTCCTCTGCCATCGAGAACTATCTCCAACGTGCCCTCACTGTGAACTGGGATAGTGGATGTATCCCTAGTAAGAATGTGACCAAAATACCTGCAGAGATCCTGTAAAGCCGGACGGGAAGGAGTCATGTGCCTGGAAGCACCACTGTCTAGAATCCACTCCCGAGTATCCGTAGCGGAGAGTCCTCCAACCTCCTCCCTGCCTGAAGAAAATGAAACATCGGTGTCCATCACCTCCAAGTGCACAAAAGCTGGAGTCTTCATGGTTGCTGCTGAGGATGCGGCACCCTTCTCGATGCTCCGCTTGGGACACTGCCTCCAATAGTGGCCTTTCTCGCCACAATCATTACAGGTCCTCTCTGCCTTCAATTTCTCGCGGTCTGCGTCGGACATCTTCTCAAAAGACTTCTCCGGTGAAGCCTTCCCTTTGCCCTTGTTATTACGGCCTTTTGACCGTTGGCTAGTTAAGGCCTCCAAACCTCCGCCCTGTGGAGGGTTCGAGAATCTTTCCTCCTGGTCCAAGACCATGGACACAAGATCCTCCCGTGTGATGGTGCTGAGCCTGCCACTAGTAATCAAAGAAGAGTAGAATGCTGAGTATTGAGAGAGTAAATGTGACAGCAACGTGATGGCCATATCCTCCAACGATATCTCTTTCCCAGCCTGAAGAACTTCCTGGTGAAGAGCTTGCAGCTTGTTAATGTGCTCCCGCATCGTCGATGACTTTACAGGATTCATAACCCACATCTGTACTTCCAAGGAAATCCTCTTCATGGGCGATACCCTGTTATAAAGAGAAGCCAAATGCTCCCATATACCTCTGGCCAGCGTCATATGCTTGATATGATTGATTACCTGCGGTGTGCAGTTAAGGAAGATGAAGGAACGGACCCTGGCATTGACACGATCCCACAACTGTGCCTGTGCCTCACGTTCCTTCCGTGTCGAGAGTAACTCCCTTTCCTCTACCTCCGGTCGTTGAACCCCAACAACAATGAAATCAGCAAGGTCATAAGACTCCAGAACAGATTCCATCATTACCTTCCAGATGCCGTAGTTATTCCTGTCCAACTGACGATCCACTAGGAACATGGGGAGTGTCGGGATCTTCACATGCTTCTCAGCCATCTCAAGTAAATCTACCATTGCGAGGATGTAATTGAAAAGAGTGGGTGGGTGGGAAAAAAGAACTTCTTAAACCTACAAGTGGCTGTCCAGCAAATCAACCTGCCTTCCTCTTGCTTCTCCTCTTCCCGAACAATCCAAAACAATCCATCAATCAACAAAACAACAGTCCCCTTCTTGCTCACACAATTCCCAAGATTTATCAAGAGCCTAGAGCTCTGATATCATGTCAGAATATTCAGCGGAGATGATGACAAAATCTGAGAACACAAGAGCAAGTGCACTACAAAAAAAAATACAGCAATGGAGAAGGAGAGAGAGAGAGAGAGAGAGAGGCGTGTAACTCTGCTCTCTATACACAAGAAAATCCCGAATCTATGATACAATGAGTGGGGGACCATGGGGCCATTTTATATGTCCCCATATGTGCAGTCGGCCTGCTGTAGAGACAGCCGACATGACAAAATGTCCACGACCAACATATATCACCAGTCGGCCAGCTTCTCAGGGTCGGCCCTCACACATGTGGAGTAGGCCAGTAGCAAAGAGAAGCCGGGACAGCCAGTGACCAGTCGGCCAGCATCTGGTACAACCGACAGGTCCAATACTGCCCCCCACACCTAGAAAAATATTTTAAAAAAAGGAAAAAATATGGAGAGTGGGAAAAAATGAGAAAACACCTAATCCAAGCCCTGGTGTAAATGTACAGACAGGAGATGACTACTAACAGTTATATACTCATGGTAGTCAACCCATGAGACTATATAACTATCAACTCCATTATGCATAATATGGACTAGATACTATGACATCCCCACTAACATCATCAGTGCCCAATAGTGGGTGTAGAACTCTGTATCAAGATATGCTTATTGCCCAAAGCTTCAGAAGCATGAGTGTCACTTGCTTGGCCAGTTAAACTAGGCCCTTGTCCACTGTGTTGCTATCCATAGTGAATGACGGCTGTTCACACGATGCCCGATGCCCAAACGACCGTTTCCCCACTGAGAAGAGGGAAACAACCGTACTTTGATACCACTAAAACTACACCGACCAGGTGTGAACGACCTTGAGCACCGTCTCGTGAACAATACCCTCGTCAAAACTAAAATGAACTAGCCACAATACACATAATCACCGAAGGATACATCATTGCTAGGGACAATTTGCAAAAGAGAAGCATTACACAGTACACCACCACTGGGGCCACAAACGGGCTGACCCCCCCCCCCCTCAATACTGAAGTATATTATTCGAGTATTTTATTTGTGTGCAAAGTTCCAAAGGCTTGCTTGCCAAATAATTCATGCAATGCATAATATGAAGGCATATTTACCTAAACAAGTATTTGCCGGTGAAGATTGTCGAAGCCAGACTCATCAAATGAGTCAATGCAACCAGCCCCAACTCCTCCTACACTTGGAGTTGTGTGAACATGAAACTGTTGTTTCGAGACCATGCACGAACACGCACTCTCGTACTGGAGCCTGGCTCGCACAACTCGCAGAGGAACGGGCTTGGTCCTCCCAAGTGTAGCACAAACAGGTGCTCACACTCTACAAGTACACGAACAGGTACTTGTAGAAGATCCGGTACACAAGTTGGTACTCAATGTAGAAGAAGGTACGCGAACAGGTACTCACCATTGAGGCTGGTATACCCGACTTACAGAATCAACCAGCAGGTTTACATGATCTGGCCGGTACAGAAAGTACTGCAAGTATGACCAGTACAACAGGTGCCTTCAGCAAGTACAATCTCAGTAGGTACAACCAAGGTTTCAACAGATACAACAGTGAGTACAGTTCTGATATAGGCAAGTACAGCTGGTACAGTTAGGGTTTCAGCAGGTACAACACTGAATACAGTTCTGATTTCAGCTAGTACAGCTGGTAGAATTAGGTTTCAGCAGGTACGGTGGCTGGTACATGCTGTACAGCAGGTACAGTAGGTGCTGCAGGTGCAGCAGGTACTGGAGGTACATCAGGTGTTGTAGGTACATAAGGTACAGAATGTACAGCAGGTGCTACAAGTACAGCATGTACTGCAGGGAGCAGTCGACCAGCAGAAAAAGAGAAGTGAGGAAGGGAGAGATGGGCGCCAGCTTCTAGGATAAGGAACTGTGGAAAAGGTGGAGAAGAATGGGGGAGAGGAGGTGGAGGGTCCAAGCCCCTTGTGCCATGTGGCACAGCCCACCATAACTAATGGTGGGCATACCTCCATTAAGTGTCCACACAATTATGAGGCCATGTGTGGGTGCCCAAAGGCAATCTTTCACGACGATGATAACGCACAAAACTGAAGAAGATGTGCAAAAAATAGAGAGAGAGAGAGAGAGAGAGAGAGAGAGAGAGAGAGAATACAAATATTTTGAAATGAAGAAGCAGGTGCGGCCTTCATTCTGTGACCTGCTTTCCTGTTGCGACCTGCGTTCTGTGCGACCTGCTGGCATGTGCGATTGCTGTGTGATTGCTGCGCGACTGCATCTGTAATCTCCAGCATCACTCGCCTTTCGATTCTCTTCTCTGTTCATACCCTACTATGTGTGTGTGTGTGTGTGTGTGTGAGAGAGTCTCTGCTTCGCTATTGGCGGGATACCTAGACGTGGAAGTGTCATCGACATCCTTGGGGAGAAGGTGACAGATCTGCAAACTTCATCAAGTACAAGCTACTCAAATTGAGACAAATCAAGGGTTTGCAGCTGCTGAATTAGGGTTTGCAGGTGCTGAATTAGGGTTTTCAGGTGCTGAATTAACATGGATTTGGATGACCCGGCTGCTGCTGTTGGTGGCATGGCTGCCAATAGCCTTAACATGGATCTTATTGAGGAGATGATCGAGAAGGATGTGGGTTATGCTTCAGATGCCTCGGAGCAACAAAAACGTCAAAGGCTTGATGTTGATGCAAGCTACACTCCGGTGAATGTTGGAGAGAATGCAGAGGAAAGTTCTCAGGTACCTTCTCCGGAGTTTGCACGTTTGCTACAGATCATTGGTGAGCTTCTGCAAGAATATGTGAAGGCAAATAGCGTGCAAATGGCTGCAGTAGATAATGGTGGTGTGGCTGATGTATGCATGGAGACTCCTTTGTTGCTACAACAGCTAGCAGATTTTCATGATCGTGCTGCTATCTTCTTCTTTACTGGGCGTATTCCGTTGTTGCCTCGTCTTAGAGCATGGTTGGGCCGCTTGGTGTCGCCTGAGGCACTTGAGGAGATTTATGATGGTCCGAGAGGCTTTTATGAAATACTTTTTCGCACTTCGGAAGCCCGTTTGGAGCAGGTGCCACTCTTTTTGGATGGGCAGTTGGTTCATGTGGTTCCGTGGAAGCCTATGGCAGAGTACCAAGATATGTTGCGCCAGGCTTGCCCAGTTTGGGTTGAAGTGAAACAATTCCCACCAATGTTTTGGCGTGTTTTACCAGGTTTCATGCGAGGTATCGGTGATGTCTTGGTGGTGCCTCGAATGACATCTAGAAACCGAAATCGTCTATGCATGTTGTGGGATACTGGGAGACCTAGGCCGACACATTTGCCTGTCAATATGGCTGGGCTGCAACCTTTAATGTATCAATCGAGGTGGGATACATTTGCTGGCCACTGTTTCAAATGTGGTGAGATGGGCCACTTTGTCTCCGAATGTCCTAAGCAAGAACAAGTTGTTGCTACCAAGGATATCGTTGATGGGCAGTTACCCGTGGAAGATGAGCATGATGCTCCTTTACATGATGCCCAGCACATGGATGTACATGTGGATGTTCAGAATGAGATTGAGCAGCCATGGGTGGAAGTACGTGGTAAAAAGACACGATTTGTTGCTCCGCGGGGGATTTCTCAGATGCTCTTTGGCGGGGGCCTTTGCGTACTCATCAAGGGCCCTTACATACATATGCTCGTCGCCCTTTGGGTTCAGGTGCCCAGCAACAGACCAGGATTGAGAGGCCGGGAGGCCAACTTTCTCACGGTACAGGGGCTCTTGGGGTGGATAGAGTAGAACGCTATCCTATTAGAAGTCGCCTAACAAAAGAAGCACAACAACAATTGCCTCTTGTGTTTGGTTCGAAGGGTGAGGTCATCTTGCCATGGGATGGTCATTACCCTTCGGCACGTGCTCGGGAACTCCAAGGGCAATCTGAGATCACAAATACCATGTCTAAAAATGCAATGCTTCAAAAGGTTCGTGATTTGGCAGATTATCCTCGGCCTAGTACACGGCCTTCTTGATTCCTTTTCTAGGAAGGCTTATGAAAATTGTACAATGGAATGTAAAGGGTATTTCTTAGCGTCAAAAGCAGTTCAGGCTTTGGCGTACAACTTTTTGTCATGGTTGGGATGTTTTGTGTGCAGTTGAACATAAGCAGCATAAGTTGGCTGGCAAAGCCTATGTATATGGTTTCATGTTTTCTACAGCGGACATCTTGCTTCGCAGTCAGGTGTTATGTTTGCTGTTCGTTCGCAGTTTCACCCTTCTCTTGTGATTCAAGATGTTCATGGAAGATTTCTAGCGATACAGATTATTTGGGATGATACGCCTTTATGGTTGTTAGGGGTGTATGCTCCAAATAATGCTCGTGCACGCCGTTTGCTGTGGAATGACTTGTGTGCTCTTTCAATCTCTCATCCTGGCTTTGTGATGGGAGACTTTAATATGTGTGTCTCCAGGGAGCAAGCCACGTCGCCTCATTCTGTAATGGATGGCCCGGAGAGAATAGCGTGGGAAGCTTTTGCAGCAAGGTCGCTAAAACAAGACATGTGGTCTTGGTTGCATCCAGATGAAAGGGGTTACACTTATGCCTCACAACAGTTTCGGGGCACTTATGCTAGATTGGATAGGATGTATATTTTACATCAAGATCTCTTTTTGCCAAAGGTTCTTACTATGATAGTTGATTAGCAACAGGTGGCCGCTTGTGTTTGAAATGGTCTATCATCCTGTGGATGCATATAAAGGCTTGTTGGGACGCTTGCCTTTACGCTTAAATCACACTTTTTTGGAGCATGAAGTTTTTGATGTTTATATGCGTCACTTGATACGACATTTCTCCACAAGAGTGTCCATGGCTGATTATCATGCTTGGCTAGTGTTCCTTACCAACACTCGAAAATTAGCGCGGCATTATGGTCTTGCTAATACCTCTATACAGAAACAGCATGTGGCTCGTCTTGAGTCGCTTTTAAAGGGCTTGCAGGCGTTCATGTTTACCGACTCTATGGATGCTGAAGTTGTGGATGCCATAGAATGGCTGAAAAAGGAGCTATCTAGGGTGCAAGAAGCACAATATATTCGCTTTAAACTACTTGCACGTCTTGATGCTTTGCGGGATGCTAACTGTCAATCTCATCGCTTCTATGATAAGTTGCATCAAAAACATATGCGTGAGAATATTGTTAGGCTGATGAATGCCCAAGGCAACCTTGTTACTCAACCTTCTAAGGTTATTCAGCATTGCATCAGGTTTTATGAAGATTTGCTTGCCCCTCAAGAGGATGTCTCGCCGGCTGTCCTGGCTGCAAGGGAGTCATTGTTTGCTGAAGTACGATATCAAGTTGACCCTGATGTGGCGGTTCAGCTTGATGCTCCTGTTACTCAAGGGGAAGTGGAAGCTGTTCTCTCCAAACTTCCCATGGGAAAGAGCCCTGGTTGGGATGGTTTGACAGATGAGTTTTTCCGAAAATATGCTGATCAGCTTGCAGAGCCTTTGACACTTATTTGTCAAAGGGTTTGGGATAAGGGATATATGCTGCCGATTGGAAGTTGGGCATACTTCGTTTGTTGCCCAAAGTCCCTTCGCCTACTTCTTTGGCTCAATGGCGCCCGATCTCGCTTATGGGTATTATGTATAAAATCTTTACAAAGATTTTTGCCAATCGCTTGCAAAAGGTGCTTCCTACGCTTATTCATTGCCCAAAGTCCCTTCGCCTACTTTTTTGGCTCAATGGCGCCCGATCTCGCTTATGGGTATTATGTATAAAATCTTTACAAAGATTTTTGCCAATCGCTTGCAGAAGGTGCTTCCTACTCTTATTCATCCATATCAATATGGATTTGTGCATGGCAGGAATATTTTGCATAATATTCTTAATGTTCAAATTGGAGTGGATTATGCCAAGGCAAAGAAGCAAGAGATTGTGATGGTGCAGCTGGATCTTGAAAAAGCTTTTGATCATGTCAGCTGGTCTTTCCTTTCTCGGTTAATGACAGCCATGGGCTTTGGTTCCAAAATGGCTAATTTGGTGCATTTACTTGGCTCTGGCTCTATCACGCGGATTATGCTCAATGGGGACTTTCGGATAGTATTTCTCTCACCCGTTCTCTCCGGCAGGACTGTCCTCTTAGCCCTCTTTTCTTTGCCATTGCCACTCATCCTATGTTATCTCGCCTAGATGCTATGGCATCGCATGGTGGAGTGGTTGGTTTGCATCTCCCTCATGGCAAGCAATTGGTTGCTCAAGCCCTTGCGGATGACACTTTTATGTTTCTCAGGGCCGAAAAAGCCAATATAGATCGAGCAATGGAAGCTTGGAATAATTTTGCATTGGCTTCTGGGCTGAAAATAAATTCAACAAAATCAGCTCTCATTGTATCCACGGAATTTGATCTTGAGACATTAGGGTGGCAAGGCCGTGTGGTGCATACAGGAGACATTGTTCGTCATCTTGGGTATCCGGTGGGTGTGGATGTGGACCCCCAAGCGCTTCTTGCTTGGATTTCTGCTCGGATCTCGGATAAATTTGTGTATTGGAAAGCTCAAGGGTGGCCTATACACGTGAGGGTTAAGGTCATAGTGACAGGGGGACGGCGGGACGCCCACGTGGGACGTGGGAACGCCGTCCCGACTAACGGCAGTTGCGTAACGGCGGCGGGACGGCCTGGGGGACGGGACGGCCAGGACGTGACCAGGGGACGGGCATCCTTGCCCGGGGGGACAGGGGGACATTGTCAGCCGGGGACGGGGGGACGTCTACAACGGCTACAAATTCGAGCCGTTTTTTTTTCGGGTAACGGCTACTAGCCGTTGGCGGCTCGCCGTTTGAGAGTTTGAGAGAGAGAGAGAGAGAGAGAGAGAGAGAGAGAGAGAGAGAGAGAGAGAGAGAGTTGCCATATGCTATATAATGGGCTTCCTACTACTCCTCTTCTACTCAAGCCTTCCAACTTCCAAGACTTGAGTACCTCTCCACCATCTCCCTCTCCTACTCAAGCTTTCCTCTCCACTATCTCCCTCTCCTACTCCACCACCTTCCTCTCCACCCTCTCCTACTCCACCACCTTCCTCTCCACCCTCTCCTACTAGACTACTTCAATCTTCCCTCTACCTCTTCTCCTACTCTACCCTCTAAGCTCTCTCCACCCTCTTCTACTAGACTACTTCAATCTTCCCTCTACCTCTTCTCCTACTCTACCCTCTAAGCTCTCTCCACCCTCTTCTACTAGACTACTACTAAGTTACTAACTATTCATGGCATTCTCTTCTCGTGCGGGCGGTAGGAGTAGAACGGATGGGTGGTCATGGTGGGATGAGGTCAACTTCGAGCCTCCTACTCATGCGGGGGGTGCACGTCCATGGACATGCAAGCTTTGCCCATATAAGCGTGTGTGGGGCCAATAGGGTGAGGGCCCATTTGTTGCATGAGCCCGGTCATGAGGTGAAATTTTGTGAGCGGGTCACACCGGAGATAAGAAAGGAGCTTCTTGCAAAGCTTGCTGCCCATCAAGCTTTGAGTGCAAGCCAAAGGGTGCATGGAGTGTATCCCAACACTTATGTCACTCCAACCCAAACATCAGGTTCTACATCGGGTGGTGGTGCATCTTCATCTACCCCTCTAGCACCTCCTCCTCGTGGCACTACTCGAGGCTTCACACAAGCCGCCTTCTCAATGCCGCAACCTAGTCCACCCTCTCTCTCTCGTTGGCAAAGTACTCTTGAGGGGAGTTGGGATCCCAAAAAGAAGGAGGAGGTTGATGCCGCGGTGGCCCGCTTCTTTTTTCATGACCACATTGCTTTTCGTGTGGCACGGTACGTATTTCACTCACATGATTTCATCATCATGTCTCACGGGTCACCATTTTGCCATTCTAATTACTTACCCTCTTTTTTTTTGAAATGATAAATAGGTCCGACTACTTCAAAACGATGGTGAAGAAGATTGGCGAGTACGGTCCTCACTACACACCTCCATCCTCCGAAACCTTGCGGACCACTATGCTTGACAAGGAGAAACGTTTTGTTGAGCAAGCGACGGCAAACACAAAGAGACAATGGGCTCGCAATGGAGTCTCTTTGATTGCAGACGGATGGAGTGACACGCAGAAAAGGTCTATCCATGGCCTTGTGGCATACTCACAAGGGGGGGATGTACTTTGTCTCCTCACATGATGCTTCAGGGACGGGAAAGAGTGCGGATGTACTTGCTGCTGAGTGGAGTAGTGCTGTCGAGATTATCGGCCCCGAATGTGTGATCGGTTTCGTCACGGATGGTGAGGCGACAAATAGGGCAGCAGGAGCTATTCTTGAGAGTATGTATCCTCAAATCACCGTCTCTTTTTGCATGGCACATTGTCTCAATAATCTTTTGAAAGATATTGGGAAACTGTCAAGGATTGAATCGGTGATTGATGATGCATGTGCAATTGTGACCTCATCAACAATCACACATACCTTCGATCCGAGTTTGGGAAGAGGTCCACAAAGGTCCTTCTCAAGTACTCGGACACTCGCTTTGCATACAACTTTCTTATGTTGCATCGCTTGAAGGATTATCAAGGTGCCGTGCGGCAACTATTCATCAGTGATGAGTTTTGCTCCTCATCTTTTGCACGTACACAGGTAGGGATTTCATGCAAGAAAAAGGTCGGCGATGCTGATTTTTGGGAGGACCTCAAGCGCACTGACGCCATGGTGCATCCCATTGTAGGATTGTTGATGCTATGCAGCCATGCATCGGCAAAGTATATGAAGCCATGGACCAGATGATAGAGAGTCTTGAGAAGCTTGAGCCAGACGTAGATAGATATGAGGAGATCCACTCGCTTTGTGTGGCGAGATGGAGCTCATATTCCTCTCCTTAACATACAGCTGCTTTTATGGTGAACCTAGAATTTCAGGGAAAAGGACAGGAGGGTGATAAAGAGGTGAGCAACGGTTGGAGACTCATCTTGGATCGCCTCACGCCGGATGCAGAAATCGGGCACAAAATTAGAGACCAGCTCTCTAATTACAGGGCATTTCAAGGCTCATATGGATGTGCAGATGCGCAGCAGGACAGATTCAAGGTTGGTGCAGCATTATGGTGGGAGGACTTCGGATCAGATGGACCAGAGCTACAACAGTTGGCGATCCGGATCTTGAGCCAATTCGTTAGCTCTTCTTGCCTAGAGCAATTATGGTCCTCCTACAGTCACATTTCATCAAAGAAAAGAAATCGGCTTGGGGTGGAAAGAGCTAATGATCTTGTCTTCATTAGCGCAAACTTGCGCATGCTTGGCAAGAGTGCAAGATGCAATGCCGATACTTTTACACAGTGGGAGATGGAACAAGAGGAGGCAGCTACAACTATTGCACAAGAGGGTGGGACAGATGGTTCTCATCATGAGCCTTCATCGGATGACACAACCCCCATCCACACTTCACGCACTCATGATCATGAGGCTAGCACCTCTCTTATTGGGAGCGCAGAGTATGAGAGCGAGTGACTTATATTTTGTATCGCCTAGGCCCCAACATCTTTTGAGTATATCTATTTAATGTTATCAACTTTAAAGTCTTTCTTTTCCGACTTTGCAAGTCTTGACTCTTGACTCTTGCACCTCGTAGCGTAATTTAATTTTAAATGTAATGTGTATCATGATTCATAACTTTTGGAGTTAGAAAGCTTGTTGTTATTGATTGATTAATCTTGATTCTTTACTCCTCTAAAATTAACAATTTTGAGTGCCGTCCCCACCCCCCGTTCCCGTTCCATACCTTTAGCCGTCCCCGTCCCCGTTCCCGTCCCCCGTCCCCGTCCCCTGGTAACTATGGTTAAGGTAGCTCAAGTTATTATGCTTAGCATGATTTCCTATTTTTTGCCTTTGCTACCTTGGACGCACAAATCTCTTCTCCGTTTGGTTGCTCCCATTCGGTTTATGCTGTGGAATAGGCAAGGAAATATTATGGGTCAAACATGGATAGCTTGGAATCACATTACGACGCCCAAAAGAATGGGTGGGGCTGCTTTACTGGATGTCCGCTTGCATATGGTGGCGCGTAAGTGGGCGCTTTTTCAGGATATGTGTTTGCAGGAGCAGCCTTGGGTATTCATGGCTCATGACTTGATTGAGTTGGAGGGATTGTCACATGGACGGACACATGTGCAGGCTTCATGGTGGGACATTGTGAATGCGGCTCATCCTGTCCGTATTCGCTCATCTCACATTTTATCGCATATTCTCCTTTCTTGGTATGAAGTTCTACTATTGGCTTGGTGGGATCCTGGTCATGAAAGACTACTTTTGAACTCTTTGTAGTTCGAAACATTTGTGGAGTCGCGTGTCATTGTTTGGCCAGACAGGGATGCTTCACGCATACGACACCGCATTGTCAGGTTAGGCTTAGTTAGAATCCGAGATGCTGTGATACTTGGTCGTGACAGGCCATATTCGTTTCGTCGTATTCGGCAACACTTTAGGGTTCCTCGGACATTTCAGCCACTATGGGTTGACATCATGCATGCAGTTGAGCCTTTTACTCCATTGCCTCGGCCATCTGCAGATCAACCTTGGCTTGATTGGGCACTATGTAAATCTGGTGACTTGATATCACTTTCAGCTAACCAGGTCTATCATAAGCTCGTATCAGAGAAAGATTGGGTTTCAGCCAAGGCCAATAAGGTGTGGGGATTGCACAAGTCTAAATCATGGTGGTAGAAAACTCTTATGCGTGGTTGGCAGTCTAAACTCCCTTACCAAGGTAAGGTTTTCATTTGGAGAATGTTGGTGGGAGGGTTACCTACACGGGATCAGCTCAGCCGTCGTAAAATTACATTGGCCTCTTGCTTCTTCTGCACGACATGCACTGAAACAGTTATGCGTCTGTTCATGAGTTGTCCAATGGCCCGTCAGATTTGGTCTTTTGTCTCTCGCGTTTGGGAGGCAGTAGAGAGGTCTACTGTTTCGGCGCATCAATGGATATTTGGGATTTGTTCTCAAGTCATTACTTCGGACAGTCACCTTGTGATATTCCATTTTCTTACATGGACAGGACTTTGGAATATTTGGACTACACGGAATGGGTTCATCTTTGATTCCTTGTCTGGAATACATGGGCACATTCTACGTATCCGCGGTTTGTTGCTTTGGCAATTTTCTTCTCTTCTCTCAGCTCAGCTACTGGATGTAGATGTTATTTCGTTATGGTCTACGGCGGCTCAACTGGCTCATCTTTGATGCTTTTATCTGGGATGCTTATTTGGCTAGGAGGCTTTCTTATTAGTGTTCAGGTTTGCATGGTCATGATCCTTTAGAGGATCTTTTGTGGGGGTTTTTTTGGGGCCATAGGTTCTGTGTGAGCCATGTGGCTGATGTACATTTTTTACATATAATATAAAACACCATTTCACGAAAAAAAGAGAGAGAGAGAGAGAGGGAGAAGAGGACACACTATTGGGTCCCAAATACCCTCTGTAGGGCCCCTCGTACATCTGGTCCTTTCGTCCTTTTCCCTCACAAGTACAAGTACAAGGGTTGGTACAACCAATACAAGGGCTGGTACAATAGGTACAAGGGCTTGTACAATAGGTACAATGGATGGTACAAGTACAGTGGCTGAAAATCATAAGAAAATGATTAAATACCCTTGCCTTCAGTATTTCTTCCCAATGGAAGCCTCCAAAACAGTCCCCAATAGTCGGAATACTTCATGGGCAGCCTTCAAGAGAGAGAGAAAGAGAGCAGCCATCATTAGAGTAGCCTATAATGGTGGTAGAGGCTTGTGTGCAGCAAAAGAGCCTCCTCCAAATGAAGAGAAAGGGCTCCAATTTATAGATTTGGACCTCCCATGAGCTAAAATGGCGAGAGAAGGCTATAATAACAAGTGGAGAGCCACACAATAGCCGAAGTGACAAGTGTAAGGCTACTTGTCTCACTTTGATCTGGTTCTCCCATAATCTTTACCTTAAAAAATATCCCAACTAGTAGACCTTTTGCCAAATGTGCTTTGGCATGTCCCCCCATTTGCTCAATTGCAGACGTAACGACGCAAACGGAATTTCTGTCGGAGTCGGGCCAAAAATAGTACCCCTTCTAGATTTTAGGAGTGTGATTCCAAGAGACAAGAAAAGGCTACAATGAATGTCCTCATGTACAAAATGAAACCCCAAGAGTGGATCTCCTGATCTCAGCCCAACACTGCTGTTAGATGCCAGTACTTAGCCCAAAGATGGCTGCTGCATCAGTTCCAGCTCTCCTTGCCTTGAGTAAAGGCTCCCATGCCATAGAACTCTTGGTAATGCATGAGACCGACTCCTAGCTTCTCCAACCAGCCTGCAACTGAGCGTTTTCTGCTGAGAAGCTCCAAAACACATAAGAGGTGGGATGTCCTGAACAATAATTCCATTAACCCTATTTATAGGAGGGGTCTGGAACTGATCTGCCTGTATGGCTGGTTGGCCAGCTCTACACGACCTGACTAATCCCATTTTTTCCATGAAGGGGTTCACGCGTGGCTGCCCACTATAGCAAGGTGGCCGACCCACACTAGGGTGCCCAGAACCTGCTGTCCAGACCGCCCAAATCGCAGCCAATCCAATATATGCTTGACTGAAAAAGGCAGCCACAGGTTTGTTCACTAGACATGGCCACGCCACCAAGCATTTGCGTTACTAAATTCCAAGCAATTGCCAAGCTTGAAACCAATAATAATGTTTTCAATTCAAAATAAAAACAATACATCGGGGCACTGTTAAGTTTGTAAGTATTCCACTGTTATCTGTGTTCTCTTTCGTATGTGTGACAATCGTCCTAGAAAAACGATCATAGCTACCCTTCGTTCCCATGATCAATACATGAATCAAAACCACTTGTTGACACAATGCTTATCAACAGAGTTTTGGCTCCACTCCCACAGTTGATCCAAATTTGATGGGCGGTTCACCTGATAAGCAGACAGCTGTCAACCAGGCTCCGGCGTGCTTTAGTTGTGAGGTCCCTCTTATGAGGAGAACCAGCTTTTAATACTAGGACATGGTGATCCACAATAGATAGAGATTGAAGATCCAGAAAATGGCTGAAAGGTGGAACAGCCATAGCTATGTTGTTGAGACACTGGCATGAAAAATAAAGGCCAAACTTAATAGCACCAGACAAGGTGGATAACAAGGCTGAGTAGAGCGCCGTACAGACGGCATTATAGACATCATATGAGCTGTCTATAGGTGCAGATGTGCAACCCTTGGACCTACCAGCCTATCAACATAAGGACCTACTGTCCTACACACACACCGTCTCCATGAATATTATATAAGAGGGCCCTCCCCCCAAATTCTTAATTGTCCTCCACTCCAACATCATTGTGCACTTCAACCCAGTGTCGCCTGTAGTTCTGCTCCACTAGACCTCCATATTTACATCACATCCAAGGGCACACCACAATGGAAGAATGCAGCCATCTGTTGTCCTTCAGATTTCATCAGTATTCCTGGTGCCATTTGAGCACCAGGATTTCACTTATAATGCCACTTGGGAATGTAATCATGCATTTACAAAAAACATCTTACACAATTGTAGTCTTCAAAAAGGAGAGAATCTTCCACTGCTGCAAAAAAACCCCTCAAAAGTAGTTCCCTCAACAACCAAAAACCTTCTTACATTGAGGTGCTCACCCCTGCAGCATGACACCGTTTCACAAGAGACAAATTTGACATGTACGGAACTAGCAACATATCTAGCAACTGATGTAAGCCAAACAAACAAACAATCCTTTCAACATTTACCTGCTGATCCATCCCCAAAACATGCTACCAACATGCAAGAATGCTTGTTAATTATGGACGACCATAAATGCACACGAAATCTGAATCAAAAAGAAGAATAGAGAAAGTGTCTTCCACCAACAGAGAAGCTCACCTGGAAATGTGGGCTATTCAGGCACCGCCCAATCTGCCGGAATAAAGGAACCATGCATCGTTGGAATTCTGCTGGCTGAGTTGCCTCCAAAACTTCTTCCAGTTCTCCTAAGAAAAGAACCTCCTTGTGACTGTTTGTGACTGGCCAATATTTCAACAATCCCCTGATCACAGTGTCTGCCAACTTCAAGTCTTTCTCCACAAACTGTGTTATACAGTAAGAAAGCTGCCGGTGATAGATAGAAACACACTTTGGTTTGTGAAGAGGAATCAAAGCACGGACAAGAAAGAGCTTATGTTCCTCCTTAAGTGGCAAAGCAAAGCCATTGATGATACTGCCCAGTATTTCCAGCAGCTCTGCAATGCCATTGTGCCTTTCCGTCTCAAAGATAAAACGATAAAATATGTTATTGATTGCTTTTCTAATAAATGGGCGGTGGACCATGAATTTCCCATAAATTCTATGTAGAATGGATTTCAGATACTCTCTCTCTCTAGAGTCCTCTGAATCAAAGAGGTCCAGAAGTCTGAGCACAAAAGAATGATCAACATACCGCTTTGCAATCTTGGCATCTGTTTCTGATGACATTACAAAGCGGAGGAAAAATTCATATACTACCTGCAAGTGAGACCATGCGGGCTCCATGGTGGGTTCTTCTTCCTCAGGATCGAAGTTCTCCACCCCTGTGTTTTCATGCATAGATGGTGGCAGACTGCGGAAAACATTCGCAGATACCATTTTGGAGGCTTCATCCATAGCAAGTTCTGATAATTTGCCATTGCCAGAGCTAATAAAGTCCACAAGCTCGAGCAATGTCTGCCTCTTGATGTCCTTCTCCTTCACGTTTTTGGTAGCGTCGGTGAAGTCAAAGACAACAGAGCATAGGTTGAGCTTCCTGATGAAGAGATTCTGCTTCTCTGAGGTTGCCACATCTCGAAAGAGGGGGAGAGGCTCATAGGCATAGCTCAGGGCACCGTCCCCTACAGGAAAAGGGACAGTTCGGATGCCATTCGCAATGCGGGGTGTGGCAATGGAGCTCAGATTGGGTGGCTCTATGCCGTTTTTGCCCACAGATCCTGCTGCAGGCTGCCCCACGACCCGCCCGGCAGAGGCTGATTGTGCTGGAACACCTTTACTGTTGTTCAGAGGACCTGCAGATGGGGCAGACAGCGCACTTGCTGCATCATTGCCATCAGATTTGGCTGCCTTGTTGCGAGGAAGCCTACCCAGTATTTGCTTGATCATCTCTACCTCTGGTAGTGCAAGCCTTTACTTTCGGTTTTTTTTGCTTATCTGCTCCTGCCTGTTCTCTTGCCCTTGGCTTTACCTTTTACCTCTGCCCTGGCCTTAGATTTCGCCTACCTCATCCTTGAGGTTCTCGTACTGGCATCGATCTAATCTGCGAATCGAAACTCCGACCCCTTTAAAAGATTAGGATTCCCGTGAGCTGAAATGGCTAAAAGATTAGGGTTTCACCCAGCTAAGATCCGTTCAGCCCACAGGATGAAATTTAGGGTTTCTACAGGCAAAAGGGAAAACTCAGATGCAAGGGGGAAGAAAGGTAAAATGAGCAGACGGACACAAGCTAATCACATGTGACAGAAATAGAAGAAGAAGATCAGGAATCATAGGTGAGAAGGAACAGCAGGAAACGCCATAGCTGAGGTATTGAGAGGTGCCCCCTGCAGCACAGGCAGAAAAATCTACCAATGGCATCAAAAACAGAATGCAGGAAGACACACCTGCAGACCTTTTGTCAAGAAGATCAAGAGATCTGCATTGACTGATTCGCCATATAAACTATGGATGGGCATGCCATATGGCATCTGGTATTCACATTTAAAAACATTTTTCATTTCTAGGCACCAAATTTTCTTATTCAAACATTTGAATGATGGGAACTGACCATCATCAAACTTTGTTCTCCAAACTCTATGCATTCCTAAGTCACTACCTAGAAGAAGAGGGTTGTCCCACATGAGGGGGCTTCAAACACATCACATGCCATGAGAACCATCAGTCCTCGAATGGACCAAGGGCGCTAGGCCGAACAACATTGCCACTTGCAAACACGCACCATTCAACATTAAGTTTGCCCAATTTTAAGATATGTACCGTGATGAAGAACCCACTCTAGTGGAGGGTTCATACAAGTGAGCTATTGATTGCAGGGATGAGGGACCTAAAATAGAGTGGAATTAGAACCAAAGTAAAAATCAAGCTCTATTTAGGTGTCCTTGCTAGCAAGGTTGCCGTCTTCTTCATGATTTACAATGACCACTCTTCAATACATCCTTAAACAATGTACTTCATTAGTCATCCAAATGGTTTAAATCAAGCTCTATTTAGTTGTCCTTGCTAGCAAGGTTGCCGTCTCCTTCATGATTTACAATGACCACTCTTCAATACATCCTTAAACAATGTACTTCATTAGTCATCCAAATGGTTTCACAATGTACTTCATTAGTCATCCAAATGGTTTAAAACGCACACCATATTACTATACCACTTCACCCATCAATTGGTTTCTTAAGTACTATGGATTTGAGATAGGCTATGATAAATGTACAAACATGTAGAAAAGATACATGTTTGTACAATATACTTCATTAGTTATCCAAATGGTTTGAAATGCACTCCATATTACTATACTACTTCACCCATCAATTGGTTTCTTAGTTATCCAAATGGTTTGAAATGCACTCCATATTACTATACTACTTCACCCATCGATTGGTTTCTTAAGTACTACGGATTTGAGATAGGCTAGTATAAATGTACAAACATGTAGAAAAGATATATGGCATGAGAGCACAAATGCCATAGACTTACTGGCAACTTTATACCACTATCTGCATTTCCTCGTATAGGTATGACCATGTTTGCATGAGCCTTGGTTAACCACCATGGTTAAAAAACTTGAATAAGATATCTGTATAAAAAAGGGCATGAATAACTTAACTTGCGTGCTTGTGACCTTAACATAACTAAGACAAGATCCACCATACAAAACTCCTTATAGCACACTACCTTGTAATATTTGTTATGTCTAAAGCTGGAGACAAGACAACCCATAAGCTGCAATACATTTCAATGCACAACACATACATGAGACAAAGAACGTTTGTTTCTTTGTTTATTAATTTACAAGATTTATGTTCATTGTTGGTTCTCCCATGATTTTCACACATTGTTCGCATGCCACGAGAACCATCAGTCTCAGCAAGAATGCACAAAGGGTGCTTGGCTGAACAACATTCCCCCTTGTCAACCCCTAGTCCAAAGATTGTCTAATTACAAGCTAGGTATTGTGATTAAGAACCCACTCCAGTGGAGGGTTCATACAAGTGAGCTACTAATTTGCAGGGCCAGCTCAACATTCCAAAGCGCCTAACCTAAAATAGAGTGGAATTAGAACCAAAGCTTTGGTTATAGATCAGTATGTGTTCAGTTGTCTCTACTATCATGGTTGTCTCCTTTATTATTTACAATGGCCGCTCTTCAATACATCCTTGAACCAAAGCTTTGGTTATAGATCAGTATGTGTTCAGTTGTCTCTACTATCGTGGTTGTCTCCTTTATTATTTACAATGGCCGCTTCTTCCATACATCCTTGAACAATCTACTTTATTACCCCACATTACTATATTGATTCACCCATCAGTTGGTTTCTATGGGTTTGAGATAGGGTACTAGAAATGTACAAACATGTAGGAAAAAGATATTCTACTAAAGTTATTGCATGAGATCACAAATGCCATAGAGTTGGTGGTAACTTTTAACACTACTATCTATGTTTTCCCATATAGGTATGACCACATTTACATGAGCTTTGATAGCCCACCACACTAAAAAAACTCAAATAAGCTATCTAAGGTAAAGGGGCTAATAAAGAGTGGGTCCCATAAATAGCCCACCATGAAGAGACAACTCGTCACATTGCACTTTTTCCAAAAAAACAAAAAAACGAGAAAAAATATGTGGTGCATTTTGATTGGATGAACTTTTTGATGCTTTCTAGCCGTACTGCCCTTATTATGGACCCTCTTGCATAGCCAAATCCATATATCAAAACCTTTTTTTTCCCTTGAAATCTCAACAAATATGAATATGCTCCCTTCATTGAAATCCAATATAAACTTGACCTAAATTAAAGGTGTTAGTGGTTAAACACAAGGTGGGAGACCTACCATCTTCCATCAATTAGAAGACATGTTCTGATGATTGGCCTCCTTCTTGGGAAACCCCTTCATTTGGTTTTTCTTTAATCATTATGTTTGCTCCAGTCTTCTTTTTATTCTAGCAATCTTTCTCCGTGTGGCCTTGTTTGCCACAAAAGTTACACTTTATTTTGCCTCTTAGTGCTTTGGTGAAGAATGCTTTCTCCTGATAATGTGATGAAGGTCCACCCACTTTGACTTTGAGTCTTTTTCCCTCTTCAATCAAGGTTGCTTCAATGCTAGTGAAGGTTAGGTCGGGTGGTTTTTTCAAGATAGCCACCAATGGGCTAAATGCTTCCAAGGTCAAGCTCTTGAGAAGGATTGCTATGGCATCCTCCTCGTCCAATAGAGATCCAATACATGTAAGTTGTTGCATAGCACTTTGTTTAAGTGAGCTTGAAGTGATTCACTTTCTTCCATCCAAAAAAAATGAAATTTCAAACTAACTTTATAGTTCTTTTTTGTTTGGCCCCCAACAACTTTTCTCATTCATCGCATGCTCCAAATGAATTTTATTCCAATACAATATGATGGATGAAACTATCTCCTAATGCAACGATGGCTAGGGCTCTCTCATCTCTTCCAAGGCAAAACCTTTTCTCTTCTCTTTTCGATCCGAGACACTTCTCCCTTCCACTCACAATCACCCAAAAGTCCATCCCTCATGAGTATAAACTTAAGCTTTACTTGCCATGTATGGAAACCATCACCATGGAATTGATCGATTTGTCATTCCCTTTGGTGAGGATGGGAAGGTCTTAGCAATGGAGCAACCCAATGCCAATGTCTAGTCCCTTACAAAGATAGAGAGATACATTTTGTATGCTTACCCCTTCCCAACTTTAAAAACTATAAAACAAAGAATACCATGTTTTGGGAGAGCAAATTAGAGTACCAAACCTAGGGGGAAAACAAATTTGATGATGCACAAGGCTTTAGCAACACCCCAATGGTAGAATTGAAACCTTAATGGCTCAAAAAATTAATTGTGATTGGCACTAATCAACCTGTTAACATAGGTAATTTTATGCTAATAGACCATAAAATGATTTGAAGATTAAAGCTATTTGTGCTCAATAAATCAGCATATACATTCTTCACATCATATATGATGAACCTATCGGTCAAAACCTAGTGAGTGGGAATGGACTGATGTGACTAACCCCATCATATATGATGAACCGTCAAAACCTAGTGAGTGGGAATGGACTGATGTGACTAACCCCATGAGGAGCATACCTTTCTTCAGCTACATTGTGACTAATGCTAGGTTGATCACGATAAGAAAAATTAGCTTTTAACCCCTTGCTATTGGAAATCGCTACCTCGTGTTGGGATGATTTGGAGACTTCAAATTGATCATTTCACACCCCCATGCCTTGTAGCCTCTTGAGTTGATGTTATTACTCCAAGTGATGTCTTCTTGTAATAGATGAGACAAAACACCTTGATTATTGATGATTTTGGAGCTTGGGAAAAAAATAAGTTTAATTGCTAACGATTTTGCTAAGTAGGGTTGTCATAGGATGCATATATGATCAAGGGATGATGGATGGCTCCGATACCAAGTTGAATTTTATGCCTAGAGAGGATTAGGGTGTATGGAAATGGATTAGCATCCCCTTATAGCCAAGACCCATCTTTCTTAACTAGATTAGCCTCTCAGAAGTCAAGATCATGTGTGGTCGATTTGAAACTCAAACTTCTAGTTTAGAAATATGGAAAAGTCTTAAGGTGGCCTAGGACCGTATGAAGCACAAACTAGAAGTTTGAAACTCAAACTTCTAGTTTAGAAATATGGAAAAGTCTTAAGGTGGCCTAGGACCGTATGAAGCACAAACTAAAGTGGTGTGGAAGAGGAGGTACACTTTGTGGAATTAAAGAGGATCTAATGTAGCTCTTAGCCTATATTCAAGAACATAAATGTGGTGCCAAATGGGCTTTGGAGTCTAGAAGGCAATGTGGATATGGGACTTGGTGCCAAATGGGCTTAGAGTCTAGACAAAAAAGGCATGTGGATATGGGAACCAAGGGAATTGGATACCATGGAAAGCTAGATTCTCCCTTCAGAAGGTCAGCAAAGAAATCCTTCTTTCAAAGCATAGACCATCTAAAACAGTAATATGAGACCCAAGATCAAAATTTCAAATGGCTACTAGTCCATAAAACCCTTTGGGTGAAGGTCCAAAGAGAAAACTTGAACTCTGTACTATGTGGGTTTTGTACATTACAAAATGAACTAGCCATCCATGTTTTTTTGAAGAAGTGCAATGTGGTCAATTTTTTTTCCAATGGTTGCAAAGATGTATTTGGTATGAAAAAGAAAAGGACAGACTTTATTTTATGGTTCTTCAATGCTTGAAAAGATGTATTTGGGATGAAAAATAATTGGACACACTTTATTTTATGCAAGGGTTGTAAACCAGAGGTAAAAGGAACATGGGTGCTAGTTATCACTTTTGCTTACTAGGAGCTACAAACATCATTTAAAAAGGAGGATGCTAAAGTCTTAATTAATGAAATTGGTTTTAATTTAAGGAAGATTGCTCTACCTAATGTAGATTGGGGACTTTTAGTTTTTCTTGGGAAGGTATGGTTGTTGCTGATCAACCTCTGTAACCTAGTTAATTTTTTATAGAATTACCAACAAATGCTGCATTATCTTGAAACATTTGGAAAGTTCTACATAGCAACATGTATGACACAGTCATTTGGGTTACAAAGTTTACAGTAATCATGGCCCTAAAATTAAAAGAAGAAACTTGGCATACACCTTTAAGACTTTTACCTCTTAGGCTTATGCTGTATATAGACCTTCTTAGAAGAAATTACCGAGTGGGAAGCCAAAGAAGTCAAAGTTGAAAGCAACATAGAGATTTTAAGATAAGTCTCACCCAATATGTTTCAAATGATATCAAATCTAATGGATCAAGGTACCAAATTGACAACATCGACTTCCTTTTGGCGAATGAATTTGTGGATGATCCGAAGGCAAGAGCGAGTGACTTTCTGGACAAGTTAAAATTGTATTTTCATGCTTGGATTGTGTACTACCATCCACTTTGTAATCTATGTTTTTTTTGCTACTAATTTGTGTTTGACCATAAGTTTGATGTACTCATATACTTTGACAATAGTTTAATACGCCATATTGACAAAAAAAATCTTTGGGAAGGTAAGTACTAATGATTTCCCAATGGTTTGGGGTGCTCCAAAGCCTTCTACACAACACAATAATTTTTTAAGAGCTCTCAACATACGAGCAATATCTTCCATAGTCCAGAAAATGGAAGCTTTCTTCTTGTCCAACTTGTAGTTTGCAACACGAGGAAGTCTTTTGCATCTTCTTACACAAGTATCTACTCTAAAATCTCCATGGTTTGCCAAAATAGATTCAATCAATAATTCATTAAAAGGGTGCATCAAAAGATTACTTTGCCAAGCACTATTTAAACAACTTAATACATAAGGCACATATTTAATAAGGGATCAACAACTATTTAAAAAATAAAATCAATAATTTATTAAGAAAGAACACATTACTAACCTTTAAAATATACTAAGAGTATAATAAAATAATATTAAAAATGTTTTCCTAAATTTTTACAAACTAATATAAAAATTTTAAGCTATTTTTTAAATCACTACCAACATGTAAGTATATCTCTCTTAGTAATAAAATGAAACCTAAATTACGAAAAGACTCCCTCCCTCCCCCCCCCCCTCTCTCTCTCTCTCTCTCTCTCTCTCTCTCTCTCTCTCTCTCTCTCTCTCTCTCTCTCTCTCTCTCTCTCTCTGTGCAAACCTGCAATATACATGTAACGTTGGGAAAGGAAAAAGCAATACTACAGCATCAACTTTTCTAATAAACTAAAACAAATGTATACATTACTAGTTTCTTCATGTTGAAATTCGTTTTAATGCTACAATTTTGCAATAAACTTGGACCAATATATATGATTAATTAGCGAGCTTAAAGCTAAAACTAAAAACCCTAAACAACTTACCAATCAATGTTTAGTCGTGACACAAAAAACAAAGAGCTGCATGATATACTTCCAACATAACCAAGTAGAATGTAGCTACTGTAAGATATCTCAACACATGTGCTATGAATCTTAACATGATTATATTATTAATTGTGTTTGATTAAATACAATGTTAAATAGAATGATTAACAATCCCTAAATGTTGTAACCATCAAACATGCAATTAAACACCACCAAAAACATGTAAAGAATGTACATACATGCAACAAATAATAATAATAATCTTCATGCATGCAAAATAAAGAACACACATGTAAAATTTATCAGCAAACATTAAACACACACACTTAAAGCATGATGTGTGTGTATAATTACCCAAAAAAACTATATTCCACCATAAAATCAAAGTAATTATTGCAAATTTTGTAGTGCTATCACTAATCTAAACTCTCTTTTTTTTGGGGGGGGGGGGGTTTTTGTGCCATTGGGCTCTTAAAGCCATGCCAAACTTTCCCCAAAGCTATGCTAAACTTTCCTCAAAGCACATTCTTGGTGATTAAACTAGATTCATGTAGTGAATTTGAGGTGCCGTTTCTGATGCATGCATCGTGTATCCCCATTGATAATTGGCCTTTGTAAAGTCACACGCAATAGATGCCTCTCTTATAGAGGTGCCAAAGCCCTTACTAACTCACAACTCAATTCGGGACCATCACTAAGGCTTGAATTTTCTTTAAATTTTCAAGCTCGCCTTTCATTAGCAGCCACTCGATCACTTCATGAGAAGTCATCCATGAAAAGTCACCTGATCACTCCATGAGAATAAAAATTATGTTAAGATGTTGATGCTTGTTTAGGATCCCAAGATTCGCTTGCATATTAGGCAAACAATAGATTTTTCATTTATCTTAGCCTTTTTACTATTTTAAAAAACAGCCTTGGGAATCTTCTTTGATAATGCCAATTACTAGTTGTCTCCGAAAGGACAAAATAACTCACATCAGAGATTAGGACACTATTAATTAGGATAAACTTTCTTACTAAGCTTAGTACATAGTTTTACTATGTGTTGAATTTGGACTTCACCTTGGGTAAACACCTTGGATAAAACCCAATCCCATGTTTGTCCCATGCTAGGTAGGTACAAGTGTCAGGCAAGGCTGTTGTTTTTTACATCCATTCACATCTTGAGTTGTTTATCCCGTTGGAGAGGGATGTTTTTAAGGTACTTTTGGTTAACATGATTTCTTCACCGCCGTCGACAATGTCCACATTAACATATGAAGAGCATCTTCATTATAGTGTAATCCCACCATTTATATGTTGTAATAAGATGCTCTCAAGCCATGTCAATTAAGGTCACAGCATGACGGACTCGGCTTGAAAGGCCAAACACTTGTAAAATATTTATAATTGGTCATGGGTGCCTGATGTCCCTTGCTCTTAGGTGCCATGCTAGTAAGAAACGGCTTTCAAAGTATAAAAGCTAATTTCTCATGTTCGTAAAGGGAAATATCTCCATTCATGCAACATAGCTAGTGTTCCTCTCTATTCTCTTTGTAACTTAATCATGAGTGAGAGGATGCTCCTATGTGAGAAATAATGTGAATTAAGCACACATAATTAGAATATAGCCTTACAGGCCCTCTTGTATCCACACAAGCTATGCCGGGATGTTATACACCTATTCTGATTTCATCAAGGGATGAAAGCAGGATTTCTTCACAAAAGCAAAGAAATGGCTTTCAAAGTATAAAAGTCAATTTCACATGTTCATAAAGGGAAAAATTATCCGTTCATGTAATATAGCTAGTGTTACTCTCTATTCTCTTTGCAACTTTCTCATGAGCGAGAGGATTCTACTATACAAGAAATAATGAACTAAGCAAGGATACTTAGAATATGACCTTGAGGGCCCTTGTGTATCGACACAAGCAATGCCAAGATGTTGTGCATCTATTATGATTTCAATGGGGGATGAAAGCATAATTTCTAAACTCAAAATCCATTTTTAAGCCTTTTGGTAGTGATATCCTTTTCTAGTAACCTCCGCCTTGTAATCTCTTGCTTACAAACATTCATGTAAAGACTATGCTTGGAATATGTATTACTCAATAGAAGTCTGAGCCTATGGTCTCTAGATTTAGGTAAAACCCTGTATTCACATTTGCATGTGTGACGAACCTCACACAACTCTTGACACCTAATTAAACTTTGTATGCATCATTTGCACATCTTGCTCCCAATGCTTTAAATTTGGCCCAATCTCAATTCACATGACAATGGAACGACACAAATCTAATCCATTGACACATACTACCTATATTTGCCTAGCATAACCCCAAATCAACAAATTAGCTGAGAGCTCATGGCTTGCACATCCTAGCATCAATGATGCCCAAAACAACCCCATGTTGCAACTCTACACATAATGTTATACATGCCTAGAATCCATCCTGCAAAAGGAAGTACATTTAGGCCTTCATTGCTACCATGTTGCTACATGTGCAAGGTCTAGCTCCCACATAGGGTACCCTAGGTGCTAATTGCTTGATGAAACCTTAAGTAGTTGCTGTAAACAGTGAGTCATAAAAATGTGCACGAGTCCTGAGTGCACATTTGCAAAAGGTCATCCACATTTGCTTAAGGTTTTGAGAAGCGGCTATTTTTTGAAATGTGTACGCACAAAGTACAATCAACTCTCTAATCTTCTATCTCACTAACATCGGACTAGTAATCCATAAGATCCATAATCTCTCCAACATCCTGGTCACCAATGGGAGGTTGGGGCTCTCGTGATGTGACAAGAAATCGAGGATCAGATTGTAGTCTTTTCATCCCAGACTCTCGGAATTCATCAGGAAACTCTTTTAGGGCAATCACTCTTTGCTCAATGAACTTGACTTGCAGTGGGTCACACTCCACTACAACCACATTTCTGCCTCTTTTAAGTGCACTCACAATTGTAATACCCATACCCGTACCTGCAAAGAGGGCCATTATCCACTCTACCTTGAATTGAAAGAGGGTTAGTTAAATCCATCATCAAAAGCTAAGGCTTTTGATATGGATTAATGACACCATGTAACTCGCCACTATTGTGCTTAAACTTCTTACATACGCCATATCTTTCAAAAACATTTGTGTGGCTTATTTTTGTGACAAAGTTATAGCTTCCTTCTTTGAGTGAAAACCGATTATGGAAAACTCATGAGCCCATGAAAGTCAATCAAGTTTGTAACCATGAATGTTTGGTTTGGTCTTGCACAAGAAAACAAAACTTAGATCAAAATAAAAGAAAACTAAAACTTTGAGTAATGAACAAAACTTACAATTGAGTTGAACTTACCCACAAACAACGAGGTGTTACACCATATTCATATCAAAGAAGGCTTTTTGTGCTGCAATAATTTGATCATGAGCATTTAAAAATACTAGTGCCCAAGACTCACAAGTTATAACTCTACCAAAAGTCTCAATTACTTTTTTTGTACACAAAAACTCCATACTTAACATTATCGTTGATGGAGGTAGGAGCTCTAAAACTATAAGGAGCATGTGCGATGGCCAAAGTGTAAGGTTGTGCTATAACAAAATGATCCATTTCTTTGATCCTTTCCTCATGCATGCACCACTTCATCAAAACTTCATCAACAATATCAAGAACAAATGTAAACACATTGGAAATATTCTCTACTTGTTGTGCCTCCTCTTTTTCTCTTGTTGACAACAACAAGAGAGCGTGCTACAGATCAAAAGCCTAGCACCCATGACAACTTCTTTTAGCTTGCTTTTTGGGATGTTGAAGTCTTGGATTTACAAGAACGGATTTTCAAGCTCTAAGAGGAGGGAAAATTGAAAGGCCAAAAGTTGATTAAACCTTCTCAAAGTTCCAAAGGTAAAGTAGGTACAAGTGAGGATGTACTAAAATCCATCCCTGAAGAAATAAAGATAACTCCTTGGAGATCAATGCAAGGAATATGAGAAAAATCCTTTATCCTTGGGGTTCTCGTGCGTGTGAAGGCTAGAAGTATTTCCCTTGAAGAGATGATTACAGAGTTTGAGATAGACTTTTTTTAAATGTTTTACTTTTTAAATGTATTTCAAGTTTTTAACTTTTTTTATTTACTTATTGCACTTTTTTCCAGGAAAAAAACATACTTGCACATGCAACGAATTATGATTGAAAAGTTGAATTGTGCAAATTGGGATAAAGTAAGAAGTTTACATCCAGAAACAAGTAATCCATCACAGTTGAAGAGATTTTAACCTTTGTTCTCAAAAGCGGTGTGTAAATACAAACCCGTCTACTTTGTCTTTCGGCACTTTGGATTTTACAATCTCTTTTGTGAGCTCAAAATTTTGTCAAACTGGATTCCAGAATCCAAAATGTCTTCTTGTGTTTTTGGTCTTCACTTGTTATTCTAGTTTTAGGTTTAAAATTCTTTACCTTGTTTTCTGGGATTCAAGAATCCAAATTTAGTAGTCAACATGGCTTTATTTTTTGTTTAGTGAAGCCTTTCCTTCTTGTTCAGAAATAATCTCTTTATGTTTGTTACTAGAATCGAGACCCATGTGTTAGCTTGAAGAGCAAGGGCACCTTTCTTCTTGGTCTCCAAACCACATTTGTCACAAAGAGCAAGCCAAAAATTCTCATATGCCTTGTTCCTTGCCTTAATGTGTTCGACCCACTCATTGTGAAAGAACCTAATCTTTTGCAAAAAGGTCATTTCTAGTCTAAAATCTCAGTCCAAATTGTGGTCAAGGGCAAGAACCTTGGCTTCTTCATTCGGCAATCCAACATACACCCAACAAAGAGCAGTTTTGAATGTTTCAATGTGTTCATACTCATGCTAAGCTCTTTCTTGGCAATCAATAGTGAGTGCCACCAAGAACCTAGTATTTATAAGACTCAACTCTTGATTTTTTCCATGCTTGAGTTTTGTCTTGTGTTGTAATGAACATGGTTTTCTTTTTCACTTGTTTCCAAGCTGATTAAACCTTCAAATATTTATTTCAATTCCCATTCTATGAGCTTTATAAGATTCATAGAGAACAACAAAGCATAGAGCGTCAAAAATTAACAATAGGAAAAAAATGCTTAGAATAAAAGGAGAAGTACTTGGACTTGGTCATTGATAGAATGGATCAAAAGAAAACCATGTTGCCTCACATCATATGTTTACCCAAAAATTTGAAGGAAGAAAATTTTATCCAACTACATGTGATTGGAGCATTAGTCTTTAATGGCATCATGTCCTCTAAAGTCTTCATAAATTTTCCCAACATTCACAATGATCCAAACTTGATAGTTACAATTATTTAAAAGATCATTGGAGAGTGGCCTGATGATCTACCATATGTTCTCTACTTATATAACATTAGTAGAGAGAACAAAAATCAAGTGTTGCCTGCATACTTGAACATGTTATTGCATAAGAAGATCTTCAAGAAGATTAATCTTGGGTCCTTGTTGGTGGGACACACACATGATCAAATTGACCAAATGTTGAGTAGTTTCTCTGTCAAATTGGCAAATAACAATACTTTTGATCTTCCTTAAATTTGTTATGTGTTACAGGATGCATACATCCCCAAGCCAACTATAGAAATTATAGAGGAAACATATGATTTTAGATCTTTTGCAGCAGGAGATGGTACAAATGCGTCTTCGTTTGTGAAACTCAATGATCATACTTTTTAGCATCAGTTTAAAATTGAGAAAAGGGAAGAAGAAACCCTCATGTAGTGTAAAAAGTGATCAAAATGATGCATGGCTCCTAGAGGAAGGTCTCAATTTTCTATTGTTTATTCCACAACATGGAATTTCCTGGGCAAAGTACACGTTGATCTCTTCCACGAATGAGATGCTAACTCTTAATTGCTTGATTGATTTTCTTCAGTGCTCGACTGAAATTATGGAGACAATATATGTTGCACATGTGTATTTTCCAAGTAGCCCACTAGAATGGTGGGAAACATTTTTTGTGAAGTAAGAGAAACTCATTAAAGATCTAGAAAATGACACCTTTTAACTAGTTGTTCCATTTGTATGGTGCGAAAGTGGACTTCTTGCAAAAACCAATATAGTTGCAACTAGTGGTTCCAATGATTTGGCTATTACAGAGGAGTTGTTAGCAATGGTTCATGGGGTGAAACAAGGGAAATGTATGTAGGACCTAAAAAGACCACAAAAGGTCGACACTAAGAAAAGAAATGTGGGAAGGAAATGTAAACAAGCTGAGTGAAGGAACAATGATTGTCGTGCTTGCCACCTACGATGAGAACAATCATCCATTCTAGTTGGTAAAAGTTACAAATTTTTTTCAAGAGTGCGGTGTTTTAAGTGTTGTGGAAGTGCACTGGTACTGAACAATAGGAGAAGACCTGCTCAAAGGAAAGTATGATTTAGAGATGTTGAAAGAAAGCAAAAGGGGAAATAAAAGTGGTATTCCTCGACGTGTGGACACATTCAATCTGTAGGCTATAGAAATCCTTATGTATGGATTTAATTTGAAAAAATCTGGTCACTTGCATAAAAAAACCATTGAGATTTTAAAGCAAAAGGTAAAAGATCTCTTCTAGTTCTAAGGAAGAGAATATGATTTGCTTGTGTACTAAAGATTTTCTTGTATTTTTATTGACATGGAATAGAAAGTTGTTTTTCTTGCATAAAGCTGGGTTTTTTCTCATTTTTTTTCCCAAAAAAGCCATTTTAAGGTTTTTTGAGAAAACACACGAGTGCACATTTGTGCGATTTATTGAACATTTTCATGACTTGATGTTTTATAGCACCTCTTGCATGTAAAGCAAGATCTGGCTAGCGCACACAAGATTAATATGATAGCCGATGTGTTCATTGATCTCTCCAGAACCTAGCCTTAGAGACCTAAATCTTTGTGGAGGATTAAGCGGGTCACCTACAAATGAGATGGGGTGTCATGCACCAATGTGAGTGCCATTGCTTGCCATAGACACCCCCACTGATCCTTGACAGGTTGGAGTGTCTCTCAATATTTGAGCTAGATCCTTCACAAAGATCTTATGGGGTAGACATTTAGAAAATTGATCGGTGTTTAATTAGTAATGGCCTATTTGTTTTCACCTTTTTCAAGGAGCTGAATAAATTTGAAGTCTATGAAGGCGAATACTTTCTTGTAATAAGGAAAAATAGTATTTATTTTTTCATATTTGTCGGTTTGAGAAATTTTATGTTTAGTGTTGTCTTAAGTTCTTCAATTAATAAGACTTTAGAGTTGTCTTGATTTCTTCAACTAATAAGGGTTTGTCTATTTGATTTTCAGCAAAGATTTCCAATACCTTTTGCTTCTTTTACTCTAGCATTGCTTTCACTTTATAGGAAAAGGTTAGAGTGGAAGATCCTCATTCCCCCTCCCATGATATACTAGTGAAGAGAAGAAATCTCTTCACTCCTATGTTTCTTTTCATCACTTGAATATACCTTCCATTCTAGATCCCCATTGATCCTCTACCAATTGGAGAGCTAGATTTTTGCATCACCTCTTCAATGTCCCATTTTCTCTCTCATCCACATTTGGATTTGACATAATGTATTTTTTCATCTTCCTCCTAATTTGAGCAATCATCTTACCCATTATGTATTTTCTCATCTTCCTCCTAATTTGAGTAATCATCTCACCCATAATAGGAAAAGTCCTTTGTTTTGTCCACCTTCTCCCTCCTTATTTATCCTTGAAGTTGGGAGATTATGGGTTGCCTCCACATTTTAGCAAATTCTTTCTTAATAAAAAATAAATTGAGTTTAAAGTCAAATTTTTTAAAGCCACCTCCTTGTACTTCATTTTCTTTTGGAACAATTGGTTTGTGATTTTTAACACAAAAGTCTTTGTAACAATGATCTTTCATTGAAGGTTTAAGATGATCTTCCATATTATAAATACATATGTTCACCTTGTCCAGTCTGGCCAAGATGGACTTGATTCTATCATTGGTTCGAGTATGGTGTTGTCATGCTCTAGTACTTCAATAACATCTTGGTGCAAAATCTGAGCAAAATCTACTAACTCCCCATACTAATCTTTCTCTTCCCTTGATTCGGTACTCTACCTCCCTTCTAATTGGAGGTTTCCAAGTAAATCTTGAGATTTAATTAGAGTTTCCATCTGTCCAAAACCAAGGGATATGATGACACAATCTTGAAATTACTTCTGGTGCAAAATCTGAGCAAAATCTACTCACTCCCCATACTAATCTTTCTCTTCCCTTGATTCGGTACTCTACCTCCCTTCTAATTGGAGGTTTCCAAGTAAATCTTGAGATTTAATTAGAGTTTCCATCTGTCCAAAACCAAGGGATATGATGACACAATCTTGAAATTACTTCTATATTTCTTCTCAATGTGGGTCCAAATCCACCTCCCTTTTTCATCTAGGAAGACTTCTATTCTCTTCCATTCATTTGGCACTACTATTATGTTTACTTAAAATATCTAACTAACTAAGGTGGATTAGAGTAAATGTTGAACTTAATAATTGAAATATTAGGATAATTAAATATTGAAGGCTAACAATGCACATCAAGTCAATAAACTCATTGCATTAACCAAACTCTCATTGAAATGCTCATAATCCAAGCACATCCTATAGCTTAAATGAGAAGCCTCTAGATCCTCACAAGGTTCATGCATCACATGTGCCCACCAAAAAGGTGGTACACATAGTGAAAAGGTGGTACACACAAAGCATGTGAGCTCCGCCTAAATCATGTAACTAGCACACAACATGATTAGAGCCCATGTGGTCATCAAACAACATTTATAAGTACCAACAATAAATGCACTCACACTTTTTGACTTCTACTAAATTCTCTACAATATAATAATAACCTCAAGACCAAATAGCCATACAATTGTTCACATTTGAGAGAACTCGACTAAATTAATACATGTGGATAATAACATGCCTTCCCTCAAGCAAATACAACAATGTAAACCCTTAAATTTCAACATGATTGTCCCACCTTTAGTGTCTATTCCTCTAACTCCTATCCATTGATGGCAAATACTAGTGATCGTTTCATTATTTTATAGTCAGTGTCCAGCCACCTAAAGCTAATCACTTTAAAGGTCCTAAGTTGATCCTTTCACAAACTGAAAATTCCATGCAAGGAGCTTCATAATTTTTATTAAAACATTGCATTTTCCATGCAAGGAGCTTCATGGTTTTTTATTTTACAAAAAATATAATTTCTTTACTTTTAATTATTGTACTATGTCTCTCAAAGACTAATTTCTTATATGTAACACATATAAGAACAAACTCTTGCTCTCCTTGTCAACAATGAGGTCCTCATCTCCTATGTGAGAAGCCTCTAACCAACTGTTTCATGACTCCCAAAATAATCGCAAGAGGATGGAAAGTTATGAAAAGGGCCCTATCTTGAATTACTTATTGAATTTTGGGGTGTTCTATCTCTAATTCATGAATTTGGTTAGAAGTCAAATCTATCATGATGTATGCTCTACAACATGAGCCTATCTAAAATCAAGTCAGGGGTTGTCTTCCACTTTCAAAACTTTCCCAAGGCCTTGAAAGAGCTCCCTTTTTACCACAATAGCAAGATTAATACAAGAATTGTGGATCTTGAACCAACATGAAATGTTTCCATGTTGAGCTTCTAAGACATCAAAGTTATATCTCTAAAGTAACATTACCATGTGTCCCCTTTCAAAATTTTGATTCCTTGGAAGTGAGAACTAGTTGTATTGAAATGCTCTACAAAAGTGATAAGATAGAATTTTCACCCCATGTACCTAGCATCTTTAATTTCATCACCCTACATCTCACACTATTGATGCATCAATTTTGACTAATAAATTATAAAACTCTTAGTTTATAATCAATCTTTTGCATAAGACCATCCTATCTTCAAAATATTCATTTTATTTCTACCAAAATCAGGGTTCTTACCATTTCCTTTGTCCCTTCCTCTTACATTAAACATGTGTGGTTTTGCAAGTCATAAAACCATGGCATTCTCCTTTTCTAGAGGCTTTGATAATGACTTCTTGTTATGATGTTATTTTAGTTGTGTGTATTTTATCTTAAGGTTCTTCCCTTTTCTTAATCCATTAGGGACACAATATTTTGATTAGAGTTTAGACCTTGTTTCCTTATCTTTACAATAGACTTGTAAAGGGATATTCCTTTCCCGTTTGAACATATGTTCTTTTTTTGCATATTTTTGAGACTTTGGACCATACATGTATTCATACCTACCTTCTTGAGAGATATAAGTTAAAATAATCTTTCCACCACACCAATGTATGATGCTTATAATACCTCTTACTTAATCTCACAAGGGAAATATTTTTCAATGTTAAAAATATGTATAGTCAACTTTCCATTTGTTCTCAAATGTTGCATTTCAAAGTCACCTTTTAGTCCACTTAAACTTTATCCATTGTGAGTGAACATAGAAGGTATAAATTATTAATATTTTTAAATAAAGAAATGTTTTTAGGACTAAAGCAATTGTTTTTATCATTATTCCTTGTGTTCAATGCATTATTCTAGTAGATATTGGTTGATTGGAGGTTAGATTCATATTTCTTTTAGATATCCTATTACCTAATTAAATTTTTGAGTGATTGTTCTTATTGGTGTCTACTTTGGTTGTATATCTGTGCTATGTAATAATTTACTACTGAATTTTGATTTGTTGTCTTTTTTTTAAATACAATTTTTTTATCCAAACAATAAGTGTTTCTCCATGCCTAGTATGCACTTAAAATATGCCTTATATTAGGTACTCACTTACATCTATGTTTGTTGCACACAGCTCTACTATTATATTTTAGTTTAGATTTATAATTTTTGGATAGGCTTTTTAAGTCTCAAAGAAAAATGAAAGTGGGTAGGAAGTTTGAAGGAACTGAGTCATGAACTTTAAGAATTATTGTTGGTGTGTTCAATTGATTTATGATTATTGTGTTTGTTATTATCTTCATATATGTAGAGTAAGTATAAGTTTGTGAAAGGGTTTGTAACTTCACATGAATAGATTCTCTTTATAAAATTCAAAACATAAATTCTTTGATTTCCCTTTGTGCATCCTAGTTGATGTGTTGATACAATTGGTGTCTTTTTGCCTCATTGAATCTTTTTGTCTCATTGAATCTGCCAAGCTAAAAGTGTTGTGATTCAATTTATAAGTATATTTCAAAATCATGTTTTATACTACTGAATACTCATGTATTTGTCATTGGCTCTCCATATGTTATGACATTAGCACCTAAATCTCTGCATGTTATGACATGATCACCTATTGGTAATCTTGCAAAATGGATTGTCATCTTTTATTCAGAAAGCACAATATGCATTTCCTCGCTAGAGATATTTCATTAATTACTATAAGTTTAATTTGGTGATAATTTTGCTAAGTTTTTCCTTGATAAACTAGTTAGTTATTTACTATTGGTTGGTATGTGCATGGTTCATTGTAATGTGCTACCATTAATAGTAATGCTACTTTTTTATGTGTGTCTATTTATGAGTAGTGCCTTAGGTGCATTTGTATCATAGCTTTCTTTGAGGGGGTGTTAATCAAATCATCATAATCATTGCACAAGAAGCATTTGTATCATAGCTTTCATAATCCTTGCATACAAGAAGCATTTGTATCATAGCTTTCATAATCCTTGCATACAAGAAGCAATTAGAAGGCATGTTTTACTAGTTCTTGCTCCTCCTCTAAGAATCATGCTAAAAATTTGATGAGGACTTTGTCTCTTCTTTTTTAGTATATATCATTAAAATGTAGTCTTTTTTTGTAATTATATTTTCTTAAATAATTTATCTTGTGGAATTAGCTATTGATTTTGTGTTATATTAATGCCTTCATTTGTTTATTTTAGGTGATATATAATAAATATCTTCTCATACATCATATTATTCTCTTTTTCTCATTTTTTGTGTTAGGGGTAATGTATTGTTACAATATTTATTATTATATAAAGTCTAGATATTTAATAATCTTATTATTTGCCTTAAAGAAAAAATAAATTTTTAAAGCATTCTATATTTGCTTTAAAGTCATGCTTCCAAGAGGGGTGAATTTCAATAAAACACAAGTTCTTTTCTCTATAATAATTTTATAGATCCTCTTTTTGTATTTTATTGTCCATACTTACTGTAGTTTGGTTTGTTCTTTATGATTCAACTTTTAAATATTGTATAAAAATATACATACTTTATGAGGCTTAAATGATAGAGATTTGAATATCTCTTTGTATATTTATCTTTATTTGATTTGCATGTTTCATTTGGTAAAATTTTTACCAGTTTCCAAGATATAAAAGAAATGCTTGACTTATTAAAGATGTATTTACAAAAGTCAAAATCTCTAAGTAATGATAGCAATAAAGCCAAAAAAGATGCAAAGTGAGCACTCATTTGTTGTACGTATAATAAGAAATCGTTTAGTTTGCATAACCTTTCATAAGTGCTAGTCTTTTCATTCACACATTCTTGCATTTTTGTGTTTCAAAATATTGGTTGGTGTATTATTTATTTGCTGTGTGTTTTTTTGGTAGTTTTCTTTATGTCTTGTTATTTTGCTACTATAAATTGTCGTATAGGGTTATTTTTAATTCTATTAGAAAGTTTAGATATTCCAATTGGCATTTTTTATTTGGATAAAATTTTCTTATACCATGTGTCACTATGTTTGTGTGTGTAAAATATCTTCAATATTTGAGGGCATTAGTGAATTACAAGTTATAAAGATTAAAGAATACTACTATATTTATAAATACAATATGCAGTTGCAATATTGTTGAGCACATTTATGAATAAAAAATTTAAGCACATCTATTTTCACTAAGGTTAAAATTCAGATTACCATAGATTGTGTGAGAAGAGTCCACATTATTTTCCACACATGACAGCTTTATAATGAAAATTAGGCCTATTTATCCACACATGGCAACATTATAATGGAACTTACACACCATTGCAAAAATGTTTCTATAAATTGCCTGTCTAGTTATGCAAATTTTTTAAAAAATTGAATCGAATTAATCCTAGGTTTGAATTAAAAAAAACCTTACATTTGTAAACCTTTAGGTAATCTTATTCTCACATACCTCTACATAAACTTATCCAAATGCAATCTATAGTTGTTACATAGTAAATTTCACTGCTCTATAAAATATAATTAGTATATTTTGGCAAACTATTCTTTAAAAGCATGCATATATTACATTATCAGCAAATTTAAAAATGGAAATCACTTCATATAAGTAGTCTTTTTAGAACTATTACATTTCTTCTCTATGCAAGTATTTAAAGATACCCATTTTGTTCATAAGGTGAATAAATTCTCATTTGGTTTTGTAGTCACTGCCTTTTTTTTAAATAAATTCTCATTTGGTTTTGTAGTCTACTGCCTTTTTTTAAAAAGATATTAAATTATGCATCAATGTGTCAGTAGAGTTGGGGATCTTCCAATTGTTTTCAATAAAAATTAACTTTATATTCTTATATGCTTTTAGTTTGTATAGGAAAAATGCTTGAATTACATTCTTCGATGCTTTTAGATTGTATGGTTGACAAATCTTGAACCTATTCATTATGTAATTGTACTTTAGCTTATGTGTGGAGTGATGTTTCAAGGAAGTCATTCAAAGCTATGTGATTATATTGTCCTTTTGTCAATTATTAAATTTGATTAGAAGTTACAAATTATAGGAAGAGGCCTAACATATATGTGTGATTTTATGGTCCCTTTTTCAATGTTAAACATTAAATTTGATTGGAAGTCATCAATTCTAGGAAGAATTGATTTCATCTTGGTTGTCTAGGCTAGGATATTTGGACCATGAATACCATACTACTTATCATTACCTAATTCTCTTGTTTGTGCAAAGCTTGTTTTGGGGGTAGCTGATCTTTCTTCTATAGTGATCTAATATTGTATGTTTGCTAAATGCAATTTTCCTTCAAGCTATGTAATATAAATGACTATATAAATATGAGAAAAATATTGGCATAAAAGAAAAGAATTAATGAAGCATTCTCTTTCCTCTTGATAAACGGGTGGGTACCATTGCGCGATAAAATCCCAACATATAATGTTGAAAAGTGTTTAGTTTTTTTTCCATTATTATATAATAAAGTGTATGTACAAATATGGGATACAATCCTTTTTAGCCATTTATATAAATGGATACAACCCTTTGTAGCCATTTATATGATAGTGATGTGTGGACGTAGGCTAATAATGGGCTAGGGCACTTTTTCTCTCTTTAGGAGGTTTTTTCCCCCAGCAGGTGTGAATACAGACTTTTATGAGTTATGTAAGTGACCTTATCATGTCACTTGAATTATAATTCACTTGTTCTCATAAATCTACTTTGAGTGATGTGCTTCTCTGTATCTCTACTTGCTGTTGGATCTATGTGTGTGTTGCTACCTTTGTCTCTACTCCAATAACTAGTATTAGAGCAAGTTATCTTGGCCCTCACCCCCTTGTTATCTTCTCCTCAAGTTGCTCTTTTGGTTATCTTAGATTGATCTATCCTCTTAAGTGGAGAAGGTATACTCAATAGTATGATGTACCCTATATTAACTAAAATTTTTCATGTTTCGGAGTGTATCATGACTCGTTTGCATATTGTAAGGTTTCTACAGACATCCCGAGAGGGAGTGTTGGTTCAAACTATCTCTGTTCAATTTTAGGTTTCCTACACTCCAATAGCATTTTGTGCATAGATAGGATTGTTATCTCATCATTAGCATCACATCTTTGACCTCATTATCAACAATAGCTTCAAACAGCAACATTTCTACACTCTACAATACTCTACCATTTTTCACACACTTTATAGGTTTCCTTCATCATGAGTGATTTACTAGTAGCCATTTTAGTTGTGTTCAATAGTAGTGGGCATTGCAATACCTATAGGTAGTTATGATTTTTGTGTTTTGTGTTAGAGATTCATTATTTGTAGGCTAAAATGACAAGCAATGATGTATTTGGGATGCTTTTCATTGAGGATAAACGACAGGACCAATTACTCATTATGGTCCTATATGATCCATCATGTGTTGGTTGCCCAAAGGGCTTTAAAATGTTATTATTGGCATTCAGCCACGCCCTTATCCTGCAAGCATAGGATAGTATAAGTACTTTGGATGGTGATGCTAGTTTAGATATAATTGTGGCATCTACCTCCACACCTCTTTCAACAGAACAAGATAATGGTAGGGACGCACATGCACATGCATTTGTGGCACTTAAAAGGAGCATTATTCCTTATATTTGCTCATATAAAACTACCAAGCAAGCTTAGTATGTGCTTACTATGCTTTACAAGTGCATAACGAGGCATGAGGGGCCTACTTGCATAAGTAATTAGCATCCATCTTGGACCCATACGGTGGAGAGAGGGCAATAGAAGTAGAGAGCTACCTCCTCCTGACATAGAAAGAGGGAGACACGACCGACCAACACTACAAGAAGATAATCAACATGATTAGCATAAGATTAATTTGGAGATTAAGGGGATAAAGAAAGAGTCATGGGAAAGCATATTTGATTATTCCATTTGATCCTCTTTATAGGAGAGTTAGCCTTTACAAGGTGCGTGCATATGCTGCCCACCACACATGTCACATGTCACATCAAGATGCCAAGTGTCCCTATGAGGTGTCACCTATATATATCATTAATTACATAATCCTTCTAAGGGGCTATTCTCATCAAGATGCTAAGTGTTCCTATAAGGTGTCACCTACATACATCATTAATTACATAAACCTTCTAAGGGGCTATTCCCATGTATAAGAGAACCCACACAGTAGCGGTTGTTTACACACACTAGAACCGATTTATTTAAATAACTTAAATATACACATTATAGTGCTAGTTTACACAACCACCTAGTATTGTGTTATTCTCACATTAGTTACCATTAATATTAATCAATCCCCCCATGGTAATAATGTGGCTAAAAGGCCCAATCTTCCTCAACTAGGTTTGCTTTTTCCTTTGACTATTGCTTCTTGGTCATCGGAGGTAGTAGATGCACTGTTTGCAGAATCTTCATTAACTTTAAGCTTGGCAAGTATCTTTCGACACTCTGTGTCTTGCCTTTGTCTTTAGAGAGGAAGGCTTGATTTTCTCTATTTGTGTCTCCTCTAGTTTTGTTCTTCCAAGACTACTCCTTTGAAGATATAATCCAACCAGCTCCTCAAAGGAAATGGGATTATCTCCTCCTCTCCTAGAGAGATACAAAGATGTGTGAAAACTTTGACATGAATCAGGTAAGGAATGAGGAATTGTGAAGACCAACTTCTTCATCAATTACCTCATTTATGTTTAGTAAAGGTGTTCTTTAGGGTTCGTAATCTAGTAAGGTGATCCGCTATGGAATCCCCTTCATTCATGGTCAAGTTGTCCAAGGTACATGACTCATGCTTCGTTATGGGACCGGAACATGGTTTCAAGTACCAACCACATAGCAGCCCTTGCAAAGCCCTTGCAAAGCTACAAGCTTGGATGTGAGGAATGATGGATTGCTTGACTAAGAGAGTGATCATGGATATTGCTTGAGCATCATGGGTGTCCCAAAAACCCCAAAATATTAACATACAAATCTTGATCAAAATTTTTGATTTATGAAGAAAGCCCCAAATCATTTTTATCAATGTTGACTCGCTGGCTAATGTGGCTCTTCCCTAAACTACTGATGTGACTCTTCCTCCTCTTGATGGTGCTATGATGATAGAGCTGCTCAATGTGGCACTATATAGGTAACATATGGCTGAGTTGAGGTAATACAGTAGTGCAAGAGTTGAACAAAGACCTAATATCATCACCGGCTGAGAGGAGGTGGTCGAGGGTGGCACACCACAAGGCGGAGCAGATAGTTGTGCTAGATGGACAAAGTGCCAACATCATGGGTGGAGGTAGAGCTTGTGCCAATAGAGCTACCCACAAGTGGGATAGAGGTGGTTCTCTTCGTAGTGTTGTTGTCGATCTTTTGGCCTGCCACCCTTAGCCACTCTCGTCTTGATGATCTTTTGCCACCCTTAGCAGCAAAAGCCTTGCTTGCTCGTTGCACGGTTGGTTGTGAAGTCAGAGGTGGCAAGAATGCATGCAAAAGTACCAGGTGGTGCACAAAATATATACCAAGTAGCTCCAAGGCAATGGCTTATAAGCTTTGATACCAAACGCACAAGATTGATTGGGGGATTAAGGGGATAAAAAATAGTTGTGGGCAAGCATATTTGATTATTACATCAGGTAACCTTTACAAGGTGTGTACATATGTTGCCACCACATATGCCACATGTCATATCAAGGTACACACCTTTACAAGGTGCATACATATGTTGCCACTGCATATGCCACATGTCATATCAAGGTGCCAAGTGTCCCTATGAGGTGTCACCTACATACATCATTGATTACATAATCCTTCTAAGGGGTTCCCATGTACAAGAGAATCCACACACTAGCAACTGTTTACACACACTAGAGCCACTATATTTAAATAGCTTAAATATACACATTACAATGCTAGTTTACACAACCACTTAGCACTATATTTATTCCCACATTAATTACCATTAATATCTAATAGTCTGAGCATATGAATGAAGGAGATTTGATGGATGAGTTCCTCATAAGGATTACATGTATTGATAAGGCCTCTCCAAATAGTTCATTAGTGTCTACTATTCTCACAAATTTAATAGGTTCATACAAGGGTTTTGCATCCATACTTCATCTCACGGTGGTAAGGAGATAAGCTTGGTGCCCTTACATTTTTGATGAGTTGGATGTAGTGCTGAAAAGAAGGAGTTAGTGAACTATGTAGGGCATTCATTGTGCACTACAATTATGAACCTTCTCTCCATGATATATGCATGTCAATGATAGATCAACATGTCTGGTATATAGATAGTGGTGCTAGCAAGCACATTATTTCTCTACATACTTCTCTCCATAATCTATTTTCCTCCCTTGGGCTTGCTCGGGAGGAGATATAGTCACGTGTGCAAAGAACTCCTTATATCCAATGAAAGTAAGGTTGTTTTCATAGCTGGCAAATGGTGGGATAGTCACCAAAAGTCTTGTTTATCCATGTATTAAATAGAACTTGATGTCAGTCTTTGCTATTACTAGGGATGGCCTAGTGGTCATATTTGTTTATAAAGACAAGTGTACAGTTCATGGACTGAGGTGATGGAGACATCACTGTGGTATTGGTACTTTAAGCCATGGGCTTTATAGGTTGGATATGTATGAGAGATCGGTACATAATGCTTGTTTAGTTATTGTCACACGTGCTATGAGTGACATGGACCTATGGCATACCCGCTTTGGTCACTTGAATTTTGGCATTTTGCTAAACCTTAAAAGGAAAGAGATGGTGTTAGAGTTGCCAAAGTAAAATGTATACTCACAGGACATCTTTGATATGCCCCTACCTGCCAATACAAGGCAAAAGCTTGTTGCAAAAGTGTTATGCTCAAAAGAAGGGCATAGATTTTTTATAAGGAGACATTTTCACCCACATCTTGTATAACTATAATTAGGTTTATTAATTGCATTAGTAATACATCATGGTTAGAATGTACATCAGTTGGATATCAAGACTGTCTTCTTGAATGGTGATTTGCATAAGGAGGTTTATGTATCTCAACCTCATGGTTTTGTTCAAAAGGGACATGGGTCTAAAGTATGCATGTTAAAAAAAGCTTAATATGGCCTTAAGTAGGCTCCTAGAGTATGGTATGAGAAGATAAACACATACTTGGTTATACAAATGGTTTTTGCAATAGTCTAAGTAAGAGTACCCTCTATGTAAAGAGGAGTAAATATTTGAGTAATTGTTTTATACATTGATGACATGACACTCACAAGCACTAATGACGATAAGTTTTTAGCCTTCAAGCTTGAGTTACATTTGTCATTTGAGATGGGAGATTTGGGCTCATTGTATTATTGTTTGGGCATATAATTTATGCAGCGTGATGATGGTATTATACATACATAGATTGCTCACACAATTTGAAGACTGCTCATCATATTATTGTTTGGGCATATAATTTATGCGGCGTGATGATGGTATTATACATACATAGATTGCTCACACAGTTTGATCTTAAAGGCTAAAGCCTGTTTAGTGCAAAAATAGAGACAAGTGCTAAGCTCAGTCTCTAGGCTGTTGGGTGCCTCATTTATCTATGCAATATGAGGCCAGACATTGACAATGGGATTTCCCAGCTATTGAGCAGGTTTATGCATAGTCCTAGAAGTAAGCATTGGCAAGATTCTAAGCAAGCATTCTGATACTTAGAGGGCACTTACTCCCTTGAGCTATTCTATGCTAAGGGGGGTAATATTCAGCTACATGCTTTTAGTGACTCTGATTGGGCACTCAATCCATTGGGCTATTATATGCTAAGGGGGGTGATATTCACTTGCATGCTTTCAATTACTCCGATTGGGCTAGATGTTATGACATGTGAGTGTCCAGTAGTGGCTTTTGCTTTCATCTTAGTGATTTGTGTACATCATGGCTCAGCAAGTAGTTATGACCACTTTGAGCTATGAAGATGAGTACATGGCAACTTTTACAGTGACTATGGAGCTCCTTTTGAATGTGTATGGTTTAGAACACTTTTGACATATCTTGGTGTTGAGAGTCCCCCACCTCCATCTTCATTGATAACTAGATCGCACAAAGCACATCAAGGTACATTATCATTATGTGAGAGGGAGAGGCCCATTATAAGAGAAAATAGCCTGGCTTATGTCTCTACACATGACAATGTGGTAATATGTTCAGAAAGGGTCTCTCACGAGAGAAGTCTGAAGCTTTTTGGACTTATTGTTGCCATTTGAGGATTGATCAACCATATGATCCTTGTACATGTTCAAATCATCACTATAGGGGGGTTTTGTTCCCCCAAGCGTTTGTACACATTCTTATGACTGTGTGTAAGTGACCTTATCATGTCACTTCACTTGTACTTTACTTATTCTCATCAATCTACTTTGAGTGTCGTGCTTCTCTCCATATCTACTTGCTTGCTATCTTTGTGTGTGGTGTTGCTACTTTTGTCTCCACTTCACTTATTCTCATTAATCTACTTTGAGTGTTATGCTTCTCTCCATCTCTACTTGCTTGCTACATCTTTGTGTGTATTGTTACTTTTATCTCCATTAAAACACCCTCAAATGATAAACAAAAGAAAGAAAAAAGATGGGCTACAATGCTTGAATGTGGGAAATACCAAAGGTAATGGTAAGTATCTCTAAAAACTTGCCACATCAGATATAGGTACCTGATCAACCTACAATGGTCAATAGCCACATGCCCACTCCAAGGCTATTGTGTGTGAGCAACCAAAGGAAGAGGGTGCTATGCATGAAATTGGTGCCAAATATTTGTGAGGAATGTAGGAGAGAGATTGACTATTCTATGTTAAGGGGGGCGATATTCAGGTGCATGCTTTCAATAACTGTGATTGGGAACTGAATACCTTGGGCTTTTATATGCTAAGGGGGGTGATATTCAGCTACATACTTTCAGTGACTCTAATTGGGCTAGATGTTATGACATGAGAGTGTCCACTTCTGGATTTTGCTTTTATCTTAGTGATTCATGTATATCATGGCTCAGTAATAACAACTAGCAAGACATTGGCCACTTTGAGCTATGAAGCTAAGTACAAGGTAAATTTTATAGTGAATGTGGAGTATGTATGGCTCTTAGATCACTTTTGGTAGATCTTGGGGTTGGATAGCTATCCCTTCTTTAAATTTTAGGTCAAATGAGATCCCTTATTTAGGATCTTTTTTAAAAACAAAGAATGTAGTTAATAGAGTTTTTCATGATTCTCTTCCTCTAGGAATCAACTCTAATTCCAAATAATTATTATTATCAAAGTTCAATCCATGAAAGAAGATACAAAATTATCATGTGAAAATCCATCCATAGATGACGTGAAAATTCCTTGAAGATAACTACTTCATAGGACATAAAAATGTCTTAAGGCACTTTTATGTGAAAATACGTTTATCAGCATATTTTACATGAATAGATTCTCTTTATACAATTCTTAATTCTTTGTATTCCCTATGTGTATCCTACTTGATATGCTGATGTAATTAGTTTCTTTTTGTCTCATTGATTTGGTTAGCTTAAACCATCATGGTTTAGTTTGTAAGTGTAAAGGAATTCAAATTTCAAGATCATGTTCTATATTATTATTGAATGCCAAAGAATCTTTATTGGCCCTACTTATGGTATTAATATCTACACTTTTATTGGTAATTATGTAAATTTTATTGTAATATTTTGTTTGCAAAATGCAATATATGTGTTTCCCCACTAGAGATATTATTTTTTTACTATAAGTTTAATTTGGTGATAATTTTACAATAGTATGTAAAATAGGAGTGTGATTTTTTATTATTTTTTGCGAGCATGCGAGCTTTTTTCCAACACTCAAGACCATCATACCAAGTTTATAGAATCAAGATAAACATCATAATAAAAATATATTTACCTATCACTCAATATATTTATACATAACCTACATTATTTGAGGGGGTACACTATATTTGCCTATCCAATATAACTTACAGTATTTAAGGGGATACAACATATAACGAAACATATAACAAGCATACAATGAGGATAAAGATCCAATCTACATGTCCAATATTTTTCATTTCAATGCCTCATCTACTAATTCCTTTCTTATGAGCCTTTTATCAAAAGCTTTTTTTAGCATTGGGGGAATTTGGAACGTACATGCATCCATATACCAAGGGGTTTAAATACATACATTAGTTTAAAAAAAGAGAGCTATAGAATTTAGTACTTTTGACATTTTAAAAAAAAGCTTAGAAGGCCCAAAAATGGTAGAATCGTCTATAAATATGCCTATGTTATGATCATCTTTCTTCGACATGTTGATGTTCAAGAAAGGGGGGTGTTGCTAACCCTTGACCATCAACGTTGGCCTAAAAATGGTAGTATAGAATATAAACATGCCTATGTTTCGACTGATAAAAGATTGATAAAGAGAGAGACTAAAAATGGTAGTATAGAATATAAACATGCCTATGTTTCGACTGATAAAAGACTGATAAAGAGAGAGAACACACACACAAGAGAGCAAACCCTAATCTATTATATTGCAACCCTAACCAAAGAGGGAAGCCATATCCACTCTCACACAATGCATAATAGAAGAGAACTACACACTACACACTAAATGTGTTGTGTTCACACACCAAATAACCCTATCTAATGTCCACACACTGTGGCCAGCTAGATGCGGCCATTTATTATCACACACATGCTGCTATCTACCATGCCAGCACATATCGTGCCTAGCTCTAGCTGTCATCGAGCTTGTAATCTCAACAGCCCCTCTCAAGCTCATGATGTACAACCATAGATGAAGAAGACGAGCTTGGGCTATCAACACTCCCCCTCAAGCTCATCATATCCATCTCTTGTACTCCAAGCCTGTCTCGGAAGTACTCAAACTTGTCCTTACCAAGTGACTTAGTGAATATGTTAGCCACTTGCTCATCTGTCTTCACATAAGACAAATCAATCCGTCCATTCACCATTTATTATCACACACATGCTGCTATCTACCATGCTAACACATATCGTGCCTAGCTCTAGCTGTCATCGAGCTTGTAATCTCAACAGCCCCTCTCAAGCTCATGATGTACAACCATAGATGAAGAAGACAAGCTTGGGCTATCAACACTCTCCCTCAAGCTCATCATATTCATCTCTTGTACTCCAAGCCTATTTCGGAAGTACTCAAACTTGTCCTTACCAAGTGACTTAGTGAATATGTTAGCCACTTGCTCATCTGTCTTCACATAAGACAAATCAATCCGTCCATTCACCATGTTATGATGAAATGATAATGGACCTCTATGTGTTTGGCCCTCGCATGATAGACAGGGTTACTAGCCAGCTGTATACTGCTCATGTTGTTACAGTGTATGACAACTCCATCATCACAATGCTGACCCAAATCACCAAGTAGCTTTTTCAGCCACATCACCTCACATACGGCCATAGCTGCACCTCTATACTCTGCCTTTGTACTAGACAAGGCAACTGTGGGTTGCTTCTTTGCTACTCCAACTCACTGTAGCACTCCCAATGCTACTAAACACATACCCACTAGTAGATCTCTTGTCATATGAACTTCCTGCCCAATTTGCATCCATGAAACCATACATATTCAACTCTTTCCTTGCCATCATAAAATAGACCATAATGGGCAGTGGTCTTCACATATCTCATAATCCTCCTGACAGCATCCAAATGAGGCTTCCTGGGACTCTGCATAAATTGACTCACTAGTCCCACAACATAACATAAAGGCCTCGTAATAGTTAAGTAGATAAGACTACCAACCATTTTCCTATACATGGTGACATCTTCCACTTCATCACCCAAATCAGCCATAAGCTTCATATTCTGCTCCAAAGGTGTCATCATAGGCTTACAACCTGTCATTCCATACTTTGCTAACATGTCTAAGGCATACTGCCTTTGCACCAGCCATATACCATGAGATGTCCTGATCACCTCAAAAGAATCTGAGTTCACCCAAATCCTTCATATCAAATTGTGTGCTTAAAGATGTCTTCACATCCTCAATGTCTTTCCCATGATCACCTATCACAATCAAGTCATCCACATAAATGACTATCACAACCAATGCATTCTATGTCTTCTTCACATAAAGTGAAGAATCTGAGTTTCCCACATGAAAACTAATGCTCATAAGATACTTGCTTATTTTTTCACTCCAAGCTCTTGGTGCCTGCTTTAAACCATACAATGCTTTCTTCAATCTGCATACACGTGTGGGATACTTAGGGATACTTAGGGTGTACATACCCCTATGGCTGTTCCATAAATACTTCCTCTTGTAGCTCACCATTGAGGAAGGCATTCTTCACATCCATTTGAAAAAGATTCTATCCACAAGAAGCAGCCATAGATATCACAGACCTAACTGTAGCCATCTTAGCCACTGGGCTAAGATGTCTCATCATAAACCAAACCATGTGTCTGTGCATATCCTTTTGCAACCAACCTTGCTTTATGCCTCTCTATTGAACCATCTGATTTACACTTCACTTTGTAAACCCATTCACCACTAATCACATTCTTGCCATTTGGCAAATCTACCAAATCCCACGTGTCATTATGCACCAACGCATCCATCTCCTTATCCATGGCTCTATCCCATGTCTCCTTGCCAATAGCCTCTTCAAAACATGAAGTCTCTACATGCTTTACCATTGATGTGATATATGCATAATGTATAGCATAATCCCTATATGTCAACCTCTATACTGGGTATCTCACTCTCTATGATCTCCTCACTGGTGGTTGTGGCTCACTACGAGCTTCATGTGCTCTAGCATGTGGTGGCACATACCTGTCATTTCTAACACCTGGAGTTCTTATTTTTGGAATCCCCAATTCTTCATCAAGGCTTTTTGAGCTTGATGAATCATAACCTAGAGTACCAATGCCAATACATTCCACTTTCTTCTTTCCTTTGTCCACACTACTCTCAGTGCTCACATCATGTCTCAATCTTCCCGATGACCACCATGGACTCACATTATCATTGGATGACTTAAGTGGTCCACTCATACTCATAGATTCCTGCATAGGAAGATTCAAATCCTCATTTGCATCTATGTCATCAACTATGACATGCTCACTTTCTTTGTACCAAGTTCCCATCTCATCAAAGATCACATCTTTGCTAATGACAACCTATTTTGTCACTGGATTATAGCATTTGTATGCTTTTCTCTCTTGCGCATACCCAATGAAAACACATTTTTCAGCCTTTGGATCCAATTTCCTTCTTCTCTCATCTGCTACATCATGAGCATATGCAACACATCCAAAGACCATCAAGTGACCAATATACGGCCTAAATCTTATCATCATAATAGGTGTACTCTCATGCATGTATAGCTGCGGTAGGAGTCCTATTCAACAAGTACACTGCAGTAGCACATGTTTCTGTCCAAAAATAATTTGGCATAGACTTCTCATTAAGCATAGCTCTTGCAATCTCACCAATGATCCTATTTTTTCTCTCATCAGCAACACCATTCTGTTGAGGTGTGTACCTGCATGCAATTTGTCTTCTTATCCCATGCTCTCTCAAGAAGGCATCAAATGCATGTGATGTGTACTCACCACCACCATCTGTCCTCAAATACTTGATCCACTGACCATATTGTTTTTCCACCAATGCTTTGAAGTCAATGAACTTCCCAAGTGCTTCACTCTTCTCTTTCAAGTGTTTGTAACACATATCAAGAAGTAATGCAACACTTTGAAGGCTCTCTCTATCTAATTTCGATGTGCTGTAAGCTGGGCAGGTGTTGCATTCATTTGGGGAACCCTTAGCTCTACCTCATCGCCTGTCACTAAGTTCCATAGGCCTTTGCCTTTGAGAAAATTTATCATACAATACTTCCAAATGTGGAAGTTGTGCCTGTCAAGTTTCTCACCAACCAACAATTTTATTAGGACTGTCACTTATTTTGTTTACCACGATGTTCACTGAGGATTTTCAATAATCATCTCAGACATGCACATACACATAAACCTTGGCAGCAATGCTGTCCACACAGCCCAAAATTTTTATCTAGCAATAACTTCTTGAACTCAAAAACATTGTTTACAAATGTTGAAAACAACTTGGCGCCGCTCACAAATTCTGAGAAATGCATCCAAAATAGTCCTCCACTTTGCATAAACCTTTAATTTGCTCATATTATGCATACAAGATCATCCACATAGCATTTGAGCTCAACAATGTACAAACAGTCCACTTTGCCTTGTTGTGATGGGTTTTTCTGGGCCTTTCAATCTTCCAAAACACTGGGAAATGATTAAATCAAGTGAGGATGATATACATTAACATCCATACATCCTCCAGTAGCATATAAACATCATCATCCAAGCTCACAAAGTGCCAAGTACATGCCAAAAATAGCTCTTTGTTTTGGTCGGGAACCTGTAAACTGTTAATTATCGACACTAATCCACTTCCAATTCACTCGATATCCATCCGAATCTTAGGCCTAGGGATTCATTGGCTTTGTATCAATGCGCTCTAACTCTGTATGCAAGGATTAGTCCAATTTTGAAAGAGGAGATAGTAATTGCTAATTTAGTGAAGCTCTGTTCACTAATGTTAGTTAACAGCTCTACTAAACCTATTTAATCTAGCTTGTTTTGCATCATTGCACCCAAATTAGTGCTCGTGGGTTCTATCAAAAGATACATACATATGTAGGGTCCAATTTGCTAAGCTCATTATGCATGATGTGCATCCATTTGGGCTTGCTTCAATTTTTCTCCTCTACAGTGGATTTTTGTGCTGATTTATGGCCCTTTTGTTGATTGTTTAATTACTCCACAATGGCATGGTTGAGTGTGGCAAGCATGTGGGATAAGATATGGGACCTTGTGCTATACCCTAATCACACCAATATGCATAGGTTGACCCTCCAATGGCATGGTTGAGTGTGGCAAGCATGTGGGATAAGATATGGGACCTTGTGCTATACCCTAATCACACCAATATGCATAGGTTGACCCTCCAATGGCTCCAATTTCTTGCATACATTCTATGTTCTTGTGTAGCTCAAAAACTAGAATTTGACCTCTTTGATATCACATAGATTTGCTCCAAAATCAAGCAAGGGATTGCATATACATTGCTATTCCATTCATCAATGCTAGATAGATGTACCCTTCAACTAATACATGAGTTGCCTCTTCCAATCAAGCTCCCAAGCTTTCCATTAAAGCTTGCAAAAAACCAAAATTTTCACTTGCTTTGGGCAACTCAAATCCTGCTTTGCTTGTGTCAAATCACCTGCAATCCGCTCAAGGGTGTTTAGCTTTGCTTACCCGTGGTCCTTAGCTTTCATATTTGTTGAGTAGGGGTGTGCTCCTAGCTTCTCTTTGCTCCAAGCTCCAAGCTCCAATGGATAACTCTAAAACAAAAAAAATTCCCTTTTCTTTACTAACTCACAAAACCCTAATAGAGAGCACCAGGCTCTTATACCATGATAAAAGACTGATAAAGAGAGAGCACACACACAAGAGAGCAAAACCTAATCCATTAGTGTAACCCTAACCAAAGAGAGAAGCCATATCCACTCTCACACAATGCATAATAGAAGAGAACTACACACCACACACTAAATGTGTTGTGTTCACACACCAAATAACCCTATCTAATGTCACACTGTGGCCAACTGGATGCGGCCATTTAGTGTCACACACATGCTGCTATCTAGCATGCCATCACATATCGTGCCTAGCTCTAGCTATCATCGAGCTTGTAATCTTAACACCGACCATATTACTTCGGTTGATGTTCAAGAAAGGGGGGTGCTGCCAGCCCTTAGACCATCAGCATGAATTGGCAACACCCCCCTTTCTTGAACATCAGCCGGAGAAAGATGGCTGTAACACAGCTGATTCTACCATTTTTGGACCTTTTAAGCTCATTTATAATGTCAAAAGTGCCAAATTCTACACCCAAAAAGTTTTAAATCTAATGATAGAATTTTGGGGCTCCTTAAGCCCTCCTTTTTAAAAGTGTGCTTCTTCTTTCTTTTGAATGTTTATAGACATGGAGATAATACATTGAGATATTATAATGGATCGTTGTTGGTGAGGGTCATGGAGATATCATTCTAAGTTCATTTTGGCTTTGAAAGTAAAGAAGCATAAAATGTTGTCCATGTTAGAGCTTCTTTATACATTAGTATCGTAGAGTAGGCTACCCCATATTAGTAGTGTAGATTAGGCTACCCCATATATCTCCATGTGTAATTCATGTGCTTCGTAATGCTTTATTCAAGGAATTTATTGTAAATCTTGGATGTAAAAAATTAGGCAAAAATGTAAAAAAGATCGCAAATCCAAGATCGTAAAAAAATTTCCCCCAATGATCTAGAGTTCAAAAAAGGTTGCAAATTTTTTAAAAGTTCGCTTAAAAGTTCGCTTGCAGCGGCGGCGGGAAGCTCGCAAAAATATTCTCTCTACAATAGTATTGCTAAAATTTGGCTTGATAAACTAGTTAGTTCTTTACTATTGATTGGTATGTGTATGGTTGATTGTATAATGGTAATGCCACTTTTTTTTTGTATGAGTAGTGTGCCTTAGGTGTATTTATAGGTGCATTTATACCATATCTTTCTTTGAGGAAGTGTTGATCAAATCGTTATAATCCTTGCAAAAAGGAGATTTTGTGCTATAGCTTTCTTTGAAGGAGTGTTGATAAAATCATCATAATACTTATAAAAGAAGCATTAGTAGGCATGTTTTACCAGTTCCTACTCCTCTAAGAAACATGCTCAAACTTATCATGATGAGTCCTGAAAATGTAGTCTTTTTTGTAATTCTATTTTGAATAAGCTTAAAGAATTTTAAATAAGCTCAATAATTTCACTTAAAAAATTTAGTCTTTTTTTGTAATTCTATTTTGAATTTCACTTAAGGCATTAGTTCTTGGATTTGTGTTATTAATGACATAATTCGTTTATTTCTAGGTGATATATAAGGAATATCTTTTCATATAGCATATTATTCTTTGTGTTAGGGGTTAATGGGTTGTTGCAATACTTATTGTATAGAGTCTAAATAATTAATAAAGAATAAATAAAGAATGGTTTTTTATTATCATTTTTGTAGTTTGTTTAAATTCATGTCCTGGAAGAGGTATGCACGTCAATATAAAAGGCACATAAAGTAAATATAATAATTTTCTAGATTTTTTCCTTTATATTATCGTATATACCTAGTTATAGTTTATTTTTTCCTTTATGATTTGACTTTTAACTATTGTATAAAAAGATACATACTCAATAGGGATTTGAATCTATATTTGATTTGCATGTTACGCCTGGTAAATTTAAAGTTTTTCCAAGATATATTCTTTTCAAAGAAAGATGTCATATTCAATAGACATTTGAATCTATATTTGATTTGCATGTTATGCCTGGTAATTTTAAAGTTTTTCCAAGATATATTCTTTTCAAAGAAAGATGTCATACACAAAATTAAGAAAATTTTCAAGACAATGCAATGGTAGATATAAAACAAATAAAGATTCAAATTGAGCAATCATTTATTGTACGCATAATAAATAATTGCTTAGTTCATGTAACCTTTCATAAGTGCTACTCTTTTCATTCACACATTCTTGAATTTTGTGTAACCTTTCATAAGTGCTAGTCTTTTCATTCACACATTCTTGCATTTTGTGTTTATCGTACGCATAATAAATAATTGTTTAGTTTGTGTACCTTTCATAAGTGCTAGTTATTTCATTCACACATTCTTGCATTTTGTGTAACCTTTCATAAGTGCTAGTCTTTTCATTCACAAATTCTTAATTTTGTGTTTCAAAATGTTGGTTCTATATTTGTTAAATAAGAAGTACAATAATATGCTCTTCTAGTTTTTTTGTTATGTATTTATTTGCATGCCCCAAGTAACTCGTATTAGGCTTGAAGTTATTTATAAACAATATTTAGTAAATCCTTCTAAATAATGCCCTTGAAGTTATTTATTAATGGTCTTTAGTAAATCCTTTTAGAAACAATGTTGGTTGCTAAATTAAACATTTGATAGCTAAGCTATAGTCTTTGTTGGAGACATGTATATAATTTGGCCAGTCCATCACTAAATGAAATATTTGGTATTAAAGAATATTATTTCATATTTTCAAGAATACTATTATATTAATTGATAAAATTTATGGTTGTAATATTGTTTGAGCACATATGGATGGACTTTTATCAAATAAAAAATCAAGAAAAAAAAGTAAACATATTTTCACTTAGGTTTGAATTTAAGGCAGCCAAACAAATAGGGCCTAGTCGGAATAATATTATTAGTTTTTCATGACTGGCCATATTTAGCACTTGAGTTTTCAAAACTGAGCAAGTCTTGGTGGTTATATATTTCTCTACATATAGATTGCTTTGGTCTAAACAATGCAATGAAGGGGACCTAGGGGTTACAATCATTAGCATCATGGAGTACACACATGGGGCTACACTCATTAGCATGGAGTACACACGTCCCACTCATCATAGGGAGTAGCACTTAAACATGGAAGGACTGCCATGAATTAGCCATGGGAGCTTGCTCTAGGCAAGAAGATAACCAAATGGTAATATGTCAAAAAGGTGTCAAAAGGTGTAATAGCCACCCATATGCCCTACACAACATATGTGCAAATGCCCCTAATCCCCATGTGCCTATGCCCATCCCCCACATGTATGTGCTCACTAAGATCCCTTCATTACAAACCATCCCCTCCTATAATAAAATCCTCCTCAAAATCGAAGGGTGGTCGTGCACACATATACAAAGGCTATATATTAAACCCAAAAATCATGACAAAAGTCAGTGTAATGGAAGACCCAAATACCATAACATGAGTAGTATGACCTCTAGGGTCAAAGGGGAAGGCTGAGGGACTCTCATCATCGATGATGAAGCTAAGAAATCTCCCACCGAGATCAAAGGGAAAATGTGAGAGACCACTAGTGTTAATGATGAAGCTAAGCAATCTCCCACCCAGATCAAAGGGAAAGTGTGAAAGACCGTTGTCGATATGATGTAGATAACTGAATATCTCCTTGGGTCCAATGGAAAGTGAAAAAAGTCAATGTCGATGACAAAGCAAGGTATGAGTCCTCTTGGGTCAAATGGATAAATGTAGTACATCATGGACCCTCAAATCCAATGTGACAATAACTCCTGGGTCAAAAGGAAAGCTCAAGTTTGAGGGATAGCTCATAAGCCCATCCTTGTTTCCATAACATGGAACTAACATCCAGGGTATCCACCAAATGGAAGAAAAACTCCTAACTGGAATGTTGAATGGTCCATGTGGATTAAGACCAAGATATGTCCCTTGAATGGTATGCCATATAGTCATCTACCACACATCCCAAGTGGCACATAATGCACTCGAAGATGAATGTCCCAGCTCTCCAAAGAAACTAGGGTCGTGAAAACAATTATGGAAGCCAAAGAAACACATCTTAAAGTCGGCATCATGCACGAACTCATATGAATCAGTGCCGTCATCCCACTATAGCATAGCTTCAATGATCTGGGGCATGATCCACTGCATCAATGCGTATATAGGCACAATCCAAAATATGCAACATACCCTCACATGTGAAACCCTCCGCATATGTGTGGTCCTCCAAATCAAAAGCATAATCAATAGGATAACCATAAGCATCATGAATACTATTAGTGTCTCCACACATGGTCTCCACACATGAGAAGAAAGTGGCATCATCCATCAAATCACTGATCATGTCATCTTCACAATCTCTAAAGCCATGATCATGATCATGATCATGGTATGATCATGGTCTGTGTCCATCAATGGAATCCATGTATAACCTATATCCCAAGACAAGTCAACCTATGTAATCACTGGATCTAGGAAAATGCCAAAATCAAATACAAAGCTCTCTATATCCATATGCACAAGAACCTAAGAAAAATCATCACTACTCTCATGCACTATCCTAACTGCTCAAATACATGAACTCTATCCACACAAACACTACTAGGATTACTATGAATACTAGGAGTAATGGTCATATCAATGATATCTCTATGAACAAGAACCCTAAAAGAATAGCTTGATGCATCTAACACTAGGAACTCGGGTCTATGCTCATAAGTGTCTCTATCACTCATGTGCAGAGTATCACTAACCTCAAGTGTACTAATGGATGCAACACTAATCAAATGCACACTATCCTCTAGAATGTCACCATAATCAACTAGAGTGTCCACATGATCCATAGGAAAGATGATAGACATAGAAGTATCGATGCTCAGTACATATGCCACCATCTCTACCCTCGAGATTATGCTCATCATGCCCCTGAGATCATGCCCACATGATTTAACTCACACACATCACTATTTTAAAGTCCAAAGAGATTTATTAAATGTTTAAGAAAATAAATGCTCACTTCAACAAATTTTGCACAAAACCCCAACACTATCCTATGATAACATTGTCGGAAACCCAACACAAAACCCTAACACCACCCCCTATGATAACATTGTTTGAAACCCATCACAAAACCCTAACACTACCCCCTGATAAGATTGTGCAATGAATGCAAGGTTCCCTCTATATTAAAAAATCTCTTCAAGGACATGTTATGTGAATTCCCTTGGATCTGAGGTAGTCCCAGACATCACTCTTTATCCTTCCCCATGTTCCCTAATCGTTGTCCAAATGGAGAAGAACTCGAACTTAGTTTCTTGGAAAAGAAGCTTGTATAATGGGCTCCCATAGAAAGTGGGACTCTTGCTTGCATTGGCTTGTTCTTGGGTGTTTTGTGGAACACTTGTCTCTAATGGTACAATAAAAGAGACATGTCTTTATTGTTGTATAACTATAGTGGGTTCCTTCTTGACCATGGTTAAATAAGGATAAACCCAACTTAGGATCAATACCAAATGTTTGAAACATTGTGGGTGACATAGTTTGACCACTTCCTGAGTGAGTGAACCTTGAGGATCCTAGTCTTACTCTCACTCCTTCACTAGAGCTTCGCTCACAATAAGATAATTTAATGCTCTTTTCATGAATTTTATGGTGTTGTTTATAGAGCCAATTGGGGAATCTGCAGCTCGAAGGACCGTGGTGGCTCTTATTTCTATGTGTTCCATTGTTCCTCTACTCACATCCATGTTTAGCTAGCTCATTACTTCCCAAAGCTCCTCATTTGGGAGCACTATACTGAGTGCTAAATGTTTATTGGGACCAAAGGCTTGGTGAGAGCTTGAGGAGATGTGGTTTGATACGCTAAAGTTGATTGTATTGTTATTTCTTACAATTAGTAGTATAGACTAGGTTCGCATTAAAGGTCTCTAGTTCTTTTGAAGATCTGAAATTAACTTTCGACACATTTGTTCTACTCAAGCTACAAAAAAATACATTTTTAATTATTATAAGTTTTATTTTTTTGGTTTTTTTAAAATTAAATTTTAACGGCTCATGTCTGTTCACTCATGTGTGCAAACTCACATCTCTACGCTTGCGTTTGTAGACTCATGCTATTGACTCACGTGTGTTTTTGGCTCAAACATGTTGACTCATGTTTGTTGACTTACGCTATTGGCTCATGTTTGTAGAGTCACACCTTTTTTATATAAAGTATGCTAGGCTCATGTACTTTATTTTTATGAAATAGGTCCTACTTGGGGCATAATTTTTTTATGCAATATACCTATGATAGGGTTGATGTGTAGTTATTGATAATATTACACTTTAATACCCCAATAATTATAAAGTATAAGAATTTTCTTTAGAAGTTATAGTTGGTATATTGTATGACAAGAAAATCCTAAAAGGACATGAGTAGGTATTTCCTTACAAGTTTTTAAGGTAGTAACAAATGGTTGGTGTAATATTAGGTGTACTACCTCTAGACTCATGTCTCTAGACTCATAACTCACATCTCCAAGTCATGACTCACATCTCCAAGCTCATGTATGTTGACTTATGTGTTTCACTCACATCTTATTTCATAGGATTGTGCGCTCACATCTCCCAACACTTGATTGGGTAAGAGATGGGGCATACCTCAACCCCTCAAGATAGAGAAAAGAGAATTGATTAGGAAGGAGATCACCAAAGCTATTTTGTAAAAAATTGGAGCTTAGTAAAAAAGTCATAAGTGGAGCTAGAAATATTGATTTTCCAAACTTTTTGGTTCAAATTAAATCTTGAAAGTAGAGGCACATTTGATCTTCTTTGTTTAAAACTTGGTTTAGCTAACAAGAATTTGTAAAATGTGGTAGCAAACAACGAGAGGGTATGAAAATTAGAATTTTGCATGAAAAATGAAGAAGAAGATATCCATGCTTTTTCCCAAAATCCCCTACTACTCTAAGCTTTATCCCATACATGGTAACTCTATGAGAAGGATTCAACCAAAATAGCAATATCATGGCCACAAGATGGGACAGCTTCATTCAATTAGCATGGAGAGAGTCACATGGGATTCTAGAAGGGGGCCAAGTGTCCATAGGCTAGATGAAATACCAAAAATAGTATTATCTTGCTTAAAATTTGATAATTTTCTATAAATTCCAACCTTAGGAAATCTTAAAGCATTTTAATTTTCCAAGGTTCAGATTTCATTATTTATTTTTCAAGCATTATCTCAATGTTACAAATGAACCCGAGGGTCCGAGTTAAAAATCAACTCTCGGGTAGGGGCCATCAAGGTAGATTGGTCTCTAGTTATGGGAGTGGTCATAGATTTTTAATCACAAGTAATAGCTTGGCTAAATCTAATATTCTGAAATGCTAAAATTAGCTATTTATTTTAAATCTTGATTAACTCATAACTCACCAACTAGCTCGTATGTATACAGGAGCTTATACATATAGATGTTCTCACTTTAGACCTTTTCTGACCTATCCTTCCATTTAACAATTTCTCATTGGAACACAATAAACCTCGTATTCTAGTCTTTGGACCTAAGAAATCTCCTTGGTTCATGTGGAAGTGCGGTAACTCCTAGGATTTAACTATAACTTTAAGACAAACTACGTTGTCTTGGTGATACATTATTTTCACATGCCACTGACATGAAAAACTAGGTTTACTCAAGAGATCTCCGGCAACTCAAGTTTATAGACCTCCCTATTAACCATATGTAGACTACGCTACTAAATATTTGTAGACTACACTACCATGCTATGCTACCAACTTGTTGACTCTTCTCCTTACATAGCTCTACGGCCATAGGAGATCTAGACTAGAGTCCATAAAACATCATAAATGGATAAAATCTAGTCATGAACAACAAAAAATAGATTCCAAAGGGGAGAGGTACTCCTCTCTGCTAGATTATTCATCTATACACAAGTATATGCTCCAGAACCTCGTTGGGTTTTAGTTTGACCGCCATAAATCTACGAACGGTTATCCCCACTCTTACTTAGAGTGATATTTAATGTTTGAAGATTTTCCTTCAAAGATGACTATCAAACTTTCTATCTCGACCCAACACTATACATGTGGGCAGACCATATAGTTTGTAGAGATGTTTGATATTAATGAGCCTAGCAAGCTCAGATGTTTGATATTAAAGAGCCTAGCGAGCTCAGATGTTTTCACATCTTTCAGTTGGAAGAAACTTTGTCAACCTATTTACTCTTCCCTTCAAGAAGAGTTTTCGTCCCTGAAAACGGTTTAAAAATTTGTAAACAAGTGTCTGTGTGTAGACCATATGGTCATCTATGCTTGTAACTTCCCTAAGTACTACGACAAGGAAAGCAGGACACACAACACATATTTTCCTTAAGTACTTTGACCAAGAAAACATGCAACATTCGTGTTTCATCTGGAACACCAAACCATACTTGCCACTAACAATTGTGAAAGATGTCAATAAAACACAAATTGCTATTAAGGCGTTGAAAAATATCATGCCTTAAGTATACGCTAGAAGTTCTCAAATCCTCAAGAACCTTGTAATGAATGTTCTTCGACATTCTAGGAATTCCTTTTGACCTTACACATGGTTTAAGGAAAGCTACACTTTCCTCTCTCTAGAAGTTCTTGCATTCTTCTAAGAATAGTTTACACATCTTGCAAAAAAGAGGATCTCCACATAGATAGTATCTATGTGATGTATACAAAATCAATCTCTATACTTTGAGACTGCTTTGATATGAATAACACAACATCCAATTTGTGTTCAATTTGTGTTCAATACCAATATGAAGTCTGGCATATAAAAAATATTTGTTGCCTCCCCATGGCAGTGGCAATAAACTACCTACCCATATAGGTGGCAATATACTACCCAACTGTAACCGATGACAACAAAAATTAAAGGATCCATGTACACACTTCATAAACATATTATAAAACAAAAATGTGTATGCTTATTCTTTTTCCTAGAGCGAAGTAAAGAGGAACAACATCCACTTTACCCTACCTATTAAAATACCAAATCTTTCCCTCGATTTGGTTGATCGACTCTATAACGTACTCAAGGATATACTCTTCTCTAGTTAGAATAATGCTCGAGCTGCTTACTACTACAAAGTGCTCATCTAGATTGACTCAAGACCTTTGGCACTACGGCACAAAGTATGGGGCATTCCAGCATCAAATTATTGTTGATCCAACATCTAATCTACAACTATGCCAATCTATGAACTCTATGGTTCAGTATCTAGGTATAAGTCCCACTAGGCAATGATAGAAGCCTTAGACTTAGCTTCAGTGTGAATTAGAATAGCGAAGTTTTTTAAGAACTTGCCCCAAATATTTGTGTATCCACCTCGTGGCCAACTGTCATGCCTGAGCATAGTGTGAAAACACTTCCACACCTACCCAAAATACACACTGAACGCTCTTACCAATTTGGTTTATCACCAAATTGACAAGGTTAGGACATTATCTAAAATAACAAGCACCTAAGGTTTGTGACTCTCCATAAACTTGAGTTCGTTGGAAGTCAACACCTATATCGTTGGAAGCAGGCATGAGTGGTCCACCCCTAAGCATTCCATCTCCGTACATAACCTAAGAGATTTGTCTGATCACTCTGGATTAGTGCTCACTCTTCTTCTCGTAGAAACCTCGACTAATCACTCTGAATTAGCACACATTTCTAATGAGCAAGGCGATGGGGACCTTACACTTCTAGCTTCCTCTTCTTCACTTCTATCAATGGAGTGACAAAGTCTTTGTAACTGGATGATGACTACAATTTCTAAGATTAACCCTCATGGTCACTTCTTTTTACGTAAATATATGTGCTAAATTCCCTAGTAATGGATCATTTTGAGTTATCTCATAAATAGTCTTCCTAGGATCATACATCATACGTCATAGACTTTTTGAGGTCCATAATAGCAAAGGCATGATCAAAGGTTAGTTTACATGAGCCTAACTTATTGATCCTATCCATGCCCATGGGTGAGGTAAGATTTCTGCGCTAGCTTGATTTTTAGGTTAGTGGAGGCAAGGGTTGGTTATCCCCAATTCTCCCATTATCTTTTTGTAGCTATGTTGACTCCTACACCACCATCTAAGATACCTGTGGATGTTCTGGTTCGTAGTCTCAATGGCAAGGTAGCAATGAGCTTTTTTCCCTCAAAATATTTGGCCAACTTATTTATGGGCACATCCTTATAGACATTCCTAGGATTGTCTATCTCACTACACTTCTCAGATTTTATGTTAGATCCATTATTAGGATTTTAATCAAATCTTGCATCCATTATTAGGATTTTAATCAAATCTTGCATCCATGTCTATCATCCAAAGGCTACGGTCTCTTGCTAGGATGTTAATCCATAGTATTACCCATATAATATTAATCTTAGTCATTATTCTTGTTTTAGATATTAATTGACATCCTAAAATTATACGTGTCACTTTGAAGTTTTTTCAATTACCTTATGGTGCACATTGCATTGTATTATCATTAGTCACGGAGAGAGAGATTTTACAATAATATAAAGATATGTTATGATAGCTTCGGTTTATGTTAGGACAATCCAAGTTATATTAGGTTAAATATATAATTAACTTATAATAATTAGATTCTATTTAGAAATAAATATAACATTTTTAGGAATAATTAAAGATAAATTAGGTTAATTAGTTTTAAATTAAGGTAAAATAGTTCTAGCTTAGGTTTAGACTATAATTATTAAGGATTTAATTATTAGTAATTTAATAAATTAGGCTAATAAGTAAGAGTAACCCTCAAGGAGTGTACTTTTACATACAACATACATTCAAAGGGTATTAAAAAATACCCTTTTCTATGAATTTTGACTTAATAAAATGATTTTTTTTCTTTATAAACTTACGGGTTTTTTTCAAAATGCCATTTAAAACCCCCTTATGTAAGTAGATTTTTGTGAATTATTCTCAAAGTCGGTTTAAAAAACCCCTCCTAAATGATCGCATGTAGTGGACTCACATATTTTTAAGTGAAGCCCCCAAGGAATAACCATGAACAACACCTTATAAATTAAATAGAGTAATTAAGGAATCCTTTGAGAGTAAATTAGAAGATAAAATAGAAGGATCTTTGTTAAAACCCTAAGATCTCTCTAGATAATTGTTATGCATAAACATGCATAAATCAGGCATAAACTCATCCACCCGACCACCCCCGAGCCCAAGGGATTCACACATGAATTATAATGAAATACATCATACCTTTACCTTGATGTCCCATACCATCAAGAGGTATAACTCCAATCCAGTAGCATGTAGCTATAGTGTGAAATGGTAGGTGAGTAGTTACGATCCTCTACACAAGAGAGCATAACATAACCTAGACTCAAGATAATATCCAGAGACCATAGCCTAAGCCTCAAGATAACATAGCCTTGGCCTCAAGATAACATCAAGAGGCCATAGCCTAAGCCTCAAGATAACATAGCCTTGGTCTCCCTTGAGTATACCCCATGCCCCTATTATATAGGAGGCCCCTCAAGTGACTCTTAACTCTCCATTTCCCACGTGTGACCATGCCTGACCCTAACCTTAACCCTTAAGGTTACTCCTAACCCATGCTCCACTAGAGCTTGTTTCCATGCTTCCATGCTCACAAGCCTAATGTGGGATAGCCTCCTAGTATATGTACACATAATGTGCATATAACATACTTCCCCTCTCTCAAAACATTTCACTCTTGCAATGAAAAGAAGGAGAACTGCACTGAACAATATCAACTGACTCCCAAGTCGAATCCTCTATTTCCCTATCATTCCACCTAATTTTAACCTCAGGGATTAGTCAACTACAAAGTTTCCTTTCCCTAAATTCAAGTACCTTATCAGGTTCATGTGGAACATAGGATAAATCTTCGACTTCAACAAGTTCTTGAGGAGTAACTGTGTTATCCTCACCTCCCAGTTTTCCTTTCAATCTATTGATATAAAAGACTGGATGAACTCTAACAATTGGAGGTAGTTTTAGTTCATACGCAACCGTGCCAATCCGATGTATAACTCCAAATGGACCACAATATCTAGGAGATAAATTCAAGCATTTTCCTATTGACAAAGTCTGAGAATCTTTAGGAACATTAAAATAAACCAACGCTCTTGGTTCAAAAGACCGAGATGAGCGTCCCCTATCAGCATAAAACCATGCCCTATCTTGAGAACTCCTGATAAAATCCCGAGCTTCGGTCAGCATTTCCTGCATATCATGCAGCCATGTATCCATCGACGGCTCAATGTACCCCACATCTGCTCATGAAATTATCGGCGTCCCAAGTTACCCATATTAACATAGAGAGTCATCAACGTCTCTGATGAGTCACATATGTCCATCCGTAAACCATCAGGTTAACTGTATAAATCACCTAAAGTACGGAACTAGAGAAAGAAATGCCAATAAAGGAAAAATCCAAATTTCCTTAATCCGAACACAACAAGATAAACTCATTGAAATCTAAAGAAAAAGATTTCAACAAATGAATATGCCGATGAGATTACACTCATCAATACATGCATGCTATAGATAAAAGAAGTTTATCTAGAGAATGCCCACATAATAACTTTAAATGAATTCAGAAAATGAGATTGTCTTTGAATGTTGAGGTCAACATGCTAAGTGATGTAAGCAAAGTAACAATCTTGAGCCCAAATTATACCATAAGATAATATATGTGAGGGATCGCTAGCGTCCCATACCACCATGATACCACCCCCCATACATACCTTACCAATTTGAAACTCTCTAGTATGCCGTCTAGGAAATATGAATAAAATCCTATATAAAAGGAATAAGATGGCCTTATCCTAGACTTTCACATACTAAAACCTGTCTCTATATTCCTGAGACCACATCAAGGAATAACTCTTTCCGAGTACATCATTAGAAAAGAATTTTGAATTATTGGCGCCTTTCTAATGATAACTACCCAATAAACTCAATAAAGTTAGGGTAAAAAAATAACAATTCACCTAGATATATAAGCAACAAGGTATCTAAATTGGAATATGTACAAGAGTACAGGAAATATACTCCAAAATTACGTGCAAAAAACAAAGGCAAATAAATGCTACCTTCAAAGCACATGATATTATCCAAAAGATCAAAGATCCTTATAAAACATGGATAAAATCATAGAATTTCCTCAAATCCATGAAAACCATAGTTGATCATAAAAATCAATGCATACCATCTGATGGTCATTAATCATGCCAAAAGAAGCATTAAAATTGGTGGCCAACTCATCAATCCGGAGTATATGAATGTGGTGTTGTTCAAACTAAACTCCAAACTAAGCAAGTGAAACACATATGTGTAGCACTCTAGACACAAGTGATCTAGGCAGAACCTGATGAGTCCATATAAAACTTGGAAAACATCCAATAAAATCCATCAAAATAAACCGATCAACTAATCACATGATAGGATTTATCTTACGCTTAGAAAAGTAAGCATAGACCACACTTAAACAAGTGCAAAATAAATTATCATGGAAAAGTGTCAAAGGTGAAACACACTTTGGACGCAAATTCTAGCCATCATTAAAGAAAGTTAAGGAACATGTCCAAAAAGAATGGCTAAACAATGGTAAAAAATCATGAAAACATTGTTTAGAATTAATCCAAACAAGAATAAGTACTAGTACGAGGTACAATCGTGTTAATAATATACGAATAACCCGCATCTATCTAATGTCAGCACGAGAAAACGTACTTCAATATTAAATAACCCTTGAAAATATTAAATTCTCGAGAAAAAAAAAATTATCATGATTTTTTTCTAATTTTTCCTAATTTTATAGGGCCTCAAAATACGATAATTTTGAATTCCACCAAACCTATCTTATGGCATTCCAAACCTATATTTTTTAAGAAAATTTTTAGCAATTAGACTTGCCAAAATACCATTGATATTTTAAAAATACCAATTTCTAGGATTTCTAAGAATAATTTCTAGAATATTCTTAATTTTCTCTAAGAATCCCATCGTTCATGAAATTTTCAATTCTGCCGACAATTCTCAAATCCAATGAAAATTTATAATTTTAATGGATTTTTTTATTTTCTAGGTCAAAAAATATATTTTTAAAGGAATTTGAATGGTCACGGGCGCTCGAATGGACACACCACATGCCAAACAACAACCCCACATTTTCCAAAAATTTAAAATAACCTTTGTCTAATTTTTCACTAATTTTTAAGATTTTTTTAAAATTTTTATTTTACCCCGAACGCATTTAGAATACGAATGGTCAAAAAATTTCGGAATCCCAATGGTCTTCCCAGAATGCGGAAAGCCAATAGTTTCGGGAAAATGAAAAGACAAAAAAAATCGGAATGTGAAAGGTTAAAAGTTTTCGGAATTGGAAAGGTCAAAAGATTTTTCGGAATTCGGAAAGCTAAAAGGTTTCTTGGGAATGCGGAAAGCCAAGAGATTCCAAGAAAAAAATAAATTTCCAGAGGGAAAATAAAATATCTCAGAGAAGCAAAAATTTCCCAATATCTCTTATCCCTTTTTCAAGATTTTTTGAAAATAAAAAACTCTTTTGTAATATATTTTAAAGCTTAAAAAAAAGCTTTTTGTAAGCTTTTAAAAAAAACTTTTATAACTAAGGTTTTTAAGAAAAACCTTTAAAACAACGAATTATGTGGGGGTGGTGATTTCCCCCCCCCCTCGTGTTGCAATTTCTAGAAGAGGGAGAGAGTGTCTTCTCTTTCCACTCTCCTCTCTCCATCTTCTTCCATCAAACCTTCTCTCTCCACCCCTCCTTCTCTCTTTGTTAAACAGAGAGGTTAATTTTTAATTAATCTTTTTAATCATAATTAAATCCTAATTATGACTAACATTAATAAAAAATGTGCTTTTTTAAGAGGTGTTTATACGCGAGAGGAAAATAGAAGGAAAATCCAGAATTAAGAGACGAAGAGGGTCCCATGCACACGAGAGAGCATTCAATGCATCAACATGCTGCCCCTTACTGCATTTCAGTAGAAATTTCAGCAGAAAATTGGCATAAATTTAATCGCATACCCGCAAAAAAAAACCCGCAAAAATGTATAAAAAAATACATTTTTAACTGTAAAAATGCTTTAAAATTTTCTTAAAATTTAGGAAAAATTCCCTAAAAATTCTAGAAATTTAGGAAATCCATTCTACCAAAAATATCCATAATAAAATATGTGGCATTTTTGTAAAAATTTCCATTAATGCTTACTTTAAACCACAAAAAATAGAAAAAAAAAGCATTAAACTCACGGAATTTCCCCGCAACATCGATTCATCCATTGAATAGTAGTAACACGCATTCCAATCGTCATATCGACGATCCACATGCAAATCATCAACACAAATCACAAAATAATATTTTTATTTAGTAAATATTAAAATTTACTTCAAAAAAATACCAAAAATTACAATAAGAAAGAAAAAATAAAAAAAAATAACTAGAGATTGCTCTGATACCACTGTTAAAGCCCTAAGATCTCTCTGGATAATTGTTATGCATAAACATGCATAAATAAGGCATAAACTTATCCACCCGACCACCCCCGAGCCCAAGGGATGCACACATGAATTATAATGAAATACATCATACCTTTACCTTGATGTCCCATACCATCAAGAGGTATAACTCCAATCCAGTAGCATGTAGCTATAGTGTGAAATGGTAGGTGAGTAGCTATGATCCTCTACACAAGAGAGTATAACATAACCTAGCCTCAAGAGACCTTGGCCTCAAGATAACATCAAGAGACCATAGCCTAAGCCTCAAGATAACATAGCCTTGGCTTCCCTTGAGTGTGCCCCATGCCCCTATTATATAGGAGGGCCCTCAAGTGACTCTTGACTCTCCATTTCCCATGTGTGACCCTTGGATGCCTAACCCTAACCTTAACCCTTAAGGTTAGTCCTAACCCATGCTCCACTAGAGCTTGTTCCCATGCTCCCATGCTCACAAGCCTAATGTGGGTTAGTCTCCTAGTATATGTACGCATAATGTGCATATAACAATCTTACACTCTTGACTTCTCTCACAAATCTAAAACCCCCTTGATATGCCTTCCTCTCACACACGAATTGCATCCCTCATGCTCTATTGTGCATAAGTATAAAGCCCTTCCAGTGCCAAATCTAATTATTTCCATTATTTTCTATTCTTACACCCCTTTGATCAATAAGAAATTGCCTGAAGGATGATCCACAAGAGTCATGGTGGAAAACATTCTAAATTGGTGGAATCTAATTTTTTCCATTCTTTTCTATTCTCACACCCCTTTGACCAATAAGAAATTGGAAAAAGGAAGATCCACAAGAATCATGGAAAACATTCTAAATTTGTGGAATGCCCTCGAAGAGGAGGCCTCAACAAACAACCCCTTGTCCCATGTAAAATTTATCCACAAGGTTATGACTCTGAGGACAACGTAGATTGTCCCCCCTCACATTCAATCACTTCATGGAATCCATAATACATTTGAAAGTAAGGTGATCATTGCTAATCATTTCATTGTTGATTCCACTCATGTCTAGTGTATATCCTTGTGTACACTCGATAACCTCACAAGCATCTAGACCCTACTCAAAGGGGATAACAAATAATGTGAAACCTTTGACAAATGGTACTCCAACCTACACATTCCTCCCGAAAAGATCTAGACACCCCTCTCACCTTAAAAAAACCTCAACAAATTATTTCACTTATTGAAAATGCACACCTCAGTTGTGCTAAGTGCAATGTATACACTTATTGTAAATGCACACCTCAATTGTGCTAAGTACAATGTATAAACTTATTGTAAATGCACACCCTTCCCTTTATTCTCACCTCAGTTGTGTCAAGTGCAATTTACAAACTCTAAGAAGGGGTGCTCTCTCTCTCTCACCACCAAGGACAAACCTACATGGAGCAATCTTATGGAACCAAACAATTATATTTGATTGTAGGGCGTGAAACCTTAGGTCATGAAAGTGCAGAAATGGTTCACGATGTGAACCATTTTTTTGATTTTTTATTTTTTTGGAGTCTAGTGGAAAATACGAATTTCCTTTTTTGGGGAGGGATTGAATTTAAAATCAAGGAGATATGGGCATTTTCCCAAAAAGGTAAGTGGGAATCAAAAAAGTTAACCTTTTTATGACACACTCCTTACACCCTTCCCCAAAATGGACAATTTGACAACTCATAACCCTTAATGACAAAAACCAGTCCATTAAGAGAAATTAGTCGAATTCAAGGGTTTTTTGATGGTTTCAAGAAATCTTTTGAAAGATTAAGCTACTCCTAATGCTTGCTAGCACTCTAAAACAAACAATTTCAACAAAAAACACATAATTAAGTTAAAATTAATGATTTTAGTTCTATGTTTAACACTAAAGAGAGCGCTAACATTCACTAAAAATTATATTTTTTAATGCAATGAATGCAAACTAAATCTAATACAAACTATATGCAAGTCCTAAGAACATGAAAAACCACAATAACAAAAACAACAACAAAAACAATAAATTAAGCTAGAAATTAAGCAAAAAGCATTCTTTACAAAAACAAAAAAGAGAGCTTTTCTACACCAAATGACGCATAAATCACCATCAAATCCACATCGTTTTCACATTAATCAAGATAATGGGCAATGGGTAATGCGTAGATTAGAGGAAAAACGATGGAAAAAGCCAAGGGATGGTTCCCCAACAACAGCGCCAAAAATGTTAAGGCTCACCCTAACCCTCCTTGAAACACATCTAAAAAGAGATTACCTGGTGAACCACGTGTCGTGAGGATATTTCCAATGGCTAAGCTCATAACCCTTGAGGTCTCCAAGCTCTACAACTCCTTGAGAAGCAATTCTAATGCACCCTCGAGCGTTGTCACACTGTGAGATCCCTCTACCCCCTCAGCGTACCGGATTCCTGGTAGCTGACAGCAGAAGCAGCCCCCTCATGCACGGGGTAGGGTTTCTCACTCGAGGCCTCGCCCGCGAATGTCCGGGCACGATACTAGCTCCAAAAATCGAAACCGAAAAAATTTCCCATGCCCGGAAAGCGGGGACAATTCCACCTTTTTAAATTTATCTTAACGAGTTTTCTAACGAGATCAAAATCTAAACTATCCTCTACCTGAATAAACCAGATAGAAGGAAACTATCACTGATATACTTTGATCATCTGAGCAATTCAACGCTTTTTTCCTAATCAAGATTAGGCACAGTCGTTCATCCAGTCAATCGAGAATTTTATCAAGACATTAACTATCTACTCGAAGCCTAGTGTAATCCTAAGATTTTTCAGTTTGATTATTAAAACTCCATGATTCCAGCCCCATCCCGCCCATGGGTTAGCCACCACCCTACCACTGGAATCGGTGGAACCAAACAAGTACTCACCCATCCATAATTGAAATGCCTTTCTTAACTTTAGCTTTAGAAAACAAATACGCACACACTCCTCTTAAAACTTTAATAAAAACAATCCATTTTGACAAACAAATTACTGGTTACATATGTCATGCTTCAAAATTTCCATTGAGTCTTTGTTTCTCACAAAACAGTATCACTCTGGACTCTCCGTTGAGACCAGCGAGTCAACAACGAGATCCACTGATAGATTACAATAACATTGGTCTGTCATACAATATCTTCCTCGACATACGAATGGGTGTCCTCGGTACCGCGAGCCCGTGCATCGCCTGGTCAGAACCCTCCAGGATCCTTCTTAGGTATCCCGGCACTTCACTCAGGGACTGCTTCGTCGGCCCTCGTCCATCATACCGGAAGCGCACCATTTTAACCATACCGAGGCTGGCTAAGACCTCGGCAGGCTTTGCCGCGGGTGAGTTGTCCCTCGAACACTCCCCGCCAGCTGTTGGAACCAAACTTCCCTTAGATAAACATATATGCCAAATGCTCCCTCCAGCATTCTGGCATAAGACAGTCTTTTAAGAAAACAGGGTTTCTATATAAGTTTTGTTTTGATTTTTGTTTGAAAACCATGAATAATCTTAAATCCGTATCCCAATACTTCTAGATCCAGGTCTGAATTCTAAACAGAATTCCTCGAATTCTGTTAACTTGATCCTCAGATCAAAATCAAAAGTCTTAACTAGTTTCAGATTCGGTGGGCGTTTTGAGTGCATTTTTCCTGAACTGATCACATCGTCATTGACGAAGGGATTAGGTCTTGGTCTCAATAGTCTGAATCAGAGTTTGGGTGGTCTGGAAAGGTTCTTCCTAGACTATCTTTCTTGAAAGGTACTATTTTAATTTCTCTTTTTCTAAGTTTCGTTCGACGAATATTTGCTTACAGATTTCTAAAACATGGATTTCTTAAAAGAAATAAAATAATCATTCATCTTGATCTCCGACTTCGATAGTTTAATTGAATTTTTTCATTACCATCTTAGTGAATATGAAATGGTAGAATTTTCTCTCACATATTATCTACTTATTCATTTTTCTAATTTTTATGAAAATTAACAGAAGATTAAAGAGAACCCTTATTTAATTATAAAGATTCTATATGCATCTAATTATGCATAAAATCCAATTCTGATGAAAGTCACACTTTTATCATCATAAAAAAAATCATTTATGGTGAAAATCACTCTTTTAATAAAAAATATCTTTTATGCACCCATTTATGCATAAAAACCATTTATGATGAAAATCACACTTTTAATATAAAAATATATTTTATGCACCCATTTATGCATAAAAACCATTTATGATGAAAATCACACTTTTAATATAAAAATATATCTTTTATGCACCCATTTATGCATAAAAACCATTTATGATGAAAATCACACTTTTAATATAAAAAAATATCTTTTATGCACCCATTTATGCATAAAAATCATTTATGATGAAAGTACACTTTTATAATAAAAAATTAATCTTTTATGCATACTTCTATGCATGAAATTCAAATATGATAAAAGTAACACTTTTATACTAAAAAAATATCTTTTATGCATACTTCTATGCATGAAATTCAAATATGATAAAAGTAACACTTTTATAATAAAATAATAATCTTTTATGCATACTTCTATGCATGAAATTCAAATATGATAAAAGTAACACTTTTATAATAAAAAAATATCTTTTATCCATACTTCTATGCATGAAATTCAAATATGATAAAAGTAACACTTTAATAAAATAATAATCTTTTATGCATACTTCTATGCATGAAATTCAAATATGATAAAAGTAACACTTTTATACTTAAAAAATATCTTTTATGCATACTTCTATGCATGAAATTCAAATATGATAAAAGTAACACTTTTATAATAAAATAATAATATTTTATGCATACTTTTATGCATAAAAATCAAATATGATAAAAGTAACACTTTTATACTAAAAAAATATCTTTTATGCATACTTCTATGCATGAAATTCAAATATGATAAAAGTAACACTTTTATACTAAAAAAATATCTTTTATGCATACTTCTATGCATGAAATTCAAATATGATAAAAGTAACACTTTTATACTAAAAAAAAATCTTTTATGCATACTTCTATGCATGAAATTTAACTATGATAAAAGTAACACTTTTATAATAAAATAATAATCTTTTATGCATACTTTTATGCATAAAAATCAAATATAATGAAAGTAATACTTTTATAATAATACTAATTTTCTTTTATACAAATAATCAAAATGCATCTTCTATGCATGAAAATGATACTTTAGAACATAGAAACCATAAGGATTACTCTTTTAGAATAATAAAAGATAAAATTTATTTCACTAATTTCTAAAAATTTTGCCATAACCTCCTTTGTATGACTGACCACTTTTCAATTTTTAAGTCTCTAAAATTAATTAAAAGTGTACCAAGAGTATTGAAATTATTCTAAAGTAAACATTTTTCTACTTATTTAAGACAAACATTATAAAAAAGTTGACTTTAATCATTAATCATTCACCTAGGATAGAGAATGGTTGGATTTACTAGAGAAGAGAGGGGAATGCCTTTTGCAATGAGGCATAACATCACTTGCAATTTTAGAGAAGACAAAAAGCATAAAAAACCATAAAAACCATAAAAACCATAAAATAAATAGAAAAGAGAAGAATCACCAACTTACTAATGAATTTTGAGAGCTTTCCTTTGGCTTGATGGTTTGAGGGTTCAACTCTTGTTTGAGACAAGAGTGGCCACTAATCTTTTGGAAGAGGGAAGGTCAAAAACTAATGAATTATGAATACAATTCTTCTGGTTCTTTAGCCTTAAGCTTTGAGTCTACTGGGTTCATTTTGACAACATAAATTTGCTGCTTCTTCCTAAGTCCTTTCAGCAACCTGGAAGCTTTTACTAATTGAAGGTCTGGGGATCCAGAAACTCCAGTTCCTTGAACTTTGTTCCCGTGAAGGTCATGGAAGGAAATGGTTCCATTTTGTGATAGTGTATGTCAGCTTGAATTTTGTGGAGCCAATCCATTCCAAGGATCCCGTCAAAAACTCCTAGAGGTAAGACTTTGAACTGACAGTCGGTTACATTACCATCTAGATTGAACTGGATAAGATCTGTCTCATGGTGAGTGAAAAGAGTCTTCCCACTGGCCAATTCAACTTGCATAGGTTTCCTTGATTTCTGCTCTAAGACTAGCTTACGCAAGCATCCAAGGGAAATGAATGAATGAGAACTGCCTGAATCAATCAAAAGCTTAAAAGGCTTACCTTGATACTCTGCTGGAGTATGGATGATGGAGAACTGCTGGTTAGGCCCTTGATTTTCAATAGCAGCATAGATCTGCCCTTTTTCCTCTTCTACTACATTTGAAATTGTGACTGCTCTGGTTGCTGCAATTTGAGGTGGAACTCTTTCTCTTTGGTTGTCCCAATTCTAGGAAGGAATTCTGAGATTACTCTGGACAGAGGTAGATGGCTCAACTGGAGTTCTTCTGGGGTTTCCCTGGCTTGGGCGAGACGGACCTTGATTAGATTGGTATGAAGGGGTTGGTCTCTGAATTCGGGGTCCTTGACTTTCCTGTCCCCTTGACATGGCAGGAGTCGGGCAGTCTTTTAACTGGTGACCAAAACCCTGGCATCCAAAACATCGATTTTCAGTTCTAAGCTCATCCCTTTGATTTCTTGAAAGAGGTGGGGTTCCTGAGAAAGTATTCTGGGGGAAGGGTCTTCCTTCACTTCGGAATCTTCCTGCATCCTGATTCTGATTCGAGCCTTGCTGCCTCTTTGGGGGTGGAAAGTTTGAAGTTCTTCCCTGGGCTTCGAATCTTTTAAAGTTAGAGGGTGCAGGCTTTGGCGGGACCTTTACTACAAAGGCTTTGGCAAAATCCTTTGTCATTCTTACTGCTTCAGCCATGGACACTGGCTTGGCATTTTTGACCAGTGTGTCCAAGGATTCGTACATTCCTCGAATGAACCTGGCCATGAGTTGTTCTTCATCTAGAGGTGGTGAATATTTGAATAGAAGAGCAAAGGCCTGGTGATATTCCTCGATGGTTTTGTTCTCCTGCTTTAGCTCTAAGAATTCGTTCATTTTGGTTTCCAAAAATCCAGGAGGACAAAATCTCTTTCTTAGATAGGTTTTTAGATCATTCCAGGACTGAGTATTTCTGTCCAGACGGTTGGTGTCACAGTGGTTCCTCTATGCTACCCTGGCTGTTTCCACTATCGCCATTTTGCTCCGCTCATTGTAGCTTGTGATGTCAAAATACTCTTCCATGGCTTCCACCCATTTCTCCACAGCCTCGCCCAGGTTCTCCCCTTCTCCTTTGAAGGGTCCTGGCTGAGTCGCATGAAGAGCCTTGCGAACATAAGGGTCAAGCTTGTCATCTTCAGAGACAGGGTCTGGCTGACGGCCACGGTTTCCTCGTCTCATGATTCTGCCAAAATTTATATATTATTAAATTTTTATTTTGATATTATGCACGAGATCCTAAGACTTAAGAGGTTCGAAAAACAATTTCTTAAACAAGACAATGATCTTATTGGAGATCTATGACATATGTCCGATAACAGATTTTTCTTTATCAGATCGTCCGTAAACAATCACTTATATAATAGGAAATTTTTCTCCGAAAAACATTTCTTTATTTATATAAAAGTTGCAATATGTACATAGAGCAGCTCGGCTCCAAAATTCAAAATCTCCTTGGGAGTTGCATAAGACGACAGTACTGGGCCATAGGCATGCCCTGATACAAACGTTCACTTACTGACAAGGGAGCTATTATTTTCTCCTTAGGAATAAAACAACTAAGGAGTCTGTAGACTTGGCATGAAAGTCTGAAATTCCGAGGCGTCGAATGATATAGAATGATGCCACGCACCATTTTCAGCTTTAACAGAATCATAGCCAATGAGAGGTTCTGCCACAGCATTGCAAGGTGGTCGCAAGAGGCGTGGACATACTGCCCTACAAACCAGTTATGCTGTAGTCTCTCCACTGGGTTAGGAAAATATAAATCCTCAAAATGGCGTGTGAGTCTTGCTCGGCTTGTTCGAGTTGAAGCGGAAGAAATGAGATGCTCGAAGGCGAACGCAGTCATATCTTGAGACTGGGTGAGGTCGGGAATACCAGATAAATAGGGAACTTCCATCTATAAAAACAATTTCTTTGATTACATTAAAGAAGCTTACGAAAAAAAAATACATTATGAAAAATGCTTTTTCTGAGTTTTTATTATCAATTTCTGATAAGAATTTGTTTATCCTTATTAGCTTTCAACTTGGCTCTGATACCAACTGTGAGATCCCTCTACCCCCTCCGCGCAGCGGATTCCCGGTAGCTGACAGTAGCGAAAGCAGTCCCCTCATGCGCGGGGCAGGGTTTCTCACTCGGGGCCTCGCCCGTGAATGTCCGGGCGCGAGACTAGCTCTGAAAACCGAAACCGGGAAAATTTTCCATGCCCGAAAAGCGGGGACGATTCTACCTTTTTGAATTTGTCTTAAACGAGTTTTCTAAAACGAGATCAAAATCTAAACTATCCTCTACCTGAATAAACCAAATAGAAGGAAACTATCACTGATATAATTTGATCATCTGAGCAATTCAACGCTTTTTTCCTAATCAAGATTAGGCACAGTCGTTGATCCACTCAATCGAGAATTTTATCAAGACATTAACTATCTACTCGAAGCCTAGCGTAATCCTAAGATTTTTCAGTTTGATTATTAAAACTCCATGATTCCAGCCTAACCCCATCCGGCCCATGGGTTAGCCACCACCCTACCACTGGAATCGGTGGAACCAAACAAGTACTCACCCACCCATAATTGAAATACCTTTCTTAACTTTAGCTTTAGAAAACAGATACGCACACACTCTTCTATATCCTAGCAATGAGTATAGCTTTCCTCATTTCCTCTGTTGGGTGGTGATGCAGAGCTCTACTCCTCCTCTGGACGCATCGTAACTCTGCTGGTTTTAACAACCAGACCGTTTAGGTTGTTGGGAGAAGATTCCTTGAGCTTAAATCTTGGCAACACTCGCCACCTACGCTCCGACATGAAATCTCATTAATTGGTTAAGCTCCATCCTGATATGGGACCCCACGTATTCATTAGAGACTACGTGACAATGGTACCCAAGAAGATGAAAGTAGACAATAAGAACCTCCCCACTACAATCTAGGAAGATACAAGAATGTGCTTATGAGGCACATGATGAGAGGGCAAGAAAAACCTAGACAATAAGAACCTCCCCACTACAATCTAGGAAGATACAAGAATGTGCTTATGAGGCAGATGATGAGAGGGCAAGAAAAAGCTAGATAATAAGAACCTCCCCACTATAATCTAGGAAGATACAAGAAAAAGCTAGACAATAAGAACCTCCCCACTATAATCTAGGAAGATACAAGAATGTTCTTATGAGGCACATGATGAGAGGGAAAGAAAAAGCTAGATAGTAAGAACCTCCCCACTACAATCTAGGAAGATACAAGAATGTGCTTATGAGGTACATGGTGAGAGGGCAAGAAAAAGTTATATGTGATTGCTCCTAAAAGCTAGCATGCTTCCCACAATCATAGCAATTCAACATGTTACTCAATTATAGCCACAAGCACTTGCATTCCCAAGTAATAAATGTAGCCAAATGTCAAAGACAACATGATTGTTAGAGAAACTACAAAATGTATAGAAAAGTCAAAAAGCCAAAATGTTGGAGAAAAAGCATGAAAATTAAGATGGAAGAATCTATAACCTTCTACCCTAAATGGCTGGATCTCTTATGACATGAGCAACTTCACAATGCCATTAGCATTAACCAAAGCTCTAGGAAAGAATCAACCAACCATTTTCATCAAGTATGGGTGATTATGTGACTATGGCATCTCCTACCCTTTGCGTGTTTTTTGAGATTTTTCGAGGGTTCTTGGACTTGTATGGGGTGTTAAAAGGTTTCTTATCCTAATTATGGGTGATCACACAAGTGATTAAGTGTTTTGGCTTGAATTTTATTTATTTTACATGCTTTTATGATACCAATTTCAACAATGCATGAAGAAAATCAAAGGAAAAAGAATAACCACACCCTAATCCACTTTTAATTAGCCCTCAAAGCTTACCCAACTAGTTGATGAAGAAGTACCCTACCATTTTGCGCACCCTCGTTTTGCCCCAATTTCCCCAACTAGTTGATGAAGAGGTACCCTTAATCTAATATCACAATCATGAAGGCCGTTATTTGCTTTAATCCTCCCTAGGTAGCATGAATTTCGAGTGAAGACAATATGGATGAGGAGTCGGATGAGCTTTCTACATGCTTGAGCTTAGATGTCTCTCATATAGCAAGTTGGAATCAAAATTTCTTATTGTACTCTTATGTCTTTCCATAAAGGCATATAATATTTCTTTGTAGCAACATTGAGAATGTATCGTTGATCTTTTGGTGTCATGTGAAAACATATCCAAAAAAGGACTCATGGGACCTCCAAACGTAATCTATACTATTAAGCACACTATCTATCTAGGGAATGGCCACATGGCCGAGCGAGGGCTCTGATCATGTGGTAGCTCCCTGAGCTCCCTTGCTCAAGCATGAGGGGAAGCAACATGTGGGTCGACAGTTAGTACAATAAATACCAAAGTCTTATTTATTCAATATGTGATTTTGTCATCACTTGGCTCAATAAACACGTTAATATACTATCGAATGTCCACGAAGAAACCATAGGCTGCCCAAGTATTCTAGTTTTGCCTAAAGTATATGCATATTCACTCTATGCCCATTAATTCATCTATTGATGAATTAATGGTTGCGATATTCTAAGGTTTCACCTTACATTCCCTAAGGTGTATTGGACTCTCTCTCTCTCTCTCTCTCTCTCTCTCTCTCTCTCTCTCTCTCTCTCTCTCCGACCTGCACTTCCAACCACCTCCGCCTCCGTCTCCATCTCCCTCTCCCTCCTCCCATCCAACTGCCTCTGCCCCCCCTCTCTCTCTCTCTCTCTCTCTCTCTCTCTCTCTCTCTCTCTCTCTCTCTCTCTCTCTCTCTCCGCCTGCGCCTCCTCCCTCTCCCTCGTTGCGCATGATTCGCCCCTCTCTTCCCCTCCCATGCTAAGGTTTTCGGCACCGTTTTCTCCTAAGGTTTCTGCTTCGCTCAATCCTTCATCAACACCCTACTAGTCCTGCCTCACACCCATGGAAGACCCAAGGAGAGAGAGAGCAAATGCTACGCCATGAGACAGAGAGAGGAGAGAGAGCCTAGCAAACTGGAGGGGAAAAAAAGAACGCACGAAAAAAAGATGTGCCACCACCTAGAATTTTCCTAAAAAATCCACACCCCCCAACACACATCCACATGTTTCTACAAGCACTAACCCCTCATTTAATCTTTCCACTAACCCCCCAACACACATTCACATGTTTCTACAAGCACTAACTCCTCATTTAATCTTTCCACTAAGGTCCCTCCACTTTAAGCTTTCCATTTCTCCTCCCACACAAAACTAATTAATTCTAAAAGAAATTTGGTGCCCATATATGTTCACAACAAAGTTTAGTATGCATTGATTAAATGGCTGAGCCAACCGGGCTCTCAATAAAACACGAAGGGTTGCTGGAGAAACAGTCTCCCCCGGGCTGCAGTACTGAGGCTATGATGGAGACTTGTTTACTGCTGGGATATCAGATTTTTTGGGATCAATCCAGATTTTTTGGGATCAATCCAGTTATTTATGTGAAGATGACATATGGGATTTCCTTTGTAAAATTTTGAACGAGATCAAAAAGGAGTAGAATAGTGTGGATGTGGGGTATTAGAGGTTGTGAGAAAGTAGGGTGTGGGTGTGATGTATGTTGTTGGTCTGATTTTCAATAGTTAATATATATACTTTATTGTTCAAAAAAAAGGCTGAGCCAAATGATGTAATATATTACCTTAGACTAATTTAAAACCTAAGGTAATATTTACTAATCAGGCCCCTCCTAAATTAGATTTGAAAATTCGTGCAACCTTTCCCTCCTTTTAGAAATTCGAAAGTTTCCCTCGTCTTCTCAGAGCTTTAGAAGCCCTTCAAATTGACGCCCTCTCTACACCCTAGCTCCCATCGCAAGTCCTGATCTGCTGGTAATACCCTTGCCCTCATGGTCTGTTGAAACCCTAACTCAGGCTTTGCTGGAAACCCTAGCTCTCAGGGTCTGCACGAAGCCTTAGCTGTTGGAGTCGGCCAAAAACCCAAGCTCTCAGGTTCTGTCCGAAATCCTAGCCTTCACGAAATGAGGCTTGTCAGATCCGAAAACCCCTCTTTCCCGCCATTGGACCCCCTTCCCTTGGAGATATCCTGGGCTCTGGAAGCAGAGAGAGATGGCGAGATTGCTGATTTCCTTAATGAGGGGAAGCCTTCCTCCAGAAAGGTCGAAAGCAAGGGTGCTAGAGATCGGCGAGACAGTAACCTGAGCTCTGCAAAATGGTCAAGCAGTGGTAACAGGAAGGATTGCTACAGAGGAGGAGATAGAGGGATGGAAGATCGCCCTATGAAGAGCAGTACCCCTCATACAAGGCCCTACGAAACCCTTGCCCTAGAAGAGAAAGAGGTCATAGCCCTGAGTGATGATCTATGGAGCAAATCAAGAAGCCTACGTGAAAATAGCAGGCAAGAGTCCTACACACCTTCTTCAAGGTGCTATGCGCCAAGTGGCCACAGCAGATTTGCAGAAATTTCAGTCCCAGAGGGACTTGATGACCTGCGCAAGCCATCTCATGGCCATAGCCATCCTCGTAGCAGAGATAAAATGGATCGGCATGAATCAAGAAGCTACATTGGAACCAAAAGGTCTGAAAGAGGACGCGGGCCTCGTGATGTGTACGTAAGCAAGCGGCATTCCAGAGCTCGCGATAATAAGAAGCACGGCTATGGGGGACTCTACAGCAGCAGACTGGAGAGAAAAGCAGAACTTGTAACCTTCAAAGAACGCAGAAATCATAGCTATTGTGAGGCACAGAACAAGGATAGATCAGGCGTAGAAAATCATGGTTTTACAGAGGTTCAGAACAAGCTTACAGTTAGGTCGGGCTATGAAATGCATGGCCGTGGTGAGTGTAACAAGCTTGAAAAGGAATTAGGTTTTGCAGAACATGGGGATAGAAACAGCCATGAAAAGAAGGTAGGGCATGAAGAGCACGCCTATGGCAAAAACCAGTACGAATGCGAGGAGAAAGTAAGCCAAAACAGGACTCAGTTGAGATTTGGGTTGGAAGAAACGAAGGAACACACTGATGCCTTATTCATGCAATCAGGACCTGAAAAGAACAAAGAAGTCATGGATCAGGAAGAAGATGCTGCAGCATTGAAATCCAATGCTGTTGAAGAAGGGCTGAATAGCTTTGCAGAGAACTGTGATATCAGCTCTCATGAAGGCAATCTTGAAATGCCATGCAAAGAAGATCAAGAAGTAAAGAGGGATGCTTCTCTGGATTCCAAGGATCAGTATGAAATGCTGGCCTCCTTGCTTCTTGATGATTCACTGGACATTGAATCGGAATTTGAGTTAACTCTTGCCCCAGGGCCCCTCAATTCTGAGTTCTGTGGCTCCATATTTGAAGAGGACTTGGAGCTTCCAATCAGTATGGAAGTTAACATGCTTGAAGATAGTGTGATGGGAGGAGAGGCTATGTTAGCTGGAGCAGATGAGACGATGGGTTCCACTCAAGCAATAGATCTAAAGAATAATTCTTTCGTGTCTGGCACTACATTGGAAGATGGTAAGAGGATGGTGCACAACCCTGTCTGCAGCAACAAGATGGTGAGTAAGATCTCTGCTATGGAAGAAGCTGCAAATAAACCTGCTGGAAAATTGGGAAACATTCATCCTTCCGAAAGGTCTAAACTTACATCTCCACCAGTGTTTGTGGATGTCACCAACAAATTTAACATCCAAGCTGTCCCAGGTCAGCATTCACCTTTGCCAAAGTATACATGTGCTTAAAAGATTAAATATCAGGGTGTATGTAAGTTTCTGTGTCCGTGTGCATGCTGGCATGCATTTTGTGCACCATGCATGTATGTGGTGGTGAGCTTGGTGCACCTCTGTGTTTGTTTGTCAATATGTATGCATGGATGCACGTAAATGCCAGTCATATGTTGGCCTATTAATGTGTTCAAATGATGTGGTGCTGCATATATTTGATCATGCACATGCTAGTCGTGAGTCCACTATGTTGGTGATCACACAGTGTGTCAGTATTCGCGTTGCAGGTGATGCCTGTAAGTGTGAGCGAGCCATTTCAGTGTTTGTGTATGTTGGGCTACGTATTGCAAAATTGCATGCTTCTATAGATGCACTCGCTTGCGTAGAATTGCTTGAAGTGAGTACGTCCGTTTATGTGTTCACGTGCATTTTGAGCTTATGGGTTGTTTTTTGTGGTTTCATCAGTTGTGAAAGAGCAGGTTCAAGAGGATGATGCTCATCGGCTGAGCCAGAGGCAGAGGCAGATAGAATTTGGGAAGAATACTCTCGGATATGAGCGCTACAGTGAGCTAGTCCCTAGGTATGATTAGCACATTTTCTCAAGCTAACCAGTTCCATGTATTGCGTAGATAGGTTAATTATGTTAGTTTCACTACAATGAAGCTAGCTTCTTGTTTTTAGTGAGGTAACACAAGAGCTCCATTCTGGTAACTAGATCTAAGCTCTTCAAAATTTTCAGGTTTAAGCGGAAAAGAACAGATCCTCAAACACCAAACCCCAAGCAGGTCTGCAGCAAGCGCAGCTGGGACGGACAGATTCGCAAATGGAGAAGGCTTCTACATGCGTATGACCCTCCTGTGGAAGATGGAGAGGTGATGGCAGAAGACTTCAGCCTCCTCAAGTCAAGCCAGGGCCATCTCAAAGTAGAGGGTTCTGATGCAGAAGCAGAAGATGCTAAGCCTCAGCACAGGCAAGGGTCCGTTTTCTTTAACTTTCCTCTTGTCCTTATCAGTGTCCCTGTGATCTAATCTAATGGGCACTTTGGTTTTCCTCTGTAAAAGCAAAGAGCCAACCTGAGCCTATGTTGTGTGCTCACCTTGCAGGTCTTCTCAACCAAAAGAAAACCAAGGCGCCAATTCTGATAAGAGGAAGATGATGGCCAAGGACTTAAGTCTGGCCATATACGAGGATTGGATGGAGTCGTAAGTACCCAACCTTGTTTAAATCCAAATCCTGCAAGCGTTGCAGCAGTTACGGTGGAAGGGCTAAGATGACGGTGGTAGCCCTGACAAGGTGTGCAGGCAGAGTCCTGGATACCAGCAGATTGTCAATAAACAACGTAGCCAACACTACTCTTTTTTGAACAAAGCTCTCCTCATCCTTATTACTTTCGCCTCTTCTCTGTGGCACTGCTGCTCCTTTGTATAGCTTGGAAGGGGCCCTTCTTTATCACCCTAATGTATCCAAGAGATTTTCTGGCACAATAATTCATGATGGGCTGCTATCTTAATAGTGACAATTCACAAGAGCCTAATGCTTGCCTTTTGAGAGAGGGAGGGGCCAATGTCTCATCATGCCTGGTGATGATTTATGAAGGCATGTGCTAGCTCTAAATTTGTTGGCTTTGTGCAGGAACAAGTCACCATCTTGCTTAAAGCATGTGAGCCTATAACTAATAGTACAGTAATCATGAAGTCACCATCTCTGTTTGTGGGCTCTATTCTTTCAAACTAGCCATCATGAATGCCAACTTTCATGCATTTCACATTGTTTGCATCATACATTAGGTCCCTCTTGTGTGTTCTCTACTCTTTCTATAGCAAGTTGCAAAACCGTCATCATCAAATGGTTGAGGAAAATGCTCAAGGCAACCATCTTTTGCTTTGAGGATTATGTCGTACGTTTTTATGTTTGTTTGTTTCCTAGTTATGTGGCTGAACACTTGTATGTTAATGTTTGTTTGTTTCCATTTTTTGTATAGTATATACAAAAAGTTTTGTTATTTTATTTCAAGTGGATGACAGAAAATTTAAATATTTTATAGGTTTGATCATTAGATTCTTCAAATTTTCTTATGATCAATCCTAAGGTGGTTAGCTATAATTTAAACGAATGATCTTAAGATCTCTTACATTGTTGGCATCAAGCACATTATATCAAACATATGGAAAAAGCTTGATGAAACCTATGGGCATCAAGCATATTATATCACGCCCATCATGATGGTCAAATACCCTTGGTAGAGTTTTGTTACCAATACACTAATGGCTCTTGTATTGTCATGTCTCCTTTTGAAGCCATGTATCGGATACAAGGTGCACATATGTTTAGTGGCTTTTCATGACTACAATGAATCCCATGTCAACGAAGATTTGTAGAAGATGCAAGCAAATTACACAATTGCAAAGAAAATGCTAGTAAGTCCAAAAAGCATATGAACTTCAAAGATGGTAATCATGTAACCTTGAAGATACCCAAGCCTAGGTATGCTTCAATAAAGGGAAACCCCAACACTAAATTAGACATGAATATCATAGATCTTATAAGGTGATAAGAAAGGTTGTTAAAGTGGCCTACCAAATACATTTACCTCTAGGAGCCAAGATACTTTTCTAGCTTGAAAAGTATACTAGAATTACAAGTACTTGATGAGTTGCCACCTTGAATGAAGAGGGAGAATATAGTAGATTCCAATAAAAGTGGTAGGAAAGGGAGAGAGTCCCAAGGACAACTCTATATAAAATAAGATTAAGTGGAAAGGACTACCTAAGGATAGTCTTTTTGGCAACTTGAGGATTACATGAAAGAATATCCATAGTTGTCATTGCAAGATTAGTTTGCTTAAATCTTGAGATTTTATCAATCTCTTTTAGATGCGACGTTTACATGTCTTACATATTTATTTTAAGGATAAGATCTTTTAAGAGAGGATGGACTTCTTTGTGTATGAGTCTCATTCTTGATGTGAGGTGAGATCTTGGAGTAGTATGAACATGCTTCAAGGATTAATATTCAATATAAATAGTGTACGTAAGTTCTTATGCCCCTTGAATGTAAAAGTCAATCCATGTATTTAGTTTTTTTATAAGTTAGAGAATTAATTTGTTTGCAAAAACACTTGAAATCATTCAAAGAGAGACTAATAGTGCACCTACATTCTTATGCCCATTGAATGTGAAAGTCAATCCATATATTTAAATTGTATCATAGTCTTGGTGCTTTATTAGAGAAGGAACAACCAAGTTGAAGCGTAAGTGACAATCTTTGATATCCTCCATCATTGTTAGTCTTATGGTTTAAGGGATATTGATAGCTTTTACGGTAGTTGTGCACTTCTTTTAGGAGCAACAAGCATAAGGGATACATGTTCTAGTGGTTATAGTGGCATAATGGATATTGATGGCTTTTGGAAGATGTGTACTCCACTTTTGGGAGTAGAAAAGCACTTTTAACTTTTTCTTGCCCTCATCATGTGCCTTATAAGCACAATCTTGTGTCTTCATAGATTGTAGTGGGAAGCTTCTTATCGTTTGCTTGCATCTTCTTGGAACATACCATTCAAGTTCTTGGAAGAAGAGATTCCTTTTAGCTTTGTGGTGATGGTGATGGCTTGGAGGCCTTATGTTTGGAAACCCAAATAATTGAGTTTCCATGATAGAAGCATTAAGCTTCTAATAGATGCTTGGGTAAACAACAATATTTTTTAGCATTGGGGCTCATAATGGGTTTATTGGCCATGTTTATGGTTTTGTCTTGTTAGTTTCTTGGTGATGAGGTTTGGGAAGCCATAGTTTAGTATCACTTTCATAGAAGATTCCCATTCATGGAGTTAGGCTTTGTTGTAGATTCCCATTCATGGAGTTGGGCTTTGTTGTAAACTCCCCTTCACGGAGAAGCATTATCATCATCGTCCTACTAGGGAGGAGTTATAATGTTGTTGTATTGTTAATGTTGCGTGGTGCCTTGCTCATCTCGCTTCCTCTAAGGATGACTTTCTCCTTGATTGTATCTAAAGGGACTTGCATTCTAATGGGTTAGCTAGAGTATAAACAACTTGAGTGAAATATCCTATACTTTTTAGCTTAAACTTGTTTGTAGCATGCACAGGAGTAGATACAAAATTAAGAGCTAGTTGTTTTGGAAATAGGGTTGTAGGAATGCGCACGCGCATACACACACATGCACACACACACACACACACACACACACACACACACACACACACAAACAATGGAGAAGCTCAAGGGAGCACACAATGAGATGATAGATAGATAATGAATGTGTGCTATACAAAGATGATAAGTATACCCCAAGATGGGTGTATACTAGGATGGGGAAAAAAACCTTCTAAGGAGGGAAAAAGTATTCCGGTTGGTCCTAGTGTGTTCACACACATCACTACCAAATATGGCTATACGAATCCTCCCTAGAATTGATGATGTGAACAAGGGGGGAACTAGCATTAAAACGTATAGAGATGTGCCAGGCTCTTTGGAATATGAGAGGGAGCTTAGACTTATCCCCAATGGGAAGTAAGTTCAAAGCTTTGCGAAAAGCTTCAAACTTCTCTCATGAGAGAGAGCCTTTGTGATTAAATCTATCATGCTATCTTGTGTTGGCACATAAGCCAAGTTGGTTTCCCCTGCGGAGCGTCTCTCCCTTAACAGATAATGATAATGCATCTCAATGTGCTTTGTGCAAGCATGAAAAACTGGATTCCTTGTTGCAATAGTCATAGCGCTTCGACTGTCAGTAAAGATGGTAGTGGCTAAAGACTTGCCAATACCCAAATCAACATCAAGGCATTTGAGCTAAACACACTCAACTATAGCTGTAAACGCTACCCTGTATGTTTAGAACATGAAGTACATTCGTGAAGTATTTCATTTACCATTATGCATAAACAATGGCATTTCACCAACATGCATAATGGGATGCATAATATCATCACCTATTTTTGCATAACTTAGTTTTTTCATTTTTTATATATCTCTAAAACTACTCACCATAACTGGTCATGTGGTTAGAGATGCTAGAACCTACAAACATCTCTAGATCTTGGCATATCTCTAGTTGTGGAAATGAGCATATGATGCGTCATAAATAGCTGTTCACTTATGTGGCACCCTATTTGCTTAATGGCACATAGTTGCCTTGCTATAACTTCCCACTTTTGGTATCATTCTACTTTTTAAAGCAGTCCCTTGCCATGTGCCCTGGTTTGCTGTTTCCACAGTAATAGCACTATATGCTATTTGCATTTTGATTTGTTTGCCAACCACCTTAGCCTCTGTGGCTCCCATAACCTCTTCCACCTGTTTGTATATTTGATTCTTGTTGTTGTTGATACCATAATTTTTTATTTTCAAAATAGCCTCCATCTCGATCTCTAGATGATCATCTTCCTCTTCCTCTACCTATATCTAAGTAGAAGGCTTAATCATTTGAATTCGCAGAGGATGAACCTCCCCCAATATTGATGTGATCAAAAGAGAAATCAATTCCTAAAACTTAAGAAAGTTCTCTTGATTTCTAATGAAGGTCTGAAACTGGTTGTATTCCTACCAAGACCATTCAAGGTCACTGAAATTAGATTATCATCATCTAATGGTGATCCAATAGAAGCAAAGGCATTTGTAAGCCCTTTAGCCTTCTAACCTTCATCGAGGAATCATTTATAATCAATTTTCCTCTCGTTACATTATGTAGCTTCTGCTTTAGCCGCATCTTCTAACCTTGGGTATTTGTGTTATACATCTACGCCAAGGTGTCCCAAGCCTCCATACGCATTTATGCATCCTGTATATGCACAATCATAGAATTTGTCACACTGATAGATAACTAATACATCAATTTTTTTGCTCTTTTATGCCATTCTTTATATGCATGCACCTGTTGTGGGGTGGGATGTTCTTCACCACCAATCTTTGGCTCCTTTTCATCATTTGTAATGAACTCCCAATATCCTTTTCATCACTTTCATCACTTGTGATGAACTCTTTTCCCATAAGGAAATTGGTCATCCTGAACTTTCATTCTTGGAAGTCATTCTTGTCGAGCTTTTTGCTCACAATCTGCAAACCTATAATCTTCAACATTGCGGTACTATAAACTTGCAAAATAGCAACTATATGTGAACCAGTCACATAAACAAATATCCACCAACACCTGTAACACTTAGATTCTTTGGAGAGACTGTCCTGTAACCAAATTTCTATTGTTGCAACTTTGCACCGAACCAAAAATTGGGCATATATAGTCAAAATTGACACTTCATAGCGAGAATGCATGTATATAAAATTTACAGAGTCAAAACGAGGCCGAAACGTGCTCGAATCACACTCGAATCTCACCAAATAAAGACATGACGTTAGAACAATAAAAACCAAAAATTATCAAGCGATTAGCAAGAATGAGATTTCCTCTTGGAGTTATTATGAAAGAAGAGATAAACCATGATTAAGACTTATCAAACTTTATGTAGAGCTTACCTTGGGTGATCTAGAGGAGGAAATTATTTCACAAGCTTGAGGGTGGCCAAGATCTTCTAATGATAAAAAGAAGTCCATGACTATGGAAAAAAGAAAAATCTTTGACTAATGTGCAAGGTTAAGGCACCAGGCTTAATTTATAGGCAAATAATAAAAGCTTATACATGTGACTAGGGAATACACATGGCCTATATCTATCCTAGAGTGACTTGGGTGCTTGAGCCCAAAACCCTCCTTAAATATTTCACAAACTCCTATGGGTATTTATTCAAACTTTAAACAAGCTAAGGCTTGAACTTTTTAATTTTTGGCTAAGGTTTTTGATCTTATTTTGCCTAAGGTTCATTTGCTTATTTGTGTGGCCTTCTTTTAATTTGACCTAGGGCAAGGCTTCCACCTAATTTTTGTTAAATCTAAGCTTCGAGTTGGCCCCAGGGTTCACGTGTATAGAGTGTATTATGTGCTTAATTATTATTCAATACGTGTGGGCGGATTCTTATGATGGGAATGTGCCCAAAATTCATAAAATACCTGCATAATAAAATTTGAAAGGTTTATTGACCAAGCTCGGGTCTCAAACGGTCATTTCTTAAATTTTCACACTCTTGGCTTACTTTTCAAGATTTTGGGTGGCGTCTTTAACTCATTTTCTAAAAATTCCACTTGTTCAGACTCTAATTAAGATCCATTTAGATATATAGGGCCTAGCAACCAACTCGCAAACTTTCCATTTTTCAATTGTAATTTTCTCTAACATTTTTATAATGTAGGAACTTATTTTTCCATTCTACCACCTGAAAAAATTCATTTAACATACAACCAATATATAAAATAATTTAAATGACCCAAAAACAACATCAAAGAGTCCAATATAGGACCCGCACATATCTGGCAACTCTCTTACAGAAGTGTACTCTAAAAATTCAATCTCTTTGGGGATTTTTCCACAATCTCCTTGGAATTATGGGATCATGGGGCTAGTGATATAAATGTGGAACAGTCACCCAGGCACATTGTGAGTGGTAGCTTGAGTTGAGCTTGACATCTCAACAAAGCCACACATACTATTTCAGTATACCAGTTGATATCTAAATGTGAAGATAATGAGTAAGGTGGCTAAGGTTTGTATGCTATATTGGAAGAAAGTTTCTTGTATAGATATCATGATAGGTGTGGATATCAAGGTAGCTCTTGACAGGAGGTGTTATCGAAAAGCCGTAACCTATATAGTGCACAGGGTGTGTGTATCAAAAGGTTGTAACCTATATAGTGAACAGAGTGTGTGTGTGTGTGTGTGTGCGTGCGTGCGTATCGAAAGGTTATAACCTATATAGCGCACAAGGTGTGTGTGTGTGTTGTAAGAGAGGATTGCAAGAGAGGACTCCACACCTAGAGACAAGAATAGCAGAGGTTTTGTGGTTTACATCTCGTCTTTGAGATGGGAGTTAGATACTCTATGTATTGTAGAAGCTCATGCAAAATAATATGTTGTTGGCTCTTATCTTGTTTGTATTTCACTATGAGTATTGTTAGAGTAGTACAAAGTGAGCAAGAGTGTGGCCAACTTGAAAGGGTTATGCAGTGCAAGGTAGACAAATAGCATAATAGATGGTGATATAAGTAGAAGGCTTGCAACTCTAGGTCCCTTTGGTGCAAGAGCTCTAACATCGTGCCCATCATGAATCTGTCACATGAGCATCTTAAGTGAATAAATGAACATCTTAAGTGAATAAATAGAAGCCTCCCCCTTTGTAAAAGCTTAATAGCGTTTATGCACTGTTACTCTACTCCTCCCTAGAGCCAAAAACATTGAATTTACTTGTTTTTGACTAATTCCTCTACAAAGAATTGGTGGCCACTCTTGATCCAAACAAGAGTAGAACCCTCAATCCCTCAAGCCAAAGGAAAACTCACAAAATTCCATGTAAGTTAATAATTCTACTTTTTTAAAATTTTAATCTATGGTTTTTTGAATTCTTTGCTTTTTAATGTGAATATGGATGTTAAGCCTTGATGAAAAGGCTTCCCTCTTCTCTTCATTAAGAATTTCAGCCTTTCTTTATCCTAAAATGAGAAACAAATAAATTAAGTTAAACTTTTCCTATTGATTACTCTTTAGAAGTGAAAATTGATTAGATTTAGAATGTAAAAATTGAGAAATGGTCAGCCATACAAAGGAGGTTATGGTAAAATTTTCTTAAATTTTGTGGAAATAAGTTTTATCTTTATGTTATTCAAAAAGAATAATCCCCACCGTTTGCGCATTCCAAAAGAAGTTCTTTTTATTTTAAAAGTGTTATTCTTGTTTTATGCATAAATAGATGCATAAAAGGATTTTCTTTTATATAAAAGTGTTATTTTCATTAGATTCAATTTTCATGCATTTTCATTAGATTCAATTTCCATGCATAGAAAGATGCATATTGGATATTTTTTTATTATAAAAGTGTTATTTTCATTAGATTCAATTTCTACGCATAGAAAGATGCATATTGGATATTTTTTTATTATAAAAGTGTTATTTTCAGTAGATTCAATTTCTATGCATAGAAAGATGCATAAAAGAAATTTTTTTATTATAAAAGTGTTACTTTCATTAGATTTAAATTCTATGCATGGAAAGATGCATAAAAGATTTTTTTTAAAAATTATAAAAGTGTTACTTTCATTAGATTTAAATTCTATGCATGGAAAGATGCATAAAAGAAAATTTTTTAATTATAAAAGTGTTACTTTCATTAGATTTAAATTCTATGCATGGAAAGATGCATAAAAGAAATTTTTTTAATTATAAAAGTGTTACTTTCATTAGATTTAAATTCTATGCATGGAAATATGCATAAAAGAAAAGTTTTTTATTATAAAAGTGTTACTATCATTAGATTTAAATTCTATGCATGGAAAGATGCATAAAAGAAATTTTTTTATTAAAAGGTTACTTTCATTAGATTTAAATTCTATGCATGGAAAGATGCATAAAAGAATTTTTTTATATTAAAAGTGTTATTCCTATTAAATTAATTTTATGTGCATAAATAGATGCATAAAAGGATTTTCTTTTATATAAAAGTGTTATTTCCATTGAAGTTGGATTTTATGCATAAATAGATGCATAATGAATTTTTATATCAGAATTAGAGTTCTCTTTAATTCTATGTTTAATTTCTAGGAGTATTTGATAAATAAATAAGTAAATACTCTAAGAGAGAATTTTCTATCATTTTATATTCACTCGGATTGTAATGAGAAAATTCAAAAAATCTATCGAAGTCAGAATTTCAGATAAATGATTAATTTATTTCTCATCAAAATTCATGATTAGTTTAGAAATTAGTTAAGTGAATATTCAATTAATGAAATTCAGTAAAATAGTAATTGAAAATCACCCTCTTTTTTGAGAAAGATAGTTCAGGAAGAACCTTATCAGATTCGAAACCTGAATTAGACTATGACCAAGACCAAACTCTTTTGTCAGTTTCAAGGAAAGACGATGTGATCAGTTCAGGAAAATTCACTCAAATCTCCCACCAAATCTGAAACTAAGTTGAGACCCTTTGAATTGATATGAGGATCAAGGTTACAGAATTCGAGGAATTTTGTTTTGAAATTCAGACCTACGCTCACAAAGTTTTGGGGACGCGGATTTAAGATATACTCATTGTATTCAAAAGAAAATCAAAACTAAAAACTTGCATAGAAACCTTGTTTTCTTAAAGGGTTGTCTTACGCCAGAATGCTGGAGGGAGCATTTGGTATATGTGTTTTCCTAAGGGAAGTTCGGTCACGCGGTAAAGCCTCTGCCCAGGTCTTGACCAGCCTCGGTATGGTTAAAATGGTGTGCTTCTGGTATGATGGACAAGGGCCAACGAAGTGGCCCTCCCCTGAGTAAAGTGCTAGGACACCTAAGGAGGATCCTAGAGGGTTCTGACCAGGCGATGCACGGCCTCATGGTGCTGAGGACACCCATGCGTATGTCAAGGAAGATATTGTATGATGGACTAATGTTTATTGTAATCTATTACTGGATCTGGTTGCTGACTAGTAGCTGGTCTCAACGGAGAGTCCAGAGTGATACTGTTTTTGTCGAAAAACAAGGATTGGAAGGAAATTTTGAGTTATGACATCTGTAACCAATAATTGTTTATTAATGGATTGTTTTATAAGTTAAAGTTTTAAAGAGGAGTGTGTGCGTATCTGTATTCTAAAGCAAAAGTGAAGAAAGGCATTCACTTATGGGTGGGTGAGTACTTGTCTGGTTCTACCAATTCCAGTGGTTGGACGGTGGCTACCCATGGGCCGGATGGGCTGGAATCAGTAGAGTTTTAATAATAAAATTGATTAATAGGAATACGCTTAGAACTCAAGTAGTTAAATAAAAGCCTGAAGACTTCTCAAATGAATAGATTCGGCTATGCCTGATTCAATTAGAAAAAAAGTGTTGATTTCTTCAAGTTAAGTCTGTAATAGTTTTCCTTCTATCTGGTTTAATCAGATGAAGGTCAGTTTAGTCTTTTGACCCCGTTAGAAAATTCGTTAAGAAATTCAAAAAGGTGAAACCATCCCCGTTTTTCGAGCAAGGAAAATTTTCTCGGTTTCGGTTTTGGAATGACCACCAGTTTAGTCTTGTGCCCGGACATTCGAGGGCGAGGCCCCGAGTGGGAAACCCTTGGCCCCGCATAAGAGGAAGCTACTTCCGCTGCAACACCAACCGTGAATCCGGTGCGCAGAGGGGATAGTGGGATCTCACAGATATAGAGCACACAGAATGGCTATCCCTAATAGTCATAGTACCTAAGAAAATCGCAAAGATATGATTTTATGTTAATCTTAAAAGTTTAATGCAACCATGGTGAAAGAACATTACCTATTGCCACTTATAGAGCATGTGCTAGAAGAACGAGTAGCAGGTAAGGAGGCATACATCTTCCTTCATGGGATCTCCGGTTATATCCAAGTAAAAATAGACCTGAATGAACAACATAAAACTCCATCTGCCATAAAATGGGACACTTATACATATAGGATAGGTGTGCTTGTCGACCTATCCAATGCCAATTGATTGTAGGGCAAGAGTACGATTGGGCTAAGACAAAATCATGAGGCACTGTCCTCAAGAATTTAAATATGTTGACATCCTTGAGCAAGCCAAGCCCACTTTGGGGGGGTTGTTGGAGGATATTTCTCTGCAGACTAGTACCACCGCCAAGAAATTTCTACTTGACTGTAGGACAACTATACAAGAAGTTGGGCTAAGATAAAATCATGAGGCACTCAAGAATTTAAATATATCGACATCCTTGAGCAAGCCCACTTCGGGGTAGCTAGAGGATATTTCTCCGCAGACACTACACGCTAAAAAAAATTCTACTTGGTAGGCTTGTGGTGGTCCACACTGTTTGGAGAGGCGGCTGAATTTGTAAAAGGCCGCGATGAATGTAAGTGATTTGCTGGTATTCATAACTGTCGTGATAAAATGCCCCACCTTGTAGTGTCTCTTCAACCATTTGAAAAGGGGAGAATTGACTTTATTAGACCATTAGTCTGGTGGACCACGGTACTCAAGCGTGATTCATCATGGTCTCTACCTCACATACTGTTGTATCAAGTGGGTAGAGGCCCATGTGACCCAAAAGGGTGATGCTACACAGGCAACAACAAATTCCTTTACGAGAATATAGTTACTAGATTTGGATATCCACTTGAACTAGTAAGCGATAGGGGAATCCACTTCAACCCTTGGTGCAGGAGCTCTAACTATGTAAGATGTTCTTGGAGGATCTAGCCACCAAGAAGATCCCCACACTCACCACCCACAAACTTTGTTGATGTCTTAGTCTATCCCTAAATTTGCAGGGGGATATAGTATTCCTCCGTATATGACCTAACAGGAGTTCTATTCGCTTAGGTAAGTATAAAAAGTTATCTCCCAGATATTGTGGACCCTGTCATCACTAGAAAGATAGGGGATCAAACATATGAACTATTGCTTCCCCTCATTTAAAGGTCCATAATGTATTTCAAGTCATCCTACTTAAGAAGTATGGGCCTAATCTAAACCACATATTGGTAGAAGAACAACTCATCTCCTCATCCCAAGGATAGTTGCAAATAGAGCCCAAGGCCATCCTAGAAGTTTAGGAGAAGACCCTTAGAAATAGAATCCTAAGGGAATACCTCATAAAATAGAAATTTTACCTAGTGGAAAATGCCACATGAGAAAAAGAAGAAGATATACTAAAGGATTAATCCATGTTTACGAGATGAGGTCATCTTGATTTTCAAGTGAAGGAGGATGTAGGATTCCTCTCTAACCCCTCTAAGGTATAACAAAAGCCCAGCATTTTTCTAGGTTAAATTCTAGAGAGAGAAAATCATATTTTTGAAAAAGTACTTGAAAAGAAAAAGTCTCCTTTAGGGCTCATCAAAAAGCTGACATCGAGCTCTTCAACTTTGGTCTTAGCCTTCCGAAGTCAAAATTGATCGTTATGGTCTCCGACTAGTGGCCTCAAAATTCGACCCAGAAATCGAGGTAAAATACAGCCCGAAAAGCACGAAAAATCGTAAAAACAACGCGATGACGTCGAATCATATTTGGGCAACTTTTTGAGGGTCTAAATGACAAAATCACGAGAATGAATAAGGAAAACAAAGTTGCAGTACTTCAAAAATACTACAACTCTCTCATACAGAGTTTTTCAAAATTCCTTTTGGAACACCCTTAAAAAAGTGCTATGAAATAGGAAAAAAATGCTCGAATTTTTTTTTTCCGTCTTCAAACAGTGATGGAAAATAGGTTTTAGGACCTCCTCTTCCGTCTGGGAAGTTACTAGCATGCACTTTTTTTAGAAAAATATCTCTAAGAGGTCGTTCACGTGCGTATAGTGTCAGCTAATTAGAGCGAACGGACACTCGTTTGACCCAACGAAGAGAACACCAAGTCTCTTGAGGCTATAATGGGCTGTGAGAAAATATAAAAAGCAAAAAAGAAAAGAGATAAAAAAAACGTGTGCTTGCTCATTAAGGAGCATTTAGATAATCAGACATGGCAACGATAGAGGGATTGCCAGGGATCCCACAAGGACTGAACCCAATGGTGGTTGACATTTTTGAGCCATTGAGATCAATGCCCCAAATGCACCTCCCTATACCATTGGCCATGCCTATAATAAGCGTGTCATCGGGTTTTACCCCCTGTCATTTTGATCCCACCGAGCTTTAGTCCCTTACCTAACATCTCCACAAATCCTATAGGTACCAACCCTTTCCTGGATGCCCACACCTTACTGACTCGTCTAGGAAGGGGGGTAGCCCAAGGACTGAGTGAGTCTCTCCCAACAAGAGCACTCACATCCGGCCTCAGTGACTCATATAGTAATACGGCCGTACAAATTTCTAAAATTATGGGCAAATACGACGGAACAACATACCCTTTGTAAAGAAGCAGTACGTTTAGATGACGACATGCTTGAAGATGATCATGCTACGAGATGTTCCTCATCTAAACCAAGTGAAGTAATGGCAAAAGAAAGATCGATCTCAGAATTTTAATTCTTCGAATTCTATGTAGCCTTGCTTAAAAGCTTTCAATAGGACATTTCAAAACCAACCATCCTTAATGCCTCTACAAGTGAGGAGAGAAATGCCTTGTGTTAAGTGCAATCACTAAGACCATCCCAATCCCCATTGTGCATACAAGGCACGTGTTTTTTTGTACTACATATATTGTAAATTCTTTGATCATGATACTAAAAAGGGTCCCGATTCATTAACAACAATTGAATTAAAACCCCCATCTTCTATGCACCAAACAAAAACAGTCCAAAGGGTAGAAACTGCTCAGGAAGTGGTTAATCGAACACTTCACTGTTTCTATTGTCGTGGACATCACAAAGTGGCTGACTGCACAGTTTGGAATACTTCCATGCCCATAGTCATTAACACTTTGCAACCCATGTGTGAACGATGTGGCATTGATCACATGTTCCAAGATTGCCCACAAGACGAGTTGCTTCAATGTAACTGGTCTCACAAAATACAACTCTTAACATCTTAAGTGTACAAAACGGGCAATTGTCCATGGTACCCTTAAATGTGCTTACACGCTTACAAGACAAGGCATGAGAAATGGTAAAAAAGAACACAAAAGACAATACCTCAACATGGGTAGAAGAACATGCTTTGAAGCAGAACCCAAAAGAAAAAGCAAAACCTTCTAAACCCAAGAAAAACAAGGGAAAACAAACTATCGACACCAAGGTTGAATTGAAGGACAATGAAAAGGAGCATGTGGAGGTCATAAACCCAAAAGGGGACATAAACACAAAAGAGCCAAAAGCTACACCTGATGCAGAAGCATCCACATCAAAAGCCACCACATAAACCTTAAAACCCATATGTGCGACATAGGATACAAAAGCCGAAAAGAAAATTCGATCTTGTTGCATGGGAAACATAATGAAAAATTGACAATCCAAAGAAAGTTAGAAAATGAAACAAGCTCTAGTACGCCACTTAATGAGGATGAAACAAGTTCTAATTCGTCACTTAGTGCACCTCACAAGTGTGCCAGGGTACACATTGGGTACTCTTGAAAAAGCTGAGAGCCAAAATGAGGATGAAAGTGAATGGGAATATGAAACAAAAACAAGATCTGAAGCTAAAATAAAAACTGAAACATCCATGGTTTCTCTTGAAGATTCTATCATCGTATGGTTAGATTTTCCTACAGGCAATGATGTTAAGCGTAAACACATGTTGATTAGCCCTTGAGCTAGTCATAACATCATGATAATAGACACTTGGGTGTCATTGGGATAACTTAAACTTATCCCTATAGACAATGGTCTTGCAAGAGGAGCCAATGGACAAAGCATTGAAGTTCTAGGTTACTTTGGCTATGCTACTCAAACAATCGGTGGAGATGTGGAATTTACATTCCATGTTATCCTATATTCCCTTGCGTATGATGTCATCCTTGGTGGAACTTGGATATGTGACTCATTGTATTCAATAGACGAATCCATGCAAATAGTCACCTTGAACACTCATGCATGCATTGTACAATTGCTATTATAGGAGGAAGAGACCTTGGAGGAGCTAGAACTTCTAACATATCTTACTGAAAAGATCCCTAGGATTCTAGTTGGATTGAAAATTTTAAATAAAATCACCACAGCTCAAGCACAACTTTATCCAACACGAGCACACAATCTCATGACCCTCGAGCTATGGGATTTGCTAGGTCAACCAACACTCACAACACATCCTAAAAGAATTTCCTTTACACATGACTTGAACATGTCATGTTTGGGGTACTTTGAACATACAATGTATATTGAAACTATTCTCGTTACTTGCAAGTTTTTGTAGTTGAGAATGTGTTGGAAGCAAATTTGATTTTGGGGTATAAATGGATGATTGCTACCCAAACACCACTGTGATTTGCTAGAGATAGAGTCATCATGATGGTCAATGACAAAAAGTTAACAATACCATATTGTAAGGAAGAGGATTCAACTTTAATGGATTTCTATGATGCTGAACGCAAAAGATTACAAACCTCTTCCACAGAAGCCCCTCTACATAATGACCTACCATCTGCGTCAACAATTGACTCCGATAAAGCATATACTCCTTCAACCCCATCCTCACTAACGAAGTTTGATACCCAAACCTCGCAATCAATAGCTATTCTTGAAGAAGTTCCCCCCACACAACCATCTATCTCTAACAAGGAACTCAAAGGAAAAGCCTCGAAGCCTATGCCTCTTCATCGACAAACCCCACCAAAGGAGACAACCGCATGCTCGAAAGCCTCATCATCGACAGCCACTCCACAAGAGACTCTAGTCTTGTCATTTGTCAACAAAGCCCATGAGTCTCAAACCTGCACCCTCAGCGCCAACTAGTGTGAAGGAGGCCCCAAACCTTCCACATCAACCAAAAAGAAAACTCCACCAAGAAAACTCCACCAAGATAGCCAAGATCCAGGTATCTTAAAGGTATCAAGATGTGGGTGGAGACGCACAGCTACTTGTAGTTCAAGGCTACTATGAAGGTGCCAATCAAATTTGGGTGCCTCGATAGTCAATGCCTCTTTCTCAACGCAACACTCAGAGGCCAAGGAAAAAGAAAAGTACTCCACAACAACACCATCCACAAAAACCTATGCAAGAACTCCATCAAGTCAACAAGTGTGGGTACCAAAAAGATTGCTGAAAGCACAAGGGTACTACCAAGATAATACTAAAACTTGGATTTCCAAGCGCATCACAAAGCCCCCTAAGCTTGCACAAAGAAGGAAACCTCAGCACCAAATGCATCAGCCACACCAAATGCATCAGCCACACTAATTTATAAGGTTCATCAAAGATGGGTGCCTGTGCACATGCTTCAACAACAAGGATACTATGATAGTAATCCCATCATATGGTTGCCAAAATCAAACAACATCAAGAAAGCCTCACCACCGACTTCAACCCCAACAGCTTCACCTAAAGTTCGACAAGAATGGAGGCCCAAGAAACACCAAGCAAGTCACTCAATGCATTTAGCACCTACATAAGAGCTTGTGTAACAACAATGGTAACCAACTAGCAGTCTTATCTACTGCCTCGACAACATTTGAGCCAAAAATTCAAGAATCAATTCCCACATCTGCAAACAGAGACTTATGAGCACATCCTAGACAAACTCACAATGCTCTTTTCACCCCTTTGGATGTGAAGCATAAGTGCACAAGAACATGTTATTCACATTTCATGCCCTAGTTGACTCATAGAATCGTTTCAAATCAAAAACCATCGAGGTCAAAAATTGTAACTTCACAGGATCAAAACCTACAACTTCACGGGTTTAAAACCTGCACTTTCACGAGTTTAAACTGTTTCACGAGATTACCTTTCACGGGTTTAAACTATTTCACGGGATTACCTTTCACGGGTTTAGGCTATTTCATGGAATAACCCTTCACGGCCTAAAAGCTTACCATTTCACGGAGACACCATTTCACGAAATAACCCTTTACGGCCTAAAAACATGTACTTTCATGGAGACACCATTTCATGGGATTACCTTTCACGAGTTTAGGACATTTCACGGAATAACCCTTCACAGCCAAAAAACCTCCAATCTCACGAGTTCAGGTCTCTCACAAATTAACAGTCTCATGGCTTAACAACCTGTACTTTCACAATTTAAGCCATATCATGGATTAATCATCTCACACATTAACTCTTCCCAACGATCTTCAATAGCCATTATATTTTGTTAAGCTTATCGCTTACTTCTTTTGGTTATATTAACGTAGCAGCTGCTCCATGAGTACATATCTTTATCAAGGAGTCATGATAGATACACCAAAGGGTCATACATTCAAGATTTGAAGCAATAGTGTCCAAAGCTACAACTTGGACGGGCACCCGTAATGGTGTGACAGAGTATTTATGGTGATTCCCGCTTTCAAGAGCATGTGGTAGCAAGTTAGGATAAAGTCCTAAGCGATGTACTTCATGGATATATTATGAGAGTAGTCATTGTAATAGCATTAGGCCTCTTATGAGCCTAAAGTGCCCACCCGGCCACAGTTTAAGTGAGTGTAAACACTTATGGCCATGTATATAAGTGAATATCTCTCATAATATAACATACTCTCCCATTGTACAATTGAGTCTTGATCTTGCTAATCCTCTTGCTAATCTCTCTCCCTAATGCATGCTAGTGAGATGCTAGTGAGTGTGTGTGATTGAAGTAAGGTGAGAGGAGAGATGAGTACCCGTAGTGCAACGCGAGGGTGTGACAACGCTCGCGGGAGGTGTGTTGGAATTGCTTCTCAATGAGTTGTAGAGCTTAGAGACCTCAAGGGTTACGAGCTCACCCATTGGAAAGATCCTCAATGACAGTTGTGGTTCACCAGGTAATCTCTTGGATGTGTTTCAAGGAGAGTTAGGGTGAGTCTTAACAATCATTTAAATGCGGCACTTTTGAATCAAAATGTTATTTTTATAGTGAAGTTGCATCCACATTTTTGAAATGAAAACTAATAAGTCCGCGTCGAAAAAAAATTTGAATGTAATTTTTTCTATGAAGTCTGTCCGGTTTATGGCATGAAATGCTAAGGTTTCATAGCGTGAAACCCTTCGTTCACGCCATTTTTTTTTGAATTTAACGTTTTTTGTGAAGTCCCGGTTCACGGTGTGAAACACTAAGGTTTCAAGGTGTGAAACCCTTCGTTCACGCCAAAAAAAAATCGAATTTAATTTCTTCTGTGAAGTCCGGTTCATGGCGTGAAACACTTCGTTCACGCCCAAAAAAAATCGAATTTAATTTTTTCGGTGGAGTCCGGTTCACAGCGTGAAACGCTAAGGTTTCATGGTGTGAAATGCTAAGGTTCATGCCCTCGTAAAAACATCAAATTTAATTTTTTCCATGAAGCGGATTCAATTCATGATGTGAAATGCTAAGGTTTCATGGCATGAAACCCTTCGTTCACGCCCCAAAGAAAAAGACTCTAGAAAACACCCATGTTTGGAGGCTCGTATCTCCTAGCCAACACGATGGATCTTCACCCATGATTCTACAGCTGGACTACATCTACATAGTCCACCTGCCGAGTTATGGCATACTTATCTTTCCAGCTCACCTATATTTAGTGTGTTCCCATTACGGACCGCTTGTACACAATACTCTAGTACTTATGTTGGGTTTTCACTTATCTTTATAGCCTTATTTTGAGAGTAAGAAGAAGAAGAAGATTTGAGCCTTCCATCTTGGTGTGTGTGTTATCCATTGCTATGTGAGTGTGTGTGTGCTTGTAAGAACTCAAGCTCTGCCTTCTCCTCCAAAATCTTTTCATGGTATCAGAGCCTAGTTCAAGCTAAGGAGCTGAGCAGCAAAGGAAGTTATGAAGGAAAAGGAAGCGATACACGGGTAAGAGCATCACCATCTCTTTCCCTTATTGTTTAGGTACAACACCCCTTGGGTAGCTCTAGGAGCTACACATCTTCGATTGAGGAAATGTCTTTGTAGGCATGGAGGTGCCTGAGTTATGCATAGTACTTTGCACTGATATTTGCGGATAAATTTATGTTTTGAGTGTGTTTCGGCCTTTGTTCAGCCACTGCAAGAAGGTGTTTTCGACAGTTTTGAGAAGTTATGGTTGAGAACTATCTCTGCTCGAAACCTAGTTATTGCAGTGTAGCAGTGCATATTGGGAGGGTAGATGGTTTTGCACATGTATTATTAATCTTGGGTATATGTACACATCTGGTGACATACAAGTTATGCAGAAGTACCGCTAGAAATCATCACAAAAAAGATATTGCTGTATTATAGGTTGCATACAAAAATTGTCTATTTGCCCGTTTTTGATAGTTGCAGCAAACATGTCCAACGGACTCGATCAGATTTTCAATGAGAAGCTGGACAAAAACAACTTCCATGCTTGAAAGTTTAGAATAACTACTATCCTGATGGGTAAAGGATTTTGGGACTATGTCGAACGAGATAATGAGGACCCTCTAGAGTTACCTGAAGAGAATGCTACTCCAGTAAACGCGTTTCGGGTGTGTTAGGACCTCTGTTTTTCAGAAAGTAGGCGATTTTGAGCACTGCGGGTAAGTCATCGATTCTATGTAGAACTTTGTTTTAAGAACTGCAGGAAGACAGATTGGTTGTGCAGACATTGTGTGTACTGCAAGGAGGTCAATAGTTGCCATATGCACATTGAGGTCACTGGTTGTGACATTTGAGTGTAGTACAGGACCGCTGCAGAAACCGCTGTTGCAGAAAATGCAGCAGTTTGTGCTAGGACAAACCAGAGTGCTGTTTTTGGTAAATTTGTGAGTCTGGCAAGATGTCAAATGATGGCATAAACCAGATTGTTACTGAGAAGCTTGATAAGAACAACTTCCATGCTTGGAGGTTCAGGTTGACAAACTTTCTCATGGGAAAGTGTTACTGTTGGAACTACATAGAAGGTGGACATGAAGAGGCACCGGAGATACCGGCCGACTGCTGCAAATGTGAAAGACTTCAAGGATTGGAACCAAGGAGCCAGAAAAGTTATGTATTGGCTCTCTATCAGTATACATGACACCATGATTGGGCACATATAGGATGCCAAGTCCCCCAAGGAGGCGTGGGACACCTTGGTAAAACTCTATGAAACGAATACCAAGGCACGAAAGATACAGTGGAAGAATGAACTTCATACTGTGGAGAAAAAGAGTATGTCTATGTAAATGACTATGCATTGATGATCAAGGGTATTGTGGAGGCCCTTGCAGAGCCCTTGCATCTATTGGTATTTCAGTAGATGATGATGATAAGGTGGAAGTCTGTCTACGTGGTCTCGGGCCACCAAACAAGGCATTCAAGACGTCTATTCAGACTCGGAAAACATTCCCAATTTCACAAATTTGGTGTCTATGTTGATTATAGAAGAGAAGAGCTTGGGTGAAGACCAACAGTCTTCACAAAACAAAAACAGTTCAGAGCAACAGGCCTTCTACACAAGTTTAGGAAGAGGACGAGGTAGAGGAGGCCGTGGACACGACCAAGGAGGTGGCCGAACAGGCAATCAGAATTATGGCCAATAGCAGCAACAACAACAGTCCTAGAATTCACAACAACAACAACACGTAGGTGGAAGAGGCCAATTCAGAGGCAGGGGAGTCAAAGAGGTCGTGGAAATTGGCAAAGGCAGTATAATGATACATGTGGATGCTTTTATTGTGGTAAGCTTGGACATGTGCAGGTAGGTTCTTATAAGAAGCAAGCTGACATGCAAAATGGAAAATTGTAGCAAAACAACTATGCATCCTTGAGCAAAAACAATGAGGATAATGAAAGGTTGTTTGTTATGCAGCATATCATTAATGCCATGTCTGAAAATGTTGAAGCAACACATAAAGATGATGTATGGTACATTGATTCAGGTGCTTCGAACCACATGACAAGTCATGGGGAGTGGTTCAAGGAGATGAAAAACCTTGAAAGACCAGGTTTTGTGGAAACAGGGGATGACACTGCTCATCCAATTGTCCATGTTGGAGATGTGCCATTGTCTATATACAGGATGGCAAAGTGAAGTACCTTGTATATGTACTTCATGTTCCAAACATAACAAAGAATTTGGTTTCAGTTAGTCAGATGATTGAGCAGGGTTTGCAGGTTTGATTTAATGTTGATGGTTGTTGTGTTGAAGACTTTAAAGACAAGTGCAGGTTGGTTACAAAAGGCAACAGAGTGGGGAGAATGTTTACATTGAATGTAAACATGCCTGAAATGAGTGCTGCGATGTTTGTAAATGGTTCAGGAATTGTTGCAGACATAGACATTTGGCATAAAAGAATTGGACATGTGAATGTGCAGAGAATGAAGTCTATGCAGACTAAAGGAATTGTTACAGGGCTGCCAAAGTTTAAAGTTGAAGGTATGCAAAAAATATGTGAAGCATGCCAATTTGGAAAGCAAACAAAGCATGTATTTCCATGTGACAAAAATGTGAGCATAAATGCACTAGATGTTGTGCATTCAGATGTATGGGGTCCTACGAAGACCATGTCTATGGGAGGCTGCAGGTATTATGTGACATTTATTGATGACCACATAAGGAAAGTGTGGGTATACTTCATGAAGGAGAAGGGTGAGGTGTTCACTTATTTTCAAAATTTCACAGTTATGGTTGAAAAGCAAAAAGGGAAATATGTAAAGTGCCTAAGGTCAGATGGAGGGGGAGAGTACTTCTCCAATGAGTTCTCTGAATTTTTGAAGAAGAATGGTATTTGGAGACAATTTACATGCAGATACACTCCGCAGCAAAATGAGTTGCTGAGCAAAAAAACAGGCACATTGCTGAGATTGCGCGAGCATTGATGGGAGAGAAGAATATGCCGCATAGCTATTGGGCTGAGGCTGTTTCTACAGCGCAGTTTACATCATGAACAAGACTCCAACTATAGCCATACATGATGTAAGTCCAGAGAGGAGAGGATTACTAGTGTGTTTATTAGATATTCCCTTGAGCAAAAGGGATACAGGTGTTATAGCCCTGCTACACATGAGTTGAGGGTAAGCAGGGATGTTGTTTTTGATGAGATGAGCAGCTGGTATGATGCTAGAAAAGAAGCTGTTGGGATTGATATGAGTGGAAATGTGGTTGCACAGAATGCAAGTCAGCAATCACAGTCTTTGAGTGGACCAGGAGAGTCCTCATCTAGTGGTTCAGTTGATAGACCATGGAGTGGCAGGCTACGTCATAATACCAGTCCTGCAAATGTGATTAGTATATCACATAAAAGGCAAAGAGAAAGTGATTGAGCCCCTTAGTATGCCTGACATTTTTGCAGGGCATTCTCATGTTGATGGAGAGTCTAGTGGCTCAGAGATGAGCCTTGATGAGGATCTTGGGATACCAGCTATGAGAACACCTGGTGTGAAGAAGGCTATGGAAGCCATGAATGCAAAGCTGCGAAGATCTGGGAGAGTGAAGAATCATGTGCAGAGGTTTACCTATGATGGCTATGTGGCACATCAATATGCATACATGGCAAAGGTTGTACAGGTTGTAGAGCCCACATGCATTGATGAGGCTGTTGGAAATGTGTGTTGAGAGAAAGCCATGGATGAGGAGATGGATGCACTATATGGAGATGAGACTTGGGATTCAGTGCAATTGCCTGAAGGCAAGAAAGCCATTGGATGCAAGCGGGTGTACAAAGTAAAACATACCAGTGATGGAAACATAAGTAGGTACAAGGCTAGATTGGTAGCCAAAGGATATGCGCAGACATATGGCATTGATTATGAGGAAACTTTCAGCCCAGTTGTTGCCAAGATGGCAATAGTGAGAGTTGTGATAGCAGTGGTTGCATCAAAGCAATGGTCTTTACATCAGATGGATGTAAAGAATGCATTCTTGCATAGGGATTTGCAGGAAGAGGTGTATATGTTACAGCCACCTGGTTATGAGGATGTGAGTTACCTCGAGCATGTTTGCAGGTTGAAGAAAGCCTTGTATGGCTTAAAACAAGCACCAAGAGCATGGTCTAACAAGATTTCTGAATATCTTGTCACTATTGGCTTTCATGTAGCCAATGCAGATTTCTCACTGTATGTGAGACACAGTGCTTGTTGTCATCTATGTAGATGACTTGATCATTACGGGGGACCATGATGCAGAGATCTTTGATGTAAAGATCTTGCTTAGACAGAAGTTTGAGATGAAGGATTTGGGGGAGCTCAGATATTTCTTGGGCATTGAGGTGATTAGGTCACCACATGGTATTGGATTACTGTAGAGACAGATGGCTTGGACATGTTGTCCAAGTATGGTATGATAGGCTGTAAGCCTATCTCAGTGCCATTGGATCAGAATGGCAAGTTGAGTGCAGATTCAGGAGAGATTTTGGAGGATCCTACTATGTATAGGTGCATAGTAGGAAGCTTGATCTACATGACGATCACCCAGGCCAGATTTAAGCTATGCTGTTGGATTGGTGAGTCAGTTTATGCAGGTTCCTCGGAAGCCACATTTGGATGCATTGAGATACATACTAAAGTATGTGAGGTCTACTTTGCATTGTGGACTATTTTATGAAACTAGGACAGAGATATGTGTACATGGGTACACAGATGCTGATTGGGCTGGTAGATAGAAGATCTACTAGTAGCTTCATGTTTTCTTTGGGGAGTGCTGCTGTGACTTGGAGCAGTAAGAAGCAGCCTACGGTTGCTCTATCTAGTACAGAGGCCGAGTACAGAGGTGCTGCTATGGCAGCATGTGAGGTAGCTTGGTTGAGAAAGCTACTTACAGATTTGGGTCTATCAGTGGATAGACAAGTTGTCATTTTTTGTGACAACATTAGCAGTATACAGTTGGCCAGGAACCCAGTTTTCATGCTCGCACGAAGCATATAGAGGTCCACTACCATTTTGTCAGAGAGAAGGTTTTGGTAGCAGGAGACGTTGACCTTGTTTATGCCAGCACACAGGATTAGGTCGCTGACATCTTCACCAAAGCATTGGGAACAGAAAATCTCCGCAAATTCACGGCTTCGCTTGGTGTACATGAGATGGAGTTGAGCTTGAGGGGGAGTGTTGAGATATCGAGCTCATCTAGTGAGGCGGTGGACACTGATGACCCGCCGCTTGGAGGATAGGCCCCACACTTACACCACTGGCATGGTTGGTGTGAGATCATGGGTGCTATGTGGCCAGTGGGATGACAGGCTGTGTGACAGCCATTCTAGAGACTGGCATAGTTATAGCGCCAGCTCATTTAGTTGGTGGGTTCACACTATAGAGAACCCTAGTATGTATTTGGTTGGTGGGTTCACACTATAGAGAACCCTAGTATGTATTTGGTTGAGTACCTTTTCATATGTGTGTACTCTTATCTTTGTATATGGTGTGTTGAGTGTTGTGTGAAGAAGAAGAAGATTTTCAGCCTCTCACCTTGTGTGTTCTCTTTTAGGGTTTTGTGAGTGTGTGTATGCTTGCAAGAGCTCAAGCTCTCTTCTCCCCTGCATCTTTTCACATTGCATTTAGGGGGAGAATGTTCCCAACTTTCGAGACTTAGTGTCTATGCTGATTAGAAGAAAATTCCCTTAGTGAGGACTCTTCTTCACAAAGAAAGAACATAACAAAACATGCCTTCTACTCTAATTCAGGTAGAGGCAAAGATAGAGGCCACGGTCGAGGCCAAGGTGGTGGCCGACATGGAAACTAGAATTATGGACAACAATAATAATGATTCGCAAAGCAGCAACATCAATTACACACATGGAAGATACCAGTCTCAAGGCAGGGGGAGCCAAAGAGGCCATGGCAATTGGAATAGACAACAATTAGGAACAGGTTCCAAAGATTGTTATTATTGTGGAAACCCAGGTCATTTTTCTAGAGAATGTCGCAAGAGAGGTAGAGTGACATGAAGAGTGGGAAATTGCAGCAATGATGCATCTTCAAGCAAGTCTTCAAGCAAGCGGGCTGAAGATACATAATAAACACGACCCCCACAGCATGTAGTGCATTGTATGACTCCAAAGGAGAAGTACAGTGGTAGAAAACCAGATTCGTCATACCTCAAAGTGTTTGGATGCATTGCATATATACATATCCCTAATGAGCTCTATGCAGCAAGCTAGACCTGAAGGATAAAAAATGTGTTTTCATTGGTTATTCCCTTAAGCAAAAGGGGTACGAATGTTACAATCCGGTCATAGGTGAGATGAGGGTGAGCAAGGATATTATATTTGATGAGATGACTAGCTAGTATACTAATGTAAAAGAATCAATTGGGGATGATGCACAAGAATAGGTGGTTGCACAAAATGTAGGTCAACAATCATAGTCATTGAGTGGATCGAGAGAGTCCTCTAGCAGTGGGTCTATTGATAGACCATGGAGTGGTAGGCTACGTTGTCGTGACGTGGGCGGTGTCGCTGGGAAAGTGCGGGACTTCTTGCTGTGAGAGTAGCTTTCAAATCCCAAGCATTAAATGTCTTCTCAGCTTCTCATGGAACAAAGTATAGCATGGTATTATCTCAATCTCTTGTCTCAGGCATACATTCAATGGGATTGACTCCACAACTCATACAAGACACACTCATCTTCGACTCTGAAGATACAAGGCTTATGGCAAGAGAACTCATCATCATCTTCATATATCATCATCAAAGCTTCATCATCATGGAAGGTCTTCACATTACATATGCTATATGTTTGTACAAAATGATTGACATGCATCAACACTCATGAGACAAAACAAATAAAAATCACATGACATCATCAAATCCAAAGGTATACATATCTTCAGCATATGCATGCCAACAGCCCATAGCATAGCTTGTCTCCAGCCGTCAGCCAGCACTTTGACATCTGCAGCTGTATCTTCAAGACGAGTCCTTCCACAAGTCAACACCAACCTTCCTCTCCCTGTTGTTGCAGAGCCGCCCACTTCTCCCAGTGGCCAGCCCCACAGCTTGCAGCTGCGCCTGACCTTGCCAGACTCCCTCTGCCTTCGAAGCCACTGCAGCGCCTCCTCTGTTGGTTCCGCTTCCTTCTGACCAGTTCTTGTTGTATCCAGCCTCCTTAGGGCAAATTCAGCTTCCTCTTACTCTCCAGGCTCACAGGCAAGCTCCTCTAGTACTCTCCTCTGCATCCACAGCTCTACAAGCGCTCCACAGGCTCTCCTCCAGTCCAGGATCGTGCAAAATGAGCTCCCTTCTACAGCGCCAGCCCATCAGCTACACCGCAGCAAAGCTGCTCCTTCCTCTCTTTAACCTTTGCGCTCCCCGCTTCTTTACATGCCAGTCACCCTCTTTCTTCGCTTCCTCTCTGCCTGCGTGCTACAGGGGGCTGGCAGCTCTGCTCTCCTCTTCGTTTGCACCAACCACCGCCTACACGACCCCAGTGCACCTCTCGTGCCTTCACACAGTCGCCAGTCCTCACAACGGTGGCCTATCCACGTTGGCACTCTGTCGCCTCCTATCCACACCTACGCACCCAAGGCCTCTTCTTTTTCCCTCGTCTGTAGAATTCCCCTTGGCTCCTCCTTTTTGCTGCGCCGGAGAGCTCCTTTCTTCTCCCGCCGCCCCCTTCAGCTGCGCATCCCCCCGCCAACCTTCTGGAGGCCTTCACCCTTCGAGATGTCTGTGCTGGCCGCCTCCAGAACCTCCACGTAGACCACCAGCTGGCTACATTTTTTTTCTTATTTTATTCATTTATTTTGAAGATGGTCACCATGTTCTCTTTTTCACACCAAATACCCGTGGCACATTCCATTTACCTTCTTTTGCTTAGGCAAAGGCATTAACTCCCATGTTGCATTTGCATCCAATACTGCCATCTCCTCATCCATGACATCTTCCCATTTCATATTTCCAATTGTCTGCGCAAAGCAAGTGGGTTCAACCTCTTGTATTGCTTTTACCATGTAAGTATAATGATGGGCTGTATATCCATCATAAATCAACCTATCAACAAGAGGGTATCTAACCCTTGTAGACCTGTGTACACCTGGATCACTGCCAGGTGTCCTCAAAATAGCCCTAGTTCTCCTTACACCAAGAGTAACCACAGATGGAATGCCAAGCTCCTCATCAAGGATCTACTTAGAGCCACTAGAGTCACCATCGACATATGAGTGACCTGCTGACAGATCAGGCACAAAAGGTTGATCTACCTTTTTCTTCCCTTTCCGTGATACATGTGTACTTGCATCATTTCTCTCTGCCTCTACCTGAATTAGAGTAGAAGGCCTGTTCCGATGTGTTCTTGCTTTGTGAAGAAGAATCCTCACCTAAAGCCTTTTCTTCTATGATTAGCATAGATATTAAGTCCCGAAAGTTGGGAATATTCTCTCTAACTGCAATGGAGGTCTTGAATGGCTTGTACTCGTGTGCCAAGCCCATTCAGACAGACACTCACCAAATCATCATCCTCCACTGATACATTGATAGACCCAAGGGATTCAACAATACCCTTGATCTTTAAGGCATATTCATTGATGGACATGCTTTTCTTTTCCACAGTATGCAACTCGCTTTAACTGTAACTTCTTTGCCTTTGTGTTAATCTTGCTTTAACTGTAACTTCCTTGCCTTTGTGTTAGTCTTGCTTTAACTGTAACTTCCTTGCCTTTGTATTAGTTTGGAACATCTGAACCAATTTCTACCATGCAATTACTGGAGTGTTTGCATCATGTATGTGTCCTATCATAGTGTCTGTAACACTAATTGAAAGCCAGTACATGACTTTTCTTGCACCTTGATTCCAATCCTTGAATGCCTTTATATTTGCAGGAGTGACATTCTCCTCAGATAACTCTTTAGGCTCCTCATTGTCTCCTTCTACATAATCCCAAAATCCTTTAGCCCATTAGGAAATTGGTCCATTCTGAACTTCCAGGCATGGAAGTTATTCTTATCTAGCTTCTCACTAACAATTTGATTAATTTCATTAGACATGTTTTCCTGCAGTAATCAAATAACCTGTAAACAGACAACTTTTGTATGCAACTTGTAATACAATAGTATCTCCTGTAACTGTTGCAGCAGCGGTACTTCAGCACAGCCTATGTATCACCAAATGTGACCAGAGTACATGTACATACACCCAGTATCAACAATACATGTACAAACCCTGTCTGCACTTCCAAAATACACTCCTGCACTGCAATCCAGAACTTCCAGAACACTGCCAAAAATACCATGCAGTGACGAAACGGGGATGTAACGTGCCCGAAACGCGAATCTGGCCAAAAAAACTCTATTCAATCAATAGGACTTTATACTTGCCCTGTAGCTTTGCTCCTGAATATTTATACCTGCCATGTAGCTTCGCTCCTGCGAAGACTGCTCCTTAATCGGAGATGTGTAGCTCCCAGAGCTACTGAAGGGGGTGTTGTACCTAAACCAAGAAGGGAAAAGAGATGATGGTGCTCTTACCCATGTAGTACCGCTTCCTTCCTTGATTTTTCTTACCTCTTGCTTGCCTCCGTAGCTCTCACACGAACCACGATACCATAAAGAGAATGTGGGGGAGAGGGAGAGCTTCAAACCCTAGCAAGCACACACACACACACACAAGAGAGAGCAAGACACAAGAGAGAGATGGATAGTTGAATTTTCTTCTATCTTCTTCTTCTCTACTCAACCAACATAACATAAAGATAAGAGTACACACTATATGGGTTAGTACTCAACTACTACAACATACAAGGGTCGATCCATAATGTGAACCCGACTAAATGAGCTAGCGTTATAACTATGCCAGTCTCTAGTAATCCAAAATGGCTGTCACACAGCCTGTCATCCCACTGGCTGCATATCACCCATAATCTCACCAACCATGCTAGTGGTGTAGATGTGGAAGCTATCACCCAAGCGGGTCATCAATGTTTGCTGTAGCACTAGTTAAGCTCGATATCTCAACAAAGGGGAGTGGTGTGTGACTCTCAAACTCTCATATGAGTTGAATAAATCATAGACTATGATTCAAAGGTTCAAAGGGAGCCCAAATATGAAGGAATAAGTGGAATGACCAGTCCATGTAGATGCTAAAAGTAGGTGCCTAGAAGGTGGTGGGAAAGATGCCAACTTCAAGGGAGATGGTGCTCAAATTAGGTTGATTAGGGAGAACTTAATCAAGCTTATGGTCCATGATTAATAGTGAATGGAGATAAAATCAAGCCTATAAAAAGACCATCTATCTAATGTATTAGTGTGTGAGTTTTTTGCTAAACCTCTTATCATTATGCTCTAGCTTGTCATTAAATTTCTCATTAGTTTAATATCTTTTCTTGCATTTCTTGTATGTGAAGATGTTGATGCTAATCCATTTTTACACACCTTAACCCACTATAGCCATGCCTAGATCCATGTGTTTTATCATTACCATCCCAGCAGCCAGTGGGACAAAACCTTGGGACTTGTCTAGCCATGCCAAAATATGTTAGTATATGTTCCATGCCCGCCTCTCAGCATGTATTTCACATTGATGTGTAGTGCACATTTGTATGGCCCCCATTATGAGAAGCCATTGGTGCACATATCTTTAGTGGGAACCCCAACCATTAGGGGGCATTTGAGCATAAAAAGGGCCTTGTAAGAATCCCTAATTTTAAGGAATTAAGACTAGCTTTGTTGTGGCATAAGGAGACACAGCTCATAAAGAAGCGTACTTTCTTGCTTGAGGTTAAGGTTGAAGAAGTCACGTCCCCAAGTCCATTACGGAGGACTCGGAGAGGTTGGTAAGACAGAAAGACTTGAAGGGTGAGGAAAGAGAACAAAATGTTGATGTAAGAGAATCTGAAGTGGATGAGAGTTTATCCAACCTTTTGCAGGTAGAGAAAGAGAATGATGAGAGGCTTTCAAAAGTACCTGGGTAACTCATTTGTAATGTATCATCCTTCACAATGGAAGATGATTACCTATAGATCGCTCCCTCGGATATTTATATGCTCATGGACAAGCACAGGGAGATTAACGACAGTGTCGTCTTTATGTGTTTAAGCTCTGTATTTCTTTCATCCATATAAGGCTCTATATTTTCTAAAGCTTTGTATGTGTTATCCTTTTTTCTAAATCTTTTCTTCAATTTTAGGGCACTTTTGAAATCCCTTTTGCCAAACCAGGCAAAGGAGATATTCGTTTGTGATCCCCTTGTGTCATTAGTCCTTTCGGACCCCAGGAGGACCACCTCAATATTATTCCATATTTCAAAGGACTGAATCCAAGGGCGTGCTGCTTTGCGGTTCTGCCATATGTAGAGAAGTAAGCACCCACTTTATTTATTTTATGTTTTATCATTGTTGTTAATATAATCTCACGTATTTATTTTATAGTGTTTTTCATTATTTAGATTTATTTTTTTCAAATGGCAGAGGGCACTGGAGTGGCTGCATTATTAATTTGGTGAAGTGCCGAGTTCTATTCATGAATAGCATGGTTGGAATGCACGGAGAATGTAAATTGTAAGTACTACTTTGTATGATTTGTACCATACTACTTAAGTTCTTTTAATTTTGAACATTGAAATTTTGTTATAGGGAATCTAAGAGAGTAGTTGACCATTGAAACTCTGTATCCTCAATTAAAAAAGGAGACATAGTATAAGTTTTTAAATCAACCCGTTCCTCTTCAAAAGGATTCACACTCCTGTGGGTGGCATGTTATTGCCAATGTATGGAAATTCATTCTTTCCAAGCACACTGAACTTAATAGCAATGTAAGTTACGTTACTCGTTCTCCCATTTTTGTTGCTTTCACCTCTTTTACAATATTTAATTTTGAGCCATTTTTATTTTTGATGCAGTCTCTTTGTATGCCCGATTTTTGGTTGTGGAGTGTGCAGGCGAAGGCGATTAATATTATACTTAACAATGCAATTACACCGAAAGTTCTTGACTCGCCATGTCCACCAATAGGTGAAACAAGTGAAGCCTCTACAGCATCAAAGAAGAAAAGAATGCCTATGCATTCACCTTTTAAGCATTTTATCTTTAAGCAAGAAACCCCTGAGAAGGTTGGCAAAAAGGGTACTCCGAAGAAGAAGGTTCAATTAGCAGGCAAGAAGGCTTCTACAGAAGAGACCTAGGCAAAGGATGTGGATGCAGGGCTAGAGACAGAGAATCCTGAGGGCATGGAGCCCCAACAGCCCTAGCTTGCAGATCTTTATTAGTACATTTCATTTTGTAAAGATTCTTCTCGATACGAGCTTTTTTCTCATATCTTTGTTTTTTTAAATATCCAGAATTCTTATTGAACCCCTCATTATTTTAGCAATTTAAGATAGCTTTAAAAACAATTTACGAAAAAATTGAGAGAGAGAGAGAGAGAGAGAGAGAGAGAGAGAGAGAGAGAGAGAGAGAGAGCAAAGTATAATACGAGTACATAGATAAATTGAAATGTCGCAAGATATTTTCCATTAAAGTAACATCGAGATACAAATTGTTTTGAGCCCAAGTCCTCAATACAAAACATTCCTAAAATTCCTAAATCATCCTGCTGAGTAGGCTTGTCTTCAGTTGGATTATTTTGGGTCTTCTGAAGGATCGTTTGAAGGATCGTTTGATACACGGCTTTGGCTTCAGCTACTATCAGTTTTTCTACATCTTCAAGGTCTTTCTGCTGTCTGTTTTCAGAGCACACGACAGATTTATCATCTGTATTCCCAACAGAGGAATACACTGAGTCATCTTGTGAGACTGGAGGGGGCGTAGCAACCTTGCTAGGAGCATCCTTATTGCAAGAAGAATTCGCATCCATAGGAGGCTCGCTTTTATTATGAGCTATGAGTAAGAAATAATGTTACAACTTTTATATGTAGGATGTCTTTATATACTACCGAAAACCATGTTCTACAACCTTGTGTGCCATAAAACCACCCTAGTTTTGAACAACTGTCATCTCCAATTTTGTGTGCCATAAAACCATTTTCCCAGTCTACAATGTAAAGCCTACAATGAATTGACCATTCATGTGTTATAAGAATTCGCATCCATGGGACAGCTTTCTACAATCCAAGAAAATATATTAAAATACACATTGCACTTTTGATTGGTAAATCATAAAAGATTTTACAAAAATGATTTGAAAAGGAAGCTTGGAGGGTATTGTTCTAGAGAAGTTCATTAATTCATCGATATACCCTCAGTCTCCCAGTTGGTATCTACCAAGGCCATCGGCTCCATTCGCTTATGAATCTTCCTATTATTCACCTTGAATTGTGCCTTGCCAATATCCTCACCTCCTACGATTTGAAGGTGCTTCCTAACATTTAGGAGGCTCCAATGTCTACTTGCACTTGTACAACTTTCGCCGTGCCACTTGGCAACCGAACACATTAGGGAAAGGTTGAGGTCTATAGGGGCCCTTTAAGCTGCCATTTATGATTTTAATGACTTTTTGTTAAAATGTTAAGTTTCTTTGACTTTAGATACCTTCTTATTCTTCAAGTGGCTAGAAGTTTGAATTTCAAAGTTTCCCGCCAAAATTGAATTTAAAATTGAGTGGGCAAAACCATATCATGTGACATATCTATGGAAAGAGCTCAGCGCGAGTAATCTCTAATCTTCGATAAATTTTGAGCTCATATGTAGAAGTTATGGATGTCCGAAATTTCAAAAACTTTCCCCCCCCTTTTTGGGAATGAAAAGTACAAAAAGGCATCTTCTAGAGAATCTTTTGACCACCTTTAATCACCCAACAGTTTTGTATACATGGCATCACATAATTGGCCCTTTTCCTTAATAACCTTTTAATCACATGGCATCTTAAAGGGCCCCTATAGACCTCAACCTTTCCCTAATTGGCATATGTCAACAGGTAAAACAACTTGTTTATCTGCCTGCATCATTGGAACCCAATAACTATTCTTTTTCATCCACCGCTCGTAATAAAAGCGTATGTATAACGTGGAACGAGCTTTGAGATACCAAAATGAAACACTAGAGTCTACTATAATACACTTGAATGTGTCATTTTACAATACTCCAGTGCTCTCCAAGCAAGGCAACCATGTCATCACCTAGTACTTTCTTGCACACAAACATGGTAGATGTTTGTGAGAAGGTAAATTGATTGAACATCTTAGCAAAAAAATGTATTGGGCAACCCAACTAAGACCCACAGATCGAGAGGGCTTTGCAAACTTTAAAGATCCTTGTATATCACAAAGCATCTTTGATTTCATGACCATTATAGTCCAAGCATTTGGGATTGGCTATTCAATAGAAGAGAGGGAGGGAGATGTTATCATCTGTAACTTACCAAAACCACCATCATGCCTTGGAACCACATAGGAGTGCCGATAAAAGAAAACTTTTTCTTTGAGAAGTTCTGCACTGTTTCTACAAGAAAACATTGCTTCACCGATATCTCCATGTAATGCTTGAAATGTTCCAGTAAGACTGCATAATGGCTGCTCCTCTACCAAGTTTGAGGAGAAATGTCTACAAACAAGAAATAAGATGACTTAGAAGAAAGAAACTTCTGGCAGTCATAAAATCATATGCTCCTTTCAAACTCATGATACTTACAGTTGCATGGAAACTTAGTTTGTTGGCGAAGATGGATATCTCGTGTTGTGTAAACGTGTTGTACCATGACCGCTAGTTCTCCATTGCTCGCCTTTTTGAAACCCTATAAACAACCTTTCCAATGAAGCTCCATCACATCTCGTCGTCGAACTCGATTGGGGGACCAATTGCAGTAGGCTGTAGATAAACCTAAGAACCCTTGCAAAATGCCTCTCCCACCCACGCACCATCATCGTCCTTCCTATCGGACTTGAAAATGAGATTTTGGTATATAATCAAGTTTGAGATAAGTTTTTTGGGGGAAAAGAGAATGTTTTGAAATAATGAGCCACGAAAATTGTGGGACCACACCTACCTACTCTAACCCCCTACTTTTTGTAGGAGACAAATGCAATTATAAGCACCGAAAGCCTAGTCCCCCTCCCTACTGCTACCTAGTCTCTCTCCCTATATACAAAGGAGACCAAATGTGTACACTCCTCTATTCTTATTGGTCCGTTACTAATTACTTTCATTAGAAAAGGCCCAAAATATGTTCAAATGTCCCCTAATGACTTAGATGTTGGAAGGGATTGTAGTTGTGACCGTTGATGGTTAGGAGATGATGAGGGGTACAAGCGTTAGCTGGGGTTTGAGGAATATTCCTTGAAATATTTCCTCGGATACTAAGTTTATCATTAGTGGGCGATGATTGGTGGGGACGCGTTATGAATACGCGGTGAGCCGCGTCAATACAACAGCGTAGTCGCCCACGTCTTGGATGCATCCACCGCACTACTTGTAGCACTATAAATGGACATAGTTGGCACAAGCAAAGGCATCCAATGCTTGTGAGCATATATTCCCTATACTCTCAGTACGCCCTCCATCTAGAGTCTGTCTAGATTACCGTTTAAGCTCTACACTAGAGCACACGGGTGGACAACACCATCATATTGAACCTATCTCTTGTTTGGTATAATCATAATTTTAAAATTCTCTCCATTCTCTCTATTGCATTGTCTAGTGTACTTTCTCTTGCTATATCTATTTTCGCTGTGCCATATTCTTACTAAATAGTATAGTTGCTTATGGCTTGTGACCATGAACCTAAGGAAAGACATTTGTGTGCCTGGAGAGACTGAGTTAACAACATTGATAAGTTCTTATTTGTAGGACATTAAGAAAGCTTCCAATAGTGACAAGTTCTTACTTGTAGGACATTCATAACTTAGCTTCCAAACATGTCTCTTTTTCCCACAAATTTTCTCAAAAATCTCTGATAATTATTCCATTGTATCTTATTTATGTCAATGTGGCACCCTTGCATGCTTTGGGGTTTTGAGTTCTTTTTTAAATTTATATGCATAATGTATACATATAAGCTCTTATGCCTCACCAGTAAGAGCTAATGCATAAGCTCTAATGAATAACTCATGCATAAGCGCTTATACATAAAAGATTGTTCATTAGCTCTTATGAGCTAATGCATTATGCATAAGGTCTTATGCATTAGAGCTTATGCATAAGATGTATAATGTATAAGAGCTCATGCCTCGTGCAGCTCTAGCTCTTATGCATTAGAGCTAATGTAGCTCTTAGGCATCGAAGATAATGCATAAGATCTGAGAGCTCTTATAGCTTATGAATATTATTTCATGGAGGTATTTCCCCTTTTTTCCCTTCCTTTTGTTTCTCTTGTTTTTCTCCCATCCACCCTTCTTACATTTTTTATACACTTAATGTTTATGAGCTACTTAGTTGTTGTATTAGTTTTGTAGGAGGCCCTTCTCAATTCCTACCCTTTTAGTCTTCTATCTTCCCTCTAAATATAATCTCAAAGATACTACCTTTTAAAAAAATATATGCAAAAATTCTAGTATTCTTTTTTATTCTTCTTTTAGAGAAGAAGATGAGGTACATAAGAAGATCAAGAAGCTTCTTCTTCTTATTCTCCTTCCTCTTCTTGTTTTTCTTTCTACAAGAAGAAAACCAAATGAAGAAGAAGAAGGAGAATAAGAAGGAGAAGAAGCTCTTATTCTTTTCCTAGTAGAGATGAAGAATGATAAGCGTTTATTCTTCTTTTTCTCCTCTACTTGACCTTCTTCTTCTTATGTTTAGCGAAAAAAAAAGAATTGGATCAAGAAAGAAAAGATGGAGAAGATCTCTTCATGCTCTTCTTCTTTTTCTTTTTCAGGGCACAAGAAGAAGATTAAAGCATTAAGAAGAGTTTCATGCTTCTTCTCTTTCTTCACTACTACAAGATGTCGAGCAAGTTGCCTAGGTAGAAAAACCATTTATGGGTCTAATGACAATCAAAGATACAAAGATTGGCCACATGATCAACTTTAGCTGTTAGATTGGTTTGGAGGGAGTAGCAGAGGTGCATCGAGTCACCAAGCAAAGGATAATATGTAGTTCTTGTAGAAACTATGTTTGCAGCACAACTATTTCATGCGTCTTCATGACACATTACACATGTTTTCTTATACCTCCCATACATCTCGAACCCAGAAAACTTATTTTTGAATCAATATAAAAATTACCAAAATCTTATGGAGCATGAAACTGTTCAAATCTATCCATTTTTAAGATCACATAATGTTTCTTTTTATATATTCCAACACCATCTACAAAAGATAGACTTTCATTTGAAAAAGATGTGCAATACCTAACAAAAGACTTTTCAATATATCCGTTAAGGTTACATAATGCTTCTTTATATATTCTAAAACCATCTTACAAAAGATAAACTTTCATTTACAAAGATGGTGCAACACCTAACAAAATAGAATAGGGTGAGGCCACTTAACCCTTTGCGCCACATGCTAACATTTAAAGTAACCTCGACACGAAAACAAGGTTATCACCTTTTCATGAGGAAGTGATTGCTACCATAGAATCAAGATTCCTTGCGTGCAAAAAGAGAACATCAAAATAATTAAAATTCCAGTCTAAAACTCTCTTTGGGAAAAAAAAAAAAGACCCCCGTCCACCTAACTGTGAATTTAATTACACGCAGCCTTTCTCTTCAACCCAAGGATCATGAATTTATATATATTGCATTGATTCTAAATCCGTGGGTATTAATATAAATGGAACAAATTGTTGATGGGGCCTTAAAATCAACTTGCAATAGGGCTGCACTTAAATTGGTGTTAAACCAAGACATATATACTACAGCTCTCTGCCAATGTGCACAAGGTTTAATGGGGGATGAATGACTGCAGCCTGTAAATCAAACCCTGCAGAATGCTGCGTGATCATCAATGCAAACTGAACCCAAAGTTTGGAAGTTCAAATTAGTTGGAAGAAAATGGCCATAGACAGGAGACATAAGCTGCTCGCAGAGGTTATCTTCAGCCTTAATGATGAGCTTAAGAAGCTTGAATACTTGGGATCTGTACACCGGCCAAGCTCTCGTCCTGTATAAGTGCTGCTGTTGAAAGCCCAGTGCGAGCAAAGGGCTGAGTTGTCGCTTAAATCTAAGTTCCTGCCTAGCTTTCTCACAAACTCTGGTGAAAATGGAACTGGCCCACTTAAATTATTCTTACTCAGATTAAGCTGATAAATGTGTGGCAGCTGCCCTAATCCCATTGGGATAGAGCCTGTTAGGTTGTTGCGGTCCAGTACTAACACAGTTAGGTTTCCAAGCAGCCCAAATGAAGGGGGTATAGAGCCATAGTATCCTGAGTTTGATAAGCTCAATGCCATTAAGTTTGTGTAGGTTCCAATGAAGCTTGGCAATGTAGCATTCATGGGATTATTGTCCAGTATAAGGTACTGCAGAAGTGCCCAATTCGCCATTGATGGTGGGTATGGGCCAGTGATGCAGTTGTCATTTGCAGCCAAGAATTGCAAGCTTCTTAGATTTCCTAGCTCATGCGGTAATGGCCCTTCAAGAGAATTCGAGCTCAAATCTATCTTTTGGAGCTGGGTTAGGTTGCCCAGTGCAGGAGGTATTCGGCCAGTAAAGAAGTTGACGCTCAGATCCAGAATAACAAGGTTCTGCAAGCTTCCTAGCTCTGATGGTAATGTCCCATGCAGCAAATTATCACTCAAATCTAGATGCTCCAAGTTTTTCAGCTTAGCTAGATCTGGGGGTACCTTGCCTTCTAAACTGTTTTGTGATAAGCTCAGAAGATCAAGTGAAGTCAGGTTTGCAAGCTCCATAGGAATGCCCCCCACTAGAGCGCTGTTTGTTCTTAGGCTTAGCTTCTGTAACGTGGGTGCAAGCTTCACAAGAAAACTAGGGATGCTTGTATTCATAGTGTTGAAACACTCAAAGATGAAGAGAGTCCTTAGCCTTGAAAGCTTTGTGATGGCCATCGGTATAGATGCATTTGTTGTGCAAGCTGGATTCGGTTTGTAGCCAAAGTCTAGCCTTGTCACATGCGCAAGCCCATCTTCACTTTGCTCACACACAATCCCTGGCCAAAAATCCTCAGTGCAAGGATGGGGGTGTAGCACCCTCCACTCTACGTCCCCTGCCATGGCACCCATCACCTCAAACAGAGCTTCCTCCTCTTGTGCACTCATCAGGACTTGGGCCTCTTGGTAGTCTGCTTTCATGGAGCTGTTTGCTGCTGCATTGGTGCTTATACGTTCGAGCAGGATGATAGAGAAGAGCAAGGTATAAAAGAAGAGCTTGATCATTATGAGAGTTTTTTAGTAGGCCAGCTGAAGCCTGATGGGAAAGTGGGAGGAAGGGGGGGTGCGAGGGGGGGGGGGGGGGAACAAATGGAACTGTTGTGCAATGCAGGTAGTGTATGAATAAGAGAGAGAGAGAGAGAGAGAGGGAGAGGGAGAGAGAGGTCGAATTGCTCTAAAGAAATCGGGTAACAAAGAGCTTCTGTTGTTGAATACTGTAAGGGTGGCATGGATTGGATAGCGAAAGGCAGTGTACAACAAGCAAACAAACGGACGGCAGTGGCTATAATGAAGCAAAGAGAGTTCAGGAGTGGTAGTTACTAGTCGATATATCAAAGCGGAGAGAGAGAGAGAGAGAGAGAGAGAGAGAGAGAGAGAGAGAGGAGTGTGGCTATAATGAAGCAAGTTACGAGAGAGAGAGAGAAGTGGATACGTGACTAGAGTAGTGGGTATTGTCATAGCCAAGAGAGAGGAGGGATAGATAATAGGTGTACATTAAGCAACGAGAAACAGTGGTACAGTAAAAGAGTGAGAGTGAGAGTGAGAGTGGGGGCAATGTATGTGAGAGAGAGAAAGAGAGAGGAAGGGCTGTGTGAGAGAGAGAGAGAGAGAGAGAGAGGAGAGACAGACAGAGAGAGAGGAGGGACAATGTCTGCACTGTGCATGTGTGATGAGAGAGAGAGGAGCTGAAGACTGTGGCTTGCTTCGGTCACGCGGGAGATGTAGACAAAGGAAAAGGAGCGTGCATTCAGTGCAACAAAAAAGCAAGGTCATTTTGTTAAAATTGTGTTTGATTCAAAGCAGGTGAGGTGAAGGCTGTGCAGCAGCAGCAGCAAATGAGACGGAGACAAGGGTGGTGGGAGGAGAAGCTGTGACGTGGCGTCAAAACTATTGGTCAAACTACGGACCACATTTTCGTACCAATGGGAAAAAAGTAATAACGCACCGATAGCGAAAAGATGTGAAGTTGAACGGTCAACATTGTGTACGTGTGAGCCCACGTGGCCGTTTTGGCTTTATGTTTTGTTGAGAAATTTCAGAAGTTCAGACAATCTACCCTACAATGATCAAGGTTTCATGAATACCTGCTGCCCACTGGTCTCTGCCCAGTCCTTGTTTCCTTGAGGTTTCAGGCTGCCTGCCTTCACAGAGAACCTGCAAACCAGTGTGCTATAAAAAGTGTATGCTCTAGTGTTTGCAGAAAACATTTTTCCTAACAATTCAAAAAACCTTCAACCTCAAATTTATGTAGGTTTTTTTCTAAATTTTAAACGTTTTAAAAGGAAATTATAACTAAAATCCCTTAAAATTTCTAGGTTTTTGTGAATTGTTATTTTGAAATTTGAAGGTTATTTTTTTAAAATTTGCCATTCACCTGACACTAAACCTTGGTTTTCCGTGAACACTGTATGCTCAAAGTAGTCCTCCATCTAGGCTTGATTTTTGACAGGCGTTTTGAACGTTTTTGGGTATTCTGGATGTAAAAAACTCACAAAAATATTTCTTGGCTGTCATAAACTAAATGGTGAAATACTTGCAAGTCTCATCCCATTTCCCATCAAATTTGACGAGCAAGGGTGCCTGTCAAATTTGACGGGCAAGGGTGCTCGTCAAAAGGTAACACTACATGCTCCATCTTGCAGAAAACTACAGTTTTTTTTTTGGCTACATTTGAGAAATCTTACTAAAACTCCTCACATTTCCTTCGGTTTTGAGAAAATTTAAACATATTTTTCAAATTTTGAATTGAGAAATACACTAAACCCTGGTTTTTGCTTACATTGCCCCAGTGCAAACTATATGGAGCTTTTATCTTCTCACTTCTAAAATATCTACTATTTTAGCTCCTAAATCTTTTTTTTAAGAAGCTGAAAATTAATATTAAAAGGAAAAGAGATACATTAAAGCCTTTTAACCAAGAAGGTTAACTTAGGCCCATGCTTAGGATACTAATGGACTCCTAACTCCAAAAACTAGCCTAATAAATCTTGAAATTCTCAAGAAAAAGCTTCAAAATTTTGAGGTTGTAAGTTTTGTGATTTGTTATGGAAGATATTTTTGTGAACACAGAAACTTATGAGAAGCAAAGCTACCATGTGGCAATCAATCTTTTGTATGGTTCTTCTTGACACAGTAATTGGGCGGACCACCACGTGACATGGCTATATGCCCTTTCTATGTCTCAAGGATTCGAAAAAGTAATCCGAGGTAAATACCCCAATTGGTGCCCCTTGCTCGTTGTGTATGATGTATGTAAAAAGGATATGCGGGGTCCTATCTAGTCCCTTCCTCATTAGTGTAAACTTGATTTTCGTTTGCCATGTGTGGAAACCATTTCCCTCAAACTTATCAGTCTTGAATGAGTTAGACATGATGTGGGTAGGTCTTACCACTTGGAAAATTAGTCCAAGGGAAGTATCTAAAATCCTTACAAAGAAGATTTAATAGACGCTAAAAAGACCCATCACCATACAAGTGCATATTGTTTCCATGAAATTTTGAAAATCCTAAGTTCTTTGCACAAATAGTATGGTTTGATTTTTGCCTTCGACTTATTTATCTTCTTGATTATCCTTCTTACCTTGTAGTGCTTGGAGTTTGATGACTCACAATTAGAAGGCATCTTTAAATCCCTCTACTTAGCTCAATAATCACGATTTAAGCCAACCCTAATGGAATGAAGGGATGTAATGCATGAAAATATGAGTAATCACCATGTAAACATGATGCCTAAGTGTGTTTAGTCTCTCACACCAAGAGAATGGAAATAGCCTTCCACAAGCCAAGAAGCCATGAGCTCCAAGAAACATGAGTTTCCATTTCTAAAAATGATCATCAAAAGTTACAACCATGGTCCAAGTCCCCTCTTTTATACATGGACTTGTCCCATTATTAACCCTATTGAATAAAGTTCCTACTTTATTACAAACCATCCCTTCCCAAAGATTTTGTCCTCAAAATCAATAACATGTACAATCTCAAAGTATGAGACTCTAATGTAATCGATGGGAAGTGGTTGAGAGTCCTCAAGTACATCCAAAGCACATATGCAATGAAAATCCGGATGTACACAAGTCCGCCAAGCTCCAAGTCCAAAAAGTATGAGTGAGACTGTTATGACAGCCCTTCTAGTCGATGAAGTACCTTGAAAATTCTTCATGTAAACTCCATAAAATGGGCTGGAAATGATATGTACACTCAGCCATATATGTCCCACATCATGGTCTTCCATTTTGATGCCGAATGAAGCTTGTTGGAGTAGAAAAATAGGCCCAATAGTAGACCTTTCCAAAGCTGTCCAGAAATTACAGCATGTATAATCCTCCTCATATTACCCAATTTGCTCAAGTAAATCATACCACTTGGCCAAGAAAATCATCCACAAGTAAGCCATGTTGTTGGGCATAGTCCATTGATTGCCAAGTAGCCATATTCATGGGTAATTGTATCCATTTGGCAAGGTAGTTTCAGCACTCTAGGCCCCACCAACCTTTGTGTGCTTGGGTCCTTGCAACCCGTCAATACATCTTGTGAGATAGAGCATATGCAAACTGAAATTTTTGCATTGGTAGGCATGTCTCCATCCACAAGATTTTCCTTAACTCACCCTCCCGGGTCAAAAGGAAACTCACCATCCTCATGCACTTCATCATTGCAATCCTCCCATTCCTCAATGTCATGAGAGTCATACTTGTTCTCTTCTTTGTCCATGAGGATCATAGTGATCACCATCTTCTTTGATTTGCAAGCATGCCCGGGTGACCACCTCTCTTTGCACTTAAAGCATAGCCCTTTGCTTCTCAACTCCTCAATGTTTTGATCATCCATTCTTTGAATCTCCTTGAAGTGTTGAAAGGGCTTCTTCGTAGGATCACTACCCTTTTTGGCATCAATATGCACTCCATCCTTTGGCTGTCCACTCCCACATGATGTAGGAAACCTTGGAGTAGAGGATGGTAATGTGGAGGTAGGATCCTTCCCAAGGTTACAAGTAGTAGTGGTTGGTTTGGGTGTGTCTATGGCGAAGGTCATGGGCTGAGACCTCTTGTACTTTGGCTCATAAAGTTCGGCTAACCTCATAGCTTCTTTGAGAGAGCTAGGCCTTTGAGCCGACACATCCGCCTTGATGAAATGTTCAAGCCCATGCACAAACTTTCTCATCTTCATGTCTTCACTCAAACCTTCCACATACATTGAAAGCTTCAAAAACCTCTTGATATAATCTCTCACCATCATCCCCTTTTGAGAAAGCTCATACCATTCTTCATGGTATCGATCAAGCACTAAGGATGAAAGAAAGGCCAAGTTCATCTCCCGCTTCAATCCTTCCCAAGTTGATGGCGTGTTCCCTTGTTTGACCATATACCTCCACCATTGATGAGCATAGTCTTCAAGATGTAGGGAAGCAAATTGTACCATATCACGCTCACTTTTTGGGTAAAGTTGGAAATAGGTGTCAAGCTTGGTAGCCCACTCCTCCAACTCTTGCGGAGATGATCCATCACCTTTGAACTTTGATAGTGAGACTTTGTCTTTGACATCCTTAGAAGCTGTGTAGGATGGGTTGTCATGTTGGGTAGAGGGTTTGAACCTTTGCATCTTCATATACGATTCCATGAATTGCGCAAAGTCTTTGTAGTCCATCTTGATGTCATTTGGTAACTCCATCCACTTCTCATGAGCATCCCTTTGTCTTTGGGCAAAGGACAATTGGTTCCAATCGAGTACCACCTCTTCATCAATCATGTGCATATTGGAATTAGATGGACCCGAGTGAAAAGAAGAATGAAACATGTCCTTGACAAGGGGCCTCCGTGCATCCGCCATGAATCCAAAAGTAGCATTCTTGGTGGCATGCTCATGCATTACTTTGGGAGAACCCTCTTGTGCCATAGGTAGCTTGCCTTCCCTACGGCCTTCAAAAGCTGTCCCATATTGCTTGCCTGCATGTGAAACACCATGACCACTATCAAATGAAGGTTGGCTCATTGGCCGAGCCACCCTCCCTTCCAAGACTTCCATCCTTGTGGCCATAGTATCAAGTCTATCATTGACCTCCACCCTTGTAGCCATCGTGTCCATCTTCGCATTCATTTGCATCAGCATTTGCATGATCGAATCGATGGGGATGGTATGTGACGCTTGTGGGGTGGGCTTGTGGGCACTTCCAACATTCACTTCTTCATGCACTTCCCTTGAAGTATGCCCACAAGTATCTTCCGGAGCATCTAAGATTCCTTGCTCCATAATTGCTTCTTCTCCCTCTACCTCGTCGGGAGTCAAGGTGTTATGCTTTGGTCGCCCTCTTGTCCTCGTTCCCATGGAAAGTATCGGTTTCAAAGATTTGGCTCTAACTTGAGGTAGGGATGTCCGATTAAAGTGGTCTAGAGCTTGTTGGAGAGCTAATGAGGTGTACTAGACCACTATACAAAGACCCTTAAGAGGTGAGAAGTGCTACTATTCTCTGTTTTAGGGTTTACAGGGTTATAGGCTGAAATAGTATTTTGAGCATAACTTGAGCTAGAAATATCCGAATGCAAAACTTCTTAGCTCAAATCGAAGCCCTCGATGAGTACTACGAGCCTATGTGATTAGATCTTGAAGACCTTAAAACCCCTATGACTGAATTAGGGTTTACTGTTTCTGCAAAAACCCTAATTTCTACCCCAAAGAGATATCGAAACGGAAAGGTTAAGGGCTCGTTGGGTAGCTCTAAGGAAGCACTAAGAGCTCGTATGATCACCTTTAATTCAGTCCAAAAGGTTTGGGACTGAATCAGGGTTTTGTAAATCTGCAATTTTCTTGCCCAAGTGACCCTTTTGTGCCCCCAATGATCCTTGCTTGTTCCCGCACCTTTGTTAGCACCTTTTGCACTTCCTTTGCATCCCAAGGTCTGCAATTAATGTTTCACCAACCTCAATTGCCATGCATAGTCAAGATTTTGGAAGAATTTCGCCATAGTCTCCTTTGTAAATGGAGCCAAATCTCAACTGAAAATGCAATTTCTGAAATCAAAATACAATGCTCTTTGCATCCCACAATGCCATGAAAGCTCTTATGCAATCTTTGTCCATCAAGGCATTAGCAACATCCACACAATATGATGGAATAGGGGGCCCCATTGCCCAAATGCATCCATAAAGTCGATGTGAGGATTGTTGAGGACGCGCGTTGAAGCTTGCCGATCTCCCGGCCAAGCCCTTCTCACCCCTTCACCAAGTTTTCCTCCAAGGTGAAGGTTGAGGCCATTTCTTCACTCCGTGTACCTAATCCCTCTTTGTACCGCTTTTCCAAGGCAATCACGGCACAAAGAGTTCAAGACATTCTCCCCTTGGCCTCTCCAACCAATGCCAAGGTACCCTCACACATTGCTAGATTCTAGAAAACTTGAAGTGGTAGCAATGGTGAGTGTAGGTACAAAAATGATGTGAATGTAATGGAAGAGATCACTTACAAGTATATGGCATGACTCATGCCATTTACAATTTTCTCATGAATCAATACGCATGAACTCATGCTCATTCTCCTCACTCCAAGTGTTCACCATCCATCAAACAAATCCCAACATCAACAACATCCAACAACACATTGACACTTGTGAAATATGAGTTCAATCCCCCAAAATTGATCCAAGAGCTATGCTTTCTTATGCCAAAATGCAAGTCATAGCATTGAATGGCTATGTAGATGATTCAAGGCATCTATGTGGCATAAAGATAAGCATGAATGGCTCCCAAAAGCATTGAGTAAACTTGATACTCCATCAATGGCATGCCAATTGAATCAAAGTGAAGAGAATCTCCAAAAATATGATCCCTTGTTTGGCCAAGGCTCATGTGGAAGCAATCCATTGCACAAATGCAAGCAATAATGCATAGACAAGCATCATTGGCATGTGAATGGTCAAGCCAAATGGTTAATGTCTGAAATTTAGGGTTTTTGAATGTAACCAACCCCAATCAACTCCCAAAGCTCCACCAAATGCTTCAAACTTGCAAGAAATTGATCATACCACTCACCAATGTCATCCGGAAAGCTTCAATGGTAGAAAATGTTGAAGAAGCCTCTTGTTGAAGAAAAACGTAGCTCTCTTTTGCTCTGAAATTTGCAGCCACAATACACCTCCCATGTGCTTGAATAAGGCTTGAAAATATGCTCCAAATAATAGCTAAAAACCCTATTGCAAAGCTTCCATGTCTTGAGGTAGTAGAGCTAGGTGAAGCCTAGCTCTCCCTCTCCCAAATTTCAGCGCTGATTTGAGGCGGCAGCCTGCAGCCCGCCGTTTGTTGCTTTCTTGCCTCACTCATGAGATGATAATGCTTACAAAGATGCCTATGAAGTGTAAGCTTAGCAATTGCAAGATATGGTTCATGGTGGAAGGTAGGTTAAGCTCAATTTTCAGCCATGGAGAAATGAACAAAAGCTCCCAAATCTTGAGAAAAAAATTAGCAAGAAGAGGCTCAAATGAAAGATCTCGGAAAGCTCTACAAAAACCCTAAGGTTTGGCATCAAAACGGGTAAAGGAAGAGCATCCCATGGCTATGGAAAGCTTGAGGAAGAAGAAGATGATTACTAATCATGATTAACAGAAAAGTTAATTGCAATTAGTCACTTGCCCTAAGTTTTGGCCCGACTGCCCCAAATTTTTGGTCCAGAGGCCCAAAATTTGGTCCAAAAATGGCAAAATTAGCCAAAATCACTCAAAATTCAAGCAATTTTCATGAAATGCTCACCATCTCCATGAGATTAAGCAAGATTAGAGAAGATTTGTCAAGAATCACTCAAGGATTACAAGAAAATGAGAAAAAAAAATTTAAAAGAAACTCAAATTTTCAAGCAAATTTTCCCAACAACCCATGCATGCCCATGATCAAAATCAAGAGCTCTGATACCAATTGGAATGAAGGGATGTAATGCATGAAAATATGAGTAATCACCATGTAAACATGATGCCTAAGTGTGTTTAGTCTCTCACACCAAGAGAATGGAAATAGCCTTCCACAAGCCAAGAAGCCATGAGCTCCAAGAAACATGAGTTTCCATTTCTAAAAATGATCATCAAAAGTTACAACCATGGTCCAAGTCCCCTCTTTTATACATGGACTTGTCCCATTATTAACCCTATTGAATAAAGTTCCTACTTTATTACACCTAATCACCTCATATAAATTTAAAACATTGTTTTGGGGACAGAAAGTTGAGTCCACTTGGAGCACACAATTGAAGGCCCTCCTCAACCATTCATCCAAGTCATAGGTATAGTAAGGTCTCTAGATGCATTTGAAGCCCACTTGGAGCACACAATTGAAGGCCCTCCTCAACCATACATCTAAGTCATAAGTATAGCAGGGTCTTTAGATGAGTTTGAAGGCCTTAAACTCATTATTAGCCAAAATAAGTAAGCATTAATCATTGTTATGCTTAAGTGGAGCATATAAAGCTGAAACTTGCTACGCCGTGGGCTACTATTCAAGAAACAAAGCCCACTATGGGGTCACATGTGGAAACGAGAGAATGCCTACCACTAGAGAAGAGAAGAGCATTTGGACAAGCAATGATGATAAGGCACTAGCAATCATTGCATTAGGCCTTAGTGACACTTGCATCCATCACATAAATGAAAAGAAACTTTATTTGGAGCTCAATCTAAAAACTCAAAGATCATCTTGCTCATAAAGTTTTTAAAACTTAAGATGAATTCAAATAAGCTCCTCCAACTCATCTTCACTACTACATAAAGAGTATCTTAGCTCAGATTGCAAGTATTAGGAAACACATTGAGGAAGATGTCATTATAGCAGTTCTTTTGAAGAGTCTCCCTCAGGAAGAGTATAGCAACATTGTTGCTACTCTTACCAACTTGCTCATGGATGTTAAAGCATCTTTACTAGAAGAGTTACAGAAAGGGCTTTCTTCAACAAAGGAAAATTAGTCGCCTATTTTTTATTTAGTTTTCTAAGGATTCAAAAAAGTATTTATAGATTCTTTTTTCTTTCCTCAAATCAAAAAACTCAGTCTTAGAAATTTCCAAGGTTTTTTGGATTAAATTTTGCAAGTATTTCAAAATATAATACTAGAAAAAATAAAAAAAATGTTGCAATTGCATTGCATATAGTTTTTTTTGCAGGTGTGCACACGGCTTGCTGATAAGGAAGCTATTCACACGCATGCATCACATTGGGGGTGCTATATTGCAAGCGATGTTGAAATCAACCACACTAAAGGCTGACCTTTTTGGCCACCACCGCGTTGGCCAGAATAGCATTGAAAAAAAAGAAAAGAAAAGGAAACCACATCAAAATAAGAAAAAATTCAAACTACTTTACATAAAAGGTCACGTCAGGGGTCATTCTGGTGGTTTGGGTGTGTTCTTTGCCTGTGCAAATGGTGGGCTCTTGAGGTCAGGTGCAGGAAGAGTGATGTGCGTGGTCGGCACAAAGCCGATGTGCAGTTAGTGGAGATTTGAGACTCTCCCATGCAGTACCGAAAACCTTGTTGCGATGGACCTTTGCCAGCTTGATTGCACTTTAAAAAGCGTAGCATACGAAAGGTTACTCTACTAAGGCCCTCATCGCCAGCATCGCTGCCATTCAAGCGTGCCCACATTTTCCATCGCAGGTGTCGCGTGACCCTGCTCTTACGTTGGCTATAAGAACCCAACCTCCACCGTCCAATCCTACAAATGCGTATTTTCCCCTGGTGAAATTTAGATTTTGCAGTTGAAATTTGGGATTGCCTTTATTTTCAAGGGGCATAATTTATACATTTTAGTTGTAATAATCCTGCCATTTTCTTTTAACTTCTGAGCTGTAAAATCTCGATTAATTTTGTGCGTTATCCTTATTTCTGATAGGTTCGAAAAAGCTTTTATTTTTCGAGCAGTGGATCGGTGTTTCAAAAATGTATCTTTTTGGAGAAGCATAACGTATAACCTAAATGTGCGGTTTTCATGCAATAATATTTCTTACTTTTCACTTCTTTGAAATGCACAATATAATTTTGAACAATATACTTTTCACTTCTTTGAAATGCACAATATAATTTTGAAGTTCTGAGTCTTTGAAAAGCAGGTCAATTTCTTAAGCTTATTCTCTTCTATCAAACACTCCTTGTGGATTCAACTGATCTTGTAGTGAAATTCCTCTTGAACCTTATTCATTTGGATGAGCTCTTCCGTAGCATTCTTTGTGTATTGAGCTTTGAGTACGTGTAAACTTTATATTTATTTTTTAATATATCCGTGCGCTTTTTTTTAAAATGTATCTTTTTCTAACGGATCGAAATAAAGATAACGATGTGAAAGTAATCAAGGTTATTTAACTAAATGTAAGGGGAAAAAAACCAAAATCATAACTAAAATGTATGGATTTTGTTCTTGGAAAATAATAAAGAGATTGCCAGTAATGAATTTTCAATTAATACAGTGCCATAATTTAGGTGTTTTTTTTTCACGCAAGCCACGCGTGGCCTCACACGGACAGTGTTTGGATCAGCAGAGGCCGAGACAGTGCACGGGCGAAGGACGACTGCCCCCATTTTTGAGCTGCCCGCCATGTTGGCACTCGGCAGTGCCACGTAGCCACGTGCACTTGACGTGGGAGTCGGGCGGTAGTGGGGCCTACGTACTCCTGGGCGGTCCTCCATCATGCGCCCCACGAGGGCGGAGGTCCTGGCCGACCTCATTTCAGATTGTACAAAAATGCACACGCCCGGGACCGGGACCCGTCCTTTGATGTTTGAACGAGGCATATTCACACCGGAGCCCACCATGCTCCCACTACGAAAAACAACCCCCCCCCCCCCCCCCCCCCCCCCCCCCCCCCCAAAAAAAAGGGCCGCTCTTTTTAACCACCATGTTTCTTATCAACCTCTCACGAGTCACCAGTCTCACCCATATTTTTTTAAAAAAGTGTAAATGTTAAAAAAATTAGTGTAAGTTATAAAATTGTTAGCTATAAATACTGGCTTTATCAAACCTTAATTAAAATAAAAATGGAGGGAAACTGAGCATAAAGATCACGAAAAAGGAGATTTGGGACCTGGATTAGGTCAAATCAAAACCTTTGCACTCTAATTAGAAAAAACAAACAAATCGGTGGAGAAAATCTGAGCTTTTTTTAAATGTGTGTATGTCCGGACAGTAGGGGTTTGCAAGACAGTTCTCATCGGTTTGTCCCGCAGCCCAAAGACCGCCCACGTGCAAGCCTGTTGCACGTCAACGACCCTTTTCCGTAATTATAACGGAAAGATTAATTAGCAATGATTAAGTAAGATTAAGCTGCTCTCAAATTCTCAATTAAGCTGCCATTTTTTTTGACGGCGGTAAATATAATCAGATATATCATCGAAAATTACTAGTTTTTTTTTTTCTCTCGCGCAGTCCAATGTGCAGCTTCTGTGAGTAGTGCGCCGTATGACACACACCATCCACTGCTGCGCAGTAAAAATTTCCGCTGCAAATTTCAAGGAATCAAATCCTTTAAAAAATGATGTTTATTTCACGAGGAAAAACAATATAATATGCGAGGTGACTAGTCTATGTCAATAATTATTTTCTTTGTGCAGGCAGGCTTTCATAATTTTAGAAATAAAAAATTAACTCATGGACGAGGCCACTAAGCTGAGCTAATTTTGGAATTTTATTTATTTGGAAAGCTCAACGAGCCTGGATTGCAGTACTAAAATTATTGCCGATTGCTCCAAATAATATTAATCATGAATCAAATTATTAGAAAGCGCACAGGATATAAAAGGTGGCAACTTCAAGGTGCTTATGAAGAATACGTTTTGGTTCAGAATTCATCAAATCGGCCACGTGGCCTTTGCTTTTTCACGAGCTGAAAGACTGATTTCGACCAAAGCAGACTACTACATTGATATGATTTTGGTGGGGTATTTATTATATAATCGCCCGTGAACTATTTACAGTTTTTTACACTACAGTGGAGTAGTCCTTTGTTGATTATATCAAACACATGCTTGCCTGCCATCAAAAGCGAGTACTGCTCTGTGTATTGGACGTGACCTCGAATGGATGCAAAGAGGCTTAGCTGATACTATATATATATATATATATATATAATAATGGGAAAATATAATTAAAAAGCAATGGCCCAGAAGATCAAATCATTAAAACGCTAATTCCTTCTTCTGCAATCGCAAATCCCTCACTACAATACCATCTAAACATAGAATAATTAGCCTGGATCCTTGTCAAGGGTCATGTTACATGCCCACCCTCTGAGTCTAGAGTCTTGGACAAACTGTGAGCCTAGATCTGTGACACCCTTTACAAAACAAGAAACTAATAAAGCCAAAAAAAAGAACGAAATCAAATGCTTCCCCATACCAAAGGAAGATATTGCCTTCACAATATTGGTTCATAGTAAACATTTCTCTCAACACATCAAATTACTTGCAGCTTCAACCATTTGTAGGCCCTTTTTTTTTATAGAACTTGTAAATTTTTGAGCTAAATTCTAGCTATAATCACTTGGATTTTGTTGATTTTTCAAAAATTTCGATAAAAAGTTTCTAGGTTGGAATTGTATATTTTATGTTTTCTATAAACAATGAGCCTTCAACTAAAGCTCCCATGACTTCATAAAGAGGCTACATCCCAAATGCAAAGAGTACTCATTCATGTGATCAATGGTCATTATGGACATTGAAATTCAACTTTGACACATGGGTCTCCTAGCTAGCAAGTGTGCACATATGGTAACTGGCCAAGTAGCCCATCTCATGCTTGTCTCTTGCGTTGGCTTCCATGCATTTGGAAGGCTCCGCATATCCCCTTGAGCATGTGTGTATGACTTTCTTCAAAAAAATTATGTAAGGATTACTTTCCTAATCATCTAACTTTCTCAACATGTTATATACATTTAACATTTGAGCATTCAATAGGCTTGAAGCATGATTGAGGGGCCTCATTTAGCAGCACCTCAACCCTTTCAAAGCCTCACTTCTCCCTATTCCTTAAGATGAACAAAAGTAATCAATTAGCGTCTTGTTACAAAGGTTGCCATGAATTTACACGATTCACACTAGTGTAGTTCTTGAGAACTATGCTACCTAAGTTTGGTATATGTTAACATGTAATGTCATAATATTCCTTACATTCAATAAACTAGTATGAGTTGCATTCTATGCAATGATAGGGCTACTTTATTTTTATGATAAGAGGTGCATCAATCTATAAAAATACTCGAGCCTTGTGTCAATCAATACATAGATTCATATGTATAGATATATAATATTATCGATCGATGCATTTAATATCCATCTAAAAGTACATAGATATATAATATTATCAAATGATACATTTGATATCCATTTAAAAGTACATAGAGATCGATCGATATATGCTATATATTGATTGATGTGCTGTGTATCAATTGATAGCATGTTGTTGCAATTAATTACATATGGAGATCCAAAATTTATCTCATGAGAGAGTGTAAAACCTCATTTCCATCATCTCCCCTCAATGTAACCTTCACTCCAAGGGTGCCTATTCACTCCAAGGCTATTAATTATTTAATGCCCCTATCAAGGCATTAATTAGTTATTGATAAGCTAAGGTTTTAACCTGAGAGAGAGAGAGAGAGAGAGAGAGAGAGAGAGAGAGAGAGAGAGAGAGAGAGAGAGAGAGAGAGAGAGAGAGAGAGATGTAGGATTCCACATGTGCATTAAATCCACCTATCGCATCCATCTTTTTCAATCTCCTAAGGCAACTTAAACGTAAGGATTGATTAAGGCAAACTTAAGGAGTAAGGAATATTCTTAAAAAATTAATACCAAATTTCAATGTTGGTTCCCTATTCACCTTCCTTCCTCACTTCTCCTATATGCACTTCATATCTTGTTTTCTTGTTCCTCATGCATGTGTGTATCATCTATGCTCACTTCTTGTGTCTTATCTATGCCACCAAAAAAATTGTGCCTTCCTCTTGTATCTTGCCTACCAAGTGTTGCAAATGACATCAACCCTTGGATCACATTATGAAAGAAATAATCTTGTTGCTATCTAGGGTTTTTGTAAAATTTAATAGTTTTTAATATCCTATCATTTGTGTTTCTTTTGGTTCTATGCATGCTTTTTATATGACCATTAGAGGAGAAGCAACCCTCATCTATATAGACTTTGGGAATTTGTTGGAATCCACATGTACATTGTGTTTGAATTTAGGGTAACCAATGTATGCACCACGTACATTATGGTTTATTTTATGAGCATGGAAAGGATGTGATGGTGTATGGTTACACAGATGCAGACTGGGCAGGAAAGTGCTTATGACAAGAGGACTAGTGGGTGTGCATTTAACTTGGGAAGTGCTGCAGTTAGAGAAACAAGAAGCAACCCACAATTACTAGCACAAAGGTAGAGTATAGAGGAACATTTATGGCTGCATGTAAAGTGGTATGGCTAAAAAATTACTCAGTGTGATTTCATTAGGGAGAAGGTATTAGATGGATAGGTTGACTTGACACATGTGAAGATAGAAGAATAATTTGCAAATATCTTTACCAAAACACTTGGTAAAGATAAGTATAAGTACTTTAGAGATAGACTTGGAGTACATGAGATGCACATGCACTACAAACAAACGAAGAGTGCAGTCATGTGAAGAGCGTGAAAATATCAAAGGATCTAAAAATTGCAGCTACCAGCAACGTAGTCGTGCAAATAACTGCATTAATAATCAAACTTATAGCTGGGCCACACCAACACCTATAGCCGCATTCATAGCCAGGCTATCAATAACACGTATAGCCGCGTACTGTTTGCAAAAAAAAAAAACGGGGACCGAATGGGTGAGATATATGGGGACATGTGTCCCCACATATCTCACCCATTATGTCCATGTTTTTTTAAATCACATAATTTAAACTTTTTTTTAAAGACAAACACTTAAAAACACAAAAAAAACACTTAAAACACCAAAATATTTTCAAGACAACAATGTCATGGTTTTTATTACGTACAAATTATATACAAAGTTGCAAAATACATTAAGTGTTGATGTCCCAAAAAATGATAAAAGAGGATGTCCCAAAAAATGATAAAAGATGAAGGCAATAATTAAATTAATTCATTGTGGTGCGTCTTCGTGTTCATCTTCATCTTTATCTTTGCCCACATCTTCACCATGTGCACCACCACCTTCATCATCCCTGTCACTTTCAGCATCCTCATCTTCCTGCATTAAATAGTGATACAATGCAAACAACTTAGCCACACAAGCAAAACAAGTTGGGTGATAATTAAAAATCAAGTTTGGAGACTCACCAAGTTTCCCTACGGTGCTCGTTGGATATCTGTTTCAGTGACCACTCCATGGATTTTGAGCCACTCCTAAGTGTGCACTTTATTATGGTACTTGCGGTACCTATTCTCTCCAGACGTTGGGGGGCGACTATCACCCTTTCCTACATACAACAAATTTCAACATGCATGAGATATAAAAATCACGACAACACAAGAAGTAAACTTAGTGAAGAAAACTTACAAATTGTGCGAGATAGCCTGCCTTTCCTCTGGATCTATACTTCGTCGTACCATACTTGAGCAGTTGACTCGCACACACGGCCTTTTGTTGAGGGTGTTGAGTACGCTCCCTCACTTCCTTCTTCGCCTTCTTCCAGTCCTTAATGGTGCAGTTGGTAGGCATTTATTTTCCCTCTTTCGTGCACCTCCTTGCGTGAGACTTCCTATTATTGAGGATCTTTATAATGCGATTTCTCACCTAGTCAGCGAGAAAATATGTGCCCGATGCGTTTGGAAGCCGCTCATGCATACACTGAACTACATACATAAAATCTTTGTCTTTTATTCTCCCCATGGTTTGAAGGCATCCTTATATGTTTAGTTGACTAAATGACAGAAGGTATAATAAACCGGCCATCCCGTGTCATCCATATAAGGCTTGCCCTCCTCATCTAGGGGTATAGTAAATCATCCCACCCTCCCCAAGAACTTCGCTTGTTGTCATAAGTGAAGGTGATCGTGCACCTCTCCCAAAGCATCCGCTGTACCCACCTCCCCCATTACTCGATCACACTGACGGCTCTGAGAAGCCCATAAGTGAAGGTGACCGTGCACCTCTCCCAAAGCATCCGTTGTACCCACCTCCCCCATTACTCGATCACTCACTGACGACTCTGAGAAGCCCTCAAGCTATCACCACACCTGAGTGGCGTCGTGTGAGGATGCCACACGCTAGGGAGATGGCACCATGGATATGATAGGAGTGTGCTGAGAATTAAGAGGAGCCAAAGGGCGAGGAGTAGGAAAATTGGAAGTATGAGGGGTAGTGTGAGGATGCCACATGCTAGGGAGATGGCACCATGAATATGATAGGAGTGTGCTGAGCATTAGGAGGAGCCAAAGGGCGAGGAGTAGGAAAAGTGGAAGTATGAGGGGTAGGCAAAGTAGAAGTGATAGGGATAGGGAAGGTGGTGGGAAGCATGGATGTGGGAGAGACAGTGGGATAGATGACCTATCAGGCACATAAAAGGCGGGAGATAAGCCCCAATGACTCAATTTATCGGCACCATACCTAGAGTTCAGGCAGTTCCAAGCCACCTATGCCTCTAAAACACACTGCAAATCTGGGTCATCTATGGGTATGGGAGCAGCACTAGAGGATGCCCCTCCATAAATCGGATCTTGGTCTGATGGTGATGAACCCCATGATGGCCACATCTATATGCAAAAAAACATTAAATAAACACATAGCTCACATAGCTCACATAGAGCATACATTACATAAAAAGCTTATGCATAAAGTCTTAAAGCATAGAGCTCATGCATTGAGCCTATGCATAGAAGCCTCATGCTGCATAGAGCCTCATGCTTGAAGCCTCATGTATAGAAGCCTATGCATGAGACCTATGCATAGAAGCCTATGGATAGAGCCCATGCATAGAGCCTATGTATAGAAGCTCAAGCATGAAGCCCCATGCATAGAGCCTATGTATAGAAGCTCAAGCATGAAGCCTCATGCATGGAAGTTTCTATTATGCATAGAGCTTCATGCATAGAAGCTCATGCGTAGAGCTTAATGCATAGAGTCTCATGCATGAATAAGGCCTAGAGGCAAAACATATGCATGAATAAGGTCTCATGCATGAATAAGGCCTAGAGGCAAAACATATGCAAGAAAAATAATCCCTGGAACCCGACGATACAAAAATAACAAAGAGCAAGGTCAAGAGGCTTACCTCTTATGAGCCTCTTAATATGCTTGTGAGAAGGGCTTCTTTGGAGAAAAAAACCTAAACCTAGCCACAAAAAGCAATAAGATAAGCAAAGGTATTAATACAACTACTTAAGCATTCAATAGAGCAAACAAGCATACAAGAGAGCAAGGTGAAGGGGCTTACCTCTTATACTTGTGAGAAGGGCTTATACGGTAGTTGATCTTCTCTAGAGAAGAAACCCTAAACCTAGCCACAAAAAGTATTAAGATAAGCAAAGTTTTTATTTATTAAAAAATATTAATATAATTAGTTAAGCATTCAAGAGAGAAAACAAGCATATAAGAGAGAAAGGTGAAGGGGCTTACCTCTTATGCTTGTGAGAAGGGCTTGTATGCGGATGATCTTCTTTGGAAGGAGAAGAAACAAAAAGCATTAAAATAAGCAAAGTTTTTATTTATAAAAAACTATTAATATAACTAGTTAAGTATTCAAGAGAGCATACAAGCATAAAAGAGAGCAAGCAAGCATTCAAGAGAGCATACAAGCATACAAGAGAGCAAGCAAGCATACAAGAGAAGCAAGCAACAAAAGATTAAAGAGAAACAAGCATACAAGAGAAGGAAACAACAATTGATAAGTCTCAAACCCTAGATTAGTGCACTTTCAAAAATAAAAGATTAAAGAAAACAAAGAAGATAAGGAGCAAGGTACATAACTTGATAGGAGGAGGGCTTGTGAAGGTGGGAATGTGGAAGAGGAGGAGAGCTTGTGAGGGAGACGAGGAGAAGGGGTTCTGAAGGTGAGAGAGTAGGGTTGGAGATTAGGTAGCCTCCACTCCCTCCAAAATATCCTACAAACAGTAAATGCAAGAATACAAAAGCAAGCGGCGCAGTGCAGCAGAGAAGTATCCGATTTGTTTTTCCTAGTATGCGGAAATGGGCACGGCTCTAGCCACATATATAGCCATGCCTGATAGCCACCCACTGGGAAAAAAACTAGAGAGCTATTTTTGGCAGATTCCACCAGTGAGCTAAATTTGTGCTTGATGAAGTTGAATACGAAAGCAAGCAGCACAGCATGGGAGGGAAGTATCCGATTTGTTTTTCCCAGTACACGGCTATGGCTGCAACTCTAGCCGCTGATAGCCGTGTACTGGGAAAAAAACAAAGAGTTGAGAGCTAAATTTGTGCTTGATGAAGTTGAATGGTGATTTCATAAACTTGTATTGCATGACATGCTTTTTAGGTGCCCACCATACATAGACGACCATTGCCTTCTTCTTCTGATGATGATGAGACACCTGTGCGAAGTTGGCATGAGTGGTTACGTCAAAAGATTCCACGTCCATGTGAGAGATGCAAGGGAACAATCGTGCATTTATGACGAATCACAATAAAGCATGTGCAAGATTATAACCAATTCGAATATGTACGACATGCTGCTAGATCGGGGAGTGTATATATTCTCTATCACAAGTTCTTATACACATGATTTAGGTATTCATAAGGTAGTCCATGGTTTTTATTAGGAAGAGGATGCGGAGGGAAGTTGTAGGATGAGGGAGTCTATCTATGCCTCATTACTCCGTGTTTAGTGGACAACTACGTAAAGGCTTTAGAGACCTCCATGATTCAATTCGGATGAGCCTGTGTGCTCGACATGAGGAAGAAATGCCTCCATTAATGGCACATGAGGAAGAAATGCCTCCATTAATGGCACATGAAGTCGAAGACTATTTTGGCATGGAGACGAGATGATGGATGACTTCTTTGAGAAAGAAGGAGGGGAGGATCCAGAGGCCTCAATTGACGAAGATCAAACGACAAGTTACTTGCACTTAACTCTACGAGGGGTGTGCATATTCCACCCTTTGTTTTGCGACCTTGGAGTCGCTAAACTTGCAAACCATGTATGGTTTGCAAGTTTAGTAAACCATACACTAGCATTGCTCTAACCATGTATGGTTAGAACAATGCTACTATTACAAGCCTCTTTCAATGAGTCCTTGGTGTTTGTGGTTAGTCTGTCACAATTTTAACATACTACACCTTTTATAAATAATATTCAAAATTCTCTGAAACTCTTTGTAGGCTCATGAAGAAGATGCTTCCTTCTGGACAGCAAGATGCCACGCACAAGGACGCATGCTATTGACAGCACTTGGCCTGGATTACGAATGTATACATGCATGTGTCAATGATTGTGTGCTATTTTGGGATGATCATAAAGATGCAACTCAATGTTCAAAATGTGGAGAGTCTCATTAATGAAGTGATTTGAGAGGTACAATGATTCCTCAAAAGGTGTTGAGACATTTTCCTATCATTCCCGACATTCAATACATTTTTCGGTGTGCAAGCTTATTGTCGAACAACTCATGACATGGCATGCACAAAATCGTTCCACCGATGGCACGATGAGGGTCCCGATGGATTCATCGGCATGGTAACACATAAAAGAGGAGTGGTTGGAATTCAAGGACAAGTCCCATCACTTATGACTTGGTTAGGTAGGACGGATTCAATTCATTTGGTCTCAAATTGACATCATGGACCACATCCTGTCATAGAGAATATATACACTCCTTGGAAGTCAATAAAATACATACCGGAGCACTCTCCATATCCCCCAAAGTCATGCATTCTCCACAATAAAATTACCTTCACCTTCGTGCTACATTGTGCAAGTGGCAAGTGGTTGGGAGACATCATGCACTTGAATGCCACACCATAGTGTGTCAAGCTCCTCAATCAAAGGTTCAAGATACACATCCATGTTCTTAACCTTGTGCTTTTGCCGAGAACCTGAAGAGCTAGCATCACATGACCCTTATTTATTGACTTCCAAGGAACCTTGTGCTTTTGCCGAGAACCTGAAGAGCTAGTATCACATGACCCTTATTTATTGACTATATTCTTCCTCCTTGGAAGTCAATAAATAAGGGTCATGTGATACTAGCTCTTCAGGTTCTCGGCAAAAGCACAAGGTTAAGAACATGGATGTGTATCTTGATTTTGATTGAGGAGCTTGACACACTATGGTGTGGCATTCAAGTGCATGATGTATCCCAACCACTTGCCACTTGCACAATGTAGCACGAAGGTGAAGGTAATTTTAATGTGGAGAATGCATGACTTTCGGGGATATGGAGAGTGCTCCGGTATGTTTTCTCTTCTCAATCACCTTCCATTTGATTTGAATTATCAAATATTATATGTCTCTAAATATATTTTATTTGTGCATTGTGCATAATTAGGACTCACAACATCCGGTCAAACAATGCTTGTCCTATTTGTGGGCCAACGCTTGTTACATCATGGCCTATGCATATCAAGAAGGTCGTGTATGAAGACCATCACCGATTTTTTCTAATTAATCATGAGAAGTTTGTTTCATCTACAAAGGGAATCCCCCCAGCTACAAAATGGGGGCGATGGTGATGTATGAAAAAACTAAAATTCTAACATGTTGTGCTAGTTTCTGAGACATGTCATGCTAATTAAATGGAATCAACTTCATCTTAGCCTACATAATTTCCAAGGAGATCCATCCATCCACTATTGATCAGCTTGAGTAATGACAGTGGAGGCATTGTGCATGATAGAGGAGAACCTCCTAAGAACTATTCTCACTAGTCAATTACATCTTGTGGTCGGTGTGTGGTGTTACACATGCTCGGTGGATGTTCTTCCTTGAGCATTTCATGAAGACTTTGAAGGATTTTGTTAGGAAAAGAGTTAGGCCAGAAGGATGCATGGTAGAGGGTTGGTTAGTGCAAGAAGCATGTGTCCGCATTTCAGAGTCTCTCTCTCGACGAGTAGATCCCACAATGCCACGATTGTGGAGTAATGAGGAAGATGAGTGCATGGTGTCCCATGTACCACAAGGAAAAGGAAGAGCAAGGAGAACGGACATATTAATGTTGAAGAAGGTGAATATATTTTGTATTGTCAATAGTGAAGTTATGAAGAGGTGGGTGTGGCAAGGATGCATTCGAGAGGCTTGCCATTTCCTCCGGAGCTTGCATCACTTCCAAAAGATTATACTATTGATTGACTTTATGAAGAAATGGAGAAGGCCAAAGAATATGGAGAGATGGTGACCTCAGGGGGTTCACTATATGTAAACTCTATATATCATGTGCGTTCAAGGCCTAATTAAAAAACCCCTTATCTGTAAATTTTTAATGAATAAAAGATACCCTTTTTTTATTCAATCTGTAAATACTCCTTTTAAATAGTAACCTTCCATATGTGAAAAATACATAAATTCGAGATTAAAAAACCCCTTTTGTTGAACCCATGTGCTATGCTTACATATTTTCTTCTTACAAGGTTGTGTTTCATGCGGATATAAATGACAAGAAATGGTGGTATGTCATACAAGTCGCTCCTCGTTCAAAGAGCATTTTTCAAGATAGGGATGTTGAAGAGCTCATGGACGAAGTGGCGGTCGAAAATGAACATGCAGAGAATCAAGTAAAAGATGAAGAACGCGAGATACCCCTAACTAATCAAGATGAAGGTATCTTTATCTCAAATAATGAGGAAAGAATTGATTCTGAGCATCTTGATGATGATGATGTTGAGTCCATTGCTAGTGAGATAGATCTTTTTGTTGATCATACAATGGGAAATATGGATCTAGAGATAGATGAGTTAGCATGTATGGATTTAATAGAAGATGTAAGAGATTGGGCCAAGCTCATCCTAATTCAATAAATAATTGCTCAATTTGCTAGTCTTGATTTCGTCTATATTTGATTGTATTACAATACATTTTGTGCTTCTTCTTCTATGATGGGATAGTTTTAGCCCTCAAGAATGCTATACATGCAGCTATAGCCGCGTATTAGCAACACATGGCTCTAGCTGCATGCATTTTTGCGCATTGTAATTGTGTACACCTGTGCACCTGCTCGGGTCCCCTCTCTCTCCTCTTCAGTGGCTATGATCCCCATGTCTTACAGTGATGGTGAGCTTAAGGGGGAGTGTTGAGAATGCAAGTTCATGGACAACTGGTTGATATAGCATTAGATGTGTGGACAATAGTCTAGTTGTGTGCGGAGACATTAGTATTAGGTTTACTCTCTGTGTGAACTTATCATTATGAGTGTGTAGTATTTTTTGGTGAAGGAGAATAAAGCTAGCTATGGAGTTTCTCTACATTGTGTGAGATGGATAAATGAGAGCAATTAGGGTTTGTATGTGTCTTCTTTGGTCTTCCCTATTCTCTTTTCATACTTGGTAATCTTCCCACACAAATACTTATGTATTTGACCAAGGTAACTACAAATTTTCCTTAGGCAATTTACCCCTTATCCATTATAGGAATGAAGTGTGAGTGTGGTTCCTATCAAAGAAACATTTTAGTACAACAATCCTTCTAAATAACCATGCATTGACATGGGTTTAGGAAGTCTCCTTAAAAGAATGAGGGCAAATCTAGCTTGACCTAGCAATACTACCACTACCAACAAGCACCTCTCTAGGTCCTTGTGGAACTCCCTCAAAGTTTACACGTCCTCTGACCTTCTTAAATTTATGTCAAGTTTGCTACCAACATCTTCTATACTTGTATGTACACGCTTTTTAGGTCATCTTAACCTTTCTTTGTCCAACACATGGACTATCTAGATAAAGCTCAAAAATACATCTCACTAGAGCTCTAGGAACATGCCCTTTGCATGATAAAAACTCTGCTACATCTGACCATATAGCTTAGACAAACTCGTCCTCCTTTGAGCTCCATGTATACGTTACAATGCTTGATTTTCTACAATATTAAAGTTGATATGATACACTGCCTTGGATAATTGTTAAAGGCATTTATGCCTTCAAACAGACTGAGAGATAAAGAGACAGAGATTTCAATTGATTGATTGCTTGGATAATTGTTAAAGACAAATGTCGGACTGAGAGATAGAAAGACATAGATTTTCATTGATTGATTGCTTACTCATTCATTCGTTAGATTATGCATCAAATACAAGATGATGGAGTAGTTATAACTCCTTGCACGTTATAGGATATGACGGATTATGAAGCCTAAACTCCTAAGAGTGTGTTCACATGCAAACATAGGGGTACGTGCACACAGCCCCAATAATTGGCACATTCGGTGGATCGAATAAAAAATTTGACAACTCAAACCCATAGACTTCCCTTGCCAAAACATGATAGGGTCGTGCCAAGGTTGCGCACACAACATATACATGTGATACCATGATATATCATACAATATAAAAATATAAAACCATGCATCAAGAATGAAATCTCTACCCCAAGTACATGGAGTAATCCATGCTAAATTGCCACATAAGAATCTGCATATGAAGCACCAATATCTGCATCATAGGCTGAGAATAGCCTATGATCACCAAAATAATATGTCAATGTAAAACCTCCAGAAAGTGGAACATGTGCCCAAGATGGCACACCATCAAGAAAATATGTCGATGAAGCATATGGTAAAAAATCATCACCATAAAATCATGCCAAATAGGATCTCAACAAAACTGTATCAAGAAAGCATTGATGGTCGGATCATCCTCCAAAGAAAACTACCATCAAACTGCAACATAAGAATCTGCATATGAAGCACCAATATCTGCATCATCATTGGCTGAGAATAGCCTATCACCAAAAAGATACGTCAATGTAAAACCTCCAGAAAGTGGAACATGTGCCCAAGATGGCACACCATCAAGAAAATATGCCGATGAAGCATATGGTAAAAAATCATCACCATAAAATTATGCAAATAGGATCTCAACAAAATTGTATCAAGAAAGCATGGATGGATACTAGAGCAAGAATATACTCCTCCACTAGAATATCATCTTGAGCATCATAATACTCTAACTCGGACATAGCATCATAAAAGATATCATCATCAAAAGAATGATAATCATAACTATGATCCACATAAACAACATCATGAACATGTGTGTCACCAATCAAGGTGATATCATCACTATGAACAAAATCCATGGGCATCATAAGAGAAATCTGCTCCTTCCTCCCTATGCATTGCAAAGCACAAGGAGGGCCTTCAAGAAATATACCTCCCATATCAACATCAAATAATATAAACACAGAACCATACATGTATAATATCCACAATATGCCAATAGCATAGAAAAATCCACACTCTTCTAGTGCAACATATAATCCATAAGCATATGCTTAAGCATCCATCATATGAAAGAACACCTATTTTCATATGAAAGAGCAATGATATGAAAGTTTCCATAAAGATCCGCATGTCTTGTTACCCATCATAGGCAATAAGCTAAATATATCTCCTGTGAATAGTTGTAAACCCACTTCCGCATGGATAGGCAAATCAGCCCCATTATGCCTCACAATATAATGGAATAGACCCTCCATCACATGGAAAAATCCATCAACATGGATCTCATCATGCGTAAAAACATCGTGAATATCATCATGGATCTCATTAAAAATAATATCATGAGAAACAGCATCCACATAAGCAACATCATCACCATGATGATCAAGAGAAAGCAAACACTACATAATCACACTGCATCACCATCATCATGATAAAAAGACTCTACACAAGTACGCACATCATCCATGCACAATGTATGATCGATAAAAACACCATCAACATGATCAGCATGAAGATTAATATCATGAGAACCTAGAGAACCATCAAATAAGATCACATCAATGTGATACATGCCATCATGCATAGTAGGCTCAATGGATAGAACCTCTCAATCTGGATCACAAGACATCATGTGAAGTAGACTCAATGTGAGTCTCGACACCCATATGAAGAACTAGATCACCATAAATACAGTCAAAAAGACTTATCCATATATGTATCAATACTAGCCAAAGCTAGCTCCTCGGAGCATTCTCATGAATGGAGACTAGATCAGAAACTACATATCTTCTTAGAAAAACCAAGGCCACACAAAAACACAAGAAGCTATCGGATGTTGAGAGTATGGAAAGCTAACATTGCAAACACAGCCACCTCAGTTACCATGGAAAACCACATCTCCAAACTATGAGGTGATATATAAATATAAGGAGCTATCGGATTTCGACAAAGCACATAAACACAAGAAGCTGTCAGATGTCGAGTATAGAAAGCTAACATTGTAGACACAACCACCCATGTACCATGGAAAACCACACCTTCGGACTACGAGGTGATATACAAATATCAGAATCACTGTCAGTAGACACCAAAGCCTCCTCTACTCAAGGGCTTTGTGTAATTGGCCATCACTAACATAGAACATGTACTCAAGTGAATCATCATCATCTTGACCATCTGCCAAATCTAAGGAACCAATTGATGCAAAGCTAAGGACATATGAGCACTCCTCCTAACACTTTTGGCCTTCCTAGTCCCATGCACTCTCAATTCCCATCATACTCATCCCATCATCATGGCTATCAAGGTCAACATCATGATCACTAATATATCAATCTAAGTCACTCTCATAAGTCTCCTCTAACTCCTCTACTCTACTGATTGAAATGTTTCTATCCTCCTTAGAGTATCCTCCTTAGAGTCGAACATGACTTACGCCTACCCCTCTCAAAATAGTCATAGGCATCTGGGCTATTGAAAACTTCTTAGAGGATGATGCCTTCTTCAAAGACTTAATGATGCCATACAACTCAGCAACAAGATCAACCATGCAATAATATTTGCACTTATCCCCCTTTTGACAAGGTGCACATAACAATGGACATTTAATTTTTATTCATGCATTTTATAATTTTTTATGCATTGTTTAAATTAGTGGCTTAAAAATAATGCAAAACCAATAAAAAATAATAAAAAACACTTAAATACTTGTATAACCACCATTAGCTAAGATTAAGATCCTTAATCACCTCCCATCAAGTCCAAAAAACCTAAAAAATGAGGCCAAACGAGCCCTTGGATTGGGAGACATAAGCCCACAGTCCCACGAAAAAAAGGCATGAGTCAACACATGTGAGCCTAGAGATGTGAGATGTTAGCCTTAAGATGTGAGGCATGAATCAACATACGTGAGTTTAGAGATAGATATACTTTATACTATACCAACCAATTATTACTACCTTAAAGACTTGTAAGGACATACCTACTCATGTCTTTTAAGTATTTTCTTGTCATATAATGTATACTAGTGCTACAATTTAATTTCTTGTCCTCCATGATAATTATTAAGATATTAAAGCCCAATAATTACACACCAACCTTGTTATAAGCCTATTACATATACAATTGTGTGGCTAAGGTTGGCCTATTTCATAAAAATAAAGTACATGAGCCTAGTTCACAATCTATAGACATGAGCCTACACGCCTAAGCCTATGGATAAAAGCATGCAGACATGAACCTAGAGATATGAACCTGTAGACGTGAGCTTGGACACATGAGCCCAGCAAAAAAAGGTTCAAAAAATAAATAAATAATAGAGAAGAAACCCATTGACTATATAAATCTTCCAAACAAAATCAAAAAGTAACCTAACCCCATGTTAGAGAAGGAGAAAATGAAACATACCCAATCGCTTGTAAGGAAGGTGCAAGCTGAACTAGAGTCAATACTTGAGCAAGTGGTCAAGCACAAACCACTGATCTTACGTAAGTCTATCCCAAACCCTATTCCAAATCAATCATAGAATCAGTAAGGGAACCTCACAGCATGCCAAAGACCATGGCCAAACCCATGAAAATTCTTAAGAAGTTATAAAAAGAGTCAATTCTAAAGCCTCTACCTCTGAAACCAATCCAAGCAAATTCCACATTGCTAGATGCAATGAAGGCAGACTCAGGCAAGATGAAAGTTGGCCTTCCATGTGTCATCATAGTCACCACAATGTTTTCTCTGATTTGATAGGTAACGACTTTATTTTAACTCCATCATTAGAGGCACCACCTCCTAGTGAAGGCTCAGTGCATATCTCCTATACATTGGTAGGTCCAAGCCCACCTTCGAGTGAGTACAAGCTAAGTGAGCGTAAATATTGCACGAGGGACATACCAAGCCTCACAGCCTTCTTATCCTCGGAAGTTTGAAAGTGATGAAATGAATGCCATGATCCCTATTGTTTATAAAGGAATGGCGGTGAGTCTCATGGTCAAGCTTGCCAATGGAAACACATTTAAGCTTTTGGGCATCCTTTAGGATACAAAGATTAAGACCTTCGGGCTACACTTCTACCAAACATTCATGGTGATAGATTCTTAGAGAAGAGGATCATACACCATGATCCTCATCAGAAGGCCTTACATGAGAGGATCATACACCATGATCCTCGGAAGGCCTTACATGAGAGACATAAGGTTGGTTCATGATTGGGAAACCAATCACATATACATATGTAAGTGTAACTAGTCCTTGTTGGAAATAAACTTGAAAATAGGGAAGACATCCCGTGGGTTGAGACATTCTCACCCCAATGAGGGTAATTAGTCCTTGTTGGAAAAAAAACTTGAAAATAGGGAAGACCCATGGGTCGAGGCATTCTTACCAATGAGTCTGACATAACTGCTCTTGGACCACGTCAATTGATATATGGAGAGCTTGTAACAAGAAGTTGGATGGTGAAGATAAGGACTAAGAATATAACCCCCTCCCAAAGCCTACCAACTCATCCCATGGGTCGATGAATTCTAAGCAATGTGAGTCTGACACAATCGCTCGAACCATGTCAGTTGAGATATGTAGAGATTCTAACAAGATGTTGGATGGTGAGGACCAACAATATCAGCCCCTCTCTGACTCTGAGGATTAGATTCACGTTTTAGCACCTTGGATACTTAAAAGCTTAGTACAAGGTTCGCATGATTGAATGATGTCAAAATCATATCTTTATTCATGCTCAATGCATTTGAAATAGAACCAGCAAGGGGACTCGCTCCCTTGAGCTTGCGTTTCCCCAAAAGACTACCTAGCTATATGGCCCGCCTTAGTTGATGTCAGGGCTAGCCACATGTTGCCTTGGGAGACGTGGAACCTCATTAAGCCACCCACCCCTCGCACCATCCACATCAACCATTATCATGGTAAACAATTCTCAATCTATGATTGTCGGTTGTTTTGAAGATGAATTCTATATTGAAGCTAAACTTGCATATGTTGTAAGTTTTATATGATAGTTTTATGTGACCCCTTGCATATACAATAAAAGAGAGCATAAACCTTGGAAGGGGATGTATTGCAACCACTAATTGTGTAGTTTGGAGGCTCGCAAAAAGAACTGTGAGCTTCCCCAAGGAATGGTTACCATACCCTTGGTGGATTATGACACCCCGCACACCTACCAATGTCCCAAGCCTTGTCCTCCACTTATAAGCCATCACCTTAGGTAAAGCTCTGACACTTGCAAGCCTCCACTTACAAACCATCACCTTAGGTAACTCCTAACACTCAAACCTCTATGGAGATCCAAAACCTTATCAACAAAGTGAAGACCACCCCCACGCTTCAACCTCAACAACCCTTCACGAGGGAGGTCAGCAAGAAGGAGAGCACCTTGGCTAGCCAAGACAAAAACCACCCCCAAATCTCAACCTTAACAACCCTTCATGAGGGAGATCAATAAGAAGGAGAGCACCCTAGCTAGCCAAGGAAATATAATGCCCATGGCAAACCAACCATTTAGCCAAAAGTTTACAATGAGCAAAGATACGCCAAGCGAGAGCCGCCCCATACAACAGAGTTTTACCCAGACCCCTAACCCCATTGGAAGCTCAAGGCTTCTACAACAAAAACCCTTTTGTCTGGGTCCCAAAAGCCTCATGCACCATATCCCAATCTCCAAAGCCAAAGAATTAGACAATGGCCTTGAACGCTAGCTCGAGCTCTGCCAATCGACAATCTGTTGGGTCCCAACCAAGCTGTTAGAAGCATAAGGCTTCCTACGAGGGGAACCCCTACATTTGGGCTTAGAAGTCAAGAAAACTTGCACCACAAGCCTCTATAACCAGCCGTCAAACACACCAAAAGCCATGCCTCTGATGCTAACCTTGATGGTGGTTAATCACATCTTTATTCATGCTCAATGCATTTTAAATAGAACCAGCGAGGGGACTCGCTCCCTTGAGCTTGTGTTTCCCCAAAAGCCGCTTAACTCCATTGTAGTTATGAGTAAACCCAGCTATCATGTATCAATAATCTAATGAATTTGATTCACTAAGAAAAGGGATGTCGAGAAAATATCGAAAAAGCAGTAAAGAGAGTCAAGTTTGATAAACCTTTAAGTTGAAGAAATACACACATAAGAGCATACCTTTTGCACATTGCCCATGCATGTCACCTGCATATTTCAATACGGGCATCACATGTTTTTTTCATATCTCGCATCTCACGAGCATACCTTTTGCACATTGCCCATGCATGTCACCTGCATATTTCAATACGGGCATCACATGTTTTTTTCATATCTCGCATCTCACGAGCATATACTGCAACTTGCCTCATCAACACCAACCCTCCACGTACATCACATGTTTTTTGATATCTCCCATCTGACAACACACACAAACACATGCACCTACAACTAACCTCATTAACGCCAACCCTCCAAGTACATCTCTGATGGATTGGACCATGGCGGGGTGCAAGCCTATACATGCCCATTACCCATGTATGTCACATGCATATTTGACTCTACTACTACGGACATCACATATTTTTTCCATATCTCGCATCTCATAGTACACATAAACAAAAACATCTAAAAAAAACCTCATTATACCATAAACTAGTTATTACCACTCCATAGGTTAACATGGTTTCACTCACCCGATCTCCTGTGTAAAGAAGGCGTTTTGCCATCTTACCTACTTAAATAGGCACTCATATTTTGTAAGACGGCGCTAGAACATATAAAGAGGTCTTATCTTGTGCGTAATGTCAACTAGGAAAAGTCTAAGAACTTTGTGTACATAGTTACTCAAGGCTAGTGATAGAGGTCAGACCATTTTTAAGTTTTGCCGACCTAGTGTGAAAACTAGTCACTTATATAGAAGTCATTTTTCACAATAAGAAATACACAAACACTCCCTTATAATGTAATACCTGTGAGCTCTTCTCTTCTTTACTCTTTCTTGCTTGTATACTATTGGATTCATGCATGCTATATGAATGGTTACTTAAATAGGTTTGCTTGTAGGTTTTTCTCTTCCATTAGCTTCTTATTCCCGTGGCTTTTGTAAGAGAGAATGATCATGAAGGAGACCATCTCTATTTACCTCCATCTAGGCAAAGAGGACACTCGCTTCACCCCATCAAAAAGGAGCATCCAATGGAGTGAGGACACGATGGAGCCCCGCTAGCGTACCCACATAGCAAAGTTCCAATTGAGGCTCTAAGGCAAGGCCCAATGACACATGCTTCGGCAAGGCTAAGGTAAGCTCTTGACTTGAACATATTTAGCTCCACTATCACCTCTCGCGGACAAGCCTAGGGCTTCGTTCTATATCCATTCTAAGCTATTGGGATCACCCAATATTGCTCAGGTGTTAATTATGAGGTCACACTCTAAAACACATAGAATTCAGGAACCTTGGATGCCTTAGTTTTGTTGCTTTTAATTTTGATTTTAAAATCATTTGCATTATAACATTCTAGTTTCATGTCTTGGAAAGGAAAAACTCTCGTTTCTTGGTAATTTGCATGATTTTAGAGCCCTTGAGACTTAGATTTCATTGCATTAAGCCAAGGAATAGCTTATCATTTGTGATTAAGAGTGGAATCCACCTTAAAAACATAACGCATTAAGCTCCATTAGGTGTGGATTAAAGTGCAGTAATTAATTTTTATTCATGTATTTCATAATTTTTCGTACATTGTTTAAATTAGTGGCTTAAAAACAATACAAAACCAAGAATTAAAAATATCGAATTACTTATTTTATCCCACCATTAGCTATGATTCGGATCCTTAATCACTCCCGTCAAGTCCGAAAAACCTAAAAAAACCAAGCCAAACGAGCTCTCGGGTTGAAAGATGTGAGTCCACAATCTCGCAAAGAAAGACGTGTGAGTCAAGACATGTGAGCCTAGAGATGTAAGATGTGAGCCTTGAGACGTGAGCTGTGAGTCTGGACATGTGAGCCGTGAGTCAACAAACATGAGTCTAGAATTAGGTTTACTTTATTTTGTACCACCAATTATTACTGTCCTAAAGACTTGTAAGGACATCCCTACTCATGTCCTTTAAGGATTTTCTTATCATACAATCTGTAAAAGATACAATTTCAAGAAAATTTCTGATCCATTATAGTTATTAAGATATTATATTGCACACCAATCTTGTCATAGGTCTATTACATAAAAGTGTGTACCCTAGGTAGGCCTATTTCATAAAAATAAAGTACATGAGCCTAGTTCATACAAAAAAGACATGAGCCTATAGACTTGAACTTGCATATATGGACCTACAGATGTGAACCTAGAGACATGAGCCTGTAGGACGTGACATGAGCTTGTAGGATGTGAGTCTAGACACGTGACATGAGCTTGTAGGATGTGAGTCTAGACACGTGAACGTGAGACATGAACCCATTAAAAAAAGGTTCAAAAAATTGAAAAAAATAGAGAACGTGAGTCTAGACACGTGAACGTGAGACATGAACCCATTAAAAAAAGGTTCAAAAAAGGTTCAAAAAATTGAAAAAAATAGAGAAGAAACCCATTGAGTACACAAATCTTCCAAAAAAAAATCAGAGAGTACCCCAACCCCATGTTGGAGAAGGAAGTAAAATAGAGCGAATCGCTTGTAAGGAAGGTGCAAGTTAAACTAGAGCTAGCTTTCTAAAAAACATATCTGAACCATGACCATTCTTAAGAAGCCACAAAAAGAGCTATTTTTAAAGCCTCTGCCTCTAAAACTAATTAAAATTTTGCATTGCTAGATACAATGAAGGAAGACTCGATAGTGTGAGATAAAAGTTGGCCTTCCATGGGTCCTCATAATCATCACAATATTTTCTCAATGTGATAGGTGGAGGCTTCATTTCGACCCCACCATCAAAGACACCGCCTCCTATGCAAGGATCAATACACATCCCCTACACATTAGCACGTCCAAGCCCACCTCCGAGTGAGTAAAAGAGAGGAGAAAGAAAGAGAGATAAAAAGAGAGAGAAAGAGAAAAGAAGATAAGAAGAGAGAGAAAGAGGGTGAGAGAGAGAAAGCACATGAAAACCTCCCCCAAGATAAGCGAGGTAGAGATGCCCTAGAGGTTGCATGTCATGATCGGCATTGTCTAGCAATCCAAAATTTCACCTCGAAGCCGCGCAAGATCTATCATGCTTCACTCCTTTCCAACGCCATCTCCTTCAAGCAAAAGGACCGAGTAGCCCCACCAACTTTCAAAAAGCAATGCCCAGATCCATTCAGCCATGTTTGGTAAGCTATCACAATCTACCAACGTACATGTCATATTGGGTGTCATAAATTCTTCCATTCTCATGGACAATCCAACCTCATTTACACTCGCCTTATCAGCCAGCCTCGCTACACATCAACACTTAATTCTCATGGACAACCCAACCTCATTTACACTCCTTATCAGCCAACCTCGCTACACATCAACACTCAATTCTATATTAAATCATGTGTGAGAGTCAAAGAAAACAGACATATAAGTGTCAAAGAAAGTGATGTGTTGGGAGTTTTCATTGAAAGAAGCTTCTACACGGACCCACCTTTTGCCTAATGCCCATGGACATCTCTTGCAATATATACACAAGTTGTGCATATAATAGACACATAGGCACCACTAATATTCCAAACTTGCATTGAGCCTCATCACCGACAATCATCCAAGTACATCTTTGGATGGGGGGGACCATGGTGGGCGTAAGCCTAGATGACCCATTGCATGGACCTTCCTTAAATCAATAGGAACCTTTCATGGCCTCTTCTTCAATCCCACCACCCATTGATCCACATTGCCTCTATCTCCAATGCTCACTACTAACACAAAATCTCTTAAGCCACAGAAGCCATCCAGCTCCATGCATGGCAGCTATGGGAAAGCCTAACTGTCATGCATTAATAATCTAATGATCTTGGCTCCCTAATAAAAGGAATGTCGAGAAGATATTGAAAAAGCAACAAAGAGAGTCAAGTTGGAGAAACCGTCCAGTTGGAGTACACACACAAGGACACACCTTCCGCACATTGCCCATGCACATCACCTGCATATTTCACCATGAGCATCACATGTTTTTTTCATATGTCACATCTCACAACACACACAAACACATACACCTACAAGTAGCCTCGTCAAAATGCCAACCCTTCAAGTATACGACATTTTTTTTCATATCTCGTAGCTTACAACACACAAATACATGCACCTACAACTAACCTTGTCAATGCAAACTCTCTAAGTACACCTTTGGATGGGTGGACCATGGCAAGACGCAAGCCTATGCACGTCCATTACCCATGCACGCCACCTGCATAATTCACTACCGACATGTTTTTTTCATCTCGTATTTCACGATACATATAAACCTGCAACTAACCTCGTCAATGATAACTCGCCACGTATATCTCTGGATGGAGAGACCATGGCAAGCACAAGCCTGGTCCATGGTATAACCCATTGCCTGGAGGACCCTCGATGTTGCAAGTATCTCCCATGAGCTTCAATGCATACCACCTCTGCTTCCACTCTAATTCAACACCAACAAATCCTCGCCCTCGTCAATGTACTCACCACAAATAGCACAATTTCTAGATATCACACTATCAGATCAAGGTATAATATCATGTCGTGCCAAGAAGATATGAACCACCATCTACCCATACAAATCATACTATGGTGATCCTAGCACTTATTCCACCAATGATAAGAGTACGAAACACTTTTCCAACTACCTAATTTTAAAGGGTCCCAATCATTTCCACAACTGAAGGAGATCTCATATACCGAACTTCTACATCACCTATACCTTACATGCCACCTTAACAAGCTGCCTACCATCACGGCCTACCTAAAGCTTCTCACTAATATGTCCTACATTTGGCTGTGGATCTGTCCCAAATCATCCAATTAACCTCGCATGCTAACTTCATAGCGTATCCTAGACCACCCACACCTTTCCACCCCAACAATAACTTCACCACGAGTTGGGTGATACAAATACACAATCACTATTAGGAAAAGGGTATGTTTAACCACTCCATATGTTAACATTGTTTAACCCATCAGACTTCTTACCCACCTCAAACAGCTACTTATCTATTGTAAGATATCAGAAGAACATACAAGCGGACTTACCTTGTGCTTAATGTCAAATAAGAAAAGTCTAAAAACTTCGTGTATATACTTGCTTAAGACTACTAATAGAGGTTTCACCATTTTTAAGTTTGATTACACTAGTGTGAAAACTAGTCACTTATATGTAAGTCATTTTTAAGTTTTCACACTAGTGTGAAAACTAGTCACTTGTAAGTCATTTTTTACAATAAGCAATACACAATCATTTTCCTTGCAATAGAATACTTGTGTGCTCTTCTCTTCTCCACTCTTGCTTGCTTGGATGCTATTGGATTCATGCATGCTAGATAAATTCTTGCTTGAATAAGTTTGCTTGTAGGTTTCCCTCTTCCATTACCTTCTTCTTCCCCCGTCTCTTGAGAGAGAGAAGACCACACTAGTAAGAATTACCCTTCTTAGCCTCAACTTTGGTTAAACCTCAACTACTTGCTCACTATAGGTCCACAAAATAATCATTATAGCTATCTTATTCTCTGGTTTGCTGATTCATTACTCATAAGCAACTGCTTGAAAACAAAAAACACACGCTCCAACACTATGTCATTCTATATCTGGAGTTCTTGACGTTTTAGCTTTACATAAACTTGCATAACAAATATGCTTGAAAATTTTCTTTAATTTTATATAGCTTCTCATGTTCAATGAGAACTCCAAACACAAACCCATTTACATAATGGTCAACTTACAATCATATGAAACACTTTAATTTCACAATAGTAGACGGAGAAAAGATCTTGCCACAGACATCACTCATTTCATATGTTGATCATCTCATACAACTTGGAAAGTTTGGATACAATCAAGAAACAATTAGCAATGGATATGAGATTAAAGAGCTTGGAGAACATTAATGTCTTGGGGTTGAAGTTAAATATTTAAGGTTGTTTTTTCATAACAAAAGTATGCTCGTAATATCTTGTGAAGTGATTCAATATGCATTCATATAAACCTGGCACTACTCTCATGGAGGCTAACTTAAAGCTTATCAAAAATGACAATTCAAAGTTGAGTGCTATCAACTAATACAACCAATTGGTTAATTGTTTCATCTAGAGAATTCTAAGAGAATTCTCAAGTATCTTAAAAGAAAAATTGATTTATGCCATCCAATTCTCCTATAAAGCTCTTGGCATTCACAGATGCTAATCGGATAGGTTATATTGAAGACAAGAGAAGAGGTCCACCTCACATTTATCATTCTTCACTTGAAAATGCCATGATCAATTGGTCAAGCAAGAAACAACCCACAACTGACTCTCATCTACTCGAGCTGAATACAAAGGAGCAGCAAGCGTGGCATGTAAAATTGTATGGTTAAGAAGGATGCTTACAAATGTTGGTTCTCTAAATGAAAGAACTGCCGAAGTGTTTTGTGATGATCTTTTCAGCCTATATCTTGCCAACAACCCACCTTTGCAAGAAAGACAAAAGCCCATTAACATACATTTAGAGAGACAAGAAGTTAAAAGTATAGAAGAAATATGACATTTTTCATGAAACCATCTCTGCAGCAATTTCTTGTAAGGCCCTAATAGGGGGCCACAATGAGTGAAAAAAAGAAATGTATTAATTAGTGAAGGAGATGCTTTTCAAGGTCCTTTCGATTAAATTTAGAGGCTGGAAAAAAGTGGGGTCATTCCAATAGGACTTCGACGGTTATCGTGCGAATGAAATATTTGCAGCGCATCTCTCTCTCTCTCTCTCTCTCTCTCTCTCTCTCTCTCACGCCGATTGAGTACCGTTGGTCGAGTGGGATGACGAGGGCGCAGGCGCTCGCGCTCGCGCTCGTGTGGATGGCGGTGGTGGCGGTGGTGGTGGTGGGGTTATACGCGGAGCGCACGTGCGACGAGATCAAGGGCGGCCTGGTGGAGAGCTGCGGGAAGTACGTGATGGGGGACGATCCGCCGGAGGCGGATGAGGGGGGGCAGTGCTGCTGCTCCATCGTCACCGACCCCAACATCTTTTGCGTCTGCAACCACCTCTCCATCATCCCTATCCCCCGCGGCCTCATCAACCAGATCGCCCTCAAGCACGTCATCCACGCATGCGGCCTCACCGTCCCCCCCCAACACTCCAACTGCGCAGGTGCATTTTTCATTCAACAAAGATCCTCTGCCGCAGCCTGATTTTTGAATGGAATTGAATGAAACTGAGATGAAATTTCCAGGGACCTGCTATGTGGAGACACGTGATACAGGTACATGTATATATACATACAAACGTACATACTCATGATGCATACGTGCATACATTCATACAACGTTCTCTTGTACATCCATGTCATGCTCGAACATGACACCACGAATATGTTCAGGGGCACTGAGTTTGCCCTACCTCGTAGAATAGTAAGACTATGATGTACTATGCAGACCATTTAAAATTTGTTATTTTAGCAAGAGCAGGCGTTGCTGAAGGCAAAGTAGGCACAGACGCTGATGAAATCGTTGAACCAAAAGAAGGACAAGATGCAGATAGCGCTGCAGCAGCTGGTGTGGATGGCAACACCATGCCCCCCTTCTTCATCATCAACGGTACCGCAGTCTACGATGCTAAGCGCGACCAGATGACGGTTCTGTTCTTTTTTTGCTTGGGGATCTTATTGAAGGAGATTGAATTTGCATGTAATACTACGTAGGTTGCCGGATTTTGATATTTAATGTTTGCTCACGATGGGGCTGCTAGAGAGTTTGTGGGTGTGACACCAAGTATGAAAATTCTAACTCCATAGGAATTTAAAAAATATCTGTGGTGACAGAATTTTGATCGGCCTTGTCTCTGTGGAGCTGTGATTTTTTCCGAATAGGAGAGTGAATAGGAGAGTGAAAAAAAGAAATGTATTAATTAGTGAAGGAGATGCTTTTCAAGGTCCTTTCGATTAAATTTAGAGGCTGGAAAAAAGTGGGGTCATTCCAATAGGACTTCGACGGTTATCGTGCGAATGAAATATTTGCAGCGCATCTCTCTCTCTCTCTCTCTCTCTCTCTCTCTCTCTCTGACGCCGATTGAGTACCGTTGGTCGAGTGGGATGACGAGGGCGCAGGCGCTCGCGCTCGCGCTCGTGTGGATGGCGGTGGTGGCGGTGGTGGTGGTGGGGTTATACGCGGAGCGCACGTGCGACGAGATCAAGGGCGGCCTGGTGGAGAGCTGCGGGAACATGACACCACGAATATGTTCAGGGGCACTGAGTTTGCCCTACCTCGTAGAATAGTAAGACTATGATGTACTATGCAGACCATTTAAAATTTGTTATTTTAGCAAGAGCAGGCGTTGCTGAAGGCAAAGTAGGCACAGACGCTGATGAAATCGTTGAACCAAAAGAAGGACAAGATGCAGATAGCGCTGCAGCAGCTGGTGTGGATGGCAACACCATGCCCCCCTTCTTCATCATCAACGGTACCGCAGTCTACGATGCTAAGCGCGACCAGATGACGGTTCTGTTCTTTTTTTGCTTGGGGATCTTATTGAAGGAGATTGAATTTGCATGTAATACTACGTAGGTTGCCGGATTTTGATATTTAATGTTTGCTCACGATGGGGCTGCTAGAGAGTTTGTGGGTGTGACACCAAGTATGAAAATTCTAACTCCATAGGAATTTTCTTTGGTATATTTAAAAAATATCTGTGGTGACAGAATTTTGATCGGCCTTGTCTCTGTGGAGCTGTGATTTTTTCCGAATAGTAGAGTGACTAGTAGAGCTCATTGTGTGCCCCTATTGGGATGGATGCTTTAGAACCTCGGTGAAGGCTTTCTCGGAGTCGAAGAAGGTGATGTGAACATCCTTAGTATTATTATTATTATTATTAATACCGTCATCATGATTATCATTATTGTGACTTAGATCCTCCACAAGCTGTGTCAAGAGCTTGTTATGCAGCTCGCTGAGATTGTTGATCTCTTCCACGCACCCATACTCGCTTGAGTTGGTGAACACCTTCGTGTATATTGTGTGAACCACTTCCGTCTAGCCTTTAAAAAAAAGGATAAGCTAAGGTTTAAAGCTTTGAAAAATCGTTTGAAGACGGCAGCGGCATTCTTCCCAGCACGAGACGACGACGGCAGAAATCTTCCCCAAGCCGAGACGCTGCTACGTAGACCACCTAACTCTGGGGGTTTTGATAGACACAATGCAGCTTTATCAAAATTGAACCAATACCAGATGTGTATTTCAAGAAAAGCCTAAAACAAGTACTCTGCATATGGAAAAAAACTGCAGATGGTATAGCCAAAATATGAACAAAATCCCAACATTTCTTTCTATATTCTTCCAGTCGCAAAACCAGAATCACCAATGAGTGAAAAAAAGAAATGTATTAATTAGTGAAGGAGATGCTTTTCAAGGTCCTTTCGATTAAATTTAGAGGCTGGAAAAAAGTGGGGTCATTCCAATAGGACTTCGACGGTTATCGTGCGAATGAAATATTTCTTTTTTTCACTCTCCTATTCACTCTCCTATTCGGAAAAAAATCACAGCTCCACAGAGACAAGGCCGATCAAAATTCTGTCACCACAAATAGGGGGCCACAATGAGTGAAAAAAAGAAATGTATTAATTAGTGAAGGAGATGCTTTTCAAGGTCCTTTCGATTAAATTTAGAGGCTGGAAAAAAGTGGGGTCATTCCAATAGGACTTCGACGGTTATCGTGCGAATGAAATATTTGCAGCGCATCTCTCTCTCTCTCTCTCTCTCTCTCTCTCTCTCACGCCGATTGAGTACCGTTGGTCGAGTGGGATGACGAGGGCGCAGGCGCTCGCGCTCGCGCTCGTGTGGATGGCGGTGGTGGCGGTGGTGGTGGTGGGGTTATACGCGGAGCGCACGTGCGACGAGATCAAGGGCGGCCTGGTGGAGAGCTGCGGGAAGTACGTGATGGGGGACGATCCGCCGGAGGCGGATGAGGGGGGGCAGTGCTGCTGCTCCATCGTCACCGACCCCAACATCTTTTGCGTCTGCAACCACCTCTCCATCATCCCTATCCCCCGCGGCCTCATCAACCAGATCGCCCTCAAGCACGTCATCCACGCATGCGGCCTCACCGTCCCCCCCCAACACTCCAACTGCGCAGGTGCATTTTTCATTCAACAGAGATCCTCTGCCGTAGCCTGATTTTTGAATGGAATTGAATGAAACTGAGATGAAATTTCCAGGGACCTGCTATGTGGAGACACGTGATACAGGTACATGTATATATACATACAAACGTACATACTCATGATGCATACGTGCATACATTCATACAACGTTCTCTTGTACATCCATGTCATGCTCGAACATGACACCACGAATATGTTCAGGGGCACTGAGTTTGCCCTACCTCGTAGAATAGTAAGACTATGATGTACTATGCAGACCATTTAAAATTTGTTATTTTAGCAAGAGCAGGCGTTGCTGAAGGCAAAGTAGGCACAGACGCTGATGAAATCGTTGAACCAAAAGAAGGACAAGATGCAGATAGCGCTGCAGCAGCTGGTGTGGATGGCAACACCATGCCCCCCTTCTTCATCATCAACGGTACCGCAGTCTACGATGCTAAGCGCGACCAGATGACGGTTCTGTTCTTTTTTTGCTTGGGGATCTTATTGAAGGAGATTGAATTTGCATGTAATACTACGTAGGTTGCCGGATTTTGATATTTAATGTTTGCTCACGATGGGGCTGCTAGAGAGTTTGTGGGTGTGACACCAAGTATGAAAATTCTAACTCCATAGGAATTTTCTTTGGTATATTTAAAAAATATCTGTGGTGACAGAATTTTGATCGGCCTTGTCTCTGTGGAGCTGTGATTTTTTCCGAATAGGAGAGTGAATAGGAGAGTTTTTTTTTATTCACTCTCCTATTCGGAAAAAATCACAGCTCCACAGAGACAAGGCCGATCAAAATTCTGTCACCACAGATATTTTTTAAATATACCAAAGAAAATTCCTATGGAGTTAGAATTTTCATACTTGGTGTCACACCCACAAACTCTCTAGCAGCCCCATCGTGAGCAAACATTAAATATCAAAATCCGGCAACCTACGTAGTATTACATGCAAATTCAATCTCCTTCAATAAGATCCCCAAGCAAAAAAAGAACAGAACCGTCATCTGGTCGCGCTTAGCATCGTAGACTGCGGTACCGTTGATGATGAAGAAGGGGGGCATGGTGTTGCCATCCACACCAGCTGCTACAGCGCTATCTGCATCTTGTCCTTCTTTTGGTTCAACGATTTCATCAGCGTCTGTGCCTACTTTGCCTTCAGCAACGCCTGCTCTTGCTAAAATAACAAATTTTAAATGGTCTGCATAGTACATCATAGTCTTACTATTCTACGAGGTAGGGCAAACTCAGTGCCCCTGAACATATTCGTGGTGTCATGTTCCCGCAGCTCTCCACCAGGCCGCCCTTGATCTCGTCGCACGTGCGCTCCGCGTATAACCCCACCACCACCACCGCCACCACCGCCATCCACACGAGCGCGAGCGCGAGCGCCTGCGCCCTCGTCATCCCACTCGACCAACGGTACTCAATCGGCGTCAGAGAGAGAGAGAGAGAGAGAGAGAGAGAGAGAGAGAGAGAGAGAGAGAGAGAGAGAGATGCGCTGCAAATATTTCATTCGCACGATAACCGTCGAAGTCCTATTGGAATGACCCCACTTTTTTCCAGCCTCTAAATTTAATCGAAAGGACCTTGAAAAGCATCTCCTTCACTAATTAATACATTTCTTTTTTTCACTCATTGTGGCCCCCTATTCACCAAATTTTCGCTGAAACAGAGAAACATTAATCCTAATTTTTTAAACTTTGTGAACATAAAAAGAGAAATCCCAAACCTAAGAGGAAAGTATGTCACGGAAACCCTAACAGGAAATTATGGTCAGAAAAACCCTAACAGAGAGGTCTTAAACTGTGAATAAGAGCTAGCGATATGTTGCCCTGCCATCCGTTGCTTTCCCATTCTTGAGGCGATGGTTCGCCATAGTCCCCGTAGCTTGCCATCGTTTCTCAGGCCAGCCTCGCGTTGTGACTTTCTGAAACGGTTGGCTCAGAGGGAAGCAAGGGCGCCACTATCCTCAACGACTTCCATGATTGTAGCGTTTAATTTTTAAAAAAAACTCTTAACAAAGGTTATCAGAACTTTCTCGTATTAATTAATCGATTTTGAATTTTCACTCATTGTAGGCCCCTATTATAAGTCCACCACACTAATGATGGCATATTTTGAGGTCACCAAAATGTTCTGCTTTTGTAGAGTTCTGGTCCCAAACGGTCCATCCGTGTTTTTGAAGCACCCCTTTTCAAGCGCCCTATATAGTCCTCCTCTTACTCAACCTCCCCTACACAGAGAGAAAGGAACCACAGAGAGAGAAGGGGGTCTTCTTTCGCACAGCAACATCAAACCCCCTATAAGCACTGGAGATGCTAGGGTGCCGCCCGTCCGGCCTGGACAGAGAGAAAGAGGAGCATCCTCATTGTGTATGCAGGACGCCTGTAGCCAACTCATCAATAGTATTTCAGGATGATTCGTTTGACAACTGCAATTCACATAACCTGCTCTTTTTCTTTCCAAGGTCAAGAGGCTAATTTAATTATAATGCACCCAAGAAACCTCCTTTTTATCTACAGGTCAAGAAAATAATTACACGCTAGTTAATTACAATGCACCCGAAAAAACGTTTTGGATGCATATTTTTGGCTTATGGTCTCTGAACATGGCCCACCTACCCTACCCTAAGTCCAAAAACAGATTTGCTTGCACTAAATCTCACATGCTACAATCTAGCCCATGACATCATGCTCCTTGGCCTCTTGGTTCCTTAACCTCTATCTGCAAGTGCCCATGGCAAAAATACATTTTCCCTTTTTGTGACACATCTAACTACTTGAATCACCCCTTTCCTAAACCTTACCTTGCCCACTTTTATTTATATTACACTCATAAATCGCAGCAAAATTGTGCTCAATCCGCATCTTTTAAGCAATACAATAAAATCCAGTACTTGATCCCCTGTCCACACCACACATTTTTTATATCCCAATCCCAATCTTCATCCAAATAATGCTCGCCTCTCCAGAGGGTGCTATTATTGCATGTCTATCAAAATATAAGCAGCACTCACATTGTGCATGCCCATCCACTGTAAATCTATCATTGATGTCAAAAGCTATGTTCAGCATTTAAGGTTTGTGAAAAATACACGAATGAGCATTCTGCTGAGGCTGGCAATATATTCAATCCAGATTCAAGGGTGATCATGCTAAGGTAGATGGTCATTATCCATGGCCACTATTATTTTGTCACTAGTGAGAAACTCACGTGATGCCACAGACTAACATAGTTTCTTGTACTAAAGTTGACAAGACAAAATGCTCCCATTGGATGGGCAGTTTGTAGTGTGACCTGCTCTCCCCCCCTCCTGCAAATCTGTCTGCGCCTCCCTCCCTGCCCTCGCCTGCGCTGTCGCCTTCCATCCTTGCCCCCCTCCCAGCCCCTGCTTTCCTATTTAGCCTCCCCCACCCCCCCACCCCCTTCAGCGCCGACCCTCCCCGTCTTCACCTCTTCGCTGGTTCTCCCCCCCTTTTTTCTCCTCTCGCTGCCCCCCTCCCCCCTCCTCCCTTGTGTCCCCCTTCCTTCTCGGTAGCTTCTCCTCCTTTTCTTTCGCCTCCTAGTTCTCGGGGCTTTCTCCTATCAGGAAGTCTCGGCTTTTTCTGGTCTTCACCAGGACTCCATGGAAGTCGCTCTGTCAACCCCGACAGAGGCTGCCATTACTTGCTTATCATTTTCAAAAGCGAACCTTCAGCTTCTTGCTATGACTGTTGCATCATTAGTGGCCTCCACTCTGGTATGCAAGATTGTCCATAGCCGCCCGGCAGGCGGACAACTCAGAGATCTTTAGCAGGGGAGCCTCATGGGTGGGCTTGCAAAGATCATAGACATTCATTCGCTCCCTCGTGGCTACTATCAGGTGGAGTTCGACTCGCCAGCAACGTCAAATCGAGTCATGTAGCTAAGCCCCGTTGCACTACATACGGCCCAGGCCTTCTTTGCACAGTGACAGCACGGCTTCAGCCCCATGTCCGACCCTCTGGCTAGCGTGTCGGGCTTCCCAGTGACAGTCTACTTCCCAAGCCTTAGGAAGGAGAGGGTCCTAGCGGCCCCTCCGATTTGGCAGCCGTTTCCCCGCCAACATCTCTCCTCCGGTTCTCACTTTCTAGTGAGGCCAACTGGCCCCACTGAACCCAAACCCCTGACGAGGCCCTCCTAGCAGCCTCCATCTCCGATGGATCACTCTCAGCCGGTCTCTTCTCTCTCTCTCTCTCTCTCTCTCTCTCTCTCTCCCCCCCCCCTCTTCCTCCGCCTCCGACTTTTCTCGGAACGGTCCCCTCTGCCCCATCTTCTTCCTCTGAGCCCGCACTCCCCCCTCCCTCCGCCTCTCCATAACACTCCCGCCGCCCTCCAACAGCACCCAACCCAGAGCGGAGGCAGCCAGCGAGTTCCGTTCGCCGCTGAGTTTCGTTCGCCGCTTGATCCATAGATTCTTGGAGCCGGTCAAGATGACCATCACCACTTCCCTGGTGAGGGCTCTCCCATTAGAGTCCCCGGGTGGACCCCCAGGATCTTGGGGCTGCCTGTGGATTACAGTTTCTTCCGATGTCTCCCAGTGGAAGAAGTAGATCTTTTTGAGAAGACAGTAGCACCCATTTGGATGTGTGGTGTTCCATCACTCCAGACCTTCTACGCCAGAGAGTGGCACGATGATCTTTTCTTTTCCTTTGAGTACAGCCTCGGAGATGGAGTGGGGCTCAAAGTCGGTGGCTGCCACCATCCAGGGGCACGCAGTCGAGCTTTCACACCATCTTCCCAATCTTCGCATCACCGATGTGCTCACCCACCTTTGGCCCTTGGCCAGGATGGAGCTTGGAGGCTCAGGCCATAGGAACCAGGACGGGGAGGTGGTGGCCTCTAGCTTGGAGGTGCTGCTCTGTGTGTTCCTGCATATCTCAGTAGTAGTACCACTTCCCCCCTCTTATAGATACCTCCATTGTGATCGATGGAGTTCGGAGTATGCCTACTTTCGCGCTTGGACAGAGTAGCGACACATGGAGGAAAGGATCCACGCCCACTTGGCGCGCCTTCCGCCCCAGGACTAATAGTGATTATTCCCCATCTAAACCCACGCCCAAGACTCTTCGAGTGGAGGGCAGTTCCAATAGTTGAGCTTCCCACAGAGATTGATATGCGTATAGCCTCATGGAACATTTAGGGTTTAGGGGGGCCAGTGCTTTCAAAGACGAGGCGTCCTCAGAGGCGAGCTTCACAGAGCTACAATGGGGGGAGCCATTGACGTTATTTTTCTCCAAGAGCACCACCTCTCCGAGGGGCGTACCCGCCGCTACGAGAAGATTTTACTAAGCAGGAGCCACACTTTTTGGCTCCCCTCTTTTGGCCCCTCAGGGACGCAAGGAGTTTGTATCTCTATCAATGAGGAGTATTACCGACGGTGTCAGGCTCAGGTATCATAGTCTCTGGACGAGCACAGTGGGTCACCATTGCAATTGGAGAGAATTGCGTGAGCTTCCTCAACGTCTATGCCCCAAACGCCGCAGCAAGTAGAGCCACATTTTGGAGCTCAGTTCATCAGGCCCTTCCTCAGGCTGACTTTTGGTGCATGGGGGGAGACTTCAACATGATTGAGGCAGCAGAGGACCGACTTGGATCCTCTAATGTCAAAATTACCGGAGCGTGATCCGAAAAAGTAGTGCTCGCCAAGATGCTGATCATGCCCTCACGGTTGCAAGCCCAATTATCCACATAAAATCTATCAAGTCAAGAGAGGTTGGGGCCGGTGCTCCTCCGATCAGACCGCGAGAAGCACAGCTCCCGGGGCTGCACCGAAACTCTCGAAGATGCCAAGGATCCTGTCCCCTGAGTGCCAGTATCAACTCCTCCCATGCAGAGTACTCTGCGCCTGAGAATGTGGCCGTGCCTCCCCCCTAGAGGCAGGACACTCAAGCGAGCTCTGGGATTCCGGACAGCCTTATTCAGGACCCTGAGATCTGCAGCAGGATAGAGCAGATTTGGGTGGGATTCGATTTTATTTCAGGCTCTACTGCGTGCACCTTGGATGAGGGCCTAGGTGAGATCAACAGTTTTTTTACAGGAGGCGGCTCAAAGTAGATTGGAGGGATTCCGTGAGTAGGAGAGGAGTCTGAGGAGGGGTCTAGCTTCGCTTCAACGGCTTTAGTAGAGTTCCCCCGATAGCCCTTGGATTGAGAGTCAGCTTGCTATCGCCCTACGGAGATCAGATCCATCGAGGAGAGGAGGGTGGAGTATAGATACCATGCCAGAGCTTTCTTTTGGACCCAAGCTAGCAACAGTGTTAAGGGAGACTTCTTTGAGATAGTAGGTCCCCACAAGAGGAGAGATGGTATTCGCAGGTTACGTGGACAGGATGGAGACATTGTTTGTGAACCCCCCCCCCACATGAGAGCCATCGCCACTGATTTCTTCCGATCTCTCCTCACCAGTGCCCCATTATCCCCACAGGTGATGGATGTGTTGGGGTAAAGGCATTATGCCCACCCTTATAGTGTGTACAAGCCCATAAGTTATAGTACATAGTACACTTAGTACTTTTAATGTACTAAGTGCACTATGTGTACTAGTGCAATATACATGTGTGATAGGGGAGTCACACACTCATCTTGATGAGTTGACTTATCCCCACAACTCTCTCTCTCTCTCTCTCCCTTGTTTCTCTGTGTATGTCTCCCACATGAACTCTAACCCTAATTCTCTCTCCCATTCAACTGGTATCAGAGCAACGGTAGTATCCGTGTGTGTGCGGAGTCGTCTTCATCGCGAAAAAGAAGCTCGGCTATGGAGCCTTGAGCTTGGCACGAGCAGAGGAGATTGCTTGGAGCTTTCTGGTGCTCAGCAAGGAGCACGTGCGCTGCAAGACAGTGAGAGGGAGTGGCAGCCTGTGCGTGTGAGCTTTGGAGACAGCGCTGGACTAAAGGCAGTGTGCCCAAAACCCGTGGTAGAGGGCGGCAGCAAAAAGCCGACACGTTTACGTGTCCACGTGGAGGTTCCGTCGCCCATTGCCTTTCCTGCGTAGTCAATTTGATCCCCTCACAACCGCCTGCTGTGCTGTACGAAGAACTGGTCGCCTGCGTGGTGCCATGTGCAGCACCGAATGTTCAGCCAGGCGCACAACAGCTGCCACGTTCTCTGCACGACTGTACCCGTCAGCTGCAAGTACAGTCGCCCAGCAAGTACTGTACCTGCAGGTGACCTAAATCTGCAGTGCAGCTAGCTCCCAGCCTGCACACCTGAATCCGTACCTGCACAGTGACAGAAGCATCATCTCCTTCACGTGTAAATACGACTCCCCCCTTTCCTGCAACAGAAATCAGAAATCAGAGGTATTTTGCTTCAATTTTGGAATTTGCACGTCCAATTATCAATTGAGCAGGTACATTCATCAATTGAGCAGGAACAGGTCAAAATTGCTCAGATTTTGAGCAAAATTGGCAACATTGGGTGACAGTGGTCACATTCCTGGTCAATTTGCAGCAAATTGGATGTCAAAATTTGGGGCTTTTGATGTAATTGAGCCATTGGGCATTCATAAATGCTGTATGATGTGAGCAATCTCACATTTGGGGCAAAATTGCAGGAAATTGCAGCGCAAATCAAAGGGCTTTTGTGCCGATTTGGTTGATTTGCATGCAGGCACTCGCATTTGATGCTTTGGGCAACGTGTTGATGCCCGACAAGCATTCAATGTGCCTGTAAATCAAGGGGCTTTCATGTATTGGATGTATATGTGGCCAGGGGGAAGCACTGTGAACACTCTGGATGCCTTCATGTGCGTCAATGTACCATGTATGATCAGAAATTGATCTTAAATCAAGGGGCTTTTCAAGATTTTATGCTTGTTGAGCTTGGCAAAGCAGCAGGCAAGACTCTTATGCCTTGAATCCTCAGAAATCAGCTTGCAGTCAAGGGGCTTTTGCCCAATTTCTGTTCGGGACTGTTGTATGCAGTGTTCGGGACTGTAAAAGTCTGATTTTCACTCATTTGGACAGCCAGGAGAGCATTTATTGCTACTGTACCTGCTCGTACAGATTTGGTACAGCTTTGTACAAGTTTTGGCATGGCTGCACATTGATTTGAGTGAGGAAAAGGTTCAATTTCAGCTGCTGTACTTGCCGGTACAGGTTTGGTACATCATTGGTGAGCACTTGGTACTGTTGTACAGTACTTTGGAAGGCAAAAGAGCACATTTAAGGTGCTGTCCTAAATCTGCAGCAACCAGATTTTGGTGATTTCATCACATACAGTGGGAGTAGAGTTGCATTCGTGCTTCCGCAGTGGGAGATAAAGCTTGGGAGAACAACTGTGAGCACTTTGTGTGCTTTTGGTGCAGTGTTTGCACATTTTGCAGGGAGTCAGGCATTGACAGGTTGCATATTGCTATGGCAACCACAGGTGAGAGCTCTTCATTGCTTCACATCAAGAAGCTTGAAGGCTCACATAACTATGATATTTGGCAAACCCAGTGCTATAATGTGTTGCTCCAGAAGACGCAGCACAAGCCTATCAAAGAAAGGGGTGTAAAGCCCGCTTCTCTTACTGCTGAAGAGTGGGAAGATATGGATGAGCTGGCAAGATCTACTATCATGTTGTCTGTGTCAGACTCTTTACTTTTCAACATTCGTGAAGAGAAGACAGCTTGGGGAATGTGGCAGAGATTGCAGGACTTGTATGCCCAGCAAAGTGCCTCAAGCAAAGTGTATTGGTTGAAGAAACTCATAGGTCTTCAGATGAAGGAAGGGGCGTCTATGACAGCCCATCTAAATGAGTTTAATGGTATTGTCAGCCAAGTTATAAATCAAAAGTTGGCAATGGACGATGAGTTCAAAGCCACTTTTCTCTTATGCACTTTGCCAGAGAGTTGGGACACATTCAGGACAGCCACTAGCAATTCGAATGCTATGCTGTCATATGCAGATGTTGAGGGTGCTCTTCTTCAAGAAGAGATGAACAGGAAAAACAACTCTGTTGGAAAGTCCAATGCAATGAATGCACGTGGGAGATCCCAGCAAAGGGGTAAAAGCCAAGAACGGGGAAGGAGCAAGTCCCGCTCCACAAAGGATTTGGAATGCCATTATTGTGGCAAGAAGGGACACATTAAAAAGCAATGCTACAAATGGAAAAATGATCAAAAGGAAAAGGGAAAAGGCAAAGACAAAGACAAAGATGAAGCCAAAGATGTAAAGCCAAAGGGCAAAAGTGGAGTCAAGATTGAAGAAATCAATGTGTCACATGCAGGTGACAGTGAGGATGAGGTCCTATTTACTGTTGGGGTAAAGGCATAATGCCCACCCTTATAGTGTGTACAAGCCCATAAGTTATAGTACATAGTACACTTAGTACTTTTAATGTACTAAGTGCACACTGTGTACTAGTGCAATATACATGTGTGATAGGGGAGTCACACACTCTCACTTGGTGAGTTGACTTATCCCCACAACTCTCTCTCTCTCCCTTGTTCTTCTCTGTGCATGTCTCCCACACATGAATTAACCTAACCCTAATTCTTCCATCTCTCCCACACAACTGGTATCAGAGCAAGTCACTCCTGGAGCTACCCATTTCAGTTGTGCGCCTTCAAGCTGCTGGCTGCACTTCCGTTCAGACTGTCCCGCATGCCATCGCTCTGCTCGGCCAGTCTTGGCGGCACTACTGCAGGCAGAACCACCTCTGCCCCTTTCCGTTGGCTAAACGGCGCTAGTTGGAGAACCATCAATAGCCAGCCAACGGGCGGTCCTTGCATCTCAGCCAGCAGAGCTTAGCCCACTTTGTGCTTACACGGACAGGGTACCTTTTCTCTGCAGTTTTGGCCTCCTCCGACGCATCCGTGCGCATTCACATGGCCATCGCTGTCCAGTTCGTCCGCACCCCCGGTGTCCAGCCATGTTGGCGTAATCACTAGTCTTTGGCGTCGACTGACTGCTGGGCGTGAAGCGAAGGCTACCATAGCCGAATAGAGGCAAGGTGACGTCAACAAGCAGCGCTAGGCGAAGCAGGCAAACACGAGCGAAGAAGCGTTGGGCGGAGCCCGTCTTGTAGACTGGCGCTAGGCGAGCCAAGCGCACAGCAGCCAGGCGAACGTGAGCAGCTTGCATCAGGGTCGCAGCAGCCAAGCGAACCACAAGGCAGCAGCTCCGCAGGCAGGTGGGCGAAAGGAGAATGTGGCGGGCAGCCACTTCTGCACTGAATCACAGCAGCCAGGCGAACGTGGGCAAGCGCGGCAGAGCTACCCGTAGCAAATCACAAGAGGAGCAGTCCTGAAGCCCGTGCCTTCTTAGGCATCGTTCCCAGCAAGGAGCTCCCACCTGCACAGAACAGCAGCAGCATCATCACCCTCTTTTCCTGCAACAACAAAATTCAGCCTGCAAATTGAAGAAAAATCAAAAAATTACAAGGTATTTTCCTCAATTTTTTTTTGGGATTTGCAATTGAGCAAGTACAGTAATCAATTGAGCAGGTACAGGTGCCCAATTGCTCAATTTTTGAGCAAAATTGGCAAAATTGGGTGACATTGGTCACAATCAGGATCAATTTGCAGGAAATTGGTCACAATCAGGATCAATTTGCAGGAAATTGGATGTCGAAATTTGGGGCTTTTGATGTAATTGTGCAATTAAGCACTCATACATGCTGTATGATGTGAAAAATCGCACATTTGGGCAAAATTGCAGCAAATTGCAATGCAAATCAAGGGGCTTTTGTGCCGATTAAGTTGATTTGCATGCAGGCAATCGCATTTGATGCTGTGGATAATGTGTTGATGCCTTACAAGCACTCAATGTGCCTGTAAATCAAAAGGCTTTCATTATTTGGATGTATATGTGGCCAGGGGGAAGCATCGTGAACACTCTGGATGCCATCATGTGCGTCAATGTACCATGTATGATCAGAAATTGATCTTAAATCAAGGGGCTTTTCAAGTTCGTATGCTTGTTGAGCTTGGCAAAGCAGCAGGCAAGACATTTATGACTTGAATCCTCAAAAATCAGCTTGCAGTCAAGGGGCTTTTGCCCAATTTCTGTTCGGGACTGTTGTATGCAGTGTACAGGACTGTAAAAGTCTAATTTTCACTCATTTGGACAGCCAAGAGAGCATTTATTGCTATTGTACCTGCTGGTACAGATTTGGCACAGCTTTGTGCAAGTTTTGGCATGGCTGTACACTGTTTTTGAGTGACCAAAAGGTTCAATTTCAGCTGCTGTACTTGCCGGTACAAGTTTGGTACATCATTGGTGAGCACTTGGTACTGTTGTACAGTACTTTGGAAGGGCAACACAGCACATTTAAGGTGCTGTCCAAAATCTGCAGCAACCAGATTTTGGTGATTTCATCACATAAAGTGGGAGAAAAGTTGCATTTGTGCTTCCGCAGTGGGAGATAAAGCTTGGGAGAAAAACTGTGAGCACTTTGTGTGCTTTTGGTGCAGTGTTTGCACATTTTGCAGGGAGTCAGGCATTGACAGGTTGCATATTGCTATGGCAACCACAGGTGAGAGCTCTTCATTGCTTCACATCAAGAAGCTTGAAGGCTCGCATAACTATGATATTTGGCAAACCCAGTGCTACAATGTGTTGCTCCAGAAAAAGCAGCACAAGCCTATCAAAGAAAGGGGTGTAATGCCCGCTTCTCTTACTACTGAAGAGTGGGAAGATATGGATGAGCTGGCAAGATCTACTATCATGTTGTCTGTGTCAGACTCATTACTTTTCAGCATTCGTGAAGAGAAGACAGCTTGGGGAATGTGACAGAGATTGCAGGACTTGTATGCCCAACAAAGTGCCTCAAGCAAAGTGTATTGGTTGAAGAAACTCATAGGTCTTCAGATGAAGGAAGGGGCATCTATGACAGCCCATCTAAATGAGTTTAATGGTATTATCAACCAGGTCATTAATCAAAAGTTGGCAATGGACGATGAGTTCAAAGCCACTTTTCTGTTATGCACTTTGCCAGAGAGTTGGGACACATTCAGGACAGCCACTAGCAATTCGCATGCTATGCTGTCATATGCAGATGTTGAGGGTGCTCTTCTTCAAGAAGAGATGAACAGGAAAAACAACTCTGTTGGAAAGTCCAATGCAATGAATGCACGTGGGAGATCCCAGCAAAGGGGGAAAAGCCAAGAAAGAGGAAGGAGCAAGTCTCGCTCCACAAAGGATTTGGAATGCCATTATTGTGGCAAGAAAGGACACATTAAAAAGCAATGCTACAAATGGAAAAATGATCAAAAGGAAAAGGGAAAAGGCAAAGACAAAGAGAAAGATGAAGCCAAAGATGTAAAGCCAAAGGGCAAAAGTGGAGTCAAGATTGAAGAAATCAATGTGTCACATGCAGGTGGCAGTGAGGATGAGGTCCTATTTACTTCTTCACTTGATGCCCATTCACTTCTTACAGGTGGTCATGGTATGCACTCATGGATCATTGATTCAGGTGCCTCCTTTCATGTCACAGGTTGCAGAGACTTGTTTGTCAGGTATACTGCTGGCAATGAAGGAGTGGTTTATTTGGGTGATAACCATGCATGCAAGATACTTGGCAAAGGTGATGTGAGGCTTGTCTTTTCAGATGGCTCACAGCTTATGCTCCATGATGTCAGGCATGTGCCTGAGATAAAAAAGAATCTGCTTTCTACTGGACAGCTTGATGATGCTGATTATGTTACCACATTTGGTCGTGGAAAGTGGAAGATTAGTAAGGGCTCACTGGTTGTTGCCAGAGGCTCTAAGGTGGACACTCTTTATTTCATGCATGCAGGTGTTTGTCACCATGCTAATGTAAATGCAACCGAGCTGCCGGAAATCTCTATGTGGCATAGCCGGTTGGGACACATGAGTGTCAAGGGAATGGAGCAATTGTCTCGTTTGGGTTACTTGCCTTCTCTAAAGTTTTCAAGTTTTCAGTTTTGTGAGCATTGTATATATGGTAGGCAACTACAGTGCCCCCACAAGAAAGCTCTTGGACAGAAAGATGCTCAGTTAGAGCTTGTGCATACAGATGTATGTGAGATGCCTCAGCTTTCTTTGGGAGGGGCAAAATACTTTGTGTCTTTTATAGATGATGCCACACGCAAGGTGTGGGTTTATCCTCTTCGTTTGAAGAGTGATACATTCTCAGTGTTTCAGAAGTTTGTTGCTCTTGTTGAGAATCAAACTGGCAAAACACTGAAGGCTTTGCGTTCCGACAATGGTGGAGAGTACATGTCCAAACAGTTTCAGGACTTTTGTGATGCTAAAGGCATCAAGAGGGAGCTCTCTACTCCTTATGATCCTCCACAAAACGGGACAGCAGAGAGGATGAACAGGACCATACAGGAGAAGGTCCGTTCTATGTTGTCACATGCTGCATTACCTCGTGGTTTTTGGGCTGAAGCTGTTATGACAGCCGTTCACCTTATAAACAGGTCACCTAACACGAGGCTTGGTGGGAAAGTGCCAGAGGAAGTATGGACAGGGAAGCCTCCGTCATACAAGCACTTGAAAGTGTTTGGTTGCGTTGCGTATGTGCACATACGCACGGAAATGCGCACCAAACTTGATCCTAAGTCTCACAAATGCATATTCCTAGGATATGGTGACAGAGGTGAAATGGGGTATAGACTTTGGGATCCCATGAATAGAAAGATCATACGCAGCAATGATGTCATTTTTGATGAAACATGCATGTATAAGGAGCCTGCAAGGCAACAGGAGCCTGGCAGAGTCATCTTTGATGATGATGGACATCATGGACAACAACAAAGGGCTGTAAATCAGCCATTACAGCAGGAAAACCAGCCCTTAAATGGTGCTGAAAATGGTCCAAATGGACAGCCAGAGATGGCAGAAGATATCCCTATGGATATACCACAGTTAGAGGAGATACCGGGCATGATTTTTCAGCCCTATGGCATGGAACAGGAGCCACCAATGGGTGATATGCAGGCTGGACAGCAACCTGCAAATGATGGTCATTGGGTACGGAGGTCCACTAGACCCTCCAGAGCCCCTGACACGTTTGTTCCAGGGGTTGACTACTTGATGCTCACTGACTGTGGGGAGCCCTCATGTTATAAGGAGGCTTTACAAAGGGCAGACAAGGCTCTTTGGGAGCGTGCCATGAAGTCAGAGATGGATTCTCTGCATAAAAATGGAACTTGGAAGTTGGTGCATTTGCCTGCAGGCAAGAAGGTTTTGCCATGCAAGTGGGTATACAGGCTCAAAGTTGCACCAGATGCAAAGCCAAGATACAAAGCCAGGTTAGTAGCTAAGGGCTTCAAGCAGGAATATGGTGTGGACTTTGATGAGATCTTCTCTCCAGTGGTCAAAATGACCACACTTAGAGCTGTGTTAGCTCTGGTTGCACATGATGATCTGGACTTGATTCAGATGGATGTGAAGACTGCTTTTCTTCACGCTGATCTCCATGAGGAGATATATATGCAGCAGCCAGAGGGTTATGCAGTGAGTGGAAAGGAGAAGCTTGTATGCAAGCTGAAAAAGAGTCTTTATGGGCTCACACAGGCACCAAGGGAATGGTATCACAAATTTGATACATTCATGAAATCACAGAAATTCAGGAGAAGTGACATAGATCACTGCTTGTACACCAAGAAAGCTTTGGATGGCAGTCTATTGATCCTCATCTTGTATGTTGATGATATGTTGATTGCCGGGAAATCTCGTAAGGAGATGGATACCTTGAAGCAGAGGCTGCATCAAACCTTTGATATGAAGGATTTGGGTGATGCAAATCACATTTTGGGTATGCGGATACTTCGGGACAGAAATCAGCATGTGTTGTATTTGTCTCAGAAGGAATACATTGGCAAAGTTTTGTAGAGGTTCAATATGGACGGGGGGAAGAAGACTAGTACTCCTTTGCCTCCATATGTGAAACTCAGTGCTATGGACAGCCCACAGTCAGATAGAGACAGGGCTGATATATGTATGCTTCAGCTTGTGGCAGTCTCATGTATGCCATGGTTGCTACTAGGCCGGACATTGCATTTGCAGTGGGAGTGGTTTCTAGATACATGGCCAACCCTGGCAAGAAGCATTGGGAAGCAGTGAAAGGTGTCATGAGATACCTGAAGGGCACATAGGATATGTGCATATGCTTTGGCAAACAGGATGCATTAGTGCATGGTTACACGGATTCGGATTATGCCGGTCATCCAGATAACCGGAAGTCTACTACCGGTTATGTGTTTACATTCACAGGAGGTGCTGTGTCATGGATATCCAGGATGCAGAAGTGCACTGCCTTATCTACTACAAAGGCCGAGTATATTGCAGCCACAGAGGCTTGCAAGGAGGCATTATGGCTATCTCGGTTAGTGGTTGATTTGGGTTATACAGGGGATATTCCATTGTTGCATTGTGAAAGTCAGAGTGCCATCCAGTTGGCAAAGAACCCTGTTTTTCATGCAAAGACGAAGCATGTGGATGTGAAGTATCACTTCATCAGAGAGGTGATAGAGAACAAGCAAATTCAGCTTGTTAAGATTCACACGGATGACAACCCGGCTGATCTGTTGACAAAGAGTTTGCCTACGGAGCGGTTTGCTCATTGCAGACACTTGATGGGCATTGGATGAGGCCAGTTTCAGCCTTGATATGGCCTTGTATATTATCATGTACATGCTGATTTTTCTTTTCCTTCATTTAAGGGCACTTTGCCTTTAAGTGGGAGGTTGTTGGGGTAAAGGCATAATGCCCACCCTTATAGTGTGTACAAGCCCATAAGTTATAGTACATAGTACACTTAGTACTTTTAATGTACTAAGTGCACTATGTGTACTAGTGCAATATACATGTGTGATAGGGGAGTCACACACTCTCACTTGGTGAGTTGACTTATCCCCACAACTCTCTCTCTCTCCCTTGTTCTTCTCTGTGTATGTCTCCCACACATGAATTAACCTAACCCTAATTCTTCCATCTCTCCCACAGATTTACGTCTTCACTTGATGCCCATTCACTTCTTACAGGTGGTCATGGTATGCACTCATGGATCATTGATTCAGGTGCCTCCTTTCATGTCACAGGTTGCAGAGACTTGTTTGTCACGTATACTGCTGGCAATGAAGGAGTAGTTTATTTGGGTGATAACCATGCATGCAAGATTCTTGGCAGAGGTGATGTGAGGCTTGTGTTTTCAGATGGCTCACAGCTTATGCTCCATGATGTCATGCATGTGCCTGAGATCAAGAAGAACCTGCTTTCTACTGGACAGCTTGATGATGCTGATTATGTTACCACATTTGGTCGTGGAAAGTGGAAAATTAGTAAGGGCTCACTGGTTGTTGCCAGAGGCTCTAAGGTGGACACTCTTTACTTCATGCATGCAGGTGTTTGTCACCATGCTAATGTAAATGCAACCGAGCTGCCGGAAATCTCTATGTGGCATAGCCGGTTGGGACACATGAGTGTCAAAGGAATGGAGCAATTGTCTCGTTTGGGTTACTTGCCTTCGCTAAAGTTTTCAAGTTTTCAGTTTTGTGAGCATTGTATATATGGCAGGCAACTACAGTGCCCCCACAAGAAAGCTCTTGGACAGAAAGATGCTCAGTTAGAGCTTGTGCATACAGATGTATGTGAGATGCCTCAGCTTTCTTTGGGAGGGGCAAAATATTTTGTGTCTTTTATTGATGATGCCACACGCAAGGTGTGGGTTTATCCTCTTCGTTTGAAGAGTGATACATTCTCAGTGTTTGAGAAGTTTGTTGCTCTTGTTGAGAATCAAACTAGCAAAACACTGAAGGCTTTGCGTTCCGACAATGGTGGAGAGTATATGTCCAAACGGACTTTTGTGATGCTAAAGGCATCAAGAGGGAGCTCTCTACTCCTTATGATCCTCCACAAAACGGGACAGCTTACTGACTGTGGGGAGCCCTCATGTTATAAGGAGGCTTTACAGAGGGCAGACAAGGCTCTTTGGGAGCGTGCCATGAAGTCAGAGATACTGCACAAAAATGGAACATGGAAGTTGGTGCATTTGCCTGCAAGCAAGAAGGTTTTGCCATGCAAATGGGTTTAAAGGCTCAAAGTTGCACCAGATGCAAAGCCAAGATACAAAGCCAGGTTAGTGGCTAAGGGCTTCAAGCAGGAATATGGTGTGGACTTTGATGAGATCTTCTCTCCAGTGGTCAAAATGACCACACTTAGAGCTGTGTTAGCTTTGGTTGCACATGATGATCTGGACTTGATTCAGATGGATGTGAAGACTGCTTTTCTTCACGGTGATCTCCATGAGGAGATATATATGCAACAGCCAGAGGGTTATGCAGTGAGTGGAAAGGAGAAGCTTGTATGCAAGCTGAAAAAGAGTCTTTATGGGCTCAAACAGGCACCAAGGGAATGGTGTATGTTGATGATATGTTGATTGCCGAGAAATCTCGTAAGGAGATGGATACCTTGAAGAAGAGGCTCCATCAAACCTTTGATATGAAGGATTTGGGTGATGCAAATCACATTTTGGGTATGCGGATACTTCGGGACAGAAATCAGCATGTGTTGTATTTGTCTCAGAAGGAATACATTGGCAAAGTCTTGCAGAGGTTCAATATGGACGGGGGGAAGAAGACTAGTACTCCTTTGCCTCCATATGTGAAACGCAGTGCTATGGACAGCCCACAGTCAGATAGAGACAGGGCTGATATGGCCAAGATTCCGTATGCTTCAGCTTGTGGCAGTCTCATGTATGCCATGGTTGCTACTAGGCCGGACATTGCATTTGCAGTGGAAGTGGTTTCTAGATACATGGCCAACCCTGGCAAGAAGCATTGGGAAGCAGTGAAAGGTGTCATGAGATACCTGAAGGGCACACAGGATATGTGCATTTGTTTTGGCAAACAGGATGCATTAGTGCATGGTTACACGGATTCGGATTATGCCGGTTATCCAGATAACCGGAAGTCTACTACCGGTTATGTGTTTACATTCACAGGAGGTGCTGTGTCATGGATATCCAGGATGCAGAACTGCACTGCCTTATCTACTATAGAGGCCGAGTATATTGCAGCCACAGAGGCTTGCAAGGAGGCATTATGGCTATCTCGGTTAGTGGTTGATTTGGGTTATACAGGGGATATTCCATTGTTGCATTGTGACAGTCAGAGTGCCATCCAGTTGGCAAAGAACCCTGTCTTTCATGCAAAGACGACGCATGTGGATGTGAAGTATCACTTCATCAGAGAGGTGATAGAGAACAAGCAAATTCAGCTTGTTAAGATTCATACGGATGACAACCCGGCTGATCTGTTGACAAAGAGTTTGCCTCCGAAGCGGTTTGCTCATTGCAGACACTTGATGGGCATTGGATGAGGCCAGTTTCAGCCTTGATATGGCCTTGTATATTATCATGTACATGCTGATTTTTTTTCTTTTCCTTCATTTAACGGCACTTTGCCTTTAGGTGGGAGGTTGTTGGGGTAAAGGCATTATGCCCACCCTTATAGTGTGTACAAGCCCATAAGTTATAGTACATAGTACACTTAGTACTTTTAATGTACTAAGTGCACTATGTGTACTAGTGCAATATACATGTGTGATAGGGGAGTCACACACTCATCTTGATGAGTTGACTTATCCCCACAACTCTCTCTCTCTCTCTCTCCCTTGTTTCTCTGTGTATGTCTCCCACATGAACTCTAACCCTAATTCTCTCTCCCATTCAGGATGCACGCGAGAGGGTCTGGCGGCACACGAGAGGTGGTTCCCCTCGCTCTTCGGTCCTTATTGACTCCCTTCACTGCAGAGGAGCTGGCGGAGGCATTGACTGCTCTTCTCAGAAACAAATGCCCAGGGACGGATGGACTTCCAGTTTCTTTCTTCCTTTGCCACTGGGATCTCATGGAAGGCGGCCTTTGAGCAGCCTTCAATGAGATTATGATCAGAGGTAGCAACAGTACATTGGCAGTCACAGGGCCTCTCACAGCACTTCCTCACAGATTTTTAGAAGAGGCTCTAGGACAATTTTTGGCCTCAAAAGATCACCCTCTTTCTCTAGTTGATGGCACACAGGAGCTTGGCGGTGGGCACGTGGTTGGCCATTGGAGGTCGACCAGCACAGCTTGCACGGGGTGCGGTCACCCTCAGGAGTCTCAACAACATTGTCTTTGGGATTGCTCGAGGGCTCAGTAGGTTTGGCAGCGGAATCTGCGCATCTTCACGGTGGATAGAGCCTTGATACTTGGGGCACCATCGCCTGGGCCACAAATGTTGAGGTTGTCAGGGATTATGAGGAGGATGGGGGGAGGCTTGCCCTTCGGGTTTCTCACCTCCGCATTTTTGCAGTGCCAGTCTCAACCCCATCTATAGACCACTGGAGACCAGGCTCATGTCAAAGATGGGATATATGCAGTACCATTGCAGCCTGGCACATATGGCGAGCTAGATGCAGTGAAGCCATCGAGGGTACCCACACTCCGCCTGTTGCAAATCCATCAAAAGAATTTGGTGCGGTCAGTGGGAGAAGTTGCAGGGTGGCTCTGATCGCATGCGGAAGTGGCGGGAAGCTTACTTGAGGCTCTGGCGGCCTAGCCCTTTTCTCACAGATAAAGGAGGTGATCCCACTTGGCATTACAGACCACCCGTGTGGTTATCCCCCGCCCCCCTCCCCTTGTAGGAGATAGCCTTCTCCTCATAGAGCAGCCAGCCAGAGGGGAAGTGCATCTTTCTCCACCCCTTATGATTATTTGATCCCCGCCCTTTACATGTGGCAAGGTTGTATCTAGCCCTTTGTGGTTGTATTTAGCCCATTGTGGTTGTCTTTCATTAACTAATAGAAGGATCTATTTCTCATGGGGGGGAAAAAAGTTGACAACACAACTCCAATTGAAAATTCTTGATAAATTTATTTAATCCTATCAAAAAAAAATTCAAATTGTTGTTAAAAAACAACTTGAACTTTGTATAGTAAACTGATATGTAGATGTACTAAAATATTGGTGATTTTAAGAGAATTATAAATATCAAAACATGGGGGCAAGGTTTTTTTTGCTAAGTAATTTAAGAGAATAATTATTAGTTGTGCATTTGAGAAAAAAAGGCATTAAGAACTTGGATGTGGATCAATATTTCTGGCTAATCTACAAAATGTAAACAGCAGACCTTCAAAATGTGCAGCATGCAATTTGAATACCCACTCTAGCTTATCCTACCTTATTGAAGTGCCTGCATACCTGGAGAAACATTGCTTCGGCTTTGGTTTGAAGTAGAACTAAAGGTAGGTAGTTCTTCACGACTCTTCAAAGTGTCTATGAGGTTCCGAGGCCAGATCCAAGCAAACCTGGAAATCAAAATGTGTTAAGAGTGCAGACATTCAAAAAATGTTCATGCAATTGGTGATGGCACAACCGTGTATTGTAGTTTGAGATGAGAAACACAATAAGAAACTATAAATAGCATCTCACATAAATCTAGGTTCAAAAAAAAGAAGGAAGACTGACTACTCAAGATTCAAACTAACTGTTTATTCAGCAAATAGCTACTAGCATGGTCAACATCATTACAGCACCAAATGCTTGCAAAAAGTCAACACATACATGGATTCATGCATGCATGCATTGCATGTGTGCACATGTGCATACATACATTACATGTGTGCATGTGTGCACCCGTGCCTACATACATGCATTTTGTGTTGTGCACGTGCACGTAAGCGTGCGTACATACATACACTCAGGCATGTATGTGTGACATACATATATGCATATACATATACATATGGATGTTCATACATACACACGTGCATGCATGCGTAATTATCCAAGATCACAAATCGAGAAAAAATCAATAGAGAGTTGAATTACATTTGCATCCCACATGCTCATCATGCTCAAATTGCACAGCGACGAGTGCCATCAAACTGAACCCCTTTTCCCAACAGACTCTCTCAGCTGATCCTGGCTGGTATTGTTGCCTCAAAAAACAAGAAGTTACAGGAAAATTGAAGCACTTACTGTTCCTCTACCTGCTCCAAGAAAGAAGAGAATGTATTGACGATTCCAAGCATTAGTTAAGCTGCTGATAGTTTCAAAAACAAACGTCAAACATCATTAGTCTCAACAATAAAGCCTTCCAAATTGATAAAATGGTATGCACTGGGGAGATTTGAAGAGAGAATCTTTGACTGGAAGATAGAATCTTTTAATGGAAGAGAGGAACTTTGACTGGAGCAGGGAATCTTTGATTGACAAACCCGCAGATCTTTTCACATCATTCTCCTGCATCCTGTCAACTCGTTCAAGCACGGTTTGTATATCGATTTACTGATGATGTGAAGAAAAATGCCCACACAAACAAATATATTTCAAGATTTCCCCTCATAAATTTCAGGAGCAATCCAAGATTGATAACCATCCATCATTCAGTTAACAAAACGGTTTAGTTTGCAAGCTAAAGGCATTGGTTAGGCTTCTTGTGTTTTAAGCATATACAAGAATCTACACTGGCTTTGGACATTAACCATGTGTACGTGCTCATCTCTATAATAAGGAGGAAAAACCTTTCCTTCCTTTATTACAACAAGAGCACAGACAGAACTCATTAGAGACGGGCCTGCAGCTGCATTAGGTCCTGTTACCGAACATCACCATTTAGTAATCAAAGGAACCAGCTGAGGTGATTACAGAACTTGGATACTGGGAGTCCTGTTGTATGGTACCATCTTCAGAGCTACTGCTTGTCTGCTGTCGTTGCATGGAGAATTCGTTTCGCAAACCTAAAAACTCTAAGGGAGACAAAATCTTCAAAGAGCGTACACTGTTGATGAATACCCTGTAGAATGTGCAGAAATCACATATAAGGAAATGCACTGGAACTTGGAAAGGCGGAAGATGGGGGAATAGAAAGGCGAGGGGGTTAAGTCACTAACCCAAAACGCTACATAACATTATGTGCATGCAAAGTGTATTTATAAAAACCCTTGACTGTTAATCTTTGCCCTATAAAATGGTCCCTTTTTCTTTATGAACTTTAAGTAAATTTCTGATAATTTATCCTTAAAATTGCATGTACTGGCAAGCAGAATGGAGGGACTTACTCCCAAGGATCATCACCAAGAAGAAGCAAATCGTTCTCTCTATCTAAATACACTAGCTTCCAGCCCGATCCTGGATCTTCCAGTTGATCTAGGCCAAACAGTTTTGCAAGTTCACGACGAAGCTCGCTATAATCACCGAATCGTGTGAGATCGAGTGACCGACCAACAGAGCCAGACTTGTAAACCTAAATGAGAAAACCAAGCCATGAATTAGATAGCGAAGCAGGTGATCATGAGTCTCTAGTCAGAATAAACACTCTAGAGGTTTCTGTCACTTACTTTTGTGTACGTCCTTATTGGAGGATTGACCTGAGCCAAGGCTTGCACTGGTTGAAAAAAGTGGGAATCATCCAAACCTCCATTAAGCAGGCCTGGATTCAAAGGGAGATCCATACCCCCTACAGAAGATTGCCCCTGCATCATTTGACTTACACACTGACTTTGAAACTCATCACTTCCATTGGAAGCTTTTGAATCAGCCAGCATTGAGGTTGGCATGACAATTGATGATAGATCAACATTAGATCCACCATATAGCATTTGCCTGTGAAGATCAGAAGGCAAATCATCATGTTCATAGCAGCTGTTACTAAAACTCATTGGAGTAGAAGGCAACCCTGGAGCTGAAAAGTTTGGCAACATGACTGCATCTGTTTGAGGGACGGTAAGCTCTGCTTGCAACCCACTTGATAACTGGGCAACACCAGCTGGAAGCCATGGTGTTGAAACATTGGAATCGGATACTGGAATGACAGGTCGAGTAGTTGACACTGAATTTGAATACAGAGGCTTGGAGTCTGTTACCAAACTAGTAAGATTTGATTGTAGTACTGGAAAAGAGCTATGAGAAGTTGCTATTGGGCTTACAATTGCACCAGACTCGGTTAGTATCGATTGAGGTGTAGATAGTGTGCTAATGTTTGCTGCTTGCAGTTGAGATGATGGTATGCAGGCAGAAATGCTGGCTACATTTGGAAATTGATATGAATGTTGCTGATGCAGCTGCTCAAAATATGCACTATGTATCTGCTGTTGTTGCAGAGCAGCATAGTGTGGGTGAACATGTTGCTCTTCCTGTTGTGAAACAGGCCCATGTTGTTGTGGCTGTTGTTGATGAATACCACTTTGCTTTTGATGCTGAAAAACAAGTGGTGAAGGATGAAAGGTTTGCACAGGTTGGGTCTGTACAAAGGATGCTTGCGGCAGCAGCAACGGAGGCGGTGGCTGCTGCTGCAGGAGAGAGAGAGTGTGTGAATGCTGTTGAGGGTGTGACTGTGCTTTTAACTGCATTTGATCCAACTGCATAGACTGCTGTTGAAAATGCAGCTGTTTTGATGGAAAAATCTCCTGTAATGCTGCAGCTCCCAATGCATCATACATACCAGATCCAGCAGTTGAATCATACATATGCTGCATGCGGCCCATCAAAGGATTCATGCACGCTCCTTGAATGGCTAAACCATTATACCCAGTGTTACCATTCTGAAACTGTGCCCACATTGCTGGCTTCTTCAAGCTTTCGAGCTCCATATCTATCACAAACAACATTCAACATAAGTTCAACAACATTTCACGATAAGTTGAAAGATTAGGGTGGAGCCTTCTAGAAAGATTCGCAGCCGCTGGGAGCTCCCTCAGGGTGCCTCACAGGTCACACAGGATCAGCACACCACCTTTCTCTGCACTTGGAAGCCTGGGCCTTTTCTCACCTTACGCAACTTGTCACTACAATCCCCCAGCATGGCTCTCTTCTGCCCCTACAGCCTCAACGTAGTCTCCCCCCGAGAGGCAGCCAGATATGGAGAAAGCATTTCCCTCTCTTCTTACAGTTTAGCATTTCCCTCTCTTCCTTCTTACAGTTTATTTCCTCTCTACAGATTTCCTACTAATATAAAGATCATTTTCTGGGTGGGAAAAAAATATTCAAAGGCGCACCAATTGGTTGTGGCCATGGATGCTTTAGCCTCCAGTTGGAAGATGGAGGATACACAAGAAAAGTTGTAAGCGGTTCTATCTCCCATAGAGAAACCCTCCTTGGGCGTTCGCCAGCAGTTGATTCATCCCACCCTACCTGCACCAATAATGAATTACATCAGCTGTACTGAGCTTACACACAGTACATGAATTCAAGTCAACTCGAATGCCAAGCAATAAATGCACAAGAAAATGTAATATACAACATGGCAGTGACATCTAGTTAGCAAAAAAAAACTACAAGATTATCACTTCTTTAGGTCCCATGCACTGCCCAATGGATTCCAGATTGAGATGAGAGTGCATCAACATTCTATGATTCCTCCACAAGCATTTGAGAGCAGACCTCCTCTTAGCAGTCAGCACCTAACAAACAGCATTGTTCTAATCATCAGACCCTCCAGCCCAACCTCTTTTTAGGATTAGGTTCTATGTTGACAAGCAGACCATCTACTATTCCATTCTAGCTGGCACCAATTTCTATGATCACGGTATGCAAAGATAATCAATAAGCCGATGCTGCTCTATCTTGGAGGAAGAGGGGGAGAAAAGAATGAGGTGGGGGAGACGGATGGCAGTGTGGGGAAACAAGGTAAAACAGAAACAGCGGAAAAGGAAAAGGAGGCAGAAGGAAAAAACGGGTGGGAGGGGGCAGAGAGTGGGGGGGCAGAGAGTGCAAACCAGGAGCGGGGGGGGGGGGGGGGGGGGGGGGGGGGAACAAAACAACAAACAGAGGCAAAGGTGGACGGTGTGACCCAGAAGGAGGGGCAGGCAGCACAAGGGTGGGGGGAGGATGAAGGGGCTACGAGGAGCTGGGAAGGGCGCACATGCACAGAGGGGAGAGTGCCCGAGGCAGGGGTTGGCGAAAGAGGGGGGCTGACAAAGTGCCGAACAATGAAAGAGAACTGAAGTTCACAAATACAGGATGCACAGGAACTGAAGGAAGATCATACACACCAAAAGGTGGTTACAAAGCTGGAGTAGGCAGCACGAGGCACACTGTAGGTGCAGCCAATATCCCAGAATATGCGGAAAAATGAGATGTCCATGCTTATATAGCACCTGGCCGACTGGGGCATAATGTGGAACATGCCAAAAAAGGTGCCAAAAAAGGTGAAAATTTCCCCCCCCCAAAAAAAAAAGGGAAAACTTCCCAAGCTAGGGGAAGTCCTCCAAAGGTGCAGGAACAGCAGGGAAACACTCTAAACAGGGGTGATGACCCCTCCAACACCTCCTCTTCAGCTCCACTGAAGAGGACCAATACTGGTACGTGAAAGTAAGTGATCCAAAGTTGGTCTAGCAAGCGCTTTGGTGAAGATGTCCGCCACATTGTCCCTAGTAGGACAGTACTGCAGTGTTAAGGTACCGAGCGCCGAGTAGTCACGAGTCATATGATAATGAACGGCAATGTGCTTGGACTTCGAATGGAGGACTGGGTTCCATGCAAGAGCCATGGCACTCACTCTGTCGGAGTAGACAATGGTAGACATCGGAGGAGGGACATGAAGATGATCAAGTACCTCATGAAGCCACAGAAGATACTTTGCTTCTGTTGAAAAACCGGCAACTATAGGCTGCTTCTTTGTTTGCCAAGAAATAAGTCCGGTACCAAGTAACAATAGCCCATAGTAGACCTCCAGGTATCTAGATCACTTGCCCAGACAGAATCTGAATATCTAACCAAATCAAGACTAGAGCCATATGAAATCCCATGTGTCAGGGTGTCTTATATGTATCTGAGAACACGAACAATAGCTTGCCAATGAGAAGTATGTGGTGCTAAAAGAAATTGACTTAGGATACTAACGTTGTAAGCAAGATCAGGCCTAGTAATGGTGAGATGAATAAGCGAGCCGACAAGCTCTCTATACGGAGTAGGATCATGATAGGGTGGAGAGTCATCGTTTTTGCTCAACTTCTGATGTGGGTCCATAGGGCAAGATAATGAGCGACAAGCCTTCATACCAAACCTCTCCAAAATCTAAGAAGCGTACTTTTGTTGAGAGAGAAATATCCCCTGTGGGCGCACTGCCAGACCTCCATGCCAAGAAAGAGTTCTCTCAAAGGAATGACAGAGAGAGAAGGCAACAATCTTTCGGTACCACGCCTTGGGAGTCTGTTTAAGGCCATAAAAGAGCTTTCCACAGAAGATAAACATGGTCCTCGAGGCCACCACAATGAATCCAGGGGGTGATTCAACATATATTTCCTCCTGAAGGTCCCCGTTGAGAAAGGTGGACTTGACATCCATCTGAAAGATGGGCCAAGAAAAGTGAGCAGCAATGGCAAGAACAATGCGAATTGTGGTATACCTGGCAGTTGGAGCAAAAGTCTTCGAGAAGTCCTCGCCTTCCTTCTGGGTAGCCCTTAGCCACCAAGCGGGCTTTATATTTGTTGAGTCCATTTGACGCCAATAACCTTCCTATGAGAAGAGCGGGGAACAAGTGCCCATGTGTGATTTCTATTAATGGCATCCATTTCCACCTCCCTCGCAAGCCGCCACTCAAGAATTTGTGAGGCCTCCTCTGGTGTAGAAGGCTTCACATGATGCATCAAGGAAGTCATCAATGCAAAATTAATTGTAAGCATGCCAGCACTCTGGAGTTGTAATCTGGTAGATCTCCTCAATCCGGAAGGAGCAATCCCAGACTCATAAAAGGTCGGAGAAGGGACTTGAGAATTCCACAATGTAGAGTGAAGCCACTACGGAGGGAGAGAGGTACTCAGCAGATGCAGAGGAGAGGTAAGAACCAATGGTGAGGGTGGAACCAAGGAAGGAGTTGATGAACCTGTTGGTGATTCCGGGGATTTGAAAGTCTCTGGGGTTTCATCAAAGTGCACGTCCCGAGATAATATAACTTTCTCTTTGTTAGGATCACAAAGCCAGAAGGCTTTGGAGTGTTCGCTGTAGCCGACAAAAATCATTTTGGTGGATTTGGGGTCAAACTTCGTCCGATGAGAATTGGGAACATGAACACGAGCATCACATCCAAAAACATGGAAATGAGAAACTGATGGCTTTCTCCCAAAATATGCCTTCTCTGTAGTCTTCCCATCAACCGCCTTTGACGGGAAACGGTTGATAATGTACACAACAGTGTTAACTGCTTCAGCCCAAAACTTTTGAGGAAGTTGAGAATAAGAAAGAAGAGATCGAGCCATCTCAACCACGGTCCTGTTCTTCCGTTCTACTACCTCGTTCTGCTGAGGAGTGTGGGGAGTAGAAAATTGTGCCATGGAAAGTACAGAAGTCAGTGAATGCTCGAGAAGTAAACTCACCACCATTGTCGGAGTGCACTTTGACGACTTTGAGGCTAGTGTTAGCCTCCACCATGTCTGAGATTTTTGAGACAGGAAAAAGACCCGACCTTCCTGGAAAAATCATCCACCAATAAGAAAAAATATATGGCTCCTCCTGGTGTGACCATAGTCATAGGTCCACTCAAATCCATATGGACAAGCTGAAGAGCGGTGGAAGCCCTAAAAGAGGCCTCCTGTGGAAATGAATCCCGATGTTGCTTGCCCTGAAGACAAGCTAAGTAGATGCCAGACATCTGAGGTAGTCGAGGCAAGCCTTCCACCATGTGGCGAGAGACAAGAAGCTCCAGTGAAGAGAAGGGAAGATGCCCATAACGGGCATTCCAAAGAGTAGTATCCTCCTCTGTAAGAAGACCCTGATGAGAGGCTAACAGTTGGAACAGATGAGAGTGATCAAGATTGGGTTCCTCCTGAAAACTAGTGATCTTGTAAAGACCACCCTCTTGAATGCCTTGCGCGATAATCCTGTGAGAATCTCTGTGAATGATCTCCAAAATCTGATCATCGAAGTATAAGCTGTAGCCTTTCTGGGCTATCTTGGAGACAGAAAGTAGGTTTTTGGATAACTTTGGAACATAAAGAACATTCTCCAAGTATTGGGGCCTCCCTGAGGGCGTGGCTAGAGGAATATTACCCATAATCGGTGTATCAACAGGTTGATTGTTCGCAAGTCGGACTTGCATAGAGACAGAGTGAGAGTCCTCCAAGATATCCTTGTTGTGAGTCATGTGAGAAGTAGCCCTGGAATCCACAATTCAGTCCTCGAGAGGTAGTAGTCCGTGCCTCAGTGGATGTGGTGCACTCTTCGACTAGAACAAAGGCCACATCTTTGTCTTTGGGTTTGGATTCTTTGTCGTCGGAGTCCTTCTGTTTTGCGTCTCTATTCTTCTTGAAGCAAGCAGGCCGAAGATGACCAACCTTGCCACAATAGCAGCGTTTCCTCTCCGTAGATTTGCTCTTTTCTTTTCGTTTATCTCCCTTTGGTTGAAAAAATTGACTCAGTAGGAGAAGAGTCATAGATCTTCATGAGATCTAGCTTGTCCTAAAGCATGCCAATCACCACATCCACTAGGGGAAGAACAGGGCAAAAGGCAATGGTATCCTTAAAGGATTGATAAGATGGAGGAAATTTACCCAGTAATTCAATGACAAAAGTCATCATTGGGGATTTGGACTCCCAAGATGGCTTGTTATTGATGGACCTTCTTGGGTTCTTGCACTTTGGCCATGACATCATCCGTCTCGGTAATCTTCAGCTCATTGAGTTGGGCTTTCAAATGAAGCTAGTGGCTGTAAGTGTTCCTCTGAAAACGGGCTGCAAGTGCATCCCATAATTCGTTAGAGGTTTGGGCAGCTATATCCATACCAGAAAATTCCGAGAGATACGGCTGGTTCAAGTTATAGGAGATGATTGTGCGTCCCGTAAATCCATGTTGGCCCAAGCATTCATAGTCTGTGGTGAGTTGGTTGCGGGATCGGGCTTTGGAGTAGAAGCATCGACGAACCGCCAAACATCAAGATCCACCAGAAGGTTAAAGATGGCATCTTTCCACTGCGGATAATTGGAGCCATTAAATTTGGAGTCTTTCTCCAACTGGTGAATGGTGAATGTATTTGAAGCCATCCTTTGTATGAAAACTCCTCTAAAGCGTAAGAAAACGCAGCCTGCAGATCTGTAGATGAGAACACAGCCAAAAACCGACAGCCAAAAACCGACCACCACTAGACAAAGCATAAGCTGAGGTGAAAGTAGAGGGGTGAAGACGGGAGTCCCTCCCGATGCGCAATGAAGGTTGGGTGGGTGTGGCAACTAGAACCTGACGTTCTAGTTAGTCCGGGGTAGGGACTTTCTGCATCCAAAAGAAAACGCAGCCCTTTGTTGGTTGCCCAGGCTGAAAACACAGCAATCTGCAGCTCTTTGGAGATAAACGCAACTTGTAGGCTGACCACGCAGAAAACACAGCAAACTGTAGGCTGTCCACGCAAAAAACGCAGCAATCTGCAGAAAAACACAGCCTGCAGATGAGTCCACAGCCCACCTCCTCTCAGAAGTAAAATTGTATAGGTGTTGTCTCAGTCCTGAACCCGCTCTGATACCATGACAAAGTGCCAAACAATGAAAGCGAACTGAAGTTCACAAATACACGATACACACCAAAAGGTGGTTACAAAGCTGAAGTAGGCAGCACGAGGCACACCGTAGGTGCAGCCAATATCCCAGAATATGCGGAAAAATGAGATGATACAACTGAGGGGAAAGCCCATGCTTATACATTCTCACCTTAATTGACCGCCATTGTGAGTTTGGCCAGCGAATGGGATCCAGGTCACCTATGTGAGTAATGGTCCCCATATACCTATAGTAAAAACAAAGGTTCCCAGCTTAGTCAAGTTCCTCGCAGATGTTCGAAAATCGATTTAAAACTGTTACAATTGTGAGTTCTCTGTTTGTACATCTATTTTTGCAAGGTATTTTCCTTCATATCTGGAAGAGTTCAATAGGCAAACAGCTATACATGCATTGGAGAAAGCGGCCAGGTTTCACCTTCTTACACTTGATTCTTCTGTTTCGAATAGCATCCGAAAGCGCATGCCCACAGAGACACGGGTGTGATAAACAGCTTTCTCGAACTTGGACAAAGGGATCACAAATTCTGAAGGGCTTGCTCTAGAGAGTGGGAAAATATAAGAAATTAACAGTATGCTAGTTTGAAAGTAAATCAAAACAAAAATAGAAACCTTTCAATCCCATCAAGTGATGTGCATATTAAAATTACCTGGGATTATAAAAAACAGTAAATCGACTATTGGTAGATGCGGCATGAGCTGCAGCTGCAAGAACTCCTATATGCATGCTGTCACTAGACAAAACTGACGATGGCATGAAGGTTTGTGGCCGGTTTGCTCGACGTATCCCCAAAAGCAGGTGGTTTAGCTCATTCCTAATCAAAAAGTTGGCATACAAATCGCAAAAAAAATCAAGCAGGATTCAATTGAAGAGGTTAAACAGCCTTCCTAATAATCTGTTGTTGTTATACATGCAAACCAAGCATGACTCCCCAAATACATCACCATCCAACAAGGAGCACTTATTTGAACCTTCGCAACTCCATCCCAATGTCTTAAAAAAAAAACGATTTCGATAGTACAGGGACAATGTTCAGAATATTGCTCAGGAGAAAGTGTACCAAGTGCCTTATGCCAATAGTCCAGATTTACAGAGCAGACGGGCAGGCTATAGACAGGCTTGACTGCCCATTTATGAGCAGCCACTCCCTGCCCGTCATTATCAGCTGCTCTGACAGCAATGACGGCCGGCAGCTTCAATCTGTAAGCATACTCTTACTTCCAAGCCCACAAGCAGGAAACTAAGAATGCCTACCTGATAAAAATTATTGAATCGCCAGCTATGAGTCGCTTGGCACTCACAAAGACACTCCAACCTGTGGTAAGCAAATGTCGTTTTGGCTGCCCTGCAAAAGAGTAACCTTATCAGATTTGATCATGGTAGCAGAACTGGGCCTCCACTATGGTACACTACACCTGCATTCACCCTCGGGGAGTTTTTTTGATGTGGATTCATGACCTTTATACAAACATTAGGGGCTTGTTTGTGCTTAATATGTGTAGATATGTAGGGGTTTTACAAAATCGGTTGACTAATGAAAGCACGTGATGAAGTAGATTTTGAAGTGGGGGGGCTGGGATAGTGGCCAGAACATCTCCAACAGACAGGCTGACATCCAACGTAAACACTCAAAGAAAGTAAAATACGGTTGGAAAACAAGCCCACATCCATCACCTTGCAAAGTTGTAGTGCATAGATATTTACTTCGATACTAGGCCTTTTCTTAGCTTTTGCAGAGTTCACGTGCTTCACATAACACTCCTTCACTTTTTTATACTGCTGAGTATGACCTCCACTTTCTTGTGATTATACACCAATAGGCAAGTTCGGGTTATTTCCCAGACTATACAAAAACCAGATCTTAGCTCCACCAGAGTCTACTCACAAAGCTCCTAATCATGCGAACTTATGCACTACACCTACCACCAGGGTAGGACTCAGGAGCTTTTGAGAAGATCCATAGCCTATAATTTGAGGCCAAAAATTATATTTAGTTGTAAAGGGAAAAATTCTTGTAGATTAAATTGTCACTTAGTTTGTTTTGAGTAATTTCTAATGCACACTCTTTTGACATAATTGTCAATGGGACAGTGGCCTTAGCAGACGAAGAAACCTTAGATTCCATGCAATAAAGTCTCTTGGTGTCCGCTTTTGAAATACCTACAATATCCTCGTCAAAACCTCACAGAAGGCTTTAAGACAACCTTAAGAGTAGACCATAATCTTATGAAATTCAAGGCTCTTTTACACCACCACAACTTTATCAAATACCTCTATCTAAAACAAAGCAGTATCGGTCACTTGTATGACTATGGTTTTTAACAAAAATGCTGCAGAGCAATCATGATACCTCTGTATATATGGCGAAACTTCCATTCGGTATCATGCAAATCTCTAGCAACAATTTCCTGTGCAGGAGGCTGCTGTGTAAAATCCTGCAACGCAGCATGATGTTAGCTTTAAACTTTGTGAAAAGTCACTCTTTTTCATTCATGCCTTCTCTCCAGACACTTAATCTCAAATGCATGCATTTCGGTTATAATTATGGGAAACATGGACTTGGAAATCACATTTTTAAGGGAGAAACAACACGTCAACAAGGGGCTACAATCAGGGGAAAAGGGGGGAGAGAAACAGGAAAAAGGCATAAAAAGGAAAGAAAGTAGGAGAGGAAAGGAAGGCAGAGTAGGACAAAGGATATGAAAGAAAAGAAAGAATAAAGGAATAGATGTTTTGGGTCTGAAGAAGAAGTTTTGTCAGTGAAAAGGTAAGAGTTGTTGGGGAAACGGACAAAATAGCAAGGAGGAACTGCTGAAATGGCTGAGATAATGCCATTTCAAAAAATGGCACTGTCCCAAACAGTCAAAACGCATTTTGGAACTGATGACAAAACGGCCCAGAAACACCATGTTTCTTTCTCATAACCATGGCATGCATGCACACGTGTTGTGACACACCTCACCTATGATGCCACATGGCAAGCAGCAAGCAAAGAGGGCAATCGGGCAGCAGGCACACAAGGCCACCAGGCTTGGAGGGCAGCCGGGCAGACCAGGCTTGGAGGGCGGCGGTTACAGGTGCGCATCTGGTAGGACAGGCCCTGAGCCCACGTGTAAAAACGTAGCATTTATTGCTAGTCATGGGCAATTGTTAACAAGGACAACACGAATAAAGGTGGCCAACTAGTAATATTGGTGCATATATATATATATATATATATATATATATATATATATATATACGTGCACCTAGTAATCGTCGTCAAAATCATCTGCATCCTCCTAGCGGTTGGAACCTACAAGGTGTGTTGCTGCAACACAGGCTGGTCAAGGGGATCTTCCGCAGTCACGGGCTTTGACTTGACGTCTTCATTTCTCAATCCTCCATTGTACTCGGATTTCAGTTCTATTACTTTCTTGTACATAATACAAACAGTAGTTTAGGACTCGTGTGTGTGCTATATGTATGATTCCACTGCACCCTTTTCTATCTCTGAAAACCCTAGCACATAGGCACAAATGTTCTACAATTGGTATCAAATCCTAGCAAGCCTGCAAATGTTTTTCTTTTCTGGCACCCATATGCATTGACTGCTTGGATAAGGTAAAGCCCCTAGATTCCAAGAGTGCACAAGGTCGGGTTTGGGAAAAGTCATTTGGGTTCTTTCTAGTGTATGGAGAAGTCATCATCATTTGGTTTCTTTCTCGTGTATTGGTGTTACCTTGTCTCACCCACCCTTCCTCAATGCGAAGGGTTGCAACCCTTGCCATCTCCCTGTTCACAAGGATACAAAAACTTGACACAAAAGTTGCCACGACAATAGGCATGAGGGACGTTTGCAAGATCGCCATGCCCATCGTTGAGAGGGTTCTTCTTGATACCCTCATGCAAGCAGACATCTTTTTGAAATTTGACTACAGTCCAGAGAGGCATTGTGAAAGCAAGCATTGCAATTTGCAATGATTCTAGTCTAGAAAGGCATCATCAAAATGGCTACAGCAGCGAAGAGCGTCACAAGAGTAGGCATCGAAGCTCTCGAGACAGCCGTCTTCAACAGTACAAAGGTATGGACAACCATACACAAGAAACGGTTTTGACCACTACATGTAAGACCCCTTGTAGTGCAGGAGTGACATGGACCTTTTCATTAGCCGAGGAATTCAAGGAGTTAACAGCTCTATAGCAGGATTTCTGTCATGCTCAGAGGAGTTGGTCATAGCAACAGAGGTGATTTATTCAAAGGTGGCACCACACGAGGCCATCTCAGTGGAAGTGTCTTCACCAGTGAGGGTCATTCTAAAAGACGAGGTTGCATCAGAGACAGCTTTTGAGGACGAAGTATTTTCTTCATTGTATCACAAGGTACATTATCTGGAGTTACTGCACAAGGAGGTGTCCGTAGAGTGGACCAAGCAGGCAGGAAAATATTGGTCTAAGCATATTATTTCCCAGAGGCATTGGCAATTAGAATGTTGATACACCAATTCTGGGAAGTTGTGGTTTTCCATTTGATTCCTTCATCGACAGGCATATGTGGGGCTTTTGGAAGCCAAGGATGGTGGTCCATAGGCAGAGTTTCACAGGCAGCTAGAGTTTAGATCAAGAGTGTTCTCTACATGTGGCAGTTTCGCCAAATCTTGGACACAAGGATTTCCGAGGCGGCGGCTTCTTCAGACCCGGAGAATGAGTGTGAAGGAGATGCACATGTGCACGTCCCAACCTTTTTCATTTCTCGGGTTGAGCACACACCAAGGATGCTTCATTGCATGAGGCCATAAGCTCAAGCAGTGGCAGTTTTTGGCCAGGTCTCTAAAGGGAGTCTTCACAAGTGCCGTCTGCACTAGGTGGAGAATCTTTAGCCTCAGTGACGGTTGCTTTAGTTTCACGGCTAGTACAAGAGGACTCTTCTCACCAACCGTTAGCATTGGATGGAGTATCTTAGTGCATAGATTTGTTGGAGATTGTATCGACAACAAATCAGTCGAAGTTTTTGCTTCGATGTATCAGCCGATGTATTACTTGGACTATGTTCCACAGGACATTGGTGGCCTCAACATTTAGGTGCCAAACAATATTGATGGATACAGATTTGATGCAACTCTTTTCAAGAGTCTTGCTTTTGGTTATGTTATTACTCCACAGTGCAAGCAGTTCTTATGATCCATCTCAACCAATGCATTAGTGACTGGAGTGAGGATAGTGGAGTTTGGCCTGGCCATATTCTAGAATGTTCTTCCCATGGGCTACTGAAGGATACTCACAGCTTTGCTTAGACTTTTTGCTTTTATGAAAGAGCAATTTATATGGACACCTGCAATTGAGGACAAGTGCACTGCAAGTGGGGGACAATGTGACACATCTCACCTATGGTGCAATTTATATGGACACCATGCACTTGAGGACAATTGCAATGCAAGCGGGGGAGAATGTGACACATCTCACCTATGGTGCCACGTGATAAAAGAGGGCGGTCGGACAACAAGTGCACAAGGCGGCCAGGCTTGGAGGGCAAATGGGCAGCGTTCACAAATGCACATTTGGTTGGACGCCCTCGACAGCCACACGTGTGAACACGTAGCATATATTGCTAGTAGAGTGATCAGTTATTAACAGGCCTACATGAATAAAGGTGGCCAATTGGTAATTATCACGTTACGGTAGCGGCAATGCGTCGACGACGGAGGAGGAGAGCTCTGGATCACCACCCAGCCGTAGAGGAAATGAGGATAAAGTTCCCCACTACTGGGTATATATGGTGGCCTACCTACCCACACATACCCGACTACCCACAAAACTACGCCCAGGCGCCCTCTCCCCTGAACCCCGGCTCGCTCGCCGCCCGGTGACCGATCTCGCAATCCGGTCGAGCTCCCCGTAGCCGCTAGCGGCTACGGGCTACTAACATTAATCCCCTTAAGAAGAGTTTTCGTTCGCGAAAACAAACTCCGGAAAGTTCTTGTTTAGCGTACTCAAGCGCTCCCACGTGTACGCCTCATCCTCGCGATCCTTCCACTTAACAAGTGCCTCTCGGTACATTGTGCCTCGTGTTCCAATCTCTAAAACCGAGAATCCTCTTGGGTTCATGTGGAAGAGATGGTGGTTCTATCAACTCCTCCAAATCGCTCGGAGAAACTACATTCTCCTTATGATCAACGGTTTTTTATAATCTACTGACATGAAAAACAAGATGAACTCAAGAGCTCTCCAACAACTCAAGTTTGTACGCTAATCCACCAACCTTCATAAGGATTTTAAAGGGACCGCAATGTCTAGGCGAAAGTTTTTGACACTTTCTTGTCTTTAAAGTCTCTGACTTCGCAGGAAGTCACCTTCTTCAAAGGCTACTTCTCTGCAACCCTTCTCTGCATACGTCTTCGCATGATCTTGTACACTCCATATGCTATGTTTTGTTGTCTCAGCATGTCTTGCACGTCTTCAAGAAATTTCTTGACAGACTACAACTTCTCCTTCTCTAGCCCTACAGCTATAAGAGATCTCGGCTGGAAGCCATACATCAACATGAATGGGTTAAATCTAGTCGCGGAATGTTTCAAACTATTATAAGCAAACTCCAAATGTGGCAAGTACTCCTCCCAACTGGATTGCTTTTTACTGACATACGTTCGAAGCATGTCCTCTAACACTTGGTTGACTCTCTGGATGATCACTCGTACTCGTACTCAGAGTAGTATCCAACTTTTTCACGACTTCCCTCCAAAAGTGACTATCGAACATCTTATCTCAATCAAAGACTATATCTATGGGCAGGCCATATAGCTTGTAGAGATATTCAATGAACAACCTAGCTAACTCAAGAGTTTTCTCTATTTTTTTAGTAGGTATTTATCTTGGTCAATCGGTCAACCACTACCCAAACCGAATCATTCCCACAATTCGTTCTAGGTAAACCGGTGATGAAATCCATGGAAATACTTTCCCATTTCTCTTTGTAAATATCCAATGGATCCAACAAACCCCCAACCTTGAGGTGCTTATGTTTATTGACCTAACACTTCTTTCATTTCAGCGCGAAGTCCTAGACGACCTTAAACAAACTAGGTCAATAAAATTGTCTTTTGACTGGTGCATCAGATTTTTGTATCCCGGGATGACCAGCACTTGGACTATCGTGACTTTCTATAAGAATTTGAGCCCGAAAATCACCAATACCTAGACTCTATTACGCAAACTCTGCCCTTGTAGAGAAGGTACTTATCGCCTATGAAATAGCGTCTATACTTTTCTCCCTGACGAACTTTATCACCCCCAAATAAACTAATGTCAAGTGGTTGTAAAGGGTCCACCCCCGAGCTCTTCATCTCGATACATAACCCAAGAGACTCGTCTAGTTGCTCCGGACTAGCACTCCTCTTCCCAGAGAAACCTCGACTAATCTCTGCAGGGTAGTACTCCTTTCTGGCGAGGGAGGTGGCTGTTGCTGTCTATAGGTATGGCGGCATACAACACGCCATACCTCTAAAAATGATGAATCATGCTCACATAAACCACGTAGAGATTCCAAGAGATCACTCTTGAGGGTGTTAAAACTTAGCTCGTTCACCATTGGCATGTGACTCAGTGCATCCGCTACTACGTTAAATTTACCTCTCTAGTAACGGAGTTTAAGGTCATACTCTTGTAGGAGCTCCATCCACCAAGCTTTTCTACCTTTCAACTCACCCTGACTAGAAAGCGATTTCAGACTTTCAAGGTCCATCCGGACCTCAAAAGTAGTGCCATACAAGTAATGTCACCAATTTGTAAGAAAATGAACAATCGCCAATAACTCTCTCTTGTAAGCCAAGTAGTTACGCTGGGTACGGTCAAGCTTTTTGGTTTTAAATGCAACACGGCATCACCTTTGCAATAAAACTGCCCCAATGGCCTCCCCACTATCATCCGTCTCCAAAACAAATAACTCATTGGGACCCACAATGCTCAATACTAGTGCCGTCACGATAGCCATCTTGAGGTTCTTAAACCTTCTTCGTTGATAACTCCCCCGACGAATAGTTTTATCCTTTGTCCTCAACTCATCGATTAAGGGGACTGTAATTTTCGCGTAGTCCTTTACATACTGTCGGCAGAGCCCCAACATTCCTAAAAAAATCTGCAGTTCCTCAAGATTTCTATATTCAGGCCATCTGACAATGGCATTCACCTTGTTAGGATCCATCCGCGAAGACAATATGACCTAAATAGTGGGTCTCCTTTTAGCAAAAAACTCGCACTTGGATTCCTTCCCAAATAGCTTATTTTCCTTAAGAAGTTTAAGCACTCAGCACAAATGCTGTAAGTGTTCTTCTTTCAACTTACTATATATAAGTACATCGCCAAGGAAAACTACTACGAATTTTTCCAAATATGGACGTAAAACCGTGTCCATCAAAGTCATAAATGTCGTTGGAGCATTCATCAAGTCGAACGGCATACCAAGAACTCATAATGTCCAAAACGAGTCCTAAATGCAATCTTGGGAATATCCTGTTCCCTTACCTTAACTTGGTGATATCCCAATCTAAGATCAATCTTAGAAAAGCACTTCACACCATTAAGTTGGTCAAACAACTTGTCAATGCATAGCATTGGGTATTTTTTCTTAATCATAATTTGATTAAGAGCACAGTAGTCTATGCACATCCGCATAGATCCATCTTTCTTTTTTACCAAAAGAATGAGTGATGTCCATGGTGAAGAACTCGATCGTATAAACCCTTTATTTACTCTGGTAACTGTCATTCCACTTCTTTTACCTCGGAGTGGCTTAACATGTAAGCAGATTTGCTTATAGATTTTGACTCTAGTAGCACATCAATACCATGGTCAAGGTCCCTAGATGGTGAAACACCATCCAAGAGATCATCAAGAAACACATCTCTAAACTCTCGCAATAAATCACTCAAAGCAATTGCGTACTTTTATTTGATTGTCTTAGTTTCAGCCTTGGTATTTACGTTTTGATCACAAGGAGACAAAACAGGTTTTGAAAAACAGTGGTCTCGACCAAGGCCATTTAAGTTATTACAACTTAAATTAGTTTCAGCTACAGAAACTTTATCAATCACATTTATTTCATCTACGGAAATAAATTGATGCAAGATAGTCCAAATACATACCTGCTGTATATCGTCGACGTCGATGGCACGACACAACTCTAGCCTCTAGAAACGAAATCATGGATGCAGTTGGAATCTCTTGCTCACCCTGAAGCCTCACCACTCTTCTCATGTACAAACTCTAAGCTATTGTCTTGGTAGCTAGAACTTAGGGTAGGGCCAAGATTATACAACCACTCTCTGCCTAGATAAATATCTTCTCTAGCCAAGTGCATAACCTGGAAACCAAACTGGCCTCATAGCCCTACATAGCTAAAGATACTCCCAAGTCCACTGTGTCCCAAATAGTTTTGTCATGACCATTAACTAACGACACCATATACTTATGGTCAGACTTGGTCTCTGATAACCGCAACTTCTTAACTAGCACGTAGTTAAGGAAATTGTGGGTGGCTCCATCATCTATCATGACGACAACTCTACGGCCACCTATCCTACCATACAAACGGACCAAATCATGTGGTCCCACTAATGGCTGCCACATCGCCTAGGTAACGCAGTAAGCGTGGGTGCTATCCGTATGCATGACAGCTACCTCTTTGAACTCTACACAACTAAGAGGTAACCATTGCATAGTATGCAACTATCGAGAGGATTTACCATCCTTCTTATGCGATCAACTTCAGCCTGAGACAAGTCCAATACGGAGGATAACATACAAGAAAAACCCCCTAAACCACCTACCGGCGGCGAACTACCCCTGCAAGACATACTGGAATTGGATTTCTAAGTCTTCTTCTTTTTATTTTTATTTTGCAGATAAAATAAAAAAATGCGATAAATAAATAAATAATAGGAGAGAAATTGGGAATAGCTACTCGAGTCCCATAGAGTGTGCTGTCACCAGCTTGGGCATTTCCTAGTATGAAGGGGGTTCACTAACCCTTGTATAGCCATGCAAGGAGAAAGGTGGTGTTGTTTGCCTTGAGATGGTTTTAGGGAAACATATTTTTATATCATACCGTATTTTCCCGTACGGTATCGTATCGTACGAACCGTACAGTATCATACCTGACAACTATGATGGGTGGAACAATAGAGAGCAGATGGTAGGGAACATGGACACTTGAGAGGGTAGTGTGAGCTGGTAGCCGAAATGCCTACAAACCATAGTAGTTAGGGGGTTGTTTGAAACGGGTTTCCTAAAAGTTTCAAACGGGTTTCGTAAAATCAGCCCAAAGTTTCCTACAAGTTTCCTACCTACAAGTTTTTGCATGTACAAAATTTCAAATATATACTGTATAAAATATGTAAAAATAACACTAAATGCATAGAATACATGGAAATGTCAATTTGAAGCCTACACTCTTTGAATCACAAATAACAAAAGAGTGCCACAAATTTCAATGTTAGATTTGGGACCCAAAAAAAAGTCAAAATTTGCTTGAAAAAAACGTGTTTCCTACAAGGAAACGTTTCCAAGTTTCCTTCCTTGTAGGAAACGTGTTTCCTAACTACTATGCTACAAACTATTGGTGGCCAAAATGCCTATAAACTAAGTGTAGCAGAAATGCTTACCAGGCTATCTATGCCTGCGAGTGATTGATTTATCTTGTTACTTGAGCCCACCTCTCATCCAAGGTGTGTGGTCAAAGTACCAACACGGAGTGCAAGTGGTAAAGTGGACATGATACCTGGTTGGCAGGGACTTATGTGTACGCCAAGGGTTATGTGGATTGGCACATGTTTGTGTGCCTTGAGCTTGTTTGTTACTGGATTATACCGTGGCATGGATCTTATGGATTATATCTATGGTTTCTGATTTGGTTGAAATGCCTATAAACTATGAGAACCAGGGTATACCTATGATATTAACTATGGAGAACCAGCTTTTCTATCACCATGGTTTGTGATCTAGAATGATACCAATTTGTGTGCATAGCACATGTTTCTGTGCGAGGCACTAGTTTCTTGTGCATGGCACTTATTTAAGTGTCTTAGCACCTGGTTGGTGATTTTCATTGGCATATGATTATCTCATTGATATTGGTGATTGAGACACAATTGGCTCTTGTGCCTGTGTCTAGCATATCTTCCATGGAATTCTTGCCATTTATTTTGGGACATGTTTTGTCTGCCCATTTATTTTGGGACATGATTTTGATATTGGTATTATGGAGATTTATTTAGTCTTGCCCATTTATTTGGGACATGGATTCTTCAGTTATATTGGATTTTTGAGATTGTCTCGTCTCATCCACTTGATGGGACATGATTATATCTTGAATATATGGCTTGAAGCTTAAAGTTGTGGACAACTTTTAAGAAGCTAGAGAGGATGTCACCAGCCTGGACATTTCCCAGTATGAAAGGGGTCTAGTGGACTCCAGGATGTCTAAATATTTGGAAAGTACAAGCTTTGGGAATGGGGGATTATCCTACAATACAAAGAATCACACTCCTAAAATTTAGGAGAGTTGCTATTTTTGGCCCGACTCCGATGGAAATTCTATTCGCGTCATTACATCTGGAATTGAGCACATACCAAGAGTTGCCAAAGTACCTATGAGTGACAGAATGTCTACCAGTTGGGATATTTTTAGAGATAAAGTTTATGGAAGAACCCATCTCTTAGATTGGGACATGTGGCAAGAAAGTGGACTAAAGTGAGACAAGTGGCCTCACACTTGTCACTTCAGCTTTTGTGTGGCTCTCCACTTGTCATCATAGCCTTCTCTTTCCATTTTCACTCATGGGAGCCTCAAATCTATAAATTGGAGCCCTCTCTCTTCATTAATGGAGGCTCTCTTGCTGCACACTAGCCTCTACCACCGTTACAGGCTGCCCTAATGATGGCTACTCTCTTTCTCTCTCTCTTGAAGAAGGCTGCCCATGAAGAATACCGGCTGTTGGGGACTGTTTTGGAGACTTCCATCGCGAAGAAATACTGAAGGCAAGGGTATTTGATCATTTTATTATGATTTCTAGCTACTATACTTGTTGTACCAACCATTGTACTTGTCGTACCTGTTGTACCAACCACTGTACGGACTGTGCCAGCCATTGTGCTTGTTGTACCAGAATTTGTACTTGTACTTGCTGTACCAACCACTGTACCAGCTGTACTAGAACTTGTACTTGCTGTACCAGCCACTATACTTGATGTACCAACCACGGCACCTGTTGTACCAACCATTGTACCTGTTGTACTAGCCGTTGTACTTGTTGTACCGACTGAATGGAGAGAGTTGTACTTGTTGTACCAGCTCTATTGCATGAAGACCTGTGGTTTTTGGGGAAGAATCGGTACCCACACGGCGATACATGGATTACATTGTTGGCTCCGCATTTCTATAGCCTGTGTTCCGGCTTGGTTGCCTCGTGTTGGGCTATGTTATGGCATTTGTATATGGATAATCCGGCATCTCCTGTGGGGAGAGTAAGGCCCTCAAAGCTTGTACATGATATTATTCTCCTTGGGTAATAAAATACTCCAAGGGGGGGGGGGGGGGGGGGGGGCGGGGGTGGGGAGGGTCAGCCAATTCTAGCCTCTATGCGGTGTCACATGTGCAAGCTCCATTTTCAGCATTTGTGGATGTTTTGTCTAGCTTTTATGTTTTATACAAAGTGATGATGGATATGTGGTAAGGTTGTGGCCATGTTTAAATGTTTTAATATGCATTGATGGTATCAAAAAGTGTGTCAAAGGCCCTAGTCCCCCGGGCACTGCGAGTTACATGTCCCGGCCTGGAGATGTGATCTCGTTGATGTCGGTGTCGATGTGCCAGCAATCAATGCACTGCGGCATTGGCGGCGATCTCCTGCGCACTGCGGCGGCGAGGCTAAGGAACGACCGATGCACTACGGTGTTGTCATTGTCGATATCAAGGCTGAGGCACATCAACGGGCGACGGTGACGTGGTGCTGTTGGCGGTCTGCCCGGTGGCCTCTTGTGGGCTGTTGCGTGTTTGGTCTGGAATACAGGCTAGTCAAGGGAATCTTCAGCAGTTGTGGGCTCTGACTTAACATCTTTGTTTCTCAGTCCTCCATTGTGCTTTAATTTCAGTTGTATTACTTTTTTCTTGTACATAATACAGGCAATAGTTTAGGATTCTAGAGTTTGTGTTGTATGTGTGATTCCACTACACTCTTTTCTATCTCTAAAAACCCTAGCACACAGGCACAAGTGTTCTACACGTATATATACACATGCACAAGTATATACACACACACACATGCATGTATGTGTGCACGTACCGATGTAGGTATGAATATGTATGTGCATATGTACCAATGTATGTATGAATGTACGTACTTAAAAAGGTGTGTATGCACATAGGTATGCGTACGTATGTATGTATGTTGTATACGTGCATGTATGCATGCTCATTGCAAACACAGCAGACTCTTTAAAGCATGCATTTGGGTACATACATGAGCATGCCAACACTTACAATAAAGATTCTTGCTGTTTGTAGATAAATAGAGAAAAAATGCTCATTTTTGTACGAAGGAAAGATTTAAAGTTATACAAGTGGAGGAAAAACTCTCTCAGCTGCTCGCCGTGGTATCGAGAAGCCACCATGAGTGCTAGTGTCACTTGCTGTCAACGTTTTGCAGAAAAAGTTGTTTGGCTGCCTGCTCTGGGTACCAAGATCCGGCACAAAAAAAGACTCTTTTTCCTGCTGAAAATCAGGCAAAAAAAGGGGGATCCAAAATCATTTAATTATATACACACAGAACATTGAAAAAAAACTTCATTCAACTTGCAGCCTTCTATAGCTATTAGATTTTGCTAATATATTTGTTGGTATACCGCATTCACAGGTTGCAAAGTCATTTGACAGTAAACTTCATCTGTTTCCAAGTCAGCCTGATTCAAATATATAGATACGTTAGAAAAAAAACTGGAAGTAACCATGAGTAGCTACACACAAAAGGGGGATTAACATACATGCAGAATCACGTCGTGAAGCTGGCAGACTAGTTGAGGTCGAAGGTTGGGATAATAGTTTGGAATGTGTGCATCCACCTCCTTCTGTGTGGATGCAGCCACCTGTGATGGAAAATCAGTTGTTTTAGAATTGAGTTCATTACAGCTTCATATGGCATCAACATCATCATGGATGAGACTGTCTACTACACAACATCCATACTAACACCAACGTCACACTGGCGTAGAAGCAGGTTCATGTATAAAGCCATGTCCACCTTGGCATTTAAGAGTCTTTACAGAAATCTCTCCACCCATCCTACAGGCAGAAGTTGGATGGGGGAGATCCCCTGCCCATGAGGGATGGGCAGGTGAGATCTCCCTGCTTATCGAGCAGAAGTTATAATTGTAAAGAATACGATAGAGAGGGGAAATCTCTCGCTTTACAAGACAATTGCGGGTTTGGTGAGCACCCAGGTCATAATAATGCATGCTAGCCATCCGGCATTTAATTCCATTATTTTGTTTTCAAACGACCTCTTGGGCTTACTTCTTAAACCAAGCTTCTCTTTCCTGACACCTAGCCAACCCGTTATATTCACATCCTTGCCGTCTAATGGCAACCATATCTCACCATTCTTCTTTCTCGTATCCATAACCTTTTTCCTTCCGAAAGCTGGCAAATCGGAGTCTTTTTCGCGCAATTTGGAAGACAGTGAGATGACAAGGTTTGCGGTGCTGGCGGACATGAGGGCGTGGGTGACACCGCCCTTAGCTCCGGCATATTTTGGGAATGAAAGCCGAGGACTGCAAATTCTGTATGAGTGCGACCCCAGAGGTGTGCAGGGTTCCCCAGTTCCGGGATTCGCTTGCTTCGGTCGCTGCGTCTTGCTGACGCTTCGCTTCCGAATAAAGGGCCGAATTCCTATGAAATTTTTATTGATGGGTGGAGCAAGTTCGTCCTTTCTAGTATATGGTGCTTCAAGCGGATGGCCCAGGAGCAAGCTGAAGATCATGCATATCTCGTAGGAGAAGAAGATAAAAGTGTACTAGAGACATCCATAGCACCAGGGAAAGCCCTCACAGTTGTTGGCACATTGTGTTCTTTTGTATCAAGCATCTCCACCTTCACTCAAAAAGGGATTTGTTGAATATTCGGAGTCTAGTAGGTGGGAATCATAGTAACATGGAACGCCGTTCCATAGCCTTGGGAACGAGGGATCACGTTCCATAACCTGTGTCGTTCCCATTCCCGTTCCGCAAATGTGCATCCTTGGCTAAAGGCATTCTAGGTCTAATTTTTGAGTAAATGAGAATTTTTGTATTTTTCTATGATCATATCATATCATATGAGAATGGTGTATGACCTTGCATCTAAAAGGCTTGGCAATATATGCCCTTGCATCTCCTTAGCTTCCAAATGGTAGCCATATGGTGATGACGAGTCGTTCCCATTTTCTTTCCAGGTTCCTATTCCTGAACAGACCCCCGTTCCATTTGTTCATTCCCGTTCCATGTGACTATGGTGGGAATGCCCTCTTAGGTGTGAACACTCTCTATGTGTGTACTTGTTATGAGCATGTGAACACTCCCTATGAGCCACTGGATAAGTGTGCCACGTGTCATTAGTGTGTGCGTGTGTCCCAGTATGTGACATGTGTTATGTGTCAAAAGATAAGGCTACTCCCTAGCCTACAAAAGCATTGCACTTGGTGAGTATAAATCAATTCAATCAATCAATCACATAATTGAGTCTACATACTCTCTCTCTCTCTCTCTCTCTCTCTCTCTCTCTCTCTCTCTCTCTCTCAGAGATACGGGCTCGACATCAACACCATATCCAGGAGCGGCTAGCTCACTTACACTCACACTCGGAGATCATGCTCCGATGTATTTTTGCCTCGCCATCGCCTATGTATCACATATTACACCCCCATTATGGTACTGGTTGGAGCTAGACAGATCTGCATTGCATTCTTGTATACCCTACGCATATAGGTTGCATACTGAGCCTCTAGCAGTAGTGCTCCATCCATCACACCCCCCCACTAGCTCAGTACTTTCATAGTTTATTTCATGTTCATTTTGTCCTTTTTTTTTCTGGACATCCAGAAGACATTGACAGTTGTAAATTGATTTGTCTCATAGGTCGAGTTCGGCCTCTAGTAGACGTTAATACAGCTTTCTCTCTCTCTCTCTCTCTCTCTCTCTCTACACACTCTCACACCATGGATCTCTTTGATCCCCCATGGCTTAGGCTGCATAAACCCTAACCCTAACCTACACGCACAACACAACTACCCCTAGCCTGGTGGACACTGACTTGACACCTAACTTGACCACTCCAGACACCCGACCATGGGTCTAACAAGTACAAGTATCCGCTCTAGCCTTACAACATCACATCTTGCAAAGAGGGTTACATAGACACTACAAGACCAAACCTGTCACATGCATGGAAGCTTTGTGTGTCTTCTAACTGAATGTGAACCTTGATTCAAGGCGCCAACAAAGACACAGAGAAGATAGAGAGACAGTTGTATTTTCAATGTATTATACGGTACAAAGATGTCAAAAGGTAATCTACGACCATCTAAAGACCTGACTTTTGACCTGCCCCAAAGGGGTCGGATCAAAACTGGCCTAGCCTCTAGTCCAAACTCCCAAAAAAACTTCCATACCTCAGAACTCTCCGTCTATTGGAGAAACCCTCTCCTGCTGAGTTTAAACCACTAATGAAACATTCTTGATGCTCTTTTCAACTCCACTTGTATCTGCCAAGGTTTGTTCACGTTGAATTTCTCACTCATTTAGTGCAAGTTGGTGCTCCCAATACTTCTACTATACTCCGTCACACTTTCCCCCACACTTCTCGTACTTTATCATCCATTGTAATTGTTGCTTTATCGTCTTGAGCACCATTCCCCTCATCATGTCCTCTACCAATGCTTAGATAATTCTGTGGTGCTCAAAAATCCATGTCTACTCTGCAATGGAAATGAAACAAGATCCTAAACCAAGAAATCAACTGCAGCAGAACCAAAAAAATCTGCAAGTTTTCCCTCCAACAGCCGCATTTGAGGCCGAATTGCTGATTGAACAACCTCAAATATTCATTGAATTGGAATGTGTCTACACCTACTCCAGTACCTTTGTCAAATAGTAGAGAACTGTGCCTCTTCTACCAATGTCAAAGTTGCACTAACAAAAGTCTGAATCTCATTTGAAACCCCAAACTGAAACTATTCGGAGAAGAGGAAAAGAGAAAAAAACGAGACTGGAAGAATTGATTCTCTCAAACTAGTTCTACTCGATTCTCTCAAACTAGTTCTGCTCTATATTGTTGAAATTAATAAAACTCAAATATTTACAAGAATCTTGCTAAATCTGCTGAAAAATAACTGCTAAGCTCTCCCAAAAAAAAAAAAAAGCCACATAATGATTTGCGTTAATTGCTATTGTTCAGCTTAAATCTACTACTCGTTTTGGTTGTGTTCTCTTCCTTGGCTGCTCCCAAAGACTTGCAGAAAGGCACATGCATCCAATGACTAAGTATGATGCATGTGACCACCCTCATCTGCATGGCTGCTTTGTAAGCTGTATATCAATGATGAGCTAGCTCTTGTCCAACTAAACCACCTCCTATACTAGATAACCTTTTCCACAACTGAAACCTCAATGTGAAAGTGTGTGCTTCCACATCCTACTCAAAACATGGAAGTTACTATAAGAAAAACTACCATTACCATATCCAATTATGAAAAGAAACCCATTTAACACAGCCCCCACCACCTTTTCATTTATAAAAAACCAAAGTAGAAGCGCATCGACCAGCCTCTATTTAAGAAAGGCAATACTTCTCTGCTTATCAGCACCCAATCATAAGCGAGACAGCTTTTGTCCTCACCATCTTAGCCTCTATTTAAGAAAGGCAATACTTCTCTGCTCATTGTATGTTGCCGGTAAGACAGCTCAAAACTTCCGAATGAATCATACCTGCTCACTGTGGCCTTGTGGAAGGTAAACTGCATGACTTCCCACAGCTGGTAGAGATACAAGAGGCCCAGCACACGCATGCCAGAGCTCCGAGTTAAGATTCCTCCTTTCCCCTGCACAAAAACTCCAGAATTTAACACATAATAGGAAACTCTCTCTCTCTCTCTCTCTCTCTCTCTCTCTCTCTTCGAAGCAACATTTAGAGGGCGTGACATGGTCCTTTATACAGACACACCAGTCCCAGGGGAGCCGTTTCGGGGATATAGACGGAGTCCGTCCACCGCCCACAGCCACGCACAGTAGGCGGCACTAGAGGCTCAGGAGGAGTGGCCATATTATACAGAGAGGGACTGCAGCATGTGATGCAGGTGGTCAGACGGGATGAGGATGCACAATTCATGTGGGTGAGGATCAGGACGGAGAGGGCCCGAGATATTAACCTTGCAGTGTGCTACTTTGCACCATCCACATCCAGCTATGCCACCCGTGGGGAGTCTCCATACCTACCACTTTATGAGGACATTTTGAAGTTCTCCAGTCTAGGGGATATCCTCCTTGCTGGAGACTTCAACGCCCGCACCGCCAGTGCAGAGGTACCTTTCTTTGAGACAGAGGATCCCACATACCACGAGATCGACACTATGGGCACAGATCTCGAGGGGACATGACAGCCTGTACAGACTATGGGGAGCACCTCTTGGCCCTTGGAGGAGCTCGTGGATTAGCCATTTATAATGGCCTAGCCCAGTGGCCTGGCTCCAATGCCCTCACTTGCTACCCCTTCAGACATGGAGCTAGTACAGTGGACTACTTGGTGGGCTCTTTCTCCTTGATACCCCTCATCTCGGATTTTACCATTTCATCCCGCCCCATTGATGTTGCAGCTGATCATGCATACTTGCTTTCTCCCTCACATGCCAGTACACCATCCAGCCACCGGCCCTACCACACCACCACCACCTGAGATACCACTTCACCAGGGATACCTCTTTCGTCTACTCTGACCACATTTTCCGCACCCTCTCCGACCTCGACCCACACATCCCACTTTATGAGCTTACCAGACAGCTTGCAGTCACCCTTCACACATCCACTGCAACCGCTTTCCCTCACACCAGACACCCCCGGACCACCTGGAGGGACTGTTCCACGAGACCCGTGCCCGCCTACAGCGGGAGGTCACTCTGGGCTCCAGCAGGCACGACAAATCTTCCACTGTCTCAAACGGAGGAAGAAGCAAGCCTACCTAGCTCACCTCAAGCAGGAGTTGTACTAGTCATTTTTGGGACGGGACTGCAAGGAGGCCTGGAGGCTCTTCCAGGATTGTCTCTCACCGACCCCGATCACCTCACCCGACATATGGCATGCATATGCCACCTCCCTTTACCACGTCCCCGGGCAACTACCTCTCCCCCACCCTCCTCAGCCCTACCCCCCCCATTCCTCCTCCTTCCACTTGAGCATGGTGAGAGATGCTATTGACAGGATGCAGAATGGAAGAGCGCAGGATCATGATGGGCTGATTGCCGAGCACTTCTCACATGCGAGGGATGTATTTTCTGGTTCATAGGTTTAACAGGGCCCTATGCGAGTGTTTCCCTGCCAATTGGTCTTCTAATATCATTGTGCCCATTCTGAAAGCAAGTGACCCCATGGATTCCAGTAACTACAGGACTATTATGATTGGTCCACATTGACCAAGATTTATGGATCCATCTTGGAGCATGAGCTCAGCAGATGGACGGAGAAGCAGAGCCTCAGAGCACCAAGGTAGGCAGGCAGGTTTTTGGAGAGGACACCCCACACTGGACCACATCTTCACATTATAGGGTATCATTGAGGAGAGGAGAGCACATGGGCACTGAATATTCTGCTGCTTTGTGGATTTCCCCAAGAAGGAGGAGCTAGCTGAGACAGACACAAAGGATGTATATGATGGGTGGAAGCCGATGGAGAGGCTACTAGTGATGATGATCTCACGCATGATTAGAAGTAAGCCATCAGTGCCACACGAGATTGTGCAGGCAGAGATAGGGGCTGCACCGATTGTGACAGAGGCTATTTTCCAAACAGCGAAGTATTGGCACATATTATGGGAGCTCCTGAAGGGAGCTAAAGAAGCTCAGCTGAAACAATTAGGGTTTCATGTGGGAGACACACACAGAGAAGAAGGGAGAGAGAGAGAGAGACGTGTGGGGATAAGTCAACTCACAATGAGTGTGTGACTCCCCTTTCACACATGTATATTTGCTCTAGTACACATAGTGCACTTAGCACATTAAAAGTACTAAGTGTACTATGTACTATAAAACTTATGGGCTTGTACACACTATAAGGGTGGGCATAATGCCTTTACCCCAACAACCTCCCACTTAAAGGCAATGTGCCCTTGAGTGAAGGAAAAGAAAAAATCAGCATGTACATGATAATATACAAGGCCATATCAAGGCTGAAACTGGCCTCATCCAATGCCCATCAAGTGTCTGCAATGAGCAAACCGCTCTGGAGGCAAACTCTTTGTCAACAGATCAGCCGCGTTGTCATCCGTATGAATCTTGACAAGCTGAATCAGCTTGTTCTCTATCACCTCTCTGATGAAGTGATACTTCACATCCACATGCTTCGTCTTTGCATGAAAGACAGGGTTCTTTGCCAACTAGATGGCACTCTGACTGTTACAATGCAACAATGGAATATCCCCTGTATAACCCAAATCAACCACTAACCGAGATAGCCATAATGTCTCCTTGCAAGCCTCTGTGGCTGCAATATACTCGGCCTCTGTAGTAGATAAGGCAGTGCACTTCTGCATCCAGCACCTCCTGTGAATGTAAACACATAACCGGTAGTAGACTTCCGGTTATCTGGATGACCGGCATAATCCGAATCCGTGTAACCATGCACTAATGCATCCTGTTTGCCAAAGCAGATGCACATATCCAGTGTGCCCTTCAGGTATCTCATGACACCTTTCATTGCTTCCCAATGCTTCTTGCCAAGGTTGGCCATGTATCTAGTAACCACTCCCACTGCAAATGCAATGTCCGGCCTGGTAGCAACCATGGCATACATGAGACTGCCACAAGCTGAAGCATACGGAATCTTGGCCATATCAGCCCTGTCACTATCCGACTGTGGGCTGTCCATGGCACTGAGTTTCACATATGGAGGCAAAGGAGTACTAGTCTTCTTCCCCCTTCCATATTGAACCTCTGCAAAACTTTGCCAGTGTATTCCTTCTGAGACAAATACAACACATGCTAATTTCTGTCCCAAAGTATCCGCATACCCAAAATGTGATTTGCATCACCCAAATCCTTCATATCAAAGGTCTGATGCAGCCTCTTCTTCAAGGCATCCATCTCTTTACGAGATTTCCCGGCAATCAACATATCATCAACATACAAGATGAGGATCAATAGACTGCCATCCAAAGCTTTCTTGGTGTATAAGCAGTGATCTATGTCACTCCTCCTGAAATCCTGGGATTTCATAAATGTATCAAATTTATGATACCATTCCCTTGGTGCCTGTTTGAGCCCATAAAGACTCTTTTTCAGCTTGCATACAAGCTTCTCCTTTCCATTCACTGCATAACCCTCTGGCTGTTGCATATATATCTCCTCATGGAGATCACCGTGAAGAAAAGTAGTCTTCACATCCATCTGAATCAAATCCAGATCATCATGAGCAACCAAAGCTAGTACAGCTCTAAGTGTGGTCATTTTGACCACTGGAGAGAAGATCTCATCAAAGTCCACACCATATTCCTGCTTGAAGCCCTTAGCCACTAACCTGGCTTTGTATCTTGGCTTTGCATCAGGTGCAACTTTGAGCCTGTAAACCCACTTGCATGGCAAAACCTTCTTGCCTGTAGGCAAATGCACCAACTTCCATGTTCCATTTTTGTGCAGAGAATCCATCTCTGACTTCATAGCACGCTCCCAAAGAGCCTTGTCTGCCCTCTGTAAAGCCTCCTTATAACAAGAGGGCTCCCCACAGTCAGTGAGCATCAAGTAGTCAACCCCTGGAACAAACCTGTCAAGGGGTCTAGAGGGTCTTGTGGACCTCCGTACCCAATGACCATCATTTGCAGGTTGCTGTCCAGCCTGCATATCACCTATTGGTGGCTCCTGTTCCATGCCATAAGGTTGAAAGATCATGCCCGGTTATCTCCTCTAACTGTGGGATATCCATTGGGATATCTTCTGCCATCTCTGGCTGTCCATTTTCATGCTGATTCAGGATCTCGACCGAGAGTAGTGACACTAGACAGAGCCATTGAGCTATGCAGAGCCCGGCACCCCCGACCCCATGGTCCCCATCCACGCCCACGTCACTATAGGAGGATCAGAGCCATTATCTCCCACCACCACAGGACTTTCTCCCGGCAGCCCAACTTTACTACATTGAGAGTGTCCTATGCAGGATATTTTAGGGTGATATGAGAGCTGAACTCTTTTTGTTTTGGGATCAGATTTGACATTTCAGCTCTTGTTACTTTCTTTGATTTTTATTTTTGGTACCCATGATGATGTGTTTCATGGACATGATGTAACCTTTTGGTCTCATATGTCATTTTGGCCTTTTGTAGATGTTAATACAACTTTCTTTCTTTCTTTCTCTCCTCTCCATCAAGCTATCCTTCCACGTGACATAGCTGAGAGAGACCCTCTTCGCTGTTTTGAATGTAACTAAGGCCATCCACAAGCTTTGGATAGGGAGAGCTCAAGATCACGAGGGATTACTATGAAGAAACAGCACTTTTTCCAGCCCTAAAAAGGGACTTTCTTGATATTTTATATTTTATATTTTTGGGGTTTTTTTTTCTTGGTTGCTGGCCTACAACACCCCCCCCCCTTCACTATATATAGCATTGCCTATACCTCATCATTCATGTACCACTTCATCGCCATATTAGGTACCATCTGGCCGCCTACACTAGGGACTCATATCTACGTTTTACTCTACTGGTCCAAGTTGCCTTCTGCAGGGCTTACATCAGCCTTACATCAGGCTATTTCTCTGCGCTTACATCATGCCTTCTTTTGCTCCACATCTGCGTTTTACTTCAACATATGTCAGCGCCTACATCAGAGCTTTGGTTCAGCACACAGCAGCGCTTTGCTTCAACAGTCATCTACGTTTTGCTACAGCATACATCAGTCCACATCTGCGCTTACATCAGGCTTACGTCAGGGTTTATATCAGCGTTTATCTCAGCCTTCTTCAGCGCATACATCACGGCTCACATCCGTGCTTACCTTCAGCATATCTTGTGCGTTTTGGCACAGCCCTTGGGACAACAGCCCTCTCTGTTACATCGGGACAGCAGTCCTCTCTGCTACACATCGGGACAGCAGCCCTCTGCTTCAGGTACGCAACACCCGTGTCACCAGAGCTTGCACCACTCGGGACGGCAGCCCTCTCTGCTTCAGGTACGCAGCACCCATGTCATCAGAGACTGCACCACCATCATCGTCGTCGACGTTACCTTTTTCCGCTACCACTATCACCTCAGAGTGCTTTGCCTCACATCGACGCGAGCCTTCGTTATCGACCGTGCTTCAGCTCTGACATCTTCTCTGCTTCAGCACTGGTCTTCTTTCTGCTCAGAGTCACCTCACATATGAGGGCTTTTGTACATATCTGCACTCACCCTTTTATATATATTCACTCACATATTTCATTCTGTGTGGTTTTGCTTTGATCTCTCGTATATCTGGTCCTTCCGTCCTTTTCCCCTCACAATTACTTGCTGAGCACATTACTCATGTCATTGGCAGAGAGACATGGGTACAGAGCCAGAGGACAGGCAAGCCTTGACATATTTTACACTGAACCACAGCTTTATATCACTCAAGAGGCTCACGGCGGAGACGACATGTTTATTGCTGCTTTGTGGAATTCTGCAAAGCATTTGATATTCTTCCTCGAGCACACTTGTTCAGACGCCTCCAAGAGCTTGGGATACATGTGAGATGATCTCGGGAGTCACGGCAGTTGATGGGTCAGTTACAAGGAGAGTTAAGAGCACCAGGAGGTATGTAAACAAAGATCACCTATACCGCTGGGTGAGACAAGGTTGCCCTCTATCCCCAAAACATTTTGAGCTCTCCTTTGGCAGACACATCGATCCTTATCCTCCTTTATGCAGTTGATATAGTTCTCATTTTAAAGTCAGCAGCAGCAGCGACACCTAGGGGCATTGCAGGCGTTCTGTGAGCAACGGGACCTCGCAATGAACCTTGGCAAGAATCAAGGTCGTGATCTTTTATTATGGAAGGACACACATGACAAGTGAGCTGGAGCTTCCCCTGTCTGCGCACCTGCTCCCCCTTGCCATCCCCTTCCCCGTCGTCCTTCGTGCTGCCCCCGCCTCTCTCCCTCCTGAGCGTACCTGTGCGCCAACCCTTTTTCCCGCCTTCCCCTCTCCCTGCGCGATGTCCTCCTACGAGCTCCCTTTTGCATCTTGCCTCCTGTGGCCCCAGCCTTCGACCCCTCTGCCTACCTCCTGTTCGCTGTCTGCCTATCTTCCCCTCATCTGCCTCTTGTGCACCCTCGCCTCCATCTCGTGCCCGCTTCCTCCTTTCCTTCCCTCCTGCCGCCCTTCCTATCCACCCTCTCCCGCGCACCCCTCCTTCGCCTTTCCCTCCTCCTCCGCGACCCTGCCTTGCTCTAGGGCCTCCCCCCTCTCGTGCATCCACCCCCCACCTCTAGCGGCTGGGAGTCTTTTCTCCATTGCCGCTCTCCGCCTCCCTTCTTCCCCCTCCCATTGCTCCCCTTTTTTGCAGTCCCCCCCCTCCGCTCCCCCCTCGATAGGCTTTTTGCGCTCGCGCGTTCTTCTTTCGGCAAGCATCAGCTTCCTTTGATCTCACCCCCTTCAAGAGGACTCCATGGCAGCCGCTCCCTCACCCCCAACCGAGGCTGCCGCCCTCAAACATGCGGAAGCTTATAGATAGGATTATACTTTGAGAAAGCAATATTCAGCACCTTGGTTTTTGACAATAGCACAATGTAGCAGAGAGAGAGAGAGAGAGAGAACAAAGTACACAAGATAGGGTCCAAATACCCTCTAATGGCCCCCATCAAGGACTGGTAAATTTGCTTTATTGAATGATGAAAAAGACTCACTTCTTGGAGACCTTCTTTGGCTGGAAAACAACAACCTGAAGATGTCCTATTCTTGACCTTCAAGTTAACCTTGGCGTCAGCCTCCCTTTGGCTGTCCTGGCTCTTGGAGTACTTCGGCACTTGTGAATAATGAAATAGATAATGCCTTCATATGTGCCTAATGTTTTACATAGGACACCATGCTGCTGGTCGGTCTTCTCATCTGGCTGTCGGCCTGCTGCTGCTGCTCCACGACTGGAATACTCACCCAATATTAGGCGCCTTTTCATACGTCTGCTGACCAACCGGTTGTGATTGCCCTGGTGCTGGCTGACTAGCTGTGAGCGCCCCCAACAGGCTGCAGACTGGCTGCCCAGCCCTCCTATGGCTGGTTGCTTGGGCATGGGGGCCTCCTTGGACCCTAGGGTGGCCACTAATGGCTGCCCACCTTGTAGGCAAGGCCCTGAAGCCAGATGCCCAACTACATGCAACTAAGATCATGACTCCTAGATCTAGTATTCCAGGCAACACTTGGTACACCTCTACTTCATTCCAGAGGGTGACTCAAAGTACGGACTGGCACTGCTCCACCAGACCATGACCATGTACGGGACTCGTACACCTCTTAGAATGTGCATCATGACAGCCATAGGAGCCATGAAATGACTTGTACATCAAAAGCTGGTCCCTGATCTTGCGCCTAACCGATGCATCAGGCACAAGACGATCCAAGATGATCCTCCATCCAGCACTCACCTCCCGGTCACTCTCCTGCTTGTTGCCTTGGAATTCTGGGTCCACCACATAAGCTGCTACATGCAATGGAGAGTAGTGAGAATTCCACCTTCCTAGACACAAGGCATGGATCTCCTCGTATCTGTCTTCGTCAGGCACGAAGTCTTTCAACTTCTCTATCATGCGATCCATGGCCTCGTAGACCTTGCCTATGCATGGTTGCATAGCGTCTACAATCCTCAATAGGTGGACTATGGGCCTCACCATAGCATCTGTGGTCTTCACACGCTCCCACCAAGAAGCGTCATCCGCCCGTAGCCTACACTCTTGGCCAGTGTTTGTATGGGACTCTTGCTGCATGGCGACAAACTCGTCGCTAAATATTTGAGGAGAGAGAGACAGGACCTCTTGTTGAACTCATGCCGAAGTCTTTGGTGGTTGAGGCAAAGGAGACCATGGTGTTGGCCTCCTCAATGAGCGAGCTGGTCCATGGTAATGCCCCAATGTCCTTGAGGAGGTTGTTTAGGAGACGAGCCATACAAAAGGACACTGTGACGTGTCCATACATACCTTGGAGAATAGCTCCCGCCGCCCTATTGGAAGGCTCCCCATCCGCAACAAAGCCCACTACATGCTCGGGGCCAACGATCTCCATGGTGGTAGCCCACTCCGCCGCAAGCACATCCGCACTCTTCCCAGTGCCGGATGCATCATGAGATGAGATGAAGTACATCTCTCCGCGGGAATATGCAACCACGCCGTGAATACTCCTCTTGCGGGTGTCACTCCATCCATCCACAATGAGGGAGACTCTGTTCCTCTACCATTGCCGCTTTGTGTTGTTGGCCGCTTGCTCTACAATGCGCTTCTCCTTCTCGAGCAATGTAGTGCGCAAGCTCTCAGATGAGGGGGGCGTATAGGTTGAGCCATACTCCCCAATCTTCTTAACCATGACCTTGAAGTATTCCGACCTATTCAAGAAAGTAATTTACTAATGAGAAGGTGACTAGGATGATGAAAACATGAATGATGAATCGATAATGATCGATTGCACTTACCTAGCCGCTTGAAAGGCAATGTGGTCGTGGAAGAAGAAGCGGGCCACCGCCATATCCACCTCCTCCTTCAACTTGGGGTTCCAATTCTCCCCAAGTGTAGATTGTCGTCGTGGGCCACGTAACGGTTGAGAGGCCGTGGAGATGGAGGGTGTCGGCGTCGTGGATGGAGTAACATTCCGACTTGATGGTGAAGGTGATGGTGTGCATGATCCCGATCCACCACATGACTCCATTGTAGAGGCTTGAGTTCCTCTCCCCATCTCGCGGTGTCCTTCTTGTCACTTCGACCGCCTCATAGACGCTAAGCTTGTCAAGAAGTTCCCGTCTCTTCTCATGCAAAACCTCACCTCATGCCCACTCTCATGCAAGAGGTGGGCTCGCACTTTGTCGGCGCCACCCGTTCGCCGGTACGGGCAAAGCTTGCATACCCATGGCCGAGAACCGCCTCCATGAGCAAATGGGGTGTAGTTAACCTCCTCCCACCATGTCCATCCCGTTGTCCTTCTACGGGAAGCCCTGGCACGTGAGGAGGATGCCATGGTTGAAAGATGGCTTGACTCTTGAGCCTTGAGGAATGAGAGAGAGAGAGAGAGGCCTAGAGCCTAGAGGCTTGGAAGTTGGAAGACTCAAGAGGCTTGAGGGAGAGGAGAGAGAGAGAGAGAGAGAGAGTCTAGATAGTAAGGCGGCGGCCCGCGGGCCTTGTGTGAGAGGCTTGGAACTTGGAAGTTGGAAGCTAGAACTAAGAAGAATCTTGAAAGCTTGAAAGTTGTGTGTGCTTGTAGCCTTGTAGAGGCTTGTTCTTATATAGATAGGCAAGAGAGAGAGAGAGGGCCAAGCCTCAAAGGCTCAAGGGCCAAGGCCCAAGCCATAAACAGCCAAGCGGCGACTGCAACGGCTGGAAACGGCAACTACAACGGCTGGAAACGACAACTGCAAAACAACGGCTATAAACGGCGAGCGCAACGGCAGAAAAACGCGCAAACGGCTCCCTACCGTCCCCCACCGGCTTCCCCATTCCTGAGGCGTCCCCATCCCCGTCCCCTGTGAGTGACGCTTCTTAGGGGACGTCCGTCCGTCCCCTTCCGTTCCCCTCGCCGGTCCGTCCCATTTCGGCGTCCCTCCGTTCCAAGCACTCGTCCCTTCCGTCCCCTGTGACTATGAGGCAGGGACACTATAGTTCTTGCATTCCTGGTAAGCAGCATAGGGAATCTTTTCCGATGCATGCTACTAGGCGGGCTTCGAAACCTTTGGATTTGGTACACACTAACTTGTGTGGACCTATGCAAACCCCATCTTTGCAAGGTTCCTTGTACTTCATGTTGCTTGCGGATGATTGTAGCAGGCTTACATGGGTTTATTTTCTTTCCCACAAGGACCAAGCTTTTGCTCGGTTCAAGGAGTGGCATGTTATGGTTCGGGTTGACAAAGGAGGGGAGTTCTCTTCTAATGCTTTTAAAGTTTTGACAGAGGCAGACTACCTAGGATTGCCTGATCGTCACCAAGGCTAGAGTTTATCTACGCAAAAGAAATATCCTCAGGTCAAGAATCCAGAGCTTTATTTACTCATCTCAACTTCGTAATAAACCAAACACACCAAAAGGTGGGGGGACTTTCAATGGTTTTTTGGGCCTCAATGGGGTGTCTTGCATCTCTCTCTCCTCTCTACTGTTCATGTTGCACCATAGTAATTGCACATGATAAAGGCTTCCATACGTAACATAGTATAATTACATCAGGGTCACCCTGAGGCAAATCAGATCACAGCCAGACCAATGACCATGAATGCCAAAGCTGAGGATGGATATTCATCAGGCCCACATATTGGGTGTGACAATGGTATCTCTTGGGAGCAAAGGTCCAGAGATAGTTCAGAGCAAAGGAAAATCATGGAGCTGTGCACAGGCATGTGCTGAGAGAATGAAGTTTTCCAGCATCAATGGGAAGTGAGTTAACGCTTCCAATTTGGACCTGTTTAGATGAGGAGGGATTGTACAGAAGCAGCACATGATGCAGATATGCTGCAGTGGATGCAGTTTTGCCCCCAATTTTTCATGTTATGGTTTAACAAGAAGTATATCTCCAGGAGTTCACCATTGTTGGCAGGTTACAAAGACGCAATTTTATTCCCATCAACAAGCTGCACAGGACGGAATGTCACGTGCACCCGGCACTTGAGTGCTACATGGACTACAGCTCTTCTTTATGTGTAAGCTTTGGGTTAGGGATGTACACCGTGCCCAGTTGTAAGCCCGAGTCCAAGGACATGCTAGCCAACAGCCATCAGGGTAGGGTTGGGAAGCCTAGGCAGTTGTACATGTGCAACCCCACATAGTTTTTAACCCACTTGAAGTTGACATTTGTACAAATGTTTGGCGACTTAATAGTCCAACTGCTATAGATCAGTCAGGAGGCAGGATGTTAGCAGCTTATAACGCCAAGTGCTGGACAATCCACGAGGCAAGATGCCCAAGTCAGACAGCAGGGCAGCCCATCAGGACCAATCTGGACAGGCCGGGCTGTTAAGCAGTTGTAGTGGCAGGTCGGACAGAAGTATGCAAGGTGGGCAGCAGGTCATGGGATGTTCAAGCAGGCTGACCATCAGAAGAGGGTAGAATGTGCCCTATAAATAGGCCCCTCCTCTTCCCCCATTCCTCATTTGCGCCCCAGTCTAGGGACAGGTCGATAGAGCACCAACAGAGGCATCCACATGGCATGTAGTCCAAGACAATAGCACTCCACTCCAGCAGAAGAGCAAAGGCAAGCGTTTTGATAAAACAGGGTAGTCCAGCGAGTCACTCAATAGGCAGGTTATTCCAGTAAAGAACTGTTCAGAGCTGCAAGGTTGGCTATTGTTCAGTCTGGGTATCAAGGCTAAAGTTTATCTAAGCAAGGAGGAGATATCCTAAGGTCAAGGATTTAGATCTATATTGTACTTATCTCAACTTCACAATAAGACAAAAACACCAAGGGATGAGGGCCATTCAGTGGGTGTCCAGTGTCTCTCTCTCTCCCCTCTGACAAGCTCCTGCCTAACGTGGTGTCATGGCCAAACTTTACCATGGCAATGTTCACAAAAAGGGGCATTATCAATCAACCAGTTACAAGTGTAGCCCACCAAACAGATGCCAAGTACCATAACTTAGATTACCATTGAGCCACCGGCAATGCCATATTAGCGAAGACTAGGGTGCCTGCCTTAGCTTATTGTTGAGACAAATATAATTTCCATAACAACCAGCTGGATCGGTTTTCCCTTTCAACTCATAAACACAAGACAAAATGTAAAATTGGGAGGTAGGAGAGAAACACACTGATCTTCAAAAACTGCAATAGGCTGTAAATTTACACAAGCATATCATATGTGTAAGAGCACAGCTAAACTAGCATATTATATGTGTAAGCCCGGAGCTACACGAGTATACTGTACACGTGCCGCCCATGTTTGAGAAAAATCTTTAAATGTGTTAAAAAGGCCATAAGGGTTTTACAAGAAAGAACAAGTACCTTCTGGAGCTGAGGAGCCGGTCGTGGAAAGCCTCATTTGCGTCGAATTCAGCATCACCCGTGCTCCAAGATCTTGCAGGTAGCACTGTTAGAAGCGAGTAAGTAACTGTTTGAGAGAGAGATGAGAATGTGAGCTATGAAGATATGATGGCATGGATGTGAGTGTTTGCCAGGCAAATGTGGCTGATGATGAAGCAGTTGATGAGTGCAGTGTCTAAAGCAGGTTCATCCTCTTCTCTTCCTGTCACTGGAGTTGAAGATGCCATGCTTGGCAGTGTAAAGGAGCATTTCTGCACGTGAATTAGGGTTAGTGAAAACCTGATGTTATGGTGATTGTTGGTCCAGAGCATCGAATTACAGCAAACCTCGCCTCTGCCACAAGCTCACGTTATAGTCCTTTGTGAAAAGAAAAAATTGCAGCAAACAAGGTCTGCTGCTTGATGCCTGAGCTACCACATCAAGGACACAGGAAAAGCCTGAGAGTTGGCACAAGGCCTACACTGTGAAAGCATGAGCCACAAACCCTAAAGGCAGATGAATGGTGAAATCAGGGTGGACACTCTTCCACTGAACCGAACTGGGACTGGAACAGTCACTTCAAGAACTAGCTCTACAACATGAATTGTCTTTGCCACAATTGTTCGAACCTCCCCATGCTATCTGAGTGGATGCAACTCACTCTTCCACTAAGCTAGGACCAGTGTGATCTCACGTTGACCACTCGCCACATATGAGCTCTATCATATGAATTGACACGGCCACAGTCATTTGGACCTCCCAATGCTATCTGAGTAGATACACCTTAGCAGCATGCGGTCATTGGGACCTCCTAATGCTATCTGAGTAGATGCACCTCAGTCGGAATGCTATCTGAGGACCTCCTAACTCTATCTGAGTAGATGCACCTCGGAATGCTATCTGAGGACCTCCTAATGCTATCTGAGTAAATGCACCTCAGTCGGAATGCTATCTGAGTAATGCCCCTCTCTCTTTCATTGGGCCAACTAGGATTAGACCCTTGCCTTGACGGATTAGACCAATGTGATCTTGCCTAGTCTGGCTTATGAGTGAGGATGTCTAAGTCTTGCATGACATTGGCGGCCTGGGTTATGAATAAGGAAGCCCGAGAGAACTGACAATGCGAGCCTACCACATGAGGAGAAGAAAGGCAAAATGCAAGACAGTTTGAAGGCAGAAAACTGGAAGTAGCCAAAAAGCTCCAACGCTTGTCGTAGTTAGTGTGTGTGTGAGAGAGAGAGAGAGAGAAAGAGAGACGCGCACACAGATAGAGAGAGCGCTACAAAGAAAGAAGCGACCAGTCTGGAGCAGATCAGGACGTCCAAATGCAGTCCTGTTTGGAAATCTTACACACGCACACGCTAACAGAAAGAAAGCTTTGAAGGATTTTTGGCTATGGCGGAAAACAGCAGCAGGAGAAAGCGAAAGTGTATGTTGATGTGAAAGTGGGCGTGTGCCCAAAAAAACAAATAGTGATGTAATGATGTAAGGGATGTAGGTGATGACTTTTTGCATTTTTATTTCATTCAATTTCCAAACTTATCCTAGGAGCTTTGTTATTACCGAAAGGAGTCCTTTACCATTTTTTTTTCTCCTCCTTTTTTTACTGAGGAGGAATACACTCTCTCTCTCTCTAATACACACTCTCTCTCTCTCACCCCTTTACACGGAGTGAGGGGAAGGGTGCCGCCTTAATCACCGAGCTATTGTCCAATCTCGCACGAGTGTTTTACCTTTTTCAATGAGCTGTTAATCTGCTAATTATAATAGTTTTATTACGGCCGACTCATAAGCATCCAACTGCAAATCGAAATCGAATACGAGAAAACTTAACTATGTCTGTCTTTGTAGTTCACACACGAAGAGCCCATGTCTGAGCTGGCATGGTTGTAGCATGTCATTGCAAAGTCATATCTGACCTGGCATGGTTGTAGTATGTCATTGCAAAGTCATTTGTTTGCTTCCCAATAGTGGCACTTGTCCACATTGTGGGTGGCGTGGGCTAGCTGGACAATTTTTTTGGCATGCGATGTCGATGATTAGGATGACATATGTTGTACCCTCCATCTTGTTGGGCAAACAGATTGCGAATGACATCGCGCGACACATCTTTTTTTCACCAATAAGAGGGCACCGCAACATAATATAAACTTAAGTCCAACACCGCCCCTTTGTAAGCGGGGCCTTAGTTATTTGTATAGTTTACATAATGTTGCCAAATGAAGTGCTCACACCATACTTTTGTAAGAGAATACAATATGCGTATTCAAGAGAACTCTCACAAGAGGTAAGACATTTCACAATATAAAAACTTTAAAACTCAAATTGCACAATAACATAGATATAGCATAATATTGTAGTACTGAAGTGATGCAAATCCCCACACTCGTGTTCGATGGTGGCGTTCGATGATGGCTAATCCGAAAGGCTTATCCAAAACCACTAAGTTAACGATTGTATACTAGTGTCTAGGGAGTAAACTCGCCAATGATGTGATTGATGAGAACAGTATAGAGAAGGGGCTCAATGTATAGGCCAATATACTTGCCAGTGATGTGACTGATGAGAACGGTGTAGAGAAGGGGCTCCTATATATGCAGAGCCACCCATGACATGATCATGTAGTTCCATGGTCATAGACTATGCCACCATCCGTGGTGTAGGTTTGGCTTATAAATATGTATCCGAGCTTATCTTGGACCCCATTCGAGCCCCACAGTGTCAGGACAAAGTGTCCAAGGGTAAAGTCTACCTACTCTATGTGTGGGGACCATTATAGGATAACGGTCCAATGTAGCATGTGGCCTATTTAGCAATGTGCCAAATTTAATCGAAGCTGTCTCTAAACCATTTGACCACCACCATCCCATGTGACTACGGGGGATGTTGATAATGAGTGCCCATGTTGCTCAACCATGGCTACTCCTCATAATGGGGGCTGTACAAACATGAGCTAGTCGATGTCCAAACAATAAAATATAGAGCATTGATATCTAGCAAGGTTTTTTTAGTGTTAGGTTACTCATGTGACACCACTTAACATCTATTTTAGTTTTTTGAAAGTGTTAGGTAACTCATGTAGCACTACTTAACATCTATTTTAGTTTTTTTTATGTTAGGTAACTAACTTGTGTCACACTACTTAACATCTATTTTAGTTTTTTTTTTGTGTTAGGTAACTAACTCGTGTCACACTACTTAACATCTATTTTAGTTTTTTTTATGTTAGGTAACTAACTCGTGTCACACTACTTAACATCTATTTTAGTTTTTTTTTTGTGTTAGGTAACTCGTCTCACGCTACTTAACATCTATTTTAGTTAGGTAACTCATGTCACACTACCAAACATCTATTTTAGTTTTTTTTTTTTTGTAATTTATGTTTGATGCTCTCTCTCTCTCTCTCTCTCTCTCTCTCTCTCTCCTCTCTCTCTCTCTCTCTCCTCTTTTAATGTCCTCTCCACTATGATCCCTCTGGATTGGCTTGTTACTTTGTTAGTGTTTTTGTGCATATTTACGCATCTTTTTTGTTCTTTTACCCAAATATAATTTTATGTTGGTAACTAGTTTCTAGCAAACTCAAGCTATACTATGCCTTTGTTTACTAAGAGGATCTGAGTATAGTGCACTTTCTACTGTAAAGAGGGCCTCAAATGTGATATATTTTGGAGGGTTTTAGTGGAAAACTATTCATATTTCTTTTTTAAAAATATGAATAATACCAACATGTTAAGCTTTCTTTTGCAAATCGATGTAAAAAATCCAAGTATGTGTATTTCTACCAATTAGATATGATGAATACATGTGAATGTCAAAGTTGAAGGTTACGTAAATTGCAAATTTTGGAAGGCTTTGTACCAAAACCTTCAAACTTCTCAGAAATATGCACTATCAAAATTATGAATAATATCAACATCTTAAGCTTTCTTTTCCAAATCAATGTAAAAAATCCAAGTATGTGTATTTCTACCAATTAAATGTGATGAATAAAATACATTTAAATGTCAGAGTTGAAGGTTACAAAAATTACAAAATTCAAAGGTTTAGTGTCAAAACCTTCAAACTCCATAGAAATATATACTATCGAAATTATCATTTCACTTGCACAATTAAAAACTTCCTTTTGATTATTGTGTAGAATTTTTATTATAGAACGTGGATTTGTTGTGTTGTACTTATTCCTACACAATTTTAGTTGTTGAGAATCCATATGCAATTCCACACAACTTCTTATAATTTGCTACAATTATCTACACACTTTTTGCTGTTGAGTATCCATATGCAATGCCACACAACTTCCTAAAATTTGTTGCAATTGTGTAGTCCACATAGCATTGAAAATTAGTGAGGGCGTGCATTGAAAATTCCATTCATCATACCATAAGGGAGGTTTTACAAATAATTGGCCCTTAACAATCTCTTTTCCTTTTCTTTAGCTTCTAAAGATACATGGA